>NW_027507764.1:411044758-411644758 GCF_037356315.1 Lithobates pipiens | reverse complement strand
CCTTTCTCTCCACAGTGACTCACCTGTTGATATCCTGCTCATCAGTCCTGCCTACCTAAGCCGTTCAGCCCAGATGATCTCTGCCTTCACCTTGGTCACATCTCTAGAGACGCTCTCCTGTGTTCCTGTTAAAGACTTGCTTGGCAGACATTCCTTCTGGCTCCAGATCTTGCTTGCTGTTCTGCTATGCTTATCTCTGGCTCCCTCACATTTTGGTTTGCCTGACTATGGGTTCTATTACTATTCTGGTTCCTGAACTCTAGCTATGTTTTGACTACGTTTACCTTATTATTATTATTATTATTATTATTATTCAAGTGTGATTTAACTCTACTTCTGTCTCATTCAGATTCATGGTTTCTGACACCAGTACAACCACAACGGACTCAACATTTTGTTTTACCCCTGTTATCCAGGGTCCTATATGTGTGGTGTGTGCTGAATGAATAAAGGGGGTGTTTCACTTGGGACAGTAATAACGACTGAGCCCTGCATCTGGAGGTGAAACACAGCCATCCTCACCCTGCACAACGCCAGAGACCTGAGGAACCATGTCCAGCAAGCTGAAGGGAGATTACAAGCCGAAAAAACTTACGACCTTCTTCCTGAAGCCAGCACCGCAGGTCAGTGAGAGTCAAAATGGTGCTGGCGCGCCTGTCACAAATAACTCATATACTGACCTCCTGGACGCCATCCCTGATGATATCGATGACATCCAGCCCTTGATGTCCCGCAGTGATCAGGCAGAAGGAAGCCCCACTTCAGGCAGCCCTGCTAAGGCAAGCATGCGGATGGATACTCCTCCATCCTCCAAACATGCAGCAGCCCAGCTACTTCACCCCCTCCAGTCTAACCAGGCCCTGCAATCATCTACGGCAGCATTTCCAACCACAGGACAGCCTGTGTTGGATACAACACTTAAAGACATGCTTCTATCTCTATAATCATCCTTGGTGACTGATCTAACCTCCTTAATGTCAAAATTCTCCTCAGACATGCATATGATGGGAGACAGAATTACATACATTGAGACCCAGATGGAGGACAGCACCTCAACTATAAAGGACCTTGTAGATGCATATGAAGATGTGAAAGATGAATAACATTGGATCAAATCTAAATTAGCAGATTTAGAAGATAGATCCAGTTGTAACAATGTTAAGTTGAGGGGGGTCCCCAAATCTATTCCACCAACAGCTTTTCATAAATTCGTCCAAGACCTAATGGGCGCTATTATGCCTGATGCCACACCACTTGAAATCACTATAGACAGAATTTTACAGATTAGCTAAACCGCCCCACCTGGCTGCATCTGTACCCAGGGATGCGCTCATGAGTGCATTTTTTTCCATACTAAGGAAAGATTTTAACAGTGAGACAAAAATCCACTCTCCCGCCTCCGTTTGATGGGATCCAACTTTTCCCAGACCTTTCCAAATACACCCTCCAACTGCACCACCCCCTAAACTCAGTGACAAAAGCAATGAATAACCATAAAATGCCCTACAAATGGAGGTATCCAGTGACCATACTAGTGACCAAAAATGGAAACTCACACTATTTCCACCCTAAATGGAGGGATGAAATTACTCCTCACATGGGGAATTATTGTAGACCCCCCCACAGGAAAACAACCCATTCTCAGTGACGAAACGCCCGCTACAACAAAGGGAAATGTACTCTGATAAACAACAAAATAAACTAGGATGATACCAAGGTCCAAAGGGCCTGAAATCCTCACAGGAATGTTCTCTCCGGCCTTAGGCTCACATAACCTATTGTTGCATTTGACTGTTAACTCCAACAGAGAAATTGCTGACTCCAGATTATTTCTCTGCTGAATTCCACAATACGCTTACAAATCGTCTACAGATCAGTTCTTTATTTAACCTGTTATGCATTTCAGCTAAGTGAGCATCACCTAAAGGAACCTGAAGCCAATCCTCCTCATTTCAGAAAAAACAAACCCTCTACCCACATTGGCTCTATAACGCTAACGTTCCTTTTTTTCCCCCTTTTTTTTACTTTTTTTTTCTCTTTTGTTCCAATTTTGTTTACTTAACCACAGTTTAGCTTTCTAACATTGTGTAACCTCACGGGCTTCTCATATCCTGATCCACGCCACCACAGCAGAACAACCAAGAACATCAACCAAAGCACCACTACCGGAATCAACTAACTGTATGTGGCTGTATTCCCAACACTAAAAACGGACACAAAATAATGCCGCTCAACATCCTCTCAGTAAATGCAAACAAACTCAACCACCCTGCCAAAAGACACTCCCTATGGAAAACTGCCCAAGACTCCAATTGTGACATTCTATGTGTCCAGGAGACTCCCTTCTCCTCATCCGTGACTCTTAAATGCTCCAATAAACGCTTCCCACACATCTTCCAGGCCTCCTTTTCCTTCAAAAAGAGAGGACTCCTAATTGCAGTCAAAGACACAGTAACCTTCCAGCCTCACCATGTGACTCTGGACCCAAACGGTCGATACATTATACTGCAATGTTCTATAAACAAGACCAACTATATATTGGTAAATGTATACACACCCAAATGCGCTTCCTCAAGCGCCTCCTGCACTCCACCCAACCCAACCAAAGAGGCTATGTGCTTATGTGTGGTGACTTTAACCACTTTCAGACCGGACCAATTTGCTGGTCAAAGACCAGACCACTTTTTGCGATTCGGCACTGCGTCGCTTTAACTGACAATTGCGCGGTCGTGCGACGTGGCTCCCAAACAAAATTAACGTCCTTTTTTTCCCACAAATAGAGCTTTCTTTTGGTGGTATTTGATCACCCCTGCGGTTTTTATTTTTTGCGCTATAAACAAAAATAGAGCGACAATTTTGAAAAAAACGCATTATTTTTTACTTTTTGTTATAATAAATATCCCCCAAAAATATATAAAAAAACATTTTTTTCCCTCAATTTAGGCCGATACGTATTCTTCTACATATTTTTGGTAAAAAAAATCGCAATAAGCGATTATTGATTGGTTTGCGCAAAAGTTATAGCGTTTACAAAATAGGGATAGTTTTATAGCATTTTTATTAATAATTTTGTATTATTTTTTTTTTTACTAGTAATGGCGGCGATCTGCGATTTTTATTGTGACTGCGACATTGTCGGGGACCCATCGGACATTTTTGACACATTTTTGGGACCATTGTCATTTATACAGTAATTACTGCTATATAAATGCAGAGATCAGCGTCACTAGTTGCTAGGCAGAATGGGAAAATGTTGTTTATACAGCATTTCCTCCATTTGGCCGCTCCGTGAGACGATCGCGGGGATGCCCGCGGCGATCGAGTCCGCGGGTCCCGCGACCGGACTCACGGGGGTCCCGACCAGCGCGGGAGTGCCGCCGGCGGCACGCTCCCGATGGCACGGCGGCAACGAATATTGGACGTACATGTACGCCAATATGCCTGCCCGTGCCATTCTGTCGACGTACATCGTCGTGCGCTGGTCGGGAAGTGGTTAACCTGGTACCGGACATCCACTTGGACTCACCCAGCCACAAGCCATACATTCTACTAAACTTCTATCCCTAAGACAAGAGCTCAGAACCCTCCTCTTACACTCCTTTGAAAAGACACAACACAGACTGAAAGCTGTGGCTTACTCCACCTCAAACAAGGCAAGGAAAGCTTTAGCCAGACGTCTAAAGGGATTTCAAGCAAAATCTAAAATATATACTACCTAATCCACCCTCACACAAAAGAAAAATGACTAAATCCGCAAGACATTGCTGATGCCTTCAGTACATACTACAGTAACTCTTGTGGCAGCACGCAGGTAAAATCACCTGGTTGTATTCAGGATGGGAAATATGTGTGTCCTAGATTCAGGCTGTATGCAGACTTTTACAATTGGAGGGGAAGAGTTAATGAGCCCAGCTGTAGTAAGTGGGCTCATTAAGACCTCTACAAAAAACCCCAGCATGCATAGGGAGATGCTCCATCCTGGAACCAGTTTTGTGTGTAAAGACTGGGGAGTCTGAGATCTGTTCTGTGCGGTGAGTTAACGCCTGTGTGGCAAACCCCTACAATGGCTGCACCCAGTTGTTAGACAGGGAGTCTACGTGTGTAGTTAGAGGTCAAGCTGACCAGGATTTATTTTCTTGTTTTATTTTGTTTGGCTGTTTATGTATCACTGCATGTAGCAGAAATAAACCGGATCTTTTGTTTTTTGAACCTACACCGCTGTCTGCTGTGCCTGACTTTGTGTTGTGAACCCATCCAGGGGGTCACACACACCCGCTACCGAGCTAACCCCTCACAGTTGGTGGAGAATTTTGGCAAGTTTTTTTTTTTTTTTTCAATTTTTTTTAAAGGCCAGCATGGAGGAGATACTGAGACAGCTGGCTCTAGCAAATGCAAACCAGCAGCAAACAAATGCAGCTTTACAAAAGAGCCTTGCAGCTCAACAACAAGCCCAGCAGCAGACAAATGCAACTTTGCAGCAGAGTTTGGAAGCTCAGCAACAAGCCCAGCAGCGATCTGAAGCCCGCTTCATAGACCTGTTGCAGAAGCAAGAGCAGAATTTTCAACAGCAAATAGAGACATTGATACAGCAACGTCCGCAGACCAATGAAGCAAGTGGGAACAATAATACCGCATCCTTTGGTGTGAGCCGTTTACTGACAAAAATGACTGGAGAGGATGATCCGGAGGTGTTTTTGACCACATTTGAAAGGACTGCGGAAAGGGAAAAGTGGCCTAAGGAGCAATGGGCTGGACTGGTGGCCCCTCTGTTAACTGGGGAATCGCAGAAAGCTTATTATGACCTAGAGCCTGACCAAGCAAAAGACTATGTGGTGCTAAAAGCAGAAATATTGGCACGGCTGGGTGTCACCCTGGCAGTCCGGGCTCAGCGTGTGCATAACTGGACTTTTCAGGTTGGAAAACCTCCCAGGTCTCAAATGTATGATCTCATTCACCTG
Organism: Lithobates pipiens; assembly: GCF_037356315.1. Taxonomy (NCBI): domain Eukaryota; kingdom Metazoa; phylum Chordata; class Amphibia; order Anura; family Ranidae; genus Lithobates; species Lithobates pipiens. The sequence continues at coordinate 411,639,800 of NW_027507764.1, read as the reverse complement.
AGCAGGAAGTGGCTGCAGCCAGAGATTTTGACCGCACCAAACATTGTGGAACGTGTGGTTATGGATCGTTTCCTGAGAGCTCTTCCTACTGCCATCCAAAAATGGGTAAGCCATGGAGACCCAGAAAATGCAGATAAACTTGTGGATCTGGTTGAGAGGTACTTGGCTACAGAGAACTTGACCACCTCTTCCAGGGACTCACGGACTTTCCCCCCTAAGACCAGATCATCCCCAGTGGTGGGTAAGATGACTCCAAGGGGTGAGGGTGGAGAGAGTGAGAGGGTGGGAGTTCTACATAAGGTCTGGCGGGAGCAGCCCAGGAAGCCCATGCTGCAAGAGGCAGCGAAAAAAATTATTTGCTACCGCTGCCGGCAAGAGGGACATATTGCAGCCAATTGCCCAGTTGTGGATGAGCCTATGCAATGTGACTTTATAAGGGAGAGACGTCAGTCGCTGTTTGCGACAGTTGCATGCACTGCCATTCGGGGACCTGAGAGACATTTATGTAAAATGTGTATTAATGGTAGACATGTTGATGTGTTGCTAGATTCAGGTAGCCTGGTAACATTGATAAAAGCGGAATTAGTTACTACAGAGGTCTCTGGGAAGAACAGGGGGGCTGTTATTTGTGTGCATGGGGACACCCGAGAGTATCCTGTAACTTCAGTGTTTTTTGAGACCCCCAAAGGTAACCTCTCTCATCAGGTGGGGTTAGTGTCTCACTTACCACATGATGCTATTGTGGGAAGGGATTTTCCAAAATTCTGGGAACTCTGGGATTGTCCTGAGCCCCCCACTGGTGCCCCTATAGACCAGGAAGATGACCAGAATTCCTCTGGGAATGGTGAGGACTCTCCTGAATTTCCCTTGTCGGTATTGGCGGGGGAAACTCGAGAAACTGGGGAGGAGCCAACATCCTCAGTTGAAAACATGCCGTCTGTGGAGTTTTCGGATCTTGAGGTTCACAGGGAAAATTTTGCCACAGAACAGTTAAAAGACCCCACCCTAATAAAGGCACGGGAAAATGTGGTGAAAATAGATGGCGAGTTAGTGAACCCAGATAAGACTTGCACTTACCCGTACTTCACTGTGGAAAGGGACCTGCTGTATCGAGTGGCTCAAAGGGCAGAAGAAACCATTGAGCAACTTGTGGTGCCCAAACCTTACAGGGAGTTGGTGTTAGAATTGGCTCATGGACACATTCTGGGAGGTCATCTGGGGACAGAGGAAACCAGAGAGAGGGTATTGCAGAGATTCTATTGGCCTGGGGTCATGAAGGAAATAGAAAAGTATTGTTCCTCCTGCCCTGTGTGTCAGAAGTCGGCACCTATGCCACATTTCCGTAACCCACTGGTACCTCTTCCTATCATTGAGGTCCCCTTTGAGAGGATCGCAATGGATTTGGTAGGTCCGATAATGAAGTCTGCTAGGGGGCATCAGTACATTTTGGTTATATTGGACTATGCCACCCGTTATCCGGAAGCAATTCCTCTCCGAAATACCTCGGCCAAAACCATAGCCAAAGAGCTATCCCTTGTTTTTAGCCGCGTGGGTATTTGTAAGGAACTGCTTATGGACCAAGGTACACCCTTTATGTCCCGGGTTATGAAAGAATTATGCAAGTTGTACAAAGTGAAGCAATTGCGTACATCTGTGTATCACCCCCAAACAGATGGGTTGGTTGAAAGATTCAACAAAACCCTAAAACAAATGTTAAAGAAGGTGGTGGATAGAGATGGAAAGAATTGGGATTGTCTAATACCCTATCTGATGTTTGCCATTAGGGAGGTACCCCAATCCTCTACGGGTTTCTCACCCTTCGAGTTGCTCTATGGGAGACACCCAAGAGGGCTGCTGGATATCGCCAAGGAAACTTGGGAAAATGAGAGTTCTCCTCACAGGAGTGTGATTGAGCACGTCGCCCTGATGCAAGATAGAATTGCACAGGTAATGCCAATTGTAAAGGAACATTTGACCCAAGCGCAGTTAGCACAGCAGAGAGTGTACAACCGTGGGGCCAAGACCCGTACTTTTTCCCCGGGGGATAGGGTCTTGGTGCTAGTCCCTACGGTTGAAAGCAAATTTCTGGCCAAATGGCAAGGTCCATATGAAGTAATTGAAAAAATTAGTGAGGTGAACTACAGGGTTAGACAGCCAGGAAGGCGAAAGCCGGAGCAGATCTATCACGTTAATCTGCTGAAAGCCTGGAGGGATAGGGAATCCCTAGTCGCAGAGACTTTGTCACAAGTACAGCCTGATTGCTTAGTTCCTGAGGTTGGAATAGCAGACACCTTATCGAAACCCCAACAACAGGAGGTTAAGGAGTTTGTACTTCGTAACAAAGAGATTTTCTCTGAGCTTCCGGGACAAACATCTGGCGTAGAGCATGACATTATCACCCCGCCAGGAGAAAGGGTAAAACTAAAACCTTATAGAATACCAGAGGCCCGACGGGAGGCAATACGTGGGGAGGTTCAAAGGATGCTGGAATTGGGTGTGATAGAGGAGTCCCAGAGTGATTGGTCCAGTCCTATTGTACTAGTGCCCAAACCTGATGGGAGCTGGCGGTTTTGTAACGATTTTAGACAATTAAATAAAGTTACAAAATTTGACACCTGGCCGAGTCGGCCAAGGAGAAAACTGCGTTTGTAACCCCAGATGGGGCATTCCAATATAAGAGAATGCCGTTTGGGTTACAGAATGCACCGGCAACATTCCAGCGGAAAATGGATAAGATTCTGAGGCCCCATCAGAAATATGCTGCAGCTTACCTGGATGATGTGATTATCCATAGCACAGACTGGGTCTCACATTTGCCAAAAGTACAAGCAGTCCTAGACTCTATCCGGGAAGCTGGGTTTACGGCCAATCCAAAGAAGTGTACCATTGGACAGGAGGAGGCCAAATATCTTGGGTACACTATTGGGAGGGGGGTGATAAAACCCCAAGTCAATAAAGTCGAGGCCATACAGAGTTGGCCACGTCCCAACAGCAAGAAACAGGTACGAGCCTTTCTGGGAATCGCTGGCTATTATCGACGATTCATTCCCCATTTTGCTTCTCAGGCTGTGCCCCTCACCAACCTGACAAAAGGGAAAGAGTCGGTTATGGTTAAATGGTCCCCAGAGGCTGAGGAAGCATTTCAGTCCTTAAAAACAGCTTTATGTAGCCAGTCAGTGTTGTACTCACCAGACTTCTCTAAGGACTTTGTTGTACAAACTGATGCATCAGACGTTGGGTTAGGAGCAGTGTTATCCCAGGTCTGGAACGGGGAAGAACACCCAGTCATTTACCTCAGCAGGAAGTTGAAGTCCCATGAGGTAAATTACTCCACGATTGAGAAGGAATGTTTAGCAGTGAAGTGGGCTCTAGATTCCCTTCGGTACTATCTGCTAGGTAGGCACTTTGACCTGGTGACTGATCACGCTCCTTTAAAGTGGATGGCTCAAAACAAGGAGACCAATAGAAGGGTAAATAGGTGGTTCCTGGCCCTACAGGAATTTAACTTTACAGTTAAGCATCGCCCTGGTGTTAAAATGGGGAATGTGGATGCTTTGTCTCGGATACATGCGTGTCTGGCTACTTGTGTTACAACCCCAAGGTTGAAACTAGAGGGGGGGGGTATGTGGCAGCACGCAGGTAAAATCACCTGGTTGTATTCAGGATGGGAAATATGTGTGTCCTAGATTCAGGCTGTATGCAGACTTTTACAATTAGAGGGGAAGAGTTAATGAGCCCAGCTGTAGTAAGTGGGCTCATTAAGACCTCTACAAAAAAACCCCAGCATGCATAGGGAGATGCTCCATCCTGGAACCAGTTTTGTGTGTAAAGACTGGGGAGTCTGAGATCTGTTCTGTGCGGTGAGTTAACGCCTGTGTGGCAAACCCCTACAATGGCTGCACCCAGTTGTTAGACAGGGAGTCTATGTGTGTAGTTAGAGGTCAAGCTGACCAGGATTTATTTTCTTGTTTTATTTTGTTTGGCTGTTTATGTATCACTGCATGTAGCAGAAATAAACCGGATCTTTTGTTTTTTGAACCTACACCGCTGTCTGCTGTGCCTGACTTTGTGTTGTGAACCCATCCAGGGGGTCACACACACCCGCTACCGAGCTAACCCCTCACACTCTATATAACATTAAACTAGATACCTTGACTGGCCAACCTTCCATTGAGGACATTGACACCTTTTTAAACCAGGTAAACCTCCCAACCCTGACTGACGCACAACTCAAATCCCTGAATGCACCCTTCACAACCTCAGACTCGCTCACCATATGACTGCCCTCTATAATGATTCTGCCGTTTCCTCTTTTTTCCCCAATGAAATGCTACAAGCAATAATAATCACCCTCCCAAAGCCAGGAAAATAACCAAATACTCCCAAAACTTTAGCCCAATTTCTTTATTAAATCTTGACTTAAAAATATATGTAAAGGCTATTGCTACCCGACTAAATACCAAGTTACCCTCCCTGATCCACCACAATCAATCTGGTTTCACCATGGGTCGCAAGCGCCCGACGGCACCAGAAGACTCTTATTAATATCATCCACCACGTTGAGTCCAGCGGAACGCCTTCTCTGCTCCTGTCTCTGGATGTAGAGAAGGCGTTCGACAGTCCTGTGGACACAAGAAAAAACCATTATACTTCAAAAAATTATGGAAAAAATAAAAAAAGAGACACTTGCTCCCAGGTGTTTTTTTATTTTATTTATTTTTCCTAACCTGGGAGCAAGTTTCTCCTTTTTTTTTTTTTTTTTTTTTTTTTAAAGTATAATTTTTTTTCTTGTGTTTCTTTCACAACAAATTATTTTAACGCTGTTTGTTTATTTTAAGAAAAATGTCATAAGCTCCTGATGAAGCGTTTTAGAGAATGCGTAACATGTAGAGCATCTCTGAGCTGTGATACACTGTTTTGTAAATTTTATTTTCTGTGTTGTTGGCTCTTTTTAATTGTCCCCATGCTGTATTTATATGCTAACAAAATGGGAATATATGAGTCCTATATGTAAACTGTAATGTACCTAGACTATACTAGACAGTGTAATCTTTATGCTCTGAGGCATTGAATGTATGTTTCTTTGCTTTTAGAAATAAAACATTGTTTAAAATTATGTTTATGCCTAAAAAGTCAATCACTATCAACAATAGTTGTTCTGTTTTCTAGTAAATTCAAATATTGGGACGTGGCATGTCTACTATGTAGTGTATCTTCAGGACCACCCTGTGTTAGATACACACCAAATTTAATAGTTCTTGGGGTAACTCTAGCCAGATTCACTGATCGTGTGTTCCAGAGCATTGGGAAGCAGCTTCTCAGGGTGTCCAGATTCCATCAGTTATATTTTATTCATTTCTATCTGAACGTCATTTTTTTTAATTTTTTTGTTTTTATTTTTTACGAAGAGGTTGGTAGTCAGTAAAGTTCCTTTTATCTCTAGTTTTGGTGGATTATCATTTTTGATACACTGACTACTCCCCTGATATACAACATAATATATATTTTTTGGCTTGTATACTGCAGCCATATATTCAGGATGAAGTTATACTTAACATTTCATTGTGGTAATGCCCTGTACACACGGTCAGACTTTGCGATGAAAAATATACGATCGGATCGTGTTAGAAAATCCGATCGTGTGGGCTCCATCTGACTTTTTTCGTCGGAATTTCCGACACATAAAGTTTGAGAACAGGATCTAAAATTTTCCGACAACAAAATCCAATCGTTTAAATTCTGATCGTTTGTAGACAATTCCGACAGTGCCACGCATGCTCAGAATAAATTAAGGGACCACAGCTATTGGCTACTGGCCCATTTATAGTCCCGATGTACGCGTACGTGATTTTCCGACAATTTTGTCCGACCATGTGTATGCAAAACAAGTTTGCCGCAAAACCTGTCATAAAAAAATCTGATGGATTTTGTTGTCGTAATGTCCGACCGTGTGTACAAGGCATAAGTCCTCAGCATGTGTCTTAGTTGGTGCCAAAGTCAAGCGAGTTCATGTGGGAGGACAGACCGTACTTTTTGCATTAGTCAAAAATGCCTAAAAATATAAAAATGAGAACAAAAGGGCAATGAGTTTAATAAATGAAACAAATACTATTTGTAAAGTTTTTTTTTTTTTTACGGTTACCTGAGCCTTTCACAAGTAATGTTGATTGAGCTTCCATTTCATTTTCCTGGACAACCCTGGCCAAGAGACTGCTACTCCTATCTATTAGGGCAGCCATTCTCAGTCAGGGTTCTTTGAGTTGTGGCTAATTGACCTCCCACCTGAGAGTGCCTTCATAGTTCCAGGTCCATTACTTCTTGGCAGCGTAAGTAGCATGACGCCAATGATCTTTTCCCCAGACTATAAGCGTGGCATTTTAATCACCATTCTAGGATGGGGGGGGGGGGGGTGCCCTTCTCATTGACTAATTTTCCTATTGAACCCCGGTGGACATGAAAATTATTCCAAGGGTTCCTCTGAGGTAAAAAGTTTGAGAAGGGCTGAATTGGGGGAAAAAAGCTAAATAATTTAAAAAGTCCTCTCCCCCATGAGCCTGTGCTCTTCTCATCACTTCTATGCAGGAGGTACTAAGATTATTCACTTGCTTACACGTATCTTTAAAGATTTTCAGCCATTCAGGTTGAAAGATCAAGATCTATGTAATAACCAATATAAAACTGGACTTGCCCCTTGAAGATCTTTCACTACCCACTTGCTACTTGCAAATCTTTCACACTACATCAGATTATTCAGTTCATCTGATTTTATGGCTGTTGCCAGCATTTACACCTTCATGGATGATCCAGGTCCATATTCTAAATACAAAGATGTACAAGAGGAAGGTGTTTGCTGCAGTACATAACTAAACGAAATAGCCATAGCAGGCGTTAACACTGTGTTCCCGCGTGCATGTGCTAAAGGCTGATGGTTCGGCGCACAAGGGTGCGGGACGGAGCAGACACGTGCGCGGTGGCATGCACATTGCGTGAAAATCTGGACTCTCTGCTGGCCTATAAAAAGCTGCCCATATCTCCTCCAAATGGCTGGATTGTCTTCAGCTCTTCCCTGTTCCTGAACCGGCATTGTGGTTTAAAGGGATTCCTGTTGTGACACGGCTTGCCTCTTGACAAGCTCTTATCTCTTCTCCAGTGTTTGACCCCCAGCTTGGCTCACAGATTTTTCTATTATTTGCACCTGCCTGACTACCAATGTTTAACCCCCGGCTTGGCTTACAGACTTTGCTATCACTTTGCTGATTACTTACCTGTGTATGACCCCTGGCTTGCCTCACCACTCTCTCTTGCAGCAGCCACCAACCTGTTCACCAGTGTCTGTATACACAATCTGTATCCAGTTGCAGCCTACAGGGACTTGCTCTCAGACCTTTCCTGCCACCACAAGCAGTCTGCAAGTGATCTTCTTCAGCTCAAGCCTTCCTCAACCTACTGGCAACCCATGCTTCTTTGAGCCCTATACTTCCTGTACTACCTTCAGGGGTATACTGTGCTTGGCTGCAAGGGAAGCCTGTCTCAGCATCTTTTCCTCGGATAAGGTACGCAACCGTACAATCCAGGCATGTCAGAGGTCGACGGAGTTAGTTCCCCACTCGAGGCCCTGTGCCAGCAGGTCTCCGCTCTTACTCAGGCAGTACAGAGACTCCAGGAAGGCGATTTCCAATTAGAGGGTCGTCTGCAGCTTCTGACAGTTTCTCCTGCTCCCACAGACTTAGGCCCATCATCTTCCAACACAGCATCCACCTCTTCCCCACAAGACTGGGCCAGTTCAACTTCCGCAGTAATGGTGCCACCTCCTGAACCAAAAGTTCCTATGTCTGAACGTTTCCTGGGGGATCGGAAGAAATTCAGAGCTTTCAAGAATGTTTGCTTTCCTTACCTAGCCCTCCAGCCCAGAACCTTCTCTACCAAGTCTGTGAAAGTGGGGTTCATTATTTCCTTGCTATCTGAGGAACCCAAAGCATGTGCTAACGAGCAGAATCAACAAAAGCTGGGTAACTGTGGAGAGAGATGGGAGTTTGCAATTAGCTGACAGCTGAGTGGCCAGCTCAGACAAGGAAGGGCTGAGCCCAGCCCTGACAGCCAATCTGTGTCTATATTGTGGAGAAGCCAGACGCTTTCTATGTAATTTTCCTGTGAGGCCCAGTAAATCACGTCTCACCTTATCCTCCCTGTCTCTCTGCTGCCACTACATCACACTGCAGAGCCCTGTTCCTTAAATCCAATGCGGGCACTGCTGATTCACCATGTGTTCCTTGTTCTTAGTACTCTGTGTGTGTGTGTGTGTGTGTGTGTGTGTGTGTGTGTGCAGCAAGTGCTCAGAGGAGCATGAAGAGGCCAGGAGGAGGGGGAGACTGGAGATGACAGGGCTGCTTAGGGGGTGCTTAGGACTGGACACAGGTTAGCTGTGTCATTGCTGCTCATTGGTGGCTTTGTACAGCATTGTCTGTGGGAGCTGTATAGTGTGTGTGTGTGTGCTGGAGCCAGACTGAATGTGTATTAGGACAAACCTGAAGTGTGGATATGGGAGGGCCACTTTAAGTTACTGCTGTCATCTATTAGCTATGTGGGCATGAAGAGTTATGTTCATTTGGGGGCCATAACAGTTATGTTCAAACTTGGGGGCCTCCCACCACACAATTTACTTGCCACAGTGATGAAAAAATATGCAAGCTCCAGATCATATGCACAGGAATAAAAACAATCCTTAGACACAGTCTCTAGATATTTATATTCAAAGCAGCGCTCACTACCACACAGTGTAAGTGTGGCTGAAGCTCATAAAGTCCCATAAGTGAAATAGAGCATGATGTTGGGTGATGAGATGGACAGTCAGTGCGTAAGGATCACTGTCATTATCCGTAAAACGTGCACCAAACACCAGAGTCCGCCCCTCATGAGTCACTCTCCCCCCTAAGGCAGGGGTAGGCAACCTTGGCCCTCCAGCTGTGGTGAAACTACAAATCCCATCATGCCTCTGCCTCTAGGAGTCATGCCTGTGATTGTCAGGGTCTTGCAATGTCTCATGGGACTTTTAGTTTCAAAACAGCTAGAGGGCCGAGGTTACATACCCCTGCCCTATGGGTATACACTCACCAGACTGCTAAAATATAGAAGCCTTAAAAAGGTAAAGGGCATCTGCCTGTTCAGGATTCCATCCGTTCAATCCATCACTCCATGTGTGGTTGATCATTTGAGAAAGAGAAACACTCCACAGTGTGATCTCGTTTCAACTAGTTTATTGTTCTTGTTAGAATAACCACCCCCTTATGATTACACTTACGAGATACATTTAAAACAGCATAGTAGTATAAATCTGTCGCCGTTCAGGAGGAGATGCCATCCTCTATCTCGTGGATCCACTACTCGGACAGTATTGGTCTAATCCTCTCCACTCATGACACGCTATCCTCAGACGCTGCTAGGTCATGCCCTGACATGTTTTGTCATTCCAACTTTTACTGAGGACTTCAAGATGAAGTGTTGTGATCAACCACCCATGGAGTGATGGATTGAGTGGATGGAATCCTGAACAGGCGGATGCCCCTAACTTTTTTAAAGGCTTCTATATTTTAGCAGTCTGATGAGTGTATATCATTAGGGGGAGAGTGACTCACAAGGTGTGGACTCTGGTGTTTGATGAACACTTTAGGGATTATGACAGTGATCTTTATGCACTGACTGTCCATCTCTTCACCCAACATACCGCTTTATTTCTCTTATAGGACTTTATGAGCTGCAGCCACACTGTGTGTGGTAGTGAGAGCTGCTTTGAATATAAATATCTAGAGACTGTGTCTAAGGGTTGTTTTTATTCATGTGTGTATATATATATATATATATATATATATATATATATATATATATATATATATATATATATTCTATCTTTTGATTCAGGTTCTATCTCGATCGTTTAAGTCACTGCTTTTTATATAATTATTTTTATCATTTTACTATTTTATTTATTTACCTGCATAAGATTGCAGTTGTATCCAGCATTACGGGGTGCTTTAAAGTGGTTGTAAACCCTTACAAACCACTTTGACCTACAGGTAAGCCTAGATTAAGGCTGCTTTCACACTGCAGCGGGAGCGGCGTCGGCGGTAAAGCGCCGCTATTTTTAGCGGCGCTTTACCGTCGTTTTAGCAGCGGTGTGCGGGCGCTAGCGGGGTGGTTTTAACCCCCGCTAGCGGCCGAAAAGGGGTTAAACCCGCCCGCAAAGCGCCGCTGCAGCGGCGCTTTGCCGGCGGTATAGCCACGGTGTCCCATTGATTTCAATGGGTAGGAGCGGTTTAGGAGCGGTGAATACACCGCTCCTTCACCGCTGCAAAGATGTGGCTAGCAGGACTTTTTTCACCGTCCTGCCAGCGCATCGCTCCAGTGTGAAAGCCCTCCGGCTTTCACACTGGAGTTAAAGGGGCCGGTTTTTTTCAGGCGTTACACAGGCGCTATTTTTAGCGCTGTAACGCCTGAATACCGCCCCAGTGTGAAAGCAGCCTAAGGCTTACCTGTAGGTCCAAGAAATATCTCCTAAACCTCCACGGTTTAGGAGATATTTGCCAAAAGACAGTCACCGCTGTCTATGGCGCATGCACCGTAGACGGCGGCACGCAGGCGCACTGAGCGCGCCTCTGTTAACAGCGATATGCCGCGAGTGGCGGCTCCCGTGTGCATGCGCGGGAGTCATGTCATGGCAGCTCCGTTGAATGACAGCGCCGGAGCAGCGAGACCAACCAAGAAGATGAAGGATGTAGGGGGGATCTTGAGTGAATTCCCACACTTTTTTTCCCAGGACTTGACCCCTGCAGATCCCTGCTGACTTTTACTAACACAAGCCAAAGTTTCAAAGCTAGGATCAGACATTAAGATTTGTTTTACATTTACCTGTTTTAGGGAGTTGAGAAACAAAAACAACAAAACAAGGCATCAGTTTCCATTTAAAATTCATAAAAACCTTTATTCAGTCATGTAGCCTGTATAATATGGCTGAACCTCCTTCAAATCAAATGGCCCTGTTCTGTGTCTGGAAGCTTGTATATCCAAAAACAAACGGGTGTGGGTTCCCCCTAAACATTCATTAAATATCCAGGCATGCATTCTAAATAATATGCCTGGTTTGTTTGCCTGTTGACTGAACTGCAGACAGATTGGGTTTTGCTCCAACTCCTACTCAACCTGAACCCTAATCTCATCCCTAACAAGAATGTAACCCTTTCTAATAGGTGGAAAAAATAGTGTCTATTGCAAGGCTGTTCTGAAAATAATATTGCTAGTAACAGCTTTTTCATGCAGACAAAATGCTTTGATTAATACCTTTACCCTTAACTACATGTGAATGCTTTCAGACTATCAAGAATCTGTTGCAGACTGTGATTTTTCTCTTAGTGCCAGGAAAGTTGGTTCAGCATACTGTTTTATACGTGAATATGCTATGGACTAACATTTAATCTGTATTGTAGATTCATTTCATTCTATCAGTTCGTATTCAGATTCAATGCGCCACTAGGCTGGTTTTACTAGAAAGAAGAATTTTTTTAAATTGCACTTTTATTTATTTTGATACAACATGCTTCCTAAAATTTTTCTGCCACTTAATAGTGTGTGTCTGCTTTTTACTAGATATTTATTGTACACTTTTTTTTTTTTTTTTTTGTAGTATAAACACATTTTATACAGATTAACTTTAACTTTAAAGCTATAGGCACGAAACACACAAACATTGGAAAATCTGTACCATGTCTAGAATCTTCTGCAGCAATAATTGCATTTTATAAAGCCAAAAAAAAAAATTCCCTGCAAGCTGCCTTTTTTATTTTGCTCAGCAACAGCTGGGGAGCCAGTGTGTATGATGAGGCCACAATGTAGTGCACTAAGAACAAGATTAGAGATTTTTTTTGGATACCTTCTGGTATCACTTTGACTTTGGATAGAAGTAATGGGTGTGTAAAAATTGTTCTTGGGTATCAATGGCGCCTTCCCACCGTAACCCTATAGAGGTAATCTTGATGAAAGCCAGAATTGGCCTTGCTGTAAAAAAGTGCAATGATATGCACCTGTTTGAGGTACAGAAAAATTACTCTTTGTGGACAAAGAGGCAGGTTTATCCACTCTGGCAACTGCAGGGGATTACACACTTGTCTATGCTTGCATGACAGAGGATGAGGAGGATAAGGAAGGTTTAGTAAGCCAGTCCAAGACCTCCTCTGCATGCTGTGGCTGGGTAGCATGGGAAAACTTGCTAAACAGAGTAAATTATGCCCTGCCTGAGGACTGACCACCACATCCACCTTTTTGCCTTTGGACACATTTGTTGCTGGCCCCCTTACAGTGCCAAGGGAACGTCTGCCTCTCCTTGTCCTCCCAGACATTATTGGGAGGGAGGGGGTGGAGCTTATAAGTAAATGTAAAGAAGGGTAAATCTGTACGTAGATGCACTTTAATCTTAATGTAAAGATGTGTTTTTGGTGCACTTTAATTTGAGTACTCAAACTACACAAACACACTCCACGGATACTCTATAATGTACTGCAACATAATGCGCCAAACGTACAGTGGCACACAGAATTATATGGCGTTAAACTGGCAGTAACGCACACAGAAGTAAATGGCGCTAAACTGGCAGTAACGCAATCAAATAGACAGTGTTCAACCGTCACTACACTGGCGCTGTCTGAACTGTCCCTACTCCAGCTATACACTAACGTAAAGATTACTGACATGATCTCGCTATACTACAATGAAATTGTATGAGCTGTCCCTACTCTGGCTGCACACTATGCAAGCTGAATGATGGTCCTCCTCACTACACTCACACCATCCCTAGACTGACCCTAAACTAATATTCTACACTGACAATTGAAGCAAAAAAACCTAGTATGGCACACTAACTAATAGCACTGAACAGAGCCCTGTTCTATCTCCCTCCACGCCGAAATCACACTGAAAATGGCTGCCATTGAAAGATTACTTTTATACTGTGGGCCATGATTGGATAAAGTAACGATGACAGTGTCCAATCATGACTCTGACAGTGCTCTGTGCCCTGATTGGCTGAAGCTTTCACTGCTTCAGCCAATCAGGGCTTGCAATGCACTGTTAAGCACCGCAATGCATTGTGGTTGGTTCAGGGGGCCGAACAAACGGTTCGTCGAACATCTGAACAGCAAAAGTTCGGCCTGAACCGGTTGCCCACCCCTAGTCTACCACAATTAAACAACTATAAATATAAGTAACTAACTATTGAGCTCTGGCTACTAGGCAAGATGTGAACTTGGGAATGGAGGCTTTTTCACTATCCACAATTTTGCCAGTCAATGCCCCACAATATAAATATATATATGCAGTATAATTGCTGTGTGTATATATTTTCTAGTGGAGCTATATTGGAGTTTCTATTGATGGATTGAAATTGAGTTGCACAAATGAAAATTTACAGTATAAATATATATTTGTCTGCAGATATTAGATTTGATTGAAGATCTTCAAGAACACATAATTTTAAAGGCACCTAAACTACTAAAGGCCCTAATACCAGCGGAAAGAGTACACCTCACAATTTTAGTAGCACATCTGAAAGGTGAAGAAGAAGTGAGAAGGTAAGAATGACAAATGTCAATATGGCATTAATAAGGTGTTTTTATTTTTTTCCTACAAAAAAAAGTACTTGTGTTTTGATATACAATTTTACAGTGCTTGACACGCGTTAATTACAAGCTATGTACCCTGTTATTCAACTGATGGAAAATATACAATGTTACAGGAAATATGGGAGAGTCTACTGTGAAAAATGACATGCTATAGAGTCACAGAGCAACAGTAATAGATGCTCTTAGATAATATAACATGATGTTTATGGTTTCAGCAGCTCACCCCAGAAAACTGCACATTAAAAAAAAAACTGTTAAGGAAACCATGTTTGGCTGCTTTAGGAGCTCCTGTATACTCTCTGGCATTATGCACTCAGCAATGGCCTCTTGAAGGTCCACTTATTTATCATGGATTTTATTTATTTTTTTGTACGTGGAATTCCAGGGCATGGACTCTGATACTGTTTAAAGATAAAGTAGGCAGTAGTTCTCTATATAAATCCTTATGATTAGTGCTTATGTCCTGTTGGTGACCCTACACACACTACAAATATCAAATTGTGTAATACTGTGCAATTGATACAAACACCATATAAAACTTTGAACTTTTGTTATTACCTTGTTTGAAGTTTTAATATGGTATTTATATTAATTGCACAATATTACACAGTTTGATATTTGTAGTGTGTGTAAGGTCACTAACAAAGGACAGAAGCACTAATCATTGTAAGGATTTATATTATAGAGTACTAGCGCCTACTTTATCTTTGAACAGTTTTATAATGGTGCGATTCGCACCTAAAGGGTCAGCTGATACAAAATTCTATTATTATTATTTATGCGTGGTGCCATTTATATTAGAAACAATTATGGACTGGATGCTGCAATACAACTGAGTGAGAAGGTTCTAATAGAAGCAATAGAGCAAAACACAACCTAACAATTAGAGCTGCATTTGCTGCAAACAAAGGGTAATTGTATACAATCAAAATTAAATAGTGTATGAGGGGTTGATTTGACATATAATAAAGGGTTGCTTATCTATGAGCTGTCAGCCTCTGCATATAAAAAACACTTAAGAGTGATAAGCCAGTAAAAATTAGATACGTGTGTATGTTAATACACTTGGAAGCTAATCGCGGAGGAATAAGGTACAGGTGAATGACAGTAGCTGACGCTGTTGGTAAAAGCAAGGTTGCCTCCTAGAGTGGGCTGGGAACCTAAGCATCGCAATATAAGAAGGGAAGGGGATGGAGAGGTGCCAAGCCACCAATATTGTATCAATATTATAGCCACCACGTTTATTAAGTGAAAAATTAATGTACGGTCGAAAATTGCACTCACAAAATCTCAGTGGAAATGGACATGTAACTAGCTCCAAGAGGGGTTGCCAATGGGGAGTCCAATCCAGGCTGGAGCCGCTGAGATAACAGATCTGCTGTGAGACTCGATGCAGAGGTATTGCCAAGCCGTTGAGGAGTTACCACCCCGAATGACTCAAACTGTCAAGGGAGCTGTCAGATGACGAGGACACAGGAGCAGATCACATTTTTGCCTTCTGCCTCCTTCATCATTCTAACCACTAAACCACCACTAACACTGCAGTTTCATAGTTACATGGTTTTTAAGGTTGAATAAAGACATCAGTCCATCCAGTTCAACCTGCAGTGTGTGTTTATAAATCCCATATCCTTGTGTATTATGATCTTTAAGATGCCATCGAAAAGTTTATTTTTTATTGTTTTTTTATTAAGAGATTTTCAAAGTACAAAATAGTACAGAAAATATACAGAGTGCGAAGAATACACAATAAACATTGAACACCCAAAGTATACATTATGTATTGTGATAGGCTGGTCTATGAGAAGTATAATGATACTAAGGTTAAATATGAACCATCAAAGTTTTTGGAAACTAGCAACACTCACTGCTGATGCCACTGTTTGTGGAGGGGAGTTCCAAATCCTCACCGCTCTGACAATAAAGAACTCTCTACGCAGTTTAATGTTAAACCGATTCTCCTCCAGTTTCAATAAATGCCCGTGTGCCTTTTTATCCAGTTGCTGACCAGCTGCCGCATTTATAAACGATGGTTTATGCACTGGCTTTTGCGGGTGCGTGCAAGGCGGATCCCCGTTGTGCTAGAAATTGATAATATACATTAATGCTGGGGAATGCTTTGTACGAGCACAAAGATATTTTTATGGCTGCTATAAAAGCAGTAGTACCTAATTGTGAAGATGTGTATTTCTTCTCAATTTTAAGGATACTAAAATTGCATGGAAACTGCTGGCAAAACATTCTATACAAAGAAGCTTTCAATTCAGCCACTATCTTATTTTAAAACTTATATTTTGAGAGAGGACATAATGAACCTTGTTCTTAAAATGCCTACTTTGTTTTATTCTCTTCTACTAGGGCTGTCTCTGCATTACAGCAAAGTAAGGAAAAAGTAGAGAAGCTGCTGCAAGGTGAAACACTAAGACTAACACTTCATGGTATCGGACAGTTCAAAGACCAAGTTCTTTACGTAAAAATTACAGAGAACGCACAAGAACTGCTCTGCAGAATTGCAGGTACAGTATAGGATGTGGAATCAAATTTGCTACTGTCAGTTGCAAAGAACTAAAATCCCAGCATGTCCTCTCAGCTATGCTGAACTTGTAGTTCCTCTGTTTTATTTGTTGGATAGATTGCTTACAAAGTATATTTGTAGTACTAAGTTGGCAGGGGGCAAGTCCTGGGGAAAAAAAGTGTGGGAACTCCCACCCAAGATCCACTCGCCCACCAAAAAAAAATGATACGCTCATATGCACGAACCCTTCAAAAGTGGTATTTTCCATCCAATTTTCATATTGTGTGTATGAAGCTTAACTGTTAGTACATAAGAAAAATCCTCAATAAACATAAATACGGTAATTCTCTGAATAATCAGCATTCATTCAATTGTACTGTCATGCAAATGTAAACATCGTGTTCTGATCTTTATTGGGGAATTTTATTTTGTATATAGAGTGTTTATGTGGTGAGTTTACACTTTTCATTGAACAGAGTTTGGATAACACAGGGTTAAACGAAAAGGTCATAAATTAACTGCACATTATCTGGACAGAATGCTTGGGGAGATAGTGATGTGTTCCTGCTTAGGAGATGTATGTTAGCTTGTGGGGCTGCAAACTCTACAGGTCTCCAACACACACTTGCTGCTATTCCAACCCTTCACATATTTCCACATAAACTTTGCCAGGTATTGTGCTCAGCTTACCACCCCAAACTGATGTTCCTCCCACAGCTCACCTCTCTCCCTGCATGTTCTGTGAGCAGAATAGCTGTGCTGCTCTCTGGGTTCTCTCATCATATGGCACTGAAGATAGAGGAGGGGGGGATTCAGCAGGACACACAGAGCAAGTATGCAGGAGACGGGGGGGGGGGGGATGAGGAGACAGAAAATCGGGAGGGGCCAGCGGGAGGAGCACATCACGATGAGGTCTGACTAAATGCAATCTCTTAGCAGCAGGGACCTGATCTACCCATCAACTAGTTTTGATTGACAGGTAGATCGAAGCAGAAGCTGTCATGGGGCCCCCTACTGGCAATGCCTGAATGGTCAGGTGTGTGGCACTTGCTATTGCGAACTGTGTAGTCAGCAGCTAGTGTAGCACCTGCCACACAGCTCACATACTTCAAAGTCTTGCAAGACATGGCTGCTAATGGGAACGGAGTTCCTGTTGTGGAAAAAGTACAGGAACTCCTTTCCCATGCGTTCCCGCAGGACTTGAGCCCTGTAAGTTGGCCAGTACAGGCCATATCTTTTATCCAGGTGTCCCCTAAACACAAACTGAACACATTTATCAGAGGTCCTCATTTGCATCCCCTAATTTCTACCCTAATACTTTTGAATATAGGCAGTAATTGTCTCACACATATATTACCCCTTCCATGTCCCCGAAATACATAGGAAACACTTTTTTTTTTAACATCTTGATCACTCTAGTGCCTGCAACTATTACATGCACTGAGCATCAGTGGCAGCTGATGTTGTTGTGTTGTGTTTTTTTTTGGGGGGGGTTTGGGGCAAACCATTCACCCACAGCCACCAGGGCCCCCCCCCGCAGTTCGGTTAATTGCAACCCCCCCTTCGGTCGGTCAGACCCACTCTTACCCCGTAAAGCGGTCAGCGCTTTCCTACGGCCGGCGATTCTTGTGAGTCTCCTCTTCGTTGGCTGTGCGTCTCATGTCTGATAGGTGGGCCACCACTGCTGAACATGTGCTTCCCTGAAAACTGCCCTATTAGACTTTGGAAGATGCATCTATAAGCTAATGGGATTAATATTAAAAATCTGAAACATTTTCACATTTTTATTTTTGTGTATAATGTCCCTGCCCTTGAACTAGCATACATATACTGTAAAAAGCAGGGGTTTTGCTAGACCCTGGCACCTAGGCACATACCCCAGTCTTCTACTCGGTGCCCTGGGTGTGGAGATGGTACATTCTATGTGTTTATACCGTTCTGAAACCTTTATTTTATCTTCTTTTCAATCCAACTATATTTTTTTGTCATGGTAATGTAACATCACAGTTATTAGACTAATTTTTGGTTCAGTTAAAAAGATTGGTCTTAGATTCAATTGAAAGTGGCCATGAGCGTAGCGTAAACATTTTAATCTGTGTGCCTAGAAATACCCCTGGTCTATTAGGAATCTTGAAATTCCCCTGTTCAAAGGTTTGCTAACTGCAGGCTACAACAGAGGGGGCACAACAGTACCATGTACCTTTTTATTTATTTTTTATTTTTTTTTTCTTAGCTTATTTACATAGTCGTGTGAAAAAATAAGTACATCTAATAGAAACTGTGGACTTTTTCAACATATTTGAACAGGCAAATATACTTGAAGAACCCAATGACATTTTGTCTTTTCGATAATCAGCAAAAATTATTAAGAGGTTAAAGGTGTGCAGTGGAAAGAGTAAAAATACCCATCACATTAAAGTCTGCTACTGCCACCTTTTAACAGAAATTACTTCTTGTAGACATTTTGTACAACTGTCCATCAGTCTCTGACATTAGCTCAGTAAAATTTTTGGACACTTTTCTATGCAAAAATCCTTTTAGTTTCAAGTTGATTTTGGGTTTCTTTGCATGAATTTCCCATTTTAAAATCTCCCTACGTTTTAATGGGAATCTAATGGGACTTTAACTGTGGGCAGTCCATAGCTCTTTATTTCTTCTTCTGCAGTATTTAATGGATTTGCTAGTGGGCCTCTGATCATTCTCATGTTGAAAGACTTTCCAGTTCAACTTCAACTCTTGGACAGATAGGGGTTGATTTACTAAAACTGGAGAGGGCAAAATCTGGTGCAGCTGTGCACGGTAGCCAATCGACTTCTGAATTCAGCTTGTTCAATTAACCACTTAAGGACCAGCCGCCATCATTTTATACTGCGGCAGGTTGGCTCTCCTGTGCGAATGCTGTAGGTGTATGTCGGCCACTCTAAAAATGATGGGGGGGGGGGGGGGTGCGCGCGCAGTCAGCAGCCATGATGTCTGTCAGCTACCCACAATCACGGAGGAGTCAGAACGGTGATCTGTCAATGTAAACTGACAGATTACCATTCTGATGGGGAGTAGAGAGATCTGTTTCTAGTGATTAGAAATGACAATCTCTCCCCTCCTTCAGTCAGGCCCACCCCCCCACAGTTAACAAAAAAAACCTCCCAGGGAACATATTTAACCCTTTGATCGCCCCCTTCCCTGCCAGTGACATTTACACAGTAAATGCTGTATTAATGTCAATGGTCCCAAAAAAGTGTCAAGTGTCTGATCTGTCTGCTGCAATGTTGCAGTCCCGCTAAAAATTGCAGATTGCCATCATTACTAGTAAAAAATGAATAAAAATAAAGCCATAAATCTATCCCCTATATTGTAGATGCTTTATATTCCAGATGCTGTAGATAACTTTTGCGCAGACCAGTCAATTTTACGCTTATTGGGATTTTATTTAAATTTTTTTCATCAAAAATAGGTAGAATAATGCATATTTACCTAAACTGATGAAGACATTTTTTTTTATTTTTTATTTTTTATTTATTATAGCACAAAGTATTCATCAAAATTGTCACTCTTTTTTTTGTTTATAGCGCAAAAAATTAAAAACGCAGAGGTGATCAAATACCACCAAAAGAAATCTCTATTTGTGGAAAAAAAAAGACGTCCATTTTGTTTGGGTAAAGTGTCACACGACTGCATAATTGTCACTTAAAGCGACACAGTGCCGTATCGCAAAAAATGGCCAGGTCATTTAAAGGGTCAAATCCTTCCGGTCTTTAAGTAGTTAAGCTTTGACAAAAAAACTGCAAGCTAATTGGTTTCAATGCAGACAGATTGTGCACACTCCAGTTTTAGTAAATCACCTCCATAGTCTTACATTCTCGTCAAGTACACTTTGATATGATGCAGAATGTAAAGTTGACTAAATGGCTGTGAGCTGGTCGGGCTCTGATGGAGCAAAGCAACCTCAAATCATAATATTTTCACCACTCTGCTGCACCGCTCTTATGAGGTTCTTCTCTTGAACTACTATCTTTGATTTGATGCAGACATGTCTACTGTTACTGTGACCAAACAGTTGTAATATTACAGTAATGTTTGTTTTTGGACAGTGAAGACTTTCTTACACCTATCATGTAGGTTAAAATTAAGCAATCTTTCTGATTGTAGATATATGTACTTTGACCCAAACTCTTCCAAGAGTTGCCTGAACACCCCCATTATGAAATTTTGGATTTCTTAGAGACTTTTTTAAGCATAAAATAGGTTGAATTTGCTGGCCAGTTCTGGATAAATTGTCGATTATTTTGAAACCAATGCCAGATTTTAACTATAGTAGACTTGATTTAAGATTTACCCCTTGGCAGACTTGTATTTACCTACCGTACAACTTATTTTCTGAGGGCCATAGAAAGCTATATGGATCTTGGTATGATGACATCATTACACATGTCAGTAGTAGATAGAGAAAAAAAAAGCATTTTTCTTAGCTTAGATTAGGAAAATGCATAAAACTGTAAATTTTATGTGTAATTTTTTTTTGGAAGTATGTCTAGTATTTCTTTTTGCACAAAAGATTTCATTTAAATACACCAGTATGGATCAGATGGTGATCAGACATTTCTTTACAATTCAACAGTTAATATGCTTTCCAGATCAAGCATACTTAGTTGGTTAAGCAAACATTTTTTTTTTCTATGAAAGATGGAGTAGGGAGAATAGGAAAACATGCCAGATACTTGCTTATCTAAAAAATTAAAACATAAATAAAATTCTTAGCAATGTTCCCCAGCTGGAGGAGGTATTGGGAGAATGTATAATTTTCAAAGACTAATAGTTTCCTGGATTGAGAATGCATATAGTATCTAAAGTGCAAACACATACTTGCAAACTAGTAGCTTTAAACTACCGCAGAATTTTCACTAGTCTACTCCATTTTTCCAACAGAAACTGTGACAGAAAGTTTCATGCATATGGGTGTGGATATGACTGGAAGCAAAGATTTTAATCCACACTTAACTTTTTTGAAGCTCACAAAGGCTCCATTTCTACGGAGAAAGGTAAAGATTTTTCTTTCTGTAGAAGTCAAACTAAAAAGAGGCAACATGTTTAATTTTGTACAACATAGTTTGTTTTATATCGTACTTTTAATGAAATAACAAGGACACACAAAATACACTTGAGTCCATAGAACTTCAATTCTCTTTACTGGACACTACATATAACAAGTGTGGTAAGTACCTGCATTGGTCATGGTACACATGTACATGCAGCTCTGAAGTATATGTATGTGGTTTATGGCAGTTATAGACAGATACTGCACAGGCTATCTGACTCTCGCCTCCATTGGGCTGTGCTTGGTAATTTTGTCATGCAAAGTACTTTATATGTGCATACAGTTTGGAGTTCAATAGATTTCCATTTTCCTTTCAGGCAGAATGAGGGTGGTGGGTGTCTTAAATGGCTGTCGTCTTGCCTGGGTTTTATTAAAAGGAAACATCCACCAACTTAGTTGACTGCATTTTTTTTTTGCATAAAACATGTACACAAATCTAGGAGTTGCAGTTGTGATCTACGTTTGATTGTGGTTGCAGATTTTCAGAAACTGGGTTTCTTAGAATTTTCATGCACTACAGTCGCTAGTGTTTACATGGAGCACTATCAAAAACAAAAATACTCCAGTGAGTAGCAGTTCTGTGGACAAAGCACCCTTTTAATAAGAGTAATTTATTAAAATAGGCAGACTTGTAGGAAGGTGGTGTTCTGCAGTTTGTTTTGTTACCTGAAAATGGTGCTGGAACTCATTGGGGACTAAGTTGTCCCAACATTTCATTGGGGATCCTCAAATGGGAAGAGAACAGAGAAGCAGCATTGTCCTATAGCAGCATAGTGAAATGCATGATGCCGCCTTTTCTAGGGAATGAGTCTGAATGGCAAGGTAAATGCTTAATATGCTAGACTTCTAATCAATACAGAAACCTAAAAGTGTAATTTTTAATGTAATTAATAATGCACAGGCAATACTTTATGAATACAGCATCTTTAGGTAGCTAGTAGAAAACTGATCATCATAGGGGTGGTGGTTTGAGGAAGGGGTTGTCCTCTTGGCAGTGAGAGAGGACCCCTCACGGAGCATGTTCTAAGTGAACATCTAATGGGCTCTGAGTGTTGGACTCCTGGAGCCATAATCTGAACCACAATGGGCCTGCAGGGTCCTGTATGAAGTGTGTTCTAGGTATTTGGGGCTTGATTGGGATCAGGGGGGTGAAGTGGAGTGTAAAATGATCAAACTGCATTCTGTGCACATGTATGGCAAACAGACAGGTCTGGGAGGGCTTGGAAGGTAACAGTGCACAGAGGAAGGCCGGTTTAATGGCGAGACCCAAGATTTAGGGATGGATCACTTGGAGTAGCTCGGGACCAGCCCACGGAATGGAGATAGAAGGAACTACATAACTATGCAAGTAACCACTCTTTACACCATTGGTGTGCTGAGAAGTGTCCCTGAACAGCAGCAGCAGGAGACTATGCCTAGTTCTGCTCTCTAGAGCTATGAACCATGCACATTAAACAATCAAGATAGAAAGGTTCCCCCAAAAAAAAGTGTGATCTGTCAAATCTTGATATTTGTGTACACAGCATGAGTCCAGTAATCATGTCTTTTGTCTACTGTTGATGCTGATGGTAGTGTGATGATGTGGGTGTTTTTTGGAACATTTTAATACTATAACATGAGCATCATTTGGGTTCCAGGGTATAATCTCGCATTATGGCTAATCATGTGCATCTTTTTATAAATAACAAATTGTCCACTGAGTATATTCCATATGGGGCGCTGGTGTTTTTGAGGGCATTGTGTAATTTTTTTTTCTTTTTTAGCAAATATAAAGATGTATTTTAGACACAACTGTGTTTTAGCTCAGCAAGTGGGTACTTTCTCATGCAAAGAATTAGGTTTAGGTCCATATAGATTGATACTTCATTACTGACCTGTTGAGCCATCTTGAAATACATTTTTTATTTTTTTTTTGCATCTTGTATACCTTGTAAGTCCTGTCAATGTGTCACTTGACAGCCCAACTGTTAAGTCGTGCCATGTCTTGAAAATCAAAGGTTAGGGAGGGAGGAGGCGGAGCCGAGCCGAGAGGTAATGCTGGCTTAGAGCTCCATTCTCAGCAGGACAACGGAGCCATATAACGGCGGAGGTAACTTGTCCCTCCGCACATATATCATACCAAACGGTAGATAAATATCCCTACCTTACATAGGTAACATTCGGGGGGGTCAGAGGAGTCTAATGAGGCAGAAAATTAACAAGAAAGCGCCGCCTCACACATACAGCAGTATGGCACTGAAACCCTCCCCCTCTGAGGGGAGACACAGTGAGGTGAACAAACAGACAGCCCCTTCTGCTGCTTTACATAAAGATGTTCTCTCATTAAAGGCACATAGTCTCTCTAACCAAATACCTGAGAAAAATATGTCAGTTCTGGAGAATTTAGAACTTTCCACACAAAAAGACTTATCCCCTCCTGTAACGCTGAAACAAATAGAAAATCTGCTTCAAAAATCACTCAAATCCACTGCAGATACCATCACCACAAAACTTATTAAAGAAATTAGAGAACTTGGTCAGCGTACATCAGCACTGGAAATTAGAGCAGACGATCCAATATAAAAATTAGAGGAATACCCGAATCTGTGACTGAGTTAAACGGTGCTATTACTGCACTTTTTCAAGAATTACAACCAGCTATCCCACTAGAGCGTCTTGAAATGGACCGGGTTCATAGAGCCCTAGCACCAAAGAAAATAGATGGTCCTCCCCGTAACATTATCGCAAAATTGCATTTCTACCGCACTAAGGAACTACTCCTAAATACAGCTAGAAATAAAGATCCCCTAATTTTCCAGGGTCATAAATATCAATTATTCACAGACCTCTCACAAATTACAGTCAACAAAAGAAGAACCCTGAAACCACTACTGCAAATATTACAGCGCAATGACATAATCTATCAATGGGGCTTTCCTTTCTCAGTGAGTTTTACTTTCCAAAGTCGCAAATATATGTGCCGAACAGCTAAGGACCTGCAAACCACTTTACAGAAACTAGGGATGATAAACACATCAAGAGATGCTGCGGACACTCGCCAAAAATCATCCTCATATGCTGATAATCCCTCCTCTGCTTCCAGAAGAGAAGAAGACTACAATCCACAGAAAAGAAGTTGCATACAATCTCCACCTCCGGATTCAGATCTGGCTGACACTATGGACTGATAAACACCTGTACTGAGGCTACTATCTTGCCTTTTCAACAGAATGGCTACTGCCGAGTTTTTTTTTTCTCTTTCTTCTCTACTTTGTCTCTGAGGTTGCCTTAATCTTAAATTTTTATTTTTTGCTTGAAAAATTAAATTATATGTTTGGCTCTTGGTGTTCTGCAGGGAAGTTCCTTGCACCCTCTCTTGCTACCCTCAGCAGCTCGGTGTACACCGGGCAGTTGACAGTGGCTCATGTACCCTTGGAGGGAGAGTTTTTCTCCTCCCAACGGACACATTAAGAACATAGATATGTTAAGATATATTTCAATATTGTATATTAATTGTATTTTCTTTTTCAGTCATTATCTCCTTTCCCCTCCCTCCCTCCACCCCTATACTCTGGAGACAAATAATTTCTTATATGACACACGTTCTAACATAAACACCAACATATATTTACTTTTCCCAACTCCATGGCCCCATTAAACATCATATCATTAAATACTCAGGGACTAAACGTTCCACACAAACGCACTAAAGCATTCCGCACATTTTCATCAAAAAAAGCACATATAGTTTTCTTCCAAGAGACTCATTTTGCGTCACAATCCACTCCCAAATTTTTCAGTAAAGACTACCCCCAAGTATACACAGCTTCGGCCTCCTCTAAAAAAACGAGGCGTGCTTATAGCTTTCCATCGCAATACACCATTTTCACTAATGAAGGAAATCAAGGATCCAGAAGGTCGTTACTTGATTCTTAAAGGACACCTACTTGATACCGCTATCACCATTACACCATACTACGCTCCTAACAAAAATCCTATTTCTTTTCTTTCTCATTTATTTCAAACTATAGAACGCCACAAAATGGGTACTACAATTCTATGTGGAGATTCTAATCAGACCATATTTTCATTTTTGGATAAATCACCAATCCCACAGTCACATACAGCAGACAAACAACTCTTATCAAAACTAATTACAAAACATAACCTAGTAGATACTTGAAGAGAATTGAATCCAACCAAGAGACAATACACACATTACTCATTCCCTCATCGCTCATTCTCTAGGATAGACCATATATTTATGTCCATTGGGCTGATTCCAGAAATATCTACAAAAATTATTCCCATCCCATGGTCCGATCATAGTGCACTTGACATTACTGTTGCCTCTATAATTCCAAAAAAAAAAAAGATCCAACATGGATATTAAGAGATTTCCTACTCAAAAATCCAGCTCACAAAAATATTGAAATTGCGTTCAAAGACTATATAAAATATAACTCCACACCTGACATCTCTCCGACTACATTATGGGAAGCACACAAACCTATTCTCCGTGGCATATGTCTACAGCAAGCAAACATATTCAACAGAGAGCGGAAAATCCTTTGTCAGACTTTAGAAACAAATTTCAATAAATGTCACACAGCATTCCAAAATAATTCTTCTTCTTTATCTAAAATAAATCTTGACAAAGCTAAATTGGAATTTGATCTATTCCTTATTGAAGCAGCGGATAAAACCATCAAGAGATCACAACACAATTTCTATATCAATGCGAATAAACCTCACACACTATTAGCCAGGGCATTAAAATCCTGCCAGAACCCAATGAAACCGATACGTCTGAAAATCTCTAGGGGGGGTATACACAAATAATCCTTTAAAAATATTACAAAAATTCAAAACACAATTAAAAAAATGTATACTCTTCTAATAATGAGTTGGACCCTTCTAGAGCAAATGATTTTCTTCTCTCATATATCTCTACCGACACTATCTAAAACACAAATGGAAATGATGGAGGAACCAGTGTCAATTATAGAGGTATCTGAAGTTATCAAAAATCTGAAACTAAATAAAAGGCCAGGTCCTGATGGTTTTTCTGCGCTGTATTACAAAACGTTTGTAGACACCCTATCTCCAGTCTTGACAAACACTTTTAATTTCCTTTTGGAGGGTCATTTTTTTAGAAGGGAAACCCTAACTGCAATTATCTGTATGCTCCCTAAACCTCACACAGATGATTCAATATGGTCTAATTATCGCCCTATTTCGTTACTAAATTTGGACATAAAAATTTTAGCCAAAATTCTAGCTAACAGATTAAATACTATTATAGGCAATCTTCTACATCGTGATCAAGTGGGCTTCATTCCATTACGTCAAGCAGGAGATATTAGACGTGCAACACTCCTGTCACATGCTGCTAAAAAAAGACTTATTCCCACTTGTTTTCTTTCTTTAGATATTTTGAAAGCTTTTGACACAGTATCATGGTCATATATGAACTATACCCTTTCCAAATGGGGATTCGGCCCTCATTTTTTACGATGGATCTCTAATTTTGTATCAAGATCCCAAAGCTTATATCAGATATGCAGGGTCTAAATCGGACGAGTTTAATATACTGAGGGGGGCTCGTCAAGGATGTCCACTTTCGCCATTATTATTTGCTTTACTCATTGAACCTTTAGCACAAAGAATTAGGCTGGAACCCACTATAACCGGTATTGAAATGGGTGGCTTTCTTCATAAGCTCTGTTTATTCGCAGACGATATTCTCCTTTTTCTATCTTCTCCACATGTTTCGGCCCCAAATCTTATGGTTGTACTACAAGAATTCGCATTTATTTCGGGCCTTAAGGTCAATATTCAAAAATCTTCAGCATTAAACATTTCACTTTTGGAGAAAGATAAACAATCTTTACAAAATTCACTACCCTTTAAGTGGGTAGATCATAGCCTCCCATATCTGGGTGTGCAGTTTACTCCTAACCCCTCCGATTTATTTGCAGCTAATTACCCAGCTCTATTAAAAAATATTACAAGGTCGTTGTCTAATTGGTCATCAATGCCGATATCATGGTTTGGGAAAATCAATATCATAAAAATGTCTGTTCTGAGTACTGAGGAAAAGGTTCCTGTTCACTTTCAGTTACAACTTGTTCAAGGTCAGAGATTTTACAAGTTGTGAATCAGAGTGCTGACTGCCATAATCTCTGGCTAGAGATTGGTTCAGCCTTGAAGCACCCAGCTGCGAGTGGCTACTCTCTGGGTGGTACTAGAGACTTTGTCTGCAGTTCAAGGTGCTTGAGTTCTTCACCCTTGCCCTCTGTTCCCATATGAGACTGGGCTGTTGGATGTTACCCCTGCAAAATAAAACCTTTCAAAAGGACTTTATTGGTGTCAGCATCCAAAGTTGTTGGGTTTTAACCCTGGGAAGCCCTAGACGTGGAAGAACAAGCCAAGCGGAGGTCACCGGTAAGCTCAAAAAGTTAAGGCCACCCTGCAAAGGGTTATGGCCGCTACATATTGGAACTTGTAAGTTTAGCAATTTTTATCTCATGAATTACTTTATCACTAGCTCAAATTGCTGCTTGTCCTACACTACTTAACTGACTCCTGAGAGACTCCAAGCTATCACCAGGGTGAAGCTAATACTATTTTAAGGAGTAATAACATGTAGGATATAGCTAGTGAATTGGCTACTACAATTCATATAGAGCATAACTGATCTTATATTGTTCAGGTAGTAAATTTGATATGTGCAGTAATCCCTTTTTATGAACCTTTTTCAAATGTTTTCAACGATAAATTTTAAATAGCACATGCTTACAGAGATGGATTATGCCGTTTATGATTTGACCTTCTTGTTTTGTCATTGAATTCAGATCAGCTCACCATTTTCCTAGCTACGACTATGAATGATTCAATAAGTAGTTATTAGTAGTTAAAGTAGTGCCATCTAGTGGACATTCAACAATATTATTTCTAAAAAAAAGTGGAAATTGTTTTGGATTTATTTAGACACTGATTTAGATACTGATTTACAGAATGCTTTTCTATGCTAATCTATATTAAATTGTTTCTGTTTACAAACTATAAAATCTAATTGTATTTTAAGCAAATCAGTTTTACACATTATCTTTACACTATATAGTATTCACTGACATTTCCCATTTTCTAATTCAAATTAGATGAGTAGATTGCTTACTACTGTATTCTAATATTTATGTTGACCTCATTAGATAACAACTTGTGAACAAATACATTTTTGTAATGACACTACCCTATAATGTGTACACATACACCATTGAAATGAATTACACATGCACCACTGGAATGAATTCCCCCGGCCATGGCCACTTGAATTTTTTTTATCACATTTTTGCTTTAAGCAGGAGATTCCAGCAAGCCAAGTTGCACACTGATTTTTTTATTTTTATTTTTTAAATCGCTTTGTAACATTTTATTGTTCCACCTGTATAAGCAGAGAAAGCTCTGGCAATGCTCAACAAAAATAATCAATTGGAATACAGTGGCGGCAATTGCTACTACATAATACACTTATTTAGAAAAAATAGATAAAAGTGCAGCGCTTATCACTAAGTGAATTTTCATTTAACTGAGTATAAATAAATAAACTGTCATGAAAAACCTGAGTGTTAGTGAATCCAAATGAAGTGAAAATCAACAATAAAAAGTGTTTACAAAAAACTAGTTAGTTGTCAAAAATAAAAAACAACATCTTTCAATAACTCAAAAGTCCAATGCATTTAAACATGTGAGAAGAAATTTTCAAAGGTGTGTAATAGTGTCCTATTTAAGTGAACAAAAAATTGTAATTAATCCTGTTTGTTCAGGAGAAAGTGCTTGACCACGTGGACCCTTCACAGCTACAAATCAATAAGGAATGGAGGCTTACCAGATCACCGATTAGTATGCACAAATGCAAATACCCAAACGATTCGAAACGGACAGCCGGACAACGACCCAATCTCTCAGACGTTCCACAGTCACCGAATCGATTCGAGTCCTCTCACTGGACGATTTGCACAGGCCGCGTGGAGTTTTCGATGTGGGAAGCCAAAGAACAGCCCACACCTTCGAGTGTTTCGTAGTTCCCAGGTCCGTTCCGGTCCTTTCGAGAATCTCGGGATATCGTTTCACCATAAGAACAAAAATAAACAAGTGCGCCCAATCGTGTAATAAAGTTTAAACACGTAAAATTTATTATTCAACCGAATAATGTTAAGCGCTACAGATGACTCCACCGAGCCATACAAAAGTAGACGTAACGTAAAAAATGAACAATTTTGCTAGCAAAATAAATATAAAATCAACGAATGCTAAAGCACAAAGGGTGAGCGTAACTACCCAAATACACTTATTTGTTGACTGCTTCATTAAAAAGGTTTTAAAAGGCAAAGAAATATGTCAATAATGATATATGTGACAACGGCATAATACATAGTATTATATTATAAACACTGTAAAAATCTTTCAGAGAAAATATTGTGAACATAATATGGCTGGACATTTGTAAATATAAACTAGATAAATATCAAATAACGACGATCATAAAACCTTATGCAATCAAATACCCATAACTTTCCTTCAGATCAATTTCTCACTTTTCGATCAGATTCAGAGTTGACTGGTCAGGAAAATTATCAGTGGTTTTGCATCAGTTAGCAGCATCGAGGTACCTTGTTTATGAATATGATTGTTTTATGATTGAACAAATGAGATTACATGGAGAAAACAATCGTATCTTTAAGTGTTTTGTAAAGGAGTTTTTTTTGTTTTGTTTTTTTTAATAGCAAACATTTCATACCTACCTGCTCTGTGCAACAATTTTGTACAGAGAAGCCCCAATCCTCCTCTTCTCGGGTCTCCCGCTGGCACTCTGGCGACTCTCTCCCTTGCTGAGTGCCCCCATAGCAAGCAGATACTCGTGTATGCTCAACCATCTCCCCCCCCCCCCAACTCCCTGCTTCTGCCTCACTGGCTGTGGTTTACAGCAGTGGAAGCCAATTGAGGAGGCAGAGACCTGGGAGAGCCTCGGCTCTCATGCATATCGCTGGACCGAGATCTGGCTTGGGTAAGTATTAGAGGGGAGCTGCACACTGAAGGTTTTAAAAAAGAAAAACAACCAAAAAAAAACCTTCAGCCTTTACAACTACTTTTACCAGGGCCGATCCTAGAGTCACAGGTGCCTGGGTGCAGGAATATTTCTGGCGCCCCCACATGGACATGGTCATCTTACTAACTCCTCCACTTTCTAATGTTTCTATGGCAACAACTCCACCTCTCCATCTGTAAGCCCCACCACTTTGTTTTATGGCACAGTGGCAGTGTTTGATGGGCCCAGTGGCTGCGTTTGATGGGAAGAGTAGCTGTTTTTAATGGGCATAGTGGCTGTGTTTGGTGGTCACAGTGGCTGCGTGTGATGGTCACAGTGGCTGCGTGTGATGGGTACAGTGGCAGCATTTGATGGGCACAACAGTGGCTGGGTTTGGGCACAGTGGCAGCTTTTGATGGGCACAGACTTACTTCCAAGTTCCTTGACCGGTCTGGATGCTGGTGAAGTGCAGGGACAAGGGACTCACAGCAAGGCCGGAAGCCGCTGCACTGCAGCTGAGCAGCTCTGCTCTCTCCAACAGGAGTACTTCAGACCAGGCACGCATGAGCCGCTCCGGCTCCGCTCCCTCTTAGCCATGCTGTCTGAAGATGGCAGAGGTGGACGGAGCTTGTTTTCTAGCTGCAGAGGCGGCACGCAAAGAATGCTGGGGCAGCCATGGCGCGCTCTGAGTGCTGGGGCGGCCGCGGTGTCTCTGACTGACGTCACTAGTTGCTAACTTGTGAGGTGAGTAACCAGTGTGAAGTCAGCTTTGGCGCACCTCTTCTGCACACAAATTACAGCACTGGGGTGTGGTGCACCCGCCCAGGATCGGCCCTGACTTTTACTATTGGTTGAAATCCACTTCTACATGTGTGGCATATAAATCAAATGGGTTGCTTGGCTATAGATCAATTGTTCTTATCAGGAGAGCTCAATTGGAAAATAAATCAACCATATAATGAAATGTGCATGGACACCATTTAGTGTTTCTATACATCTGCCAGGTTTGCTCAGTAATACAATGGTAACATTAAAGTGGTTCTAAGGGCAAAAGGCTTTTACTTTAATGCATTAAGGTAAAAAACCTTCTGTATGCGGCTAATCCCCAATCCCCCCTTATAATTACCTGAGCCTGATCTTGATCTAGAGCTGTGCATGAGAACAGAGACTCTCTCGACACTCTCTCTCCTCATTGGCTCAGACACAACAGTGGGAGCCATGGGCTCCTGCTGCTATCAATCACAGCCAGTGAGGATGAAGCAGGGGGCAGGCCCGAGCCATGCTCTGTGTGTCTTCTACAGAGACGAGTTGGGTTTACTGGTGCCTTGCTATGGGGGCACTTGGCTGGGGGGGGGGAACCCGAGAAGGAAAATCAGGGCTGCTCTAAGCAATACCATTACATGGAGCAAGTAAGTATAACATGGTTTATTTCCATCAAAAAAAATTGAGCTGTTAGAATTACTTTAAGATCACTTTTAAACTTCTATAATGTTTAATTCAAAAGGAACAAATGTGTCTTTTCAGACCCCTGAGCATCCAGCTCTCTTTGGAACACAGCTCTGCAATAGGCCATCAAAGCAAGATGTATAGCAACAGTCTTATTATTCTAGCCAACAACTATGGGGTTGATTTACAAAGGCAAGTAGTCTGTTCACTTGACATGGAAGTTTTCACTTAGCTTAGTGAATGAGGTGAGACTCCCTGACTGTCATCATCTAATTTTGGGCACATAAAACTTGTTTTTTTGTTTTGTTTTTTTCTATTTCTTTCTTTTGTCTTCCTTGCATATGATTGGACGTTCTGTGCAAAGTAAAATTTTCACCATGTTCACTGAGCTAAATGAAAATTCCTTTCAAAGTGCAAATTTCCTTGTGAAGTCAACAGCCTATTTATGTTTAGTAAATCAAAGATCTATCTTATTCAGTCACAAAGGAGAATCGGCCGCTTTTGCTGTCTGTGTGGCATTTAAATGCTTTGATACCTTTGGTATATTCTAAGTGCAATAAACTGCCATCTACTCTTCATTCCTTGGCAATCTGCACTATTAACTTAGCAATCTGTAGTTCCATTTTATTTTATAGATTAACAAACTGAGCAGATGCATTGTCAAAATTAGATCTTATTGGTGCAGTTTTTGTTACATTTCTTTAAAAAAAAAAAATTATATATATATATATATATATATATATATATATATATATATATATATATATATATATATATATATATATATATATATATAAACTAATTTTGCCCTCTATTATACAAAAGATAATACTTTGAAGGTGCTAATACCGGTCATTGATACAGCCACAATATAAAGATTAAGCAATACTGAGTCATTCACAATAACCATAAGTTGCCATTAAAAACCAAAGAATTAACATCCAGTTAGAGCTTCTTATAAACAACTTCTTATAAAAACAACGACCTTGCAACCACCTTTTCCTATGAGCACAAATGCTGAATTGTGAATTCTGTGTCTTGGATACATTTCTAATTCTCGCTCTCTCTCGCTCACACTCTCTCGCTCTCAAAAAAAAAGTAATTGAAATAGACCAATGTATATGAAAATTTTTAATTGGGTTTAATAAATCCTTATTTTATAGACCAGAGTCTAATATTCCTTTTATATTTTAGAGGCTGGTTTTCCATAGACTCAAAACATCAATGTCAAAAATCCAAGCAGTTCTGAAATCCCCAACAATTTATGCCTGCTGTAGAATCCATACTGCATGATCGACAACCACAGTATGCTTCCTTTGTTGATAAATCCACTTTGTAACTGCTGGTCATTATATACTGTGCGGGTTAATGTCTGTTTCCTCAGACTTTAATGTATAGTTGATGCCCATTAATCTGTGTGTCAGTTCTGGATGACTCCCCAATAGCTGACAGGAGTCCTTTCATTCCAAGAAAAATCAGATGTTTTAGAGAATTGGCATAGATCAGGGATTAGCAACCTGTAGATTGATATAACAGTAGATCACAGCCAGGTGTCTGGTAGATTGCGGTCTGGGCTTGCTGACCCACCAGTCTAGAGCATCAAACAGAGTGCAATGCAGAGGGACTACTTGTAAAGCTGGAGCTGTAGTAGAGAACAAAAACCACATAAGCCAATGCCTTCTCTGTAATTCTGGCTCCTGTCCCATGCAGAGTGATACCAACTGCATTCCACCTTTTATCCTGGCTGGTGGTCTCCAGAGTGGTGCCAAAAAATTTCTTTTATTGAAGCTTCATATGACAAGTGGTTGACAGATGGAGCAGTGGACAAAAAGGTAGACGCGTTTTGTGGAAATGTTGGCGCTTAGCCAATACTTATTGGAGCTAGTGACCACAATTGCCTATATACTGCTCTAATGTGTCTTTATTAGGTTACAGGTGAACTAACCAATTAAAATTAATACTCAGCTGGCGTTGCAAAGAAAACCTGGCTAGAATACAGGGTACATACACCTACATTGGGAATATGCCAGTATCGGTCCCCATGATATTATAACACTTTGCTTTTAAAATCATTTGTTCTTAACATCAGCTTCATTGTGTATATAAATATATACATCTTGTCTATTTTGTGCATGATGTTGTAACTATACAATGATTTTGACTGATGTGTCGAGTCTGCTCTGAGTTCAATTGGTGTATCAGATTTTCTCTGGCAGTGGATTTGGACCAAACTCTTTACATCAGATTTGAGTGCAAGAACCTTGTATTCTAGCCAGGTTTTCTTGTAACGCCATCTGAGTACTAATTTTAATTGGTTAGTTCACCTGTAACCTAATGATGACACATTAGTGCAGTATATAGGTGATTGTGGTGACTAGTTCCAAAAGGTAATGACTAAGTGCTAACACTTGTGCGAAACTCGTCTACCTTTTTGTCTCCTGCTCCATCTGTCAACCACTTGTCATATGAAGCGTCAATAAAATGATTTTGGAAGTGCAGCAGTCCGTAATCCTTTCCTTAAGGGTTTGTTTACATTGGCAGTTGGGGGAGGGGTGGTAAAACCCCATAGTTAAGATGTATTTTTTGTACCCCCACCCCAGCTGCACCCCCTTTAGCTGCAGTGGCTAGGGGTGTACACATGTTACTGTCACAGCTGGAGCATGACTCATGCAAGTGAATGAGGCCACTCTGCAAATGCCCTGCAACCTTATGCAGTGCAGCAAACAAGGAGTTAAAGAATGCAGGCAGCATTGCGTTTCTTTCTCACCACCTGTTTTAACCCCTTAGCCCCTTTAAAAGCATGCAATTGTGGGGCGTTGTAGAGTGGTCCCATTTACTTTAATGGGTCATGATTGGCAGATGGTTGCATCCACCAAAAGCAACAGGGGGCCTAATTCCTGCTGCGGCATGTTTACACCTTTTGGTTGCTGCCTCCCCATCTAAAGGGGTAAGGATTGGGAGCGGTAAACTCAACCACAGGGTTTTACCAACCCTCAACTCTACGCATGAATGAGGGTGCTGCTGCGGAATGCACCTAAGGGCTCATTCACAAGTGCAGCAGGCACTGCTGCTCCTCTGAAAAGTTATCAGAGTGTGTTTGACAGGTGGTGAGGAGGTGATTTGTTGCCGCCTCACCACCTGATTGGTGTGCAATGCACTCAATTGTGACAGTGTTGTGTGAGGAGGCGACACTGGGCAACACTGTGCCCGTTGGTCTTTGACTAATCCCATGTTGTTCAGGTAGATCTCCACCTACCTAAGTTTACCTACCCCTGTTGTAGGTTTTACTACACCACCCCATACTGTACATTATACATTTCACAATTCTCAACTCTCTTCGCTGTACTGTATGCTTTGTACACTGTAGGCTGCATACACCACAGCATTCCAATCTGCATACTGTTCTGTACACTCTGTATAGAACACTATTCAATTCCATATCCTGTGCTTTATATTATGTTCTGTGCAACTCCGTACAATGTGTTGTATAACATATAGTCTACCCACCAGTCCATTCTCTACACTGTGCTGTACATTATACTGTATATTTGACACTGCTTCACAGGACAACTGTCCACAGGACAACTATTAGCTGCACACTCCACAAATCTTGCCTTTATGGAGAGTGGCAAAAAGAAAGCCATTGAAAAAAAGCCATAAAAATTCCCATTTGCAGTTTGCGTGAAGCCATGTGGGGGACACAGAAAACATGTGGAAGAAGCTGCTCTGGTCAGATGAGACCAAAATTGAAAATTTTGGCTTAAAAGCAAAACGCTATGTGTGGCAGAAAACCAAGACTGGACATCACCCTGAACACAATCAGCGGGGACGGGGAAGCTGGACAGACTTGATGGGAAGATGGATGGAGCCAAATACAGGGTAATCTTAGAAGAGAACCTGCAAAAGACCTAAGACTGGGCGGAGGTTCACCTTCGAGCAGGACAACCGCCCTAAACATACAGCCAGAGCTACAATGGAATAGGTTAGATCAAAGCATATTCAGGTGTTTAGAATGGCCCAGTCAAAGGCCAGACCTAAATCCAGTTGAGAATCTCCACTAATGCCGCATACACACGATCGGAATTCTTGTCGGAAAAAGCTCTGATGGTTTCCCCGTTGGAATTCCGCTCAAACTGTCTTACCTGTACACGGTCACACCAAATCCCGACCGCCAAGAACGCGGTGGCGTACAACACGTATGACGGGACTAGAAAAGGGAAGTTCAATACCTAGTAGCCAATAGTTTCCATCTCGTAGTTGAATCTGAGCATGCGTGAGTTTGCATAATTGCATACACACACTCGGAATTTCCTTAGTTTTTCCATCAGGAAAATTGAGAACATGCTATCAAATTTTTGCTGGCGGGAATTCGGCAAGCTAAATTCCAATGGAGCATACATGCGATCGCATTTTCCGATGAAAAGCTCTCATCGGTCTTTTGCTGGCTAAAATTCCGGTCGTGTGTACGTGGCTAAGACTCGCCATACACATGATAATGATGATAATATTTTGAAAACATCTTTCTGCTAACTTACACATATTTGCTAAAAACAATGTAACTCTATTCTGGATTATCCATGCAAACTTCCCTAAAAATTAGAAGGAATCGGGGTACAAATATTTATGTAGGATTGTTTCCTTTGAGGCCACGAAGGAGGAGAACATCCAATTCCCACAATCTAGGAAACGGTAGGCTGTCTAAGCTGCATGCTACCAGAAGGTGCTGAGGAGATATACCGTATATACTCGAGTATAAGCCGAGATTTTCAGCCCCTTTTTTTTAGGCTGAAAGTGCCCCCCTCGACTTATACTCGAGTCACCGCCGTCTGCCTACCCGATCAGCGTGTCGTGCAGACAGAGGGCGGCCATTCCACTATTCAAAAGCCGCGCCTCCCTGTCTGTGATAGGCGGAACACTCAATTTCCCAGCAGTCAGTGGTCCGCCTATCACGGACATCCGCTCATCCTCATACTACGGACGAGGATGAGAGGATGTCCGTGATAGGCGGAACACTGACTGCTGGGAAATTGAGTGTTCCGCCTATCACAGACGGAGGCGCGGCTTTTGAACAGTGGAATGGCCGCCGTCTGTCACAGACAAGGAGGAGAGGTGCGGCGATCCTGGCATGGCCGCCGTATGTTTTTTATACATGCAGATCGGTGCAAAATGGCACACCGAGGCTGCAGAAGGACACAGAGGCTGCAGAAGGACAAAGAGGCTGCAGATTGGCACACGGAGGCATGCACAGGACACAGGTAGGCTGCAATGGACACAGGGATGGACACATGGATGGACACAGGGATGGACACAGGGAGGTATACAGCTGCAGATGGGCATTGTTGACCCTCT
Source organism: Lithobates pipiens (assembly GCF_037356315.1). NCBI lineage: Eukaryota > Metazoa > Chordata > Amphibia > Anura > Ranidae > Lithobates > Lithobates pipiens. The sequence goes on along the minus strand of NW_027507764.1, from coordinate 411,602,664 downwards.
TTTCCACTCTTTTAAGCTGTAACAGTAGCTGCTGCATGTCTCACCCTCGGCTTATACACGAGTCAATAAGTTTTCCCATTTTTTTTGTGGTAAATTAGGGGCCTCGGCTTATATTCGGATCGACCTATACTCGAGTATATAATGTATATATATATATATATTATAAAATCTACAACTGATATTTCTTGCACAAAATGTTGCATTTTTGCAATTTTATTGTGTTACCTACGGGACTGTACATGTTTGTTTTTATGTTTAGATCTGCTTTAATAAGGCTGTGTCCAGTCTTTAATAAAGTGCACATATTTTTATCCATTCACACTTTCTCAAGATAGCTATTTAAAGCCTTCCTGGTTGCTTCACGCATGGTGTCTGAAAGGAGCAGATTTGACGTGAGACACACCACAGGATTTTGATTTTCTTTTCCTGTTCAATAAGCTTTTGTTGCAAACTAGTATCATTCTATATTCTTCTATGAGTATATGGTTCCAATCCCTCTTTGTCTTGTCCTGTGTGATAGTGGCTGGATTTTTAACTGCGTGTGACATTTTCTTATTTGCTATATATAAAAGGCAAATTATATAGGTTGACAGTTACAAAGGGAAAGGGGTTAAAAACAAGCAAACAAAAAAAATGGTTAAGTTCAGAAATCCAGTGCTAAGAATAATGTCTGATTATTAATATAACAATACTGTGATGACTAGTGTTATGGATTATACATAAAATAAAGCACATTCTTCCGAGTGCAATATCATGGAGTGTATACGGTACTGCACATTTATAAAAATAGAGCAGTCTAAAAGATTTCATATATAGAGAGAACACCCAAATATTCTTCCCATTACTGGAAGCAAACCCCACCATGCTGTTCTTGGCACATACACCAATCACATTCCATACCTACATCCCCCATCAGATGATCAGCAGGCTGTTGCACATTAAGCTGCAGGCAGAACTGCACATCCTTGCCTGCAGGTTTCTATAGGACTTGAAGCTCCACCTACTCCCTACACCCCTGCCCCATCCATTGTTGACCCTGTTTACACTAAACTGTCACTGAGTCAGTAGGGCTTATTAGTTGGGTTTCTCTGTAACATACATATGGTGTGTAATAAATATATAACGCAAAATTATAAAAAATACCCCAATTTTATCTTTCAGCTGCCTCACAATGTCAGAACAGATGGATAAGGCGCCTCCCATATGAACCTAGGGGGCAGTCCCCTTGAAACTGCTTTAAAGGTTTTGCCTCCCCATATTCCAATAGTATTGATTGGAAGTAAATTGGGCTGATTTGGTAAAGCATCCGGAATGTAAAATGATTTTATATATAAAATTTGGAACTTGCGCTCAGCCACTATTGCAGCAAGACTGCCGCACTAAACAGGTTCCTAAATACAGGACCTACATGACCTTAGCCTAAAAAAGGAATGTGCTATCTCTTTAAATATCACTTATTACAATTAGTGAGTAATTTGCATTCAAGTGACCTACTATATCTAAAAATATCTCCAAGCATGTGAAAAATACAAAGTGATAAGTTGCCAATCAATTAACAATTAATATGTACAGAATCATTCCTTTCTCCCAGGATCCTGGTGGTTAGGCTCACCACAATGCTCACCCCCCAGTGATGCTGAGCCTGTCCCCAGACAGCTGCCTGCAGCATCTAGACACTAAGAGGATCGGTGTGTGAGTTGTGAGTCAGATCTTGTGACAGGAGTCAGGCAGTATGAAGTGACAGGTGCAGCTGCAGCGCCTGAGAAATGTCTCTTTGGGTGCAGTGTGGGTCAGAGCACAGTGGGCACTGCTTCTCTTGGGGCCTTATCCTTGTACACACTGCACACCTGAATGATACGCCACCGTGAAAAAAAAATTGAAACCTTTCCTTCTAAGTAAGAGCTTCAGAAACTTGCCAAGCCAAAATAACTGCAGTGAGTAGAACAATCTTCTACTTGAATGATAAAAGAGGTATCCCTGCGCTATCGTAAATAAAATCTATTAAACCTCGATTAGGGTTGCAGCAGAACCCCGACAGAGGTATAAACCCTACCACTGAAACATATAGCGTAAAATCAAATAAATGGTGCTGCGCTCCCTTAAACCAATAAACTAAATAAATTATTCCATAAAGTGCTAGCCAATAAATACATAAACTATCTGTGAATAGATTCTGATTCCCGTGACAAATCGTGATCAGTGATTAAAGTGACTAGTGCAAGCAAACATTCCAATAAAATTAAAAAAAAATATATATATATATATGTGCAAAAATAAAAAACATAAAATCGCATAAACCAAAGCAAAATCGCATAAAATCACACAGTGATAGTGATGGATGCAAATAAATAAACTATCTCACAAAGTGTAAATACAAACATATAAAATCGCATCAGCAAAAGGAAAATCGCATACAACCATACAGTGATAGTGATAAATGCGAGTAGGTAAAATATCTCAGAGTGTGTATAAAAATAATAGAACCAAACTTAATGGTAGTGAATCACTCAGTGCAAAAAATGAATAAGTCTCTCAGACTGCAGAATAAGTAAAAGGTGGCAAAAAATCCATAAGGTGCTTCTCGTAGTAGCAAGTGCAATACAACGCAAACTGTGCACACTCTGGTGTCTTTTCAGTGTCCCGCACCTAACAGTTAGGGTGGCCCCTTACCTTACTGCTCTAAGGTGAACAGCATATAGAGACCAGGGTCTCAGATGGTAACAGCGGTGTACCCTTAATTCCAACTAGGAGGTCTTATCCCCACATCAGGGTGTCAAACTGGCAAGATCTCACAGAAAGGGAAACAGGAGGGCTCCAAATAGTGAAGTATGTATACACTTTTTATTGATCAAAACTCAAACAATGGAGAGGTACTCACAAACAATCAGTTTAAAAACGCCAGATATGCGGTTAGGTATTTCTTTTCGTTTCTCAGACGTGACTTCCGGTATCTACAAACGCTTCCTGTGCACAGTTTGCGTTGTATTGCACTTGCTACTACGAGAAGCACCTTATGGATTTTTTGCCACCTTTTACTTATTCTGCAGTCTGAGAGACTTATTCATTTTTTGCACTGAGTGATTCACTACCATTAAAGCGGAGGTCCACCCTAAAGTGGACCTTCCGCTCATCGGAACCCTCCCCCCCTCCGGCGCCACAATTGGCACCTTTCAGGGGGGAGGGGGGTGCAGATACCTGTACAGTACAGGTATCTGCACCCACTTCCGGGATAGCTCTCTGCGGAAAGGGGCGTATATTACGCCCCTTTCCGCAAGTGCCCCGCTGCCTGCTGGGAAAACACACAGATCCCAGAGGCAGCGGGGACCGTCCTTATTGCGCAGCGCGGCTCGCGCATGCGCAGTAGGGAACCGGGAAATGAAGCCGAAAGGCTCCATTTCCTGATTCCCATACCCAAGATGGCGGCGGCAGCACCCGAGAAACGATCTACAGATCGGCTTCGGGTGCCGACATCGCGGGCGCGCTGGACAGTAAGTGTCACTATTTTAAAAGTCAGCAGCTGCAGTATTTGTAGCTGCTGGCTTTTAAAAAAAAAAAACGCGGAGTCCCGGCGGACTCCCGCTTTAAGTTTGGTTCTATTATTTTTATACACACTCTGTGAGATATTTTACCTACTCTCATTTATCACTATCACTGTATGGTTGTATGCGATTTTCCTTTTGCTGATGCGATTTTATATGTTTGTATTTACACTTTGTGAGATAGTTTATTTATTTGCATCCATCACTATCACTGTGTGATTTTATGCGATTTTGCTTTGGTTTATGCGATTTTATATATGTTTTTTATTTTTGCACATCACTGATCACGATTTGTCACGGGAATCAGAATCTATTCACAGATAGTTTATGTATTTATTGGCTAGCACTTTATGGAATAATTTATTTAGTTTATTGGTTTAAGGGAGCGCAGCACCATTTATTTGATTTTACGCTATAATCTTCTACTTGAGATTCTATAAAGAGATAAAGAGATGGAGTCCAAAGTTTCAAAATAGAACAATAAACAAAAGTTTTTTACCTTTTTATCTCATGTCAGACTTTTTTTTTTATTGCCCTCTGTGCCCCACTGGGGGCAACGTACCTTCACTTACTGTCCCATAACCACAAAAGGAAATGAGAGGAAATCCCCGCACATAAAGGCATTCCAATGCCCCCCCAGGTCGACAGAACTATTGTCCCCACCACAAGATTTCCCCTCTTAATTTTATGGGGACAACCCAAAATTTGAGATTTTATTTTTAACTTCACTTTCAATAATGGCAAACTGAACAAATATGGGGGCACAAGCCCCAATAGAAACTGACAAGTAATCTAATCCCTCTCCACTCCAACCAAAACTAAAACCAAAACTTTGCTGAGGTCTTATTGGAAGTATAGAGTGCTTCATGCATATTTTTTTTGCAAAATTGTGGCTTGGACTGACTGACAAACATTCTGAGGCTCAAGTATATAGGGTGATGCTAAATACTGGGTTGTTCTTTACCCATGGAGTGTGTTTTAAGCACATTGTATGAGTGACTGACATTCCCTGGAGTTTTCAGTTCAGCAGATAGAAGTGTTTTGGTGGATTGCACAAGATATTTTTTTAAAGAAGGATCGCTACAAGGTTTTTGTTCTAAAAGGACTGTAGCAAATTAAATTTGTCACTTTGAGTGTGAGAAATCGCCAATAGAGGACAATCGTTATATGGGACAAATCAAGGCACAGAAATATTATATATTTGATGTTTATCACAAATTTGGTTAATATTTTATGTTTCAATGTTGTATAAGATTTACACTATATGTCAAAAATAGTGCTGTATGTTTAGCTATATAGCAATTGGATATTGGGGGCAATATCTTACATACAGTAGCTGGGACATACAGTATCTCACAAAAGTGAGTACACCCTTCACATTTTTGTAAATATTTTATTATATATTTCCATGTAACAACACTGAAGAAATCGCACTTTGCTACAATGTAAAGTAGTGACAGCTTGTATAACTAACATGTCAATTTTATGTCCCCTCAAAATAACTCAACACACAGCCATTAATAACTAAACAGCTGGAAACAAAAGTAAGTACACCCCTAAGGGAAAATGTCAAAATTGGGCCCAATTAGCCATTTTCCCTCCCCGGTGTCGTGACTGGTTAGTGTTACAAGGTCTCAGGTGTGAATGAGAAGCAGGTGTGTTAAATTCGGTGTTATCACGCTCACACTCTCATACTGGTGATTGACAGTTCAACATGGCCCCTCATGTCAAAGAACTCTCTGAGGATCTGAAAAAAGAATTGTTACTCTACATAAAGATGGCCTAGGCTATAAGATGATTCACAAGACCCTGAAACTGAGCTGCAGCACAGTGGCCAAGATCATACAGCGGTTTAACAGAACAGGCCCCAGGCTTTGGTAGACCAAAGACGTTGAGTGTACGTGCTCAGTGTCATATCCAGAGGTTGTCTTTGGGAAATAGATGTATGAATGCTGCCAGCATTGCTGCAGAGGTTGAAGGGGTGGGGGGTCAGCCTGTCAGTGCTCAGACCATACGCTGCACACTGCATCAAATTGGTCTGCATGACTTTCATTTTAGAAGGAAGTCTCTTCTAAAGATGATGCACAAGAAAAGCCTGCAAACAGTTTGCTGAAGACAAGCAGACTTAGGACATGGATTACTGGAACCATATCCTGTGGTCTGAGACCAAGATAAAAATTATTTGGTTCAGATGGTGTCAAGCGTGTGTGGTGGCAACCAGGCGAGGAATACAAAGACAAGTGTGTTTTGTCTACAGTCAAGCATGGGGGTGGGAGTGTCATGGTTTGGGGCTACATGAGTGTTGTCGGCACTGGGGATCTACAGTTCATTGAAGGAACCATGAATGCCAACATGTACTGTGGCATATGGAAGCAGAGCAGGATCCCTCCCTTCGGAGACTGGTCCCCAGGCCAGCATGCCAACATAATGACCCCAGACACACCTCCAAGACAATCACTGCCTTGCTAAAAAAGCTGAGGGTAAAAGTGTTGGACTGGCTAAGCATGTCTCCAGACCTAAACGCTAATGAGCATCTGTGGGGCATCCTCAAATGAAAGGTGGAGAAGTGCAAGGTCTCTAACATCCACCAGCTCTGTGATATCGTCATGGAGGGGTGGAAGAGGACTCCAGTGGCAACCTGTGAAGCTCTGGTGTACTCCAGTGCTCCAGGGCAGTGCTGGAAAATGATGGTGGCCACAAAAATAAATTAATGGCTGTGTGTTATTTTGAGGGGAAAGAAACTTTACACTGTCCCCTGTACATGCACTACTTTACATTGTAGAAAAGTGTAATTTCTTTAGTGTTGTCACGTGAAAAGATATAATAAAATATTTACAAATATGTGAGGGGTGCACTCACTTTTGTGAGATGCTGTACATGCAAGCATATAGAATGTGCCAGGTGCTGGACTACAGGGGAAGTGGGGTAGGCATTTCCCTTTACTTTCACTTTCTGCTGTTAATGCTGAATGTTTTGTTCTGACTGTCAGCAGAGGGAGAACTATAACCAGAAAAACATATGAATTCATACGCAGAACACTGAGGATCATGGGATTTGAAGTCAAGGAAATAAGCCATATTATGGAGCTTATGGACCCTTTGCACTATAATTCCCAAGATACACTGGGTCAAGCACTGGGTTAGTGGAGCTGCTTTTGAGACTGTTCAGCTAGGCTCTTTGCATCAAGGGAAATGATGACAGCACATCTGCTGCATGCTGACCAGACTGCTGAGTGGCCAGATAGAAAGGACACCTGAGGCAGTGCAGCACAGACCACAGTGAACGCATTTGCACCTGTGCTGTAGGGAGAGGGGGCATCCTCTCACCTCTGGCCATTGTTTACACTGCTAGCAGAGACTGAATTACTGGAATCGGAACATTATGTTTTTAATGCATTTTACTGCATCTTCACAGCACCTATACTACAACTGTACCACATCCTTACTCTCTTTGCTGCATGCTGATTTACCAAAACTAAGTGCACAAATGCTTCTTTTTAAAGGACCCCCAACAATAGCCGGCAGAAGAACAACAGAAGGACTTCCCCCTCCTGTAAAAGCATCCTACTCGCTTACGAGTCATGACTAAGCCCTGGTGGGTGGGGTGAAATGCATCAGTGTGTGGTTTGGAGGAGACATGTAGGCTGAGGCCACTCTTTTCATTTATTTACCTGGGCTGGTCGGCAGTAGTGGTGATCTTTTCCTCTTAACATGCAAATGGCATGGTGTATGAATTTTCATGCTCTAAATAATGAAATAATGAAAATACAAAATTGAAATCCGGTTTTCCAGATTGGCTGCTAATGATTACAATCTCTTAAAGGAGTGTTTAGTTGGCTTCTGTCTTATTTAAACCTCAGATATATTGGGTGTGGTCTTCTTTTTACTATTGATGTGTGGTGTCATCATGCCAAGCTCAATAGTGCTCTTTAAGATCCTGAAAAAGAAAACTGTGGATGCAAGGGATTTAAAAAAAAAATGTATGTTTTTACTTTTTAGGCACATAGAACACCAACAATGATTAAAATCCTATTATCTTGATTACAGTACCACCCTGTGGCTACAACCCATTCTTGTGAAGCATGGTGGTGGAAATGTTAAGGTTTGGGTTACTTTACAGCTTCAGAGCCAGGACAGCTCAGTGATTGAGTCAACTATGCTCGCTGCACCATGCCAAGGTGTGCTTGTCTCACAAAGAAGAAATAGAGGGTTATGGACTGCCCCAGTCAAAGCTCTGATTTGATTTCCTCGGACATCTTGTTGTTTTTTTTTAATTGGACAGTTCATGCAAGGATACCCACAAGCCTCTTATACAACTTAATGTTACTAAACCCACAACCTTAAAATGTCTGTATATGAAGTAAAGCATGCTTGTTATACTCACTGTGGGGTTAAACCTGTGCATTGTGCAAAAAAAAAAGGCCGATTGATCCTGTTTTCTCTGATCCTCCACTTCCACTGTCCCCAATCCATCTCCTGATAATCCAGAGTCTTTAAAGTCAGTCTGTTCGGTGTGTATTTTTTCTTGGTAGGGTGCATGCCATCAGCACAGGGCCCATCAGGACTATCCAGACAGAAGTTCATGGCTCCTATAGCCTCATAGGACAGTCAGTGTAGAATCAAAACCCTTCCTACAAGTTTTAACCAGACACTCATAGAAGTCCTAAGACTGCTTTATTCTGCTGATGAGAAAAGGTATTTAGCAGTTTATACTTACTAAAATAAAATGCATTTCCATGTTCTGTGTACTGTGGGAGACCAGATATAGTGAATTAATGGTCTTGGGTTTAGTAACAGTTTAAGGAATTTTACATGGAGAAGCAGTCAAAAAAAGCACTAGGCAAATGTAAGAGACAAGTGGGCAGTTATAAAGAATACCCACAATATGTAATTTCCTGATAAAGGGGGCAGTATCAGTTTTTGATACTAACATTTGTCACAGTTCACCATAAATTATATTGATATTTTTAAAATTATTAAAAAGCAAGATTTTCTTGTGTTCCTAAAGTAAGTACCTTTTATTTGTAGACCCTAAATAAAATAATGGTTGCCCATTCAAATATATTAAACAATTCAATCATTTCTATAGGGTTATCTAAGTTTTCATATCCTTTTTTATATCATCTCTGCTGTCATCTTCAGTAGGCGGGATTGAGGTACTATCGAATGAAAATAACAGACCATAACAGACTATTGATATCCTTTTAACCACTTGAGCTCCTGAAGGTTTACCCCCACTCCCCTTCCTGACCAGGCCATTTTTGTGATACGGCACTGCAATAATTTGACAATTGCACAATTGTGGGATGCTGTACCCAAATAAAATGTCCTTTTTTTTCCCCACAATTAGAGCTTCCTTTTGGTGGTATTTGATCACCTCTGTGGTTTTTATTTTGCAAAGAAAAAATCCCTTCAAGTGGATCTGTCGTCAGCCTCTGCAGTTTTTGGGCCATCTATCTCGGGAAACCCCTAGACGCATATGAGGTGAAGAAGGTAACTTTAAGCCCAATAAATTCAGCCGCTCCTTCAGGAGTCAGTGCTACAAATGTAAAAAAATCATACTTCTTCATCAATTTAGGCCAATATGTATTCTGCCACATATTTTGTCAAAAAATCCCAATAAGTGTATATTAATTGGTTTTCACAAAAGTTATAGCTGATATAAACTATGGGATACATTTATGGACTTTATTTTTTTTTTACCAGTAATGGCGGCGATCAGCAACTTATGGTGGGACTGAGACACTGTGGTGGATAAAATGGACACTAAGTGACACCAGTGACACTAATACAGTGATCAGTGCTAAAAATATGCACTGTCACGGTACTAATGACACTGGCAGGGGATGGGCTAATATCAGAGGCAATCAAAGGATTAAATGTGTTCCTAGGGAGTGATTATTAACTGTGGGGATGTGCTTTTACTGTGAGAAGGCAGAGATCTGTGTTCCTGCTTGCAGGAACACAGGATCACTACCTACCTTTCTCGCTGAACGGTGACCTGCCTTGTTTACATCAGCAGACCACCATTCTGTCTCTCTCGGGAATGATCTGCAGGTCACAGTGATAACAAATTATACAATCTTAGTTAACAAATGGAACAAATTATTAAAATAATCAAGGTCATTTGGGGAGAAATATCTGATTCTTTGTATTTAAAGTGGAGTTCCACCCAAAAGTGGCACTTGCGCTCATTTGTCTCCTCTCCCCCTCCGGTGCCACAATTGCTGCTTTTAGGGGGGAAGGGGGACAGGATACCTGTCCCCCCTCTTTGACAGGTATACTGTTCCCACTTCCGGGCATCCGGGCCACGACCCGTGACGTCACCACGAAGCTCCCTACTCCTCTACCTGTGGACGGGCCATTACCTGCAATAGCGGCAGCAGCACCCGACAGCTGATGGAAACAGCTGTGGTGCCAACATCACTGGACTCCAGGACAGGTAAGTGTCCTATTGTTAGTATGTGTAGCTGCTGGCTTTAAAAATATTTTTTGGGTGGAACACCGCTTTAATAATATTTGTAACATTCTTATTAGATGAAACCTCAACCCACAGAGCATGTGACACACGTGTAGTGCTGCTGGAGACACTACCAAGGGGTTTTTGCTTGACATGCGCTGGATGAGTTTGTCATCTGCCCAAAGACTATGATCGTGATGCAAATCACTCTGTTATAGACAAGCATTTATGCTACATAAAGGAACATCAACAGTATATCCCTTGTGCCAGCATAGTCGAAATGCAAGCAAAACTGTGATGTTTCCAATCAATAGTTGCACCTATTTTCTCTATACACAGACGTCTTCAGTAAAATGTAAAATTAGACCTATTATTTTTTTCCTGTAAGCAAACGAGCACATCTCTGCTAATGTATTTTTTTAACATGCAAATAGAGACATGGTCACATTGGGAATAATTATGTGTTCTGTTTTAGGGCTTCAAGAGAATTTGCAGTGATCTATATAAAGAATATGAAGACTGCTGTTTTGGAACTGAAATATTTAGTAGAATTGATCTCTGTTCAATGCACAAAAAGAACAACTTGTCTGGCTATTATTATTGTGAAAGCTCAATAATTATAGAAGCAATAAAACCTCAGGAGGTGAAGAGCTCCATCTCGAAGCCAAAGGAAGAGGCTTATGAAACATTGAAAGACATAGAGGCTCCTACAAGCTGCAGCAGCACTTCTTCATTGGGAAAAGATGCTGACAAGATACGTTCAGACATTACTGATGCAGCATCCGTAAGTAAAGTGGAAGGAATCAAAGAAAACGATGGACAGCCTGAAGCAGCAAACACTTTGCTGGGAGAGAAATCCTATGTGCAGTCAACACCTGATCTATTTCCAGCAGAAACAATGGCATCAACAGCTGCGGACAGCAGACCTGATATAAAAAACTGACATATACAAATTTTCTGCCAAAGAAATGTCTGCATGGCTTAAGAAGACACAGTGATCAAAATGAAATTAGGCATTTGTCTGCAAGTGTATTCAATGTTTAATGGTACAGGGCCAAATAATGAGACAATATCGAGAGATGCATTACTGAGGTTAGAGAGGAATGTACACTGTCAAGTACAATAACAATCTGAACAGTCTACAAAGCTCCCTGAAGGATCACACCGCCAGATGGCTAGTTTTCTTCATCAAATTCAATCTTAAAGATAACCTAAAAGAACCTTGTTAAAATGGGAGCTCTATATTAAAAAGTGAGCCAAGTTAAACCAAAATTAATTTCTTCCTGAATTAAAGTCTGAATTATGTTTATCCACATGGACACTTGAAACATGTTGGCATCTATTGGCTTTTAAAGTATCAAGAAGAGACTGAAAAGGCAGTAACTGATGCCACCACCAGCTAGAAAATGAAACTGCAGTACCTGATGCCACCACCGGCTAGAGAATAAAAGGCAGTAACTGATGCCACCACCAGCTAGAGAATAAAAGGCAGTAACTGATGGCACAAACTGCCACAGAATAAAAGGCAGTAACTGATGCTACCACCGGCTAGAGAATAAAAGGCAGTAACTGATGCCACCACCGGCTAGAAAATTTTATGGGAGTAACTGATTCCACCACCGGCTAGAGACTGAAGAGGCAGTAACTGATGCCTCCATCATGTAGAGACTTAAAAAGGCAGTAACTGATGGCAACAACGGCTAGAGACTGAACAAGGCAATAACTTATGCCATCGCCAGGTAGAGACTTGAAAGGCAGTAGTTGAATAACCATCTGCTAGAGATTGAAACTGCAGTAACTGATGCCACTACCGGCTATGGACTGAAATGGCAGTAACTGATGCCAGCTCTTGCTAAAGACTAAAAAAATACAGCAACTAATGCAACCACTGCTAGAATCTGAAATATCAGTGGCTTGTGTCACCACCAGTTAAACTATAAGGCAGTAATTGATGCCACCAAAGGCTAGAGACTGAAAGGTGGTACTAACATCCACCACTGACTAAAGACTGAAAAGGTAAAATATAATATCCACCATTGGGTAAAGACTGAAATAGCAGTAACTGATGGCATTAAAAGGCTTATAAAATAAAAACTTCTTAACACGATGTGTTTTTTGCGTATGCAAAAGTCAAAATATAAAATGTTAAAGCTAATTACAGCACACATTAATGCAGCTCTACATTCATTTAATTGTCATTAAACCTATTTGCATAGGCTTGGACTAATGGACAAAGCATAACCAGAACAAAATGATGGTCCATATAGCTCAGCCAAGTTATTACTATAAATACAATTTTTAATACTACTCACATGATTGGTAGCCTTGTCCTCTGCAACTCCAGGGTGGAATATGTGGGTGGAGCTAACTACGTCATACTATGAGTATGAAGAATCCTGAACTTGTAGACATATACTCAGAAGTGTACACACTTTTTTTTTTTTCTCGGGGGAGCTGCACAAAGCTAAATTGGTATGTAAAAGTGAGGCCTTTAAGCAATAAAAGAGATTGTTTTAAAAAATATTTACTGATTTTCTCAAAGCTGGAGGCGGGGTTTGTCGCCCTATGTGACCTGCCTCTCACATTCTGCAAACTCTAAGTTCGCATACCATGAATAAGCACCCATCCTGCCCTGAATTGCCTGCTGCTATGACAATCTGCAGGCACTGCCCCTTAGCTGTACATGTAGGGAATCATAGTTCACCAGTGACGGCACTGATATTCATACTGCTTGGCCTTCCCCCTGCCCTGCCAACCCTGCAGCTCTGGTAATCATTTATTGTTTTAGTCAAGTAAGAAGAACAGGCAGGAATGACATCTGTAGATTGATATTAGACATGTGCAGAACGAAAAAAAATATTTTGTTTTGATTCAGTATTTACATAAATTCATTTCATTTTCTGAGTTCATTTAATTTATTCAAGTCGAAATGGATTTGAATTTTATGAATTTGATCGAATGTGAAAAATTGGAATCCATTTGAATCCCATTCAAAATTGAATTTATTCTATTCGAATTTCGGATGATGGTTTATTTTTTATTCAATTTTTTATTCTAGTCTATTCTGTTTTAGTCTATTCTATTTTTATTTTTTGTTGTAGTCTAATCTATTTGAATTCAAATTTATTCTATTTGAATTTTGGGAAATGGTTATATTCTTTCTATTCTATTGTTTTTTGTTTTTTTTATTCCATTATATTCTATTTTATATTCAAATTTGAATTCATTCTATTTAAAATTGGAATTTTGGAAGAAGATTATATTATTTCTATTCTATTTTATTATTTTTATTTTTTTCTATTGTATTCAAATTTGAATAATTTCTATGCAGCAGCTGCACAGACACAGCTGCCGCTCCCAATGTAACATCCACACGGGTGTAGGGCCCACACTTGCATGGATCTCACATTGGGAGCAAAGGCTGTGTCTGTGCAGCTGCTGCATCACAATTGACAGCAATGGGACTGCCTGCACAGCAATGCATGAAACACCTGTGCATCCCTGTGTGGGTAAACACTTTGCTGGAATTCAAAGCTCTGCTACAGCCAAAACATTTTCATTTTGTTTTCAACAGGGAAGGATTAAAGAATTGTCAGGTTTTCAGTGCTTTATGTGCACTTTTTGTCAGGACAGGAAGTGATGGGAAATGTTTCCAATGGGGATACAGGAAAAACAGTGGCGAAAGTTAGAATTTCCTGACAACGGGGTTGAATTACTAAAGGAATAGATTGCGTTCAAAGTGAAAGCAAAAAGCAGAATTTTTGCTTGCACTTGATTGGATGATCGAAGTAAATACAGCTTCGTCTCATTCAGTCATTTTTCATTTTGCATTTTTTACTTAGCTTAGTGAACGAAGCAAAGCTGTGGTGACCTTAATCATCAATTATGTATGAGCAAAGAACCTGTTTGTGTGTTTTTTATTTATTTTATTTTTTTTCAATTTACTTCATACACGATTGGTCATTCTTTTAAAAGAGAATTTTCATTCAGCTTCATTGCATTCATTATGCAAAGTGAACATGCTCTGCCTCTCAAGTAAATGAACCCTATTGTTTTTATTCCTGCCTGTTCCTTGCCGTCCTAATAATGCTCTACCCCCCCCCCCCCCCCCATTTCTTGAATAGGCCTCACAAGCACAGGAAGTGTGGGGAAATCTCCCTAGTGGGGTCACAGACAAAAACATGATGGCACTTAAATTTTCTGCACACTATCCAAGAATATAGCATAAGAATTTAGCTGGAGTTAAATTTAAGTTTTGAGTTTTTAAGTACAATTAAGCTGGATATTATGGAGAACGTTTTTCTTGATTTTTTTGAATTACCAAAGTGCTGAATTATTATGAGAGCATTTTTTCTTTAAATTACCAAAGTGCTACATATTTAGAGGCTCGCCGCCACAGAGCACCTGTTCCCAGAGCTGGGCAGTGAGAGAAATGTGGGGAGGAAAACTAGTTCCCTAATTACAGCACCTATATGTGTATTTTGTGTATTAGGCTGTATTCTTGGCTTTCAGTTGCAATGTAAAGTATGTTCTTTGCAAGGTTAAGCTGAAACAAGAGGTTGCAAAGGTTTAACCGGCTCCTGACCAGCGCACGCCGATGTACTTCGGCAGAATGGCATGGCTGGGCAAATGGGCGTACCTTTACGTCTCTTTTAAATTTGCTGCCATGCCATCGCGTGCGTGCCGGCCGGGACCTCCGTGAGTCAGGTTGCGCATCCTGCGGACTCTATCGCTGTGGGAATACCCGTGATCGTCTCACGGAGAGGAAGAACTGGGAGATGCTAATGTAAACAAGCATCTCCCTGTTCTACCTAGTGGCAGTGTCACTGATCTCTGCTCTCTGTGATCGGGCCACACCCCCCCCCCCCACAGTTAGAATCACTCCCCATGACATACTTAACCCTTACACTGCCCCCTAGTGGTTAACCCCTTCACTGCCAGTGTCATTTACACAGGAATCAATGCATTTGTATAGCACTGATTGCTGTATAAATGACAATGGTCCCAAAAATGTGTCAAATATCCAATGTGTCCGCAATAATGTCACAGCCATGATAAAAATGATCGCCACCATTACTAGTAAAAAAAAATATAACAAAAATGCCTTAAAACTATCCCCTATTTTGTAAACGCTCTAACTTTTGCGCAAACCAATCAATAAACACTTATTGCGAGTTTTTTTTTTTACCAGAAATATGTAGAATACGTATCGGCCTAAACTGAGGAAAAAAAGTTTTCTTCTATATTTTTGGGGGATATTTATTATATCAAAAATGCAAAAAATTAGTTTTTTTTTTTCAAAATTGCCGCTTTTTTTTGTTTATAGCGCAAAAAATAAAAGCTGCAGGGGTGATCAAATACCACCAAAAGAGAGCTCTATTTGTTGGAAAAAAAGGACATCAATTTCGTTTCGGAGCCATGTCGCACGACCGCGCAATTGTCAGTTAAAGCGACGCAGTGCCAAATCGCAAAAAGTGCTCTGGTCTTTGGCCAGCAAAATGGTCCGGGGCTTAAGTGGTTAAAATTGTTAATGCGGAGATCCAGGAATAACAAAAATCCTCCCTTGCCATGGGGCTGCCTCTGCACTGCAAGTGTTGAATGCTGATTTAGGTCTAAGGGATGAGCAAAAAAAGAACCTTTGCTTATCTGACACCCTGCTCCTGAGGGCTCCTACTGCACTGCTTGACTGCTCCCCGCAGCTTTGTGTCTCCTATGCTCTGGCAGCCCACAACTTTGCATTGGACATGAGGACATCAAGAGACAGTCCATCACTGGAGCATAGAGGAAGAGTGCTGGTAGCCAGTGGAGTGGGGAAAAAGACAAGTAAAACAACTTTTTTCAGTCCGCCTAGACCTAAATGAGCAAGGAAGGATTTTTTTCCCCTGGTAAAAAGGCTCCATTAGTTACATAGTTGGTAAGATTAAATGAGACACCAGTCCATCCATTTCAATGTGTGTGTGTGTGTGTGTGTGTGTGTGTGTGTGTGTGTGTGTGTGTGTGTATTTATATAAAAAAAACATTTTCCATATCCCTGTATACACTGCTCACTAAAATGCCCATCTACGTGTTTTTGAAACTATCAATACCGCTGACATCACTAATTGTGGAAGTGAGTTCCACCTCCTTACCACCCTGACAGTGAAAACCCCCTTATGCAGTTTAAGGTTAAACAGCTTTTCCTCCAATATCATTAGGTGGCCCCTTGTCATCTTACACTCCCTGAGGCAGAATAGTTTGTTCCCTATGCTAGAATCACCATTGAGGTATTTGTATATTGCTATCATATCTCTTCCCAATCTTCTCTCTAGGGAGAATTAGTTTAATGTTTGTAGTCGTTCCTCGTAACCGAGGTCCTCCAGTCCCCTGATTAACTTTGTTGCCCTTCTCTGGACTCTCTAACATTTCCAGCACATCCTTCCTCAGGATCGATGACCAGAACTGGACAGCATACTCCAGATGTAGCCAAACCAGAGTTTCATAAAGTGACAGGACTATTTTTTTTATCTCTTAAGTAAAGACCCTATTTTATGCATGCTAATATTCTGCTCGCCTTGTTTGCTGCATGACGTTGTTGTCTGTTATTTACCAGGACCCCCAGATCTTTTTCCATCCTGGATTCCCCCAGAGGTTCTCCCCCTAGCGAATAATTTCCATTCCTATTTGTAGTCCCCCAAGTGCATTACTTTACTTGGCACACCCCTTAACTTCATAGCAGAAGAAACTTTACAAGAAGACCTCAATAAAAGTATTACCCTACTTCGCTTTATACTTTTAGTAAACACTGAGACTGAGCTCTTTATATCAACCTCATTTTCATTTATGAATAAACGGGATTGGTCCCAGGACAAGTGGATGGGTACCCCACTTACCACTCCAGACCAGTCTGAGTAAACAATATTTATCACCACTATTTGGATGTGCCCCTATAACCATTTTTCTATCCATATACAAACCCTATGATCTATGCTTACAGACCTCAGTTTGTAGATTAAGCATTTATGGGGGAAATAAAATGCTTTTGCAAAATCCAGATACACCACATCCACAGGCCTTCCTTTATCTAGATAGCAGCTCATGCTGATTACTACTAATGATACTGCTTTCATCAGCAAAATCTTGGCTGTAGTCCCTTAGCATCCCCTCCAATAGTTTACATACTATCAATGTTGGACTAACTGGCCTGTAGTTTCCAGGAATATATATCTGCCCTTTGTAAAGTGATGTGACCACGTTGGCCCTTTGCCAGCTGGTACCATTCCTGTTTTTATGTTATCCATAAAAAATTGTTCTTTGACCACTCTGGGGTGTAAGCTAGGGATAAGCTGACCACCCCCCCCCCCCCAGTACGGGGGGGGTGCAGGTCATGCTTTGGCCAATCATCATACAGCGATGTACTGTGACTTCACAGTGCATTATGGGTCATTCCGCGGTGCTCAAATTTCCCACGAACGCCACATAATATAACAGGTGAACACCCGATGTTCGAGTCGAATTTGCGTTCGACTCAAACATCAAGCTCATCCCTAGTGTAAGCCATCACCATCCTGGTGATTTATTTGTGTTAAGCTCTTCAAGTCTTTTTCTGACACTGAGTTCTGTTAGCCACATGGGTACATTCTATGATGCATTACTAATGATACAAGCTTCATTACTATAGCCCTCATTTTTCATTGTAAAAACGAAGGAGAAGAATGCATTTAGTACAGTTGTCTTCTGCTTGTCATTTGTAACCAACTTCCCTTCATCCCTTTTGGGGCCTGTATGCTCTGACCTCACGTTTTTACGATTAATATATTAAAAAAAAATGGGGGCAATTTTTTTTTCTTACTCTCCTCTGTGTCTCTTGTCTGTTAAATGGCCTGATTGTGTTCTTGGATTTCTTATTGCAATCCTTGTAGCGTTTGAATGCTGACAATGACTCCTCTGCCTTATATTTTTTTAAAGGCCATTTTTTCTCTTTATGTCTTTTTACATTAAAGTTTAGCCACTTTATATTTGTTGCCCATTGGAATGCACTAGCCTAATAACTTTATTATATTCCTAAAGCACTCTAATTTTTCCTCCAGTGTTTAATGTTTCTGGGATTTGGTTTTATTTAGTATCTTGAAGTATCGTGCAGAGTTTTGAAAAATCTGCACTTTTGAAATTTAGTATTCTTGCACCCCCTATGCCTCCTTTTCCTATAAATTATGCTGAATGTATTTATTCTTCGATTGCTGGTTCCCATCTGCGACCAGATCTGTAATTCAAAGATTTAACAATGCATTCTTTCTAGTGGGGGCATTCATCAATTGGCACAAGAAGTTGTCCTGTAAGACATTTAACCCTTTCGCTGCCAGGACCTGTGCTCCATTTTGTACACTCGGGTAGCCAGACCATTTTTGCAATTTTTCCTTTGCTTTTTTATTTTTCACTTATAGCTTTCAGTTTGTAAAAGACCCCCAAACCATATAGCACATGATGCCAAGAAAAGGCAAAGGAAAGAGTGAACTGGAAGGCTTTAAATAGGCAGGTCAGACGAGCATCATCGGGAACAGCTGGTAACTGGAAAGAGAAGAGAGCTGGCAATTAGCCAATAGCTGAGTGGCCAGCCCAGAGGAGGAAGGACGAAGCCAGCCCTGACAAAATATTTGTAAATTTAAAATTGCACCTTTTTACAAAATGGTGAAAATCGAACATACCCAAAAATGTCTCTAAAAATCTCAAGGTTTTCATTTTTCACTTACAGCTTTCAAAGTTTGTAAAAGACCCCCCACCCCCCCAAATCATATATTTTCTAAAAGCATATGACCTCTGGAATAAAAAAGGTGCTACTTATTTTTTATTTTTTGTTTAATAAATGTTTATTGAAATCAGACAGGATAAGGATAAGAGAAACATACAAAACAGAAATAATTTGGTATTAATAATGCAGACTTTAGATTAACATGCAGAGTACAAAGTACATTGGGTCATCTATATGGCAGAATTCGTTTTACAGTAGCCAGGAAAATGGTGAGCTGATGTGAATTCAATGACAAAACAAGAAGGTCAAATCATAAACGGCATAATGCATCTCTGTAAGCATGTGCTATTTGCAATTTATCAGATAAAGGCCTCTGAAAAAAGAAGAGGCGTTAAGGCCTATATGTACTTCAACAATTAGTCAAACAAGGCATGAGCCTGTCCGTACTTTACAACTGTTCCAAAGGAAAACAGAAAGAAGGGAACTTATCAAGCTCGGGAACAGTATCAGTATAAGAGGGCTCAAGTTGAAGTATAGAGAGGGAGAAAGAAGAGAAAAAAGAGACAAAGTTAAAACCCATAGGGTCAGGCAAGAGATAAACAACTTCTAATCAGCAACCAAGTCAGATATTTGTAAGAGATGACTATTTACATGAGTTATTTTGAGAGACAATATGAGTTTAACAGGTTTTTGGCATGATTTTGCTACTTTTTAAGCCCCACAGTATTTGCGAAAATGTTTATCAAAACAATATTTTTGCTGAAAATACACTAAAACCATTATTGGCAGATAAAACACAGCTAATTTTACAAAATTCCTGCTAAATTCTAACTAAATATAAAAGCTTTAACTGTATGGAGTTAATGCATAACAAATATTTGTAATTTTTACATTGCACCTTTTTTGCAAAATTAAATTGAACATATACAAAAATGTAAATGTACACATTTCTCCAAAAATCTGAAGGTTTTCATATTTCCCTTACAGTATTCAGAATTTGTGGTTTTTACCAATGCAATATTTTCGCATTATTACAAAATTCCTACTAAATATAAAATCTTAACCTCCATTGAGTTAACCACTTACAAAGCGGACCATTTTGCTGGTCAAAGACCAGACCACTTTTTGCGATTCGGCACTGCATCGCTTTAACTGACAATTGCGCGGTTGTGCGACGTGGCTCCCAAACAAAGTTGACGTCCTTTTTTTCCCACAAATAGAGCTTTCTTTTGGTGGTATTTGCAACATTATGGCGGATACATTGGACATTGTCAGTTATACAGCAATCACTGCTATATAAATGCAGTGATTCCTGTGTAAACGACACTGGCAGTGAAGGGGTTAACCTGTGGGTGGCAGTGTAGGGGTTAAGTGTTCCTAGGGGTGTGTTACTAACTGTGGGGGGTTGGGCTTTCATTTAGTGAACACTGATCTCTGCTCCAATCACATGGAGCAGAGATCAGCATCACTAGTTGCTAGGCAGAATGGAGAAATGCTGTTTACAACGGCATTTCTCCATTCAGCCGTCCCGTGAGACGATCGTGGGTATGCCCGCGGTGATCGAGTGTGCAGGACCCGCGACTGGACTCACGGGGGTCCCGACCGACACGGATGGCAGGGCGGCATTGAAGATTGGATGTACCTCTACGCCAATATGCCTGCCCGTGCCATTCTGCCGATGCACATCGGCGTGGGCTGGTGAGGAACCAGTTAATAAACAAACAAATATTTATGAGAAATGGTGAAAATCAGAGGCACGCAAACGTTTTAGAAAATCTGGAGGCTTTCCTTTTTCACTTACAGCTTTCAGAATTTGTAAAAGACCCCCAAACCATACATTTTCTGAAAGCACATGGCCAGTAGAATAAAAAGAAGGTGCTACTGATTTTTAAGGCAGCACGATATTTGCGCAAATGCTTATCAAAACAATATTTTTGCTAAAAATACACTAAAATCATAGTGCCCATAAAAACATAACTTGCAAAATTCCTGCTAAATTGCTACTAAAGCATTGTTCACATTTGGCATACTAAAGTGTACACCCATGTGGGGGCTATGTTTATCCACACAACAATGCATAGGTGTTCATGCATCCCCGTAATTTATGTCAATTAGGCTGTAACGCCTGCACAGGCATAGCTGCTGTTCCCAATTTGACATCCGTGTGGGTACATGACCCCGAATACAGACCTTGTGAGCTCAGGGACGTGCATGAGGACCTACATGGATGTAAAATTGGGAGCAATGGCTCTGTGCGTGCAGTTGCTACATCCCAACTGACATCAATGGGACTGCCTACACAGGGATGCATGGAACACCTGTGCATCCCTGTAAAGGTACGCTGTGTATGTCCTTTGTGAACAAGATCTTAGGCCCCTTTAGCACAAGCACACTGATCGGATCTGCCTGTCCATTTTGTTTAGGCAGGCCCAATCAGACCACCTATTGTTCTCTATGGAGAGGCTGACGTAAATGGACATGTGCCTGTTTACACCTGCCTGCATCTGATCAAGTCAAGTCTGCTAAAAACAGTGGGATGGGGATTCCCCATCCATCTAACAGATAGGATGGTAACTGATGGAACTGGACAGGTGATCCGTTTCCATCCATCCACCCCATAGAGAATAGCGGGCTGTGTCCATGTCCGCTCTGCATTAGCGGAAAGGACAAGTCATCTGCCTGCTCAGCAGGGATCAGCAAACAGAGCCCTTGCTAAGCAGGCAGATCTGCTTGACAGAGTTTGCTCCATGTGAAAGGGGTCTTACCAGGAGTCGCTGGACCATTAGTCATGCAGGGGTGCCGCCCTTCTGCAGGGTGCCAGACTCATATGTTTGTATGAGGTTTTTGTGTTCACGTCACATGTTTAGAGCCTGCGGCTCTAATTGGCTAGAAAAAGGCCAGAGCATTGCACCCTGAACCCACCCACTTGTGACACTAGCGAATTAATATTTGCTATTGTCTTCTATCTTCCCCTGAGAAAGGGTGAGTGCAGGGGGGGGGCGTCACCATGTGGGTGGACCTAGGGGGGTTGCCATCCCTCAAAAAAAGTCACTGGGTCTTACTATGTAAAAAAAAATTGTTTTCTTTTTTACATTTTTTTTTAGAGTTGGGTTTTATTTATTTTTTTGGGGGGTCTTTGGTGAGATATCAGAGGTCTAAACAGACCCCCATATTTTTTTTTTTTTTGAGACGGAGAAAGTCTCTGCAGCACTTTACTTGAATAAATAAGAAATCTATATAGAGAATCCTCATTCATTCATAAAATAACAATCGCAGGTACTGTATATCAGCTGTCAGTGTCAGTGGGAGATCTAGGAGCGCTCTGTAGTGATCGCTGCCTGCACCCTCTCTACTACAAGGGGGAGCTTGGTAAACACATGTTTATCAAACCCCCAACTTCATCCCCACCTGCAATACTCCCGGCCACATTCCCTAGTCTGACCAATCACTGAGATCAGTGCAGGGAGAAGCTGCAGGCAGCGGGAGGGGAAGGAGGGATGCCGCTCGGAGCAGCCATGGATCTGGGGTGTGGGGGCAGTATGGGGTTGACATATCTGAATCCCCCCAACCCCCATGCAGCACCTGGAGCCAGCAGGAGTGGAAGAGGAGGGATACCGGCTAATGATGGTAGCTGCAGGGAATGGGGTTTGCTTGAAGTGACCATGAGTTTATAGCAGAGGGAGAAATGAGTTCCTTAAGGCGTACAGACTTGGCCACCTACAGGCAATTCTGTAGGTCCATACGGCATATGGACCTGGCAGTGACAGGGTTAAGAAAAGACCAGCATTAACCACTTCAGCCCCGGAAAGTTTTACCCCCTTCCTGATCAGAGCACGTTTTACAATTTGACACTGCGCCGTTTTAACTGGTAATTGGGCGGACATACAATGCTGTACCCAAACAAAATTTGCGCCTTTTTTTTTGCCACAAATAGAGCTTTCTTTTGGTGCTATTTGATCACCTTGGCGGGTTTAATTTTTTGCGCTATCTACAAAAAAATAGCAACAATTTTGAAAAAAAAAATGTTTACTTTTTGCTATAATAAATATCCCCGAAAATGTTTTTGAAAAACAAATTTCTTCATCAGTTTAGGCCAATATATATTCTTCTACATAATTTTGGTAAAAAAAATTGCAATAAGTGTATATTGATTGGTTTGTGCAAAAGTCAGTGTCTACAAACTATGGGAAAGATTTATGGCATTTTTATGATTTAATTTTTCTTTTACTAGTAATGGTGGGGATCTGTGATTTTTAGCAGTATTGCGGCGGACAGATCAGACACTTGACACATTTTTGGGACCACTGATATGCATACAGTGACCAGTGCTATAAAAATGCACTGATTACTGTGTAAGTGACACTGGTAGGGAAGGGGTTAACACCAGGGGGTGATCAAGGGGTTAAATGTGTGTTCTAACTGTATGAGGATAGGACTGAGTAGGAGAGGAGACATTTCACTGTTCCTACTTACTAGGAACAAACGACATGTCTTCTCTCCTCTGACAGCACTCATGCACATGATCACGCTTGGCCGGTGGCGATCGTGACCACCGGCCACATGCATCGGGTCCCCCCTCTGGCGGCTCTTAAACGAACCCCCTATATATACGGGTTTCACGCAGCGGTGCCATTGTGTCGCAGTATGTGTACACGAGCCGATTGTGAACCAGTTAAATGAGTGAGCTGTTCGTTCTGCCCAGTCAATATCTGGATAATTAAAGTCCCCGTTATGATGACATCGCCCTGCCTCGCTGTCAATACTAACGGCGATAGGAAATCCAACTCCTCTTCATCCTTTAAGTGATTGTAAAGTCTTGTTTGTTGTTTTTTTTTATTTTTTTATACCTGCCTGCTCTGTGCAGTGGATTTGCACAGAGCCGCCCTGATCCTTATGCTTGCTACTGGGGCGCCCGAGTTGAGTCACAGCTCCCTATGTGCATTCAGACACGAGGCTACGGCCTGGACCCACCCATCTCTCTCCTGATTGGCTGGCTGACTGACTTTGACAGCAGCGGGAGCCAATGGCGCCGGTTCAGTTTCTCAGTCAATCAGGAGGGAGAGTCTCGGACAACGACACTCGTGGACATTGCTGGACAGAGATGGGGCTCAGAACACAGAAGGCTTTTTACCAGGGGCAGACTGACCATTGGGCCACTCAGGCACTGCCCGAAGGCCCCGAGCCACTAGGGGGCCCCATCAGGGTTGCCAGCCTCAGTAAAACCACGGACAGTATGTAAAAATCAGTTTTTTTTTGTTTTGTTTTTTACATCTGTCTCTGAAATGTCCCTTACCGACATCTTTTTGGTCAAAAAATCCCAAGATTATAGCTGCCCCACCTCTCCAGTACCTTCTCAGCCAATAGAAACATGTCTGTGTATACTGTGTGTACATGTATGTGTATACTGTGTGATTGTATACTGTGTGTGTGTGTGTGTATGTATACTGTGTGGCCCCATAATCTCAGATTGCCCGGGGGCCCCATGAGCTGTTAGTCCACCCCTGCTTTTTATCTTAATGCATAGAATGCATTGAGATAATAAACATTCAGACTTTAGACGCCTTTCAGGTTAGGGGGCCTGTAGAATATACCCACTATTATTTTCTCACTTGTTTCTTCTCTTTGAAGTTTCACCCATAGGGACTCCACCTCCCCCTTGCCCCATTTGTAATGTTGTCCCTCACATTCATTAGCAAAACATTCTTCCTCCGATACAAGGAATATCCCTGGATAGTTGCTAGCCAGTCAATTATTTTTATTTTTAATTATTCAATATTTATATAATCACATCAAGTTGCTGTATACAATGCTTTAGAGCTGTTGTTTGTATACTTGTGACTGTGTACAGTCACGAGAATATGCTATAATCACAAACCTATATTTTTTTATTGTCCCCAATGCATTGTGAATAGCTTTGAAAATAACGAGGCACTGAACAATACATTTTTTCCACTGAACAAAATGGTTTCATATATATAAATACCACAAATAACCAGTATACAAGCACAGTCTTGTATTTTACTGCATGTAGTTGTGCAAAGGAAAAAAAAATACAGTCTATGTTATGGTATGGCCATTAGATGGAGCTGATGCAAAAAAGATCCATAGTGAATTCAATATAAGACATTCCAAAGTGAGTAAGAAATGTATTTTTCAGGTCCATGTTACAGATTATGGTACATAAGCGCACTATTGTATATGGAATATATGCAGGACATCAGACAAATTTACCAACAAAAGGTAATTCTTGACATAAACAATCATTGTTCTCCATTTAGACAGCCTACACACCTGCTTTAAAGTGTGTATACAATGTGTGTGTGTAGATATATATACACACACACACACACACACACACACACACACACACACACACACACACACAGCATCTCACAAAAGTGAGTACACCCCTCACATTCTTTGTAAATATTTTTTATATCTTTTCATGTGACCGCAATGAAGAAATGACACTTTGCTACAATGTAACTCAACATACAGCCATTAAACTCCCTGGCGGTATGATTATGTCATATTTTCGATGCTGAGAGCGATACATTGTTTTGCATTGAAATTTTACGTTTTATATTATAGGCCTGTAATTCTTATGCCGCGTACACACGGTCGGAGAATCCGTCGGAATGCGTCTTATCGCACCGTGTCGTCAGATAATCCGACTGTGTGTGGTATGCATCGGAATGATTCCTTCCGAATCTCCGTCGGACCCAATTTTCCAACATGTTGGAAATATTTCCCGACCAACTGGGCCGGTCGGACGTAATCCGATCATGTGTAGAGAATTTTGATCGGACCAAGTGCCACGCATGCTCAGATCAAATTCCTACATCAAAGCTATTGGCTACTAGCCTGAATGTAGTCCCATCGTAACGAAATTACGTCATCACGTTCTGAAAGATCGGATTTTTCGACAACTTAGTCCGACTGTGTGTATGCAACAGTTTCGGACACAATCCATCAGACTAAATCTGACGGACAAAATCCGACGGATTTGGTTGGCAGAATCTCCGACCGTGTGTACAGGGGCTTAGGAATAACTCACTTAAATCTGTCCAAACAAGAGTCTAGTAGACATTGTGGGTATGATAAAGTTTGAACACACAAAATCATAAATTATAATATA
Organism: Lithobates pipiens; assembly: GCF_037356315.1. Classification (NCBI taxonomy): domain Eukaryota; kingdom Metazoa; phylum Chordata; class Amphibia; order Anura; family Ranidae; genus Lithobates; species Lithobates pipiens. Next base: position 411,576,803 of record NW_027507764.1, on the reverse strand, counting down.
ATAAATATCAATAATTATAACAAATAATAACATAATAATAAAATGTATTCAATAATGTAATCAATTCAAAAACACTGACATTTTCCCAGTTGCAGAATTGTAGCTGTCATTGCCTTCATTACGAATTTCCCCACAAATCGCTATCGCTCAATTCTGCAAGTGATACTAATTTATTATCACTGTTTTCTAGCTGGTCTAAAACCGCTTTTGACGTAAAGGGACACCTTTTGGTTGCTTTGGACATTCTCCAGTTTCCTGGCAGAAAGAACAGTATATATAATCTAAAACTGCATGCACTAGGGACAAAGGGATGTGACATGATTTGATACAGTAATGTAATCTGTAAGATTACAGTGTACGGTTTGTGTAATGTGTTTTTCACTTTATGAATTTGGCGCCAGGCTCCGTTCCTGTGTGTTGCAATGCTTGCAGGTAACAGTGCCCGGCACTGTGATAGATCGAGTGGAGACACAGCTTGCACACACAGCGGGGGGACATTACAGGATCCTGGGGACAAGGTAAGTAAGCTATACATGTATCCTGCAACGCAATCCAGAGTGTGGATCGGGGTTACCGCTTTTGGTAATGAAAATTCACCTGGAGCCACACTCAAATACTGCTGGAGAGGTTAATGTCTAAACCGCTGGCAACAAAAGTGAGTACACCCCTAAGTGAAAATGTCCAAATTAGGCCCAATTAGCCATTTTCCCTCCCTTGTGTCATGTGACTCATTAGTGTTACAAGGTCTCGGGTGTAAATGGGGAGCAGTTGTGTTAAATTTGTTATCGCTCTCACTCTCTCATATTGGTCACTGGAAGTTCAACATGGCACATCATGGCAAAGAACTCTCTGAGGATCTGAAAAAAAGAATTGTTGCTCTACATGAAGATGGCTTAGGCCAGTGATGGCGAACCTTGGCCCCCCAGATGTTTTAGAACTACATTTCCCATGATGCTCATGCACTCTGCAGTGTAGTGGAGCATCATGGGAAATGTAGTTCCAAAACATCTGGGGTGCCAAGGTTCGCCATCACTGGCTTAGGCTATAAGATTTCCAAAACCCTGAAACTGAGCTTCAGTATGGTGGCCAAGACCATACAGTGGTTTAACAGGACAGGTTCCACTCAGAACAGGCCTTGCCATGGTCCACCAAAGAAGTTGCGTGCACATGCTCGGCATCATATCCAGAGGTTGTCTTTGGGAAATAGACATATGAGTGCTGCCAGCATTCTTGCAGCGGTTGAAGGGGTTAGCCTGTTAGTGCTCAGACCATACACCGCACACTGCATCAAGTTGGTCTACATGATTATCGTCCCGGAAGGAAGCCTCTTCTAAAGCTGATGCACAAGAAAGCCCACAAACAGTTTTCTGAAGACAAGCAGACTAAGGACATGGATTACTGGAACCAAGATAAACTCATTTGGTTCAGATGGGGACAAGCATGTGTGGCAGCAACCAGGTGAGGAGTACAAAGACGTGTGTCTTGCCTACAGTCAAGCATGGTGGTGGGAGTGTCATGGTCTGGGGCTGCATGAGTGCTGCTGACACTAGGGAGCTACAATTCATTGCGGGAACCATAAATACCAACATGTACTGTGACATATACATACTGAAGCAGAGCCCTCCCTTTGGAGACTGGGCAGCAGGGCAGTATTCTAACTAAAGGACCCAAAACACGCCTCCAAGATGACCAATGGCTTGCTAAAGAAGCTGAGGGTAAAGGTGATGGACAGGCCAAGGATGTCTCCAGACCTAAACCCTATTGAGCATCTGTGAGGCATCCTCAAACAGAAGGTAGAGAAGCACAAGGTCTCTAACATCCACCAACTCTGTGATGTCGTCCTGGAGTAGTTGAAGACTCCAGTGGCAACCTGGAAAGCTCTGGTGAACTCCATACCCAAGAGGGTTAAGGCAAAGCTGGAAAATAATGATAACCACACAAAATATTGAGACTTCGTGCCCAAATTGGACATTTTCTCTTAGGGGGTGTACTCGCGTTTGTTGTCAGCGGTTTAGACATTAATGGCTGTGTGTTGAGTTATTTTGAGGGGACAGCAAATTTACACTGTTATACAAGCTGTGCACTCACTACTTTACATGCACTACTTTGCAGCAAAGTATATATAATATAATATAATATATAATATAAATGTATGTGCATTTTACATAAAAAAATTGGGCAGGACTTATTTCTCATGTGTTGACAACTCGCTCATTTTGAATAGGCTTCCTAAGGCAATGTATAAAAATGGTGTAAATGGCCTTAGATTTATATCATGGCTAGCACAATCTGGTTAAAGAGAATCTATAAACTATTTTTAGAGGTTTGAAAAAAAAAAAAAAAAAACTAAATGTCACCAATATTTGTTTTAAATGTGTAAAGGCCCATGTACACTTCTGCATTTTAATGCATGTTGAGCTATAGCATATGTACCCAATTTTCCCATAATAAAAGTAATATCTGTTCCCATTGTTAGAGCCATGCATTTTAAAAAACACAGCATGTTCATTTTCATTCTACATTTTAGTGCATTTTGGATCAGTGGCAGTGCATCGAAACACACATAACATGAATTATGATGTGTTGGCCACAGGTTTTAACAAGCCTAGGTCAATGGCTGCTAACCCCATTGATGCCAAATTCTAAATTCAGAAACTCATGTAAATTCACAAGGAGAATGCATGTTGACAGTTGGTAATGCACCTGCCTAAAGCTACAAATAAAAATGTATCTGTATGCATAAATCTAAATATGCTGTTAATGTTAACACCTTTCAGTGTTAAAGTGGAACCTACAGTTAGTCAGAATATCCTGGCACAGAATAAAAAGCAGGAAAGGTGACAGGACAACCTCTGATGCCAGGGAGACACAAGAGTTTAACTTACAAGGATAGTGTCTTATCTTATTTCCCTGATGATCTCTCATTTGTCCCTTGGCGGGGGCAGCAATATGAACTCACTATAAAGCTTTTGCAGCATTTCCTTCTAGCTGAGCCAAGACATACAATCAAGGCTGGAAATGTACACATTTTTATTTAAACAAAGTGACATATAGTTTTTGAGACCAAGCAGAGGGGGAGAGTTCTCAGTAAGGAAGTGACTGCTCTGGTCTTCAACAAAATGGTGCATTTTTACATGTCTATCCTTGGTGGCCTCTGGCAAGAAGAAACTGGAGCAATGTAAGAGGCAATTTACAGCTGACACAAATTTTGGTAGCATAATTATTAATGTGGATTGCATGTTCTTTTGTTAAAGAACATCAATTGTTCTGAAACTGTTGAGGGTATAGTTCTGCTTTAAGTTTGAAGTTCTAATATAACGGACACAAAATTTGCCACCCGACTTTAATTCCTCGGGGCTGGCTAGCCCAAAGCAAGGAACCTAAAGGAGGATTCTGAGGTGGTTGGGTGCCGTCTCCGGTTCGGGAGAGACCCGTACTTCAAGCATTCCAGGGGAGGACTCTTTAGATGAACACCATGTACGGGTTGGTTTTCTTAACAAGAGCCAGGAAGGGCTGAAGTAACCAAGAGAATCCGGTCTTGTGGGTATCGCCAAGCAGGCTGAAAGATCCAGGTATCTTACAAGTGTTCTAAAGCTTAGTTTGCCTACATGTTTTGCAACAACGTCTGTGACAAAGACTTTGTTCCTGAGTATGCACCTTGTTGGCTGCTAGGCCTTGTGAGAGAGGGACTGTCCAATCTGAGTGTTCATCCAGCTGCGAATGGCTATTCTTTGGATGCAGTCAAAAGTAAGCAAGTTATTTAACGTTTTTGGACTTTGACATTGAGAGTACCTGAACTACCTTTTCCAACCCTCTGATCCCAAGTTGAAAGACTGTTCAATGGTTTGAGTTTTTGCAAATAAAATCCATTCAAGTGGATCTATTGTCAGTCTCAAGTTACTGGGTCATCTACTACGGGACATCCCCTAGACGTGTCACAAGGAGAACGGAAGGTAACGGTAAGCCCAAAAATAACCAGCAGCTCCTTTGGGGGTTAGTGCTACATATTATTATTATTATTATTATTATTATAAATTTTCAGCACAAATCCTATAATGAGAAAGGGAAGATGCTTATCAGGCAGTAGTGGTCTCTCACAGAAGCAAAGTTTCAAATCCCTGGCAGTGTAAATGACAGGGAAACCGTAAACAAATGTTTGTTTTCCCAGAAATAGTTAAGCCTCCAAAATAAGAGTCATATTGCATGGCCACTATAGCCCCAACCCCTGCTTTATTAGATGTGTTTTATAGGAAAACGTTATGCAGCTTTTGTGTGGCATGGGGTTCATTACTTAGCATTTTTACATGTCTATCCTTGATTAAAATTTACAGTTTCACCATTTTTACCTTACTGTAAGGTATGCGAATCAGAGCTCCAGTAAATGAATATGTGAATAGGTGAATATGGTCAGTGCATAAATTTCATATTGACAGACCATTGTTGAGGGCATCTCGGTCAAGCTTTTAGTCTAACATCCCTTAGAGGTCAAACTCAGATCAGTTTAAGTAGAAACCATCTAAGGATGACTCTTGTAAACTCCATTTGCATTTAAACTGCCCACATAAAGCTACTTAATTACATTTCTGAAAAACATCTCTTTCCATGAAAAACAATTGAACCACATCTCCCTATGGGTCCGTTCACACAGGGGCAACACGACTTGTAGGCGACTTGAGTGAGGCAACTTGTACACGACTTGAGTTAAGATCACAGCGCGACTTGGGACGACTTCAACACGACTTGTGATGACTTCAACCCGACTTGGGACGACTTACAAGTCGCCCCAGGCCAGGCGACTTTTGCCGTGGCCAAGCAGAGAATGAGCTCAAGGGGGAACTCCACGCCAAATTTCTGAAAAAAATTTGGCGTGGGTTCCCCCTCCGAGAGCATACCAGGCCCTTAGGTCTGGTATGGATTCCAAGGGGAACCCCCTACGCCGAAAAAACGGCGTGGGGGTCCCCCCCAGATCCACACCAGACCCTTATCCGAGCACGCTACCCGGCCGGCCAGGAAAGGGGGTGGGGACGAGCGGGCGCCCCCCCCCCCTCCTGAGCCGTACCAGGCCACGTGCCCTCAACATGGGGGGGTGCCTTGGGGGAGGGGGGGCGTGCGGCCCCCCCACCCCAAAGCACCTTGTCCCCATGTCGATGAGGACAAGGGCCTCTTCCCGACAACCCTGGCCGTTGGTTGTCGGGGTCTGCGGGCGGGGGGCTTATCGGAATCCGGGAGCCCCATTTAATAAGGGGGCCCCCGGATACCGGCCCCCCACCCTATGTGAATGAGTATGGGGTACAATGTACCCCTACCCATTCACCTGTGAAAAAAAGTACAAAAAAAAACACAACACAGGGAAAAAATATTTGATTGCACAGCTCCGGGGGTCTTCAGTCTTCGGGGGTCTTCTCGCCGGACTCCTCCGCTATCTTCTTGTAGCTCTTTTGCTAGCGGAGGAGTCCGGCTTTCTTCCTCGCCGCCGGCCTCTTCTCCCGACTTCGGGGGTCTTGTCCCCCTCTTCGGTTCTTCTGCCGGGCCACCGCGCCTTCTTATAGCTCTTTTAGAGGCGGTGGCCCGGTCTTCTGTCGCCGCCGCCTTCCGTTCTTCTCCTTCTTCTTCTCCTGGAGATGTTGACTCGACGAGCTCTCCGGCCGCAATGCCAGGGACGTGCTGCGCTGCCACTTATATAGGGACAATGGGGCGGTGTCACATGGGTTGATGTCACATGGTAAGGGGGCGGGGTCACCATGTGACATCAACCCATGTGACCAACCCATGTGACATCAACCCATGTGACACCGCCCCATTGTCCCTATATAAGTGGCAGCGGAGCGCGTCCCTGGCATTGTGGCCGGAGAGAGCGTTGTGTCAACATCTCCTGGAGAAGAAGAAGAAGAAGAACGGAAGGCGGCGGCGACAGAAGACCGGGCCACCGCCTCTAAAAGAGCTATAAGAAGGCGCGGTGGCCCGGCAGAAGAACCGAAGAGGGGGACAAGACCCCCGAAGTCGGAAGAAGAGGCCGGCGGCGAGGAAGAAAGCCGGACTCCTCCGCTAGCAGAAGAGCTACAAGAAGATAGCGGAGGAGTCCGGCGAGAAGACCCCCGAAGACGGAAGACCCCCGGAGCTGTGCAATAAAATATTTTAACCCTGTGTTGTGTTTTTTTTTTGTACTTTATTTCACAGGTGAATGGGTAGGGGTACATTGTACCCCATACTCATTCACATAGGGTGGGGGGCCGGGATCCGGGGGCCCCCTTATTAAAGGGGGCTCGCGGATTCCGATAAGCCCCTCGCCCGCAGACCCCGACAACCAACGGCCAGGGTTGTCGGGAAGAGGCCCTTGTCCTCATCAACATGGGGACAAGGTGCTTTGGGGTGGGGGGGGGCGCACAAAATAATTGTCAAAATATTGTTTTCTATTTTTTAGAAAGATAGAAATGCAATATTTGACATGCTGAACAAATAATATTATGATGTTTTCTATTAAGTTTACATTATAATCTCAAGCCTTCAATAGGACATCAGTTTCCAGTTGTGGCAAATTCTTGCTTACAGACTCCAAAAGCTCAAACTATAAATTATATAAGTGAATGATTTAGGAGAGTGACCATCCCTTATTAGACATTTGGGTTTCTGTTAGAGAAAGGATGCTTCATGGACAGCAACTTTGCCTGTCTTTTTGATGGATATTTAAATGTACATTAATAAAACAGACTGTACATAAGTTAAAAAATATTATTAAAATAATCCAAAGCCATTATATTTATCCTTCGAAAAACGTAAAAGTTAAATGCTTTGCACCATTATACATGTGATCTCTAAAAAAACAAGCTGCTAGCACCAAAATGAAATGATTTCAACCAAAATAAATAGTGAAAAAGTGTTCCACAATATAACATTTTTTTTCTTTTTTTAAATGTAGAGATAATTTCAGTGTAGCCACAAGCATCCCTGGTCACATGCTCACCTTGAACAGTGCAACTTAATGTTATACATGGTCTTATACAAACATTTCCCTTTATGCTGGGATAAGTGTCTTAATACACAGAGATTGTAACATTCACTATGCCCTAACAGTTCTTTCTAGGAGTGCTTAATGAAATGCAAATAAAATAGACTGAATAGTGCTACCAGTTATATAAAAAAATGTATTTAGAAAACTGTATAAAGCCCACACTTTATAGTATACCTGTATCATGCACAAGACGTCTTAGACCGCGTACACACGGGCGGACTGTCTGGCCAACTAAGTCCGACAGACAGTCTGTCCTACTTTTGAATGAACGGACTTGACCACACACGATGAACAGACAGTCCGCTGAAAGCTTGCGCGATGACGTGTACAGCACGTACGACGGGACTAGAAATACGACGTCCAATACACTGCAATGCAACCTTCGGCCATGTAAATCCTTTCTGAGCATGCGCCATACTTAGTCCGTCCAACTAGCCTACTCACGAGCGGACTGTCCGCTGAAACCAAAGTTGGACGGACAATATTACGGAAATTCCGAAAGACTTAGTCCGCCAGACTGTCCGCTGAAAAAGTCCGCTGAAGCCCACACACGAGCGGACTGTCCGCTGAAACACGTTTCAGCGGACCAAGTCCGTCAGACAGTCCGCCCGTGTGTACGCGGCCTCAGGCTTATGGCAGAGTTAGGTACACATACATCACATGGAAGAGCACCACTTGCTGTATCACTAAGCAACACCCACTCTGTTTTCTTATTTTCCCTTTTACAGTGTAGCACCCTCCTAGATAGGTGCTGAGATTAGTTCGATTTAGTGCTGGCTCACTGGGGTTGATTTACTAAAACCGGATACAGCAAAATCTGGTGCAGCTCTGCATAGAAACCAACCAACTTCCATTTTTTTTGTCAAAACGGAATTGAACAAGCTGAAGTTAGAAGCTGGTTGGCTACCATGGAGAGATGCCCTGGATTTTGCACTTCACAGGTTTAGTAAATTCATCCCACTGTGCTCAGTGGAGCTGTGTGTGTTTTTGTTTGATAAATTTAGCTTTCCTGACTGTAAACCGCGTGGCTGCATTTGTGTTAGGCAAATCTAGCTGTGCTAACTGTGCAGCTGATTAATTAGGTCAGTTCAGTGTTTCAGCTGCTGCTACTCCACTAGCTCCCTCTGCCTGCCAGAGTGCTGTAGAAATCTCTGGAACCCGGGCCGGACTGGCCTACTGGGACATTTCCTGGTAGGCTGCCTGCCTTGGGGCCACTTTGAGCTGTTGCTGTGGTTGCGGTGCTCCCTTTCCTCCTTCCCCTCTTGTTTACATGTCTTGCACAGTGCGCATCTCTCCTCGCCGTGTCATGGAGCTGAGTCTGAATTGTACTTCGGCCGCGCTGGGACAAAGGTCCCGTCTCCTCCTAGACCAGCCTGTGTGATAGAACACTACGTCTATTTCCTGATATTAGATCAGTGTTCTGTCAATCACATGAGCTGGTCTAGGAGGAAGCGGGAACTTTGTCGCAGTGCGGCCAAAGTACATTTCAGACTCAGCTCCGTGACAGTGGGTAGACTGCTGTGTGTAATCCAGGTACTGACTGGTGAGGTGGTATGGACAGGCACAGGGAGGCTTATTGACAGGCACAGCGAGGCTTATTGACGGGCACAGGGAGGCTTATTGACGGGCACAGTGAAGCTTATTGACGGGCACAGCAAAGCTTATTGACGGGCACAACGAGGCCGCATGGACAGGCACAGTGACGTTCGATGGGCACAGTAAGGCTTATTATCAGCACAGACCCCCCCCCCACCCACCGCCGAACGGCTCTCCCTGTCAGCGTGAGCCGAGGAAAGGAGAAGGCCTGGAATGTAATGCAGAGCATGATAGTGGAAGGCCCTCATGACTGGGGGGGCAGGGTAGGCTGTAGCTGTGCAGATGTTAAAAGGGGTTAGGACAAAAATTGAGGTACACAGGCATTGGGTCAGGGGAAGGCGTGGTAGGGGGAGTAGGTCAAGTCAGGGCGGAGTCTAAGAGGGTGTAGGCTGTAAGGGGGGTTTGACAGGGTCCGTCAGTAATTAGCCAGGGAAGGAGAATTTCCCTCCCTCCCTCCCTTGAATGTACGGTTACATGGTGTGTCCGTTTGGTACTTTGGGGGTGTTATAACGGGGTGTGGATTGAGGTTGTCATAGCAGTGGCAGGGGTTTCAGGGTTTTGAAGGTGGGCATGGTCAAGAGGTTAGGTGGTGTATGGTGGGAGGGTCTCATCTGTGGTATGGGACCCTCCTATAATTCAGTGACGTCATCTTGACAATTTTGGTATTGGGGCTGTATCAGGCTGGTAAGGTTTGATAAAAGTGTCCTCGAGCCAGGTCATTCGCGGCTGTGGGCCGTGGTATGGAATGGTAGCCTGATACAGCAAAAAGTGGTAGAACATGCTCCTCCTTCAAAACACCTGCTTTCAAGAGCCAGTTTAGTCTCAGGAATATATATAATAATGTTTGAATATGTTTAATAAAAGGCTGCTATGGCCATTTAAAACCCATAGAAATTTGTGGTGTTTTTAATTTATTACTAAGGTTGTTGGGGTTTTTTGAGGTATGGGCCACGGCAGCCGGTAAGTCTGCAGTACTCCAGTCATGCCATTTACAGGTTTACAGCTGATCCCGTGGTGAGAAGTCTCTGTCGGCTCCTTACCATGAATGGAGGTGCAGCATGTCAGACTGACACGCCACACTCACAGGCGCGCGCCAGCATATTATCCTGCTGGACATTATACGATGCCCACTCAAGATAACAGAATCACTTCCCGGCCGTCAATTCGCTATAGGCCGGGCGGGAAGTGCTTAATGACCGGCCATTTTTTGCAACGCGGCACTGTGTCGATTTAACTATCAAACACTGTGCCCAAACAAAATTCATGTCCCTTTTTTCACACAAATAGAGCTTTCTTTTGGTGGTATTTGATCACCTTTTTTGCACTATAAACAAAAATTTTTATTTTTAACTTTTTTGCCATAATAAATATCCCAAAAAAGAAAAAAAATTATTTCCTTCGTCAGTTTAGGCCAATATGTATTCTTTTACATATTTTTGGTAAAACAAAATCATAATTAGTGTATATTGATTGCTTTGCACAAACGTTATAGTGTCTACAAAACAGGGAATATATTTTTAGCGGGACTGCAACATTGCGGCAGACAGATTGGACACTTTTGCCACTTTTTTTGGCACCATTGACATCTGTACAGTGATCAGTGCTATAAAAACACACTGATTACTGTATAAATCTCACTGGCAAGGAAGAGGTTAACACTAGGGGCGATCAAGAGGTTAAATATGTTCCCTGGGAGGTGTTTCTAACTGGGGGGGGCAGTGTACTGACTGGAGGAGGAAAGAGATTGCTGTTCCTAATCACTAGGAACAGACAATCTCTCTCTCTCTCTCTCTCTCTCTCTCTCTCTCCTCCCCTGACAGAATGGGGATCTGTTTGTTTACATTGACAGATCCCTGTTCTGCCTCTCTGTGGACCGATCGCATGTTGCCGATGAACAGCCTGCTATAGCTAATAGCTATAGCTGATACAGCTAAGGCAAATTGCGGGAACGAGCCGACCTGCCGCAGTATGATGGCAGCTGGCCTGCAAGTGGTTAAATATGAAACCAAAATCAAGAACATGGGGACATGATCTTAAACTAACTGGAGGAAAGTTCAAAACTAATCTTAGAAAGTATAATTTTACTAAAAGGGTAGTTGATGTTTTCAATAAACCACCAACAGAGGTAGTGAGACAGTCAACAGTAAATGGCTTTAAACATGCTTGGGATAAACATAGATCTATACAACAAAGTTAACAAGAAAAAAACAAAAAAAAAACCCACAAAAAATAAAATGGGAAGACTTGATAGAATACGCTTTCTTTTTTTCGTCGTCACTTTTCTATGTTTCTATGTAGTCTTTATGCAGCCCTGGCCAATCTCAGGGAACAGAGCCCTAAAGACTGGTGGAATTTTGCATAAATACTCTGAGAGCTTCTGTGTAAAATGTTTTTAATCACTTCCAGACTGCCGCACACCGATGTACGTCCTCACTTTGAGGACAGATATTGTTATGGCAGCAGCTAGCTGCCTAAATCCTGCTATCGCTTTGTTCGGCCGGCGGTCCGGTACAAGATAAAAGTGGTCTCTGCGGTGGATTCGCAGTGAGATCACTTTTATTGGAGGTGGGAGAGGGCCCCCCCCCCCTCCTGCCACAATCCGGTGCCCTCTGCTGCTTACCGGAGCCGTCAGCAGTGGCGGAGGCAATCGGATCCTTCCCGTGGCTGTACATTGAGATGAGTGAGGGGAAGATCGCCCCCATCTGTCTCCATATCATTGCGGAGCGGAAATGGCGTCAAAACGTCACCTCCGCCCATAGCTCTTAAAATGGCATATTTAATTTTTTTAAATGACAATTTTTTAGTTTTTAGGTTTTTTTTTATTGCATTTTAGTGTAAAGGAGATCTGAGGTCTTTTTGACCCCAGATCTTATATTTAAGAGGTCCTGTCATGCTTTTTTATCTATTACAAGTAATAGGAATAAAAGTTACACTTTTTTTTTTTTTTTTTTTTTAAACCGTGTACAAATAAAAAAAATAAAAGATAAAATAAATAAAAAACCTTTTTTTTTTAAATGCACCTGTCCCGCTTAGCTCACAAGCAGAAGCGAACGCATACGTGAGTAGCTCAGTATATGAAGATGATGTTCAAACCACACATGTGAGGTATCTCTGCGATCGGTAGAGCGAGAGCAATAGTTCTAGCCCTAGAACTCCTCTGTATCACAAAACATGCAACCTGTACAATTTTGTAAATGTCGCCAGCAGAGATTTTTAAGGGTAAAAGTTTGTCGCCATTCCACAAGCGGGCGCAATTTTGAAGCGTGACATGTTGGGTATCAATTTAAAGGCTAGACATCCACAGTAAAGACTAACTTAACTGTTTTATTTTTTAATTCAAAAATGTGTATTTTTTCAAAAAAATGTGCTAAGGTTCTAAGTAATTTTCTAGCAAAAAAAAAAACATGTTTTAACTTGTAAACAACACATCTAAAAAAGAGGCCCGGTCCTAAAGTGGTTAAATGTATAAATGAGATGGCACCCAGAACTAATCAGCCAGTCATCTGGGCTGGTATCCTTAGATCAAGCATGCAAACCACCCCAATGCATGATTGATACCATCCCACATGCCCTTTTAGCATTGGGGGGTTGCTTTGAGAGGGGTTCCTTTGCTATCCTATGTTTATCTAATGTTTACCTTTCAGGTATGTACAGAGTTGGCTGCAACATACATCTTTTATTCACAGTTGTAAACACTGAATCCAAGACTGCAGAGCAGAACTATGATTTGTTATTTTGCTGTGTGCAGAATACAAGGATGTGGATTGGGAACAACTGAATTATTGAGGATCAGCAGAAAAGATTCTGAAATGATGTCACGATAAAAAGTTCTCATAAAAACCTTTCCATTTGAGGAACATTAGGAAATTTACAGATGTAAATGCAATGCATGTACGTTATATATTCCACCCAATTTCCTTGAATCTCTGTGTCCATGTGCTTTCACTATGCACAGTATGACTTGAATTGGTTTAATCCGATCAATACTTTTTTTTTTTACCAGAAAAACAAATCGATGGATGGAACAGTCTTCACTGTTGATCACTATTAAAATGTGTGTAATGTGTGTGGCGGATGACATTTTGGTTAAAGTGTCATTCGATTGTAAATTTAGTTTTTGCCTCAGAACGGTAATGGGGTTCTGAGGGTTAATTATGTAGGTTAACCATGACATCAGTTTGGCTGGGCTGTGTTAGAGTTCTGCTTGGTCATGTGTACAGTGATGTGCACATGACAGGCCAGAACCAGGCCTGGTTGGACGTTTTGGGTATCAACTTCCTCTGAGCCAATCAGTGGGTGTGCCGGGCCCCGCTGAGGAGTCTGGGGAGGGGTACTTAAGATGTTGAGGGCACGTGTTACTGGTGGTTCGTTCGTGAGGCACTAGCGGTCTGGTCCTGATTCTGGACCGGGGTAGCCCTGCGAGAGATCCCGGTCACGGCAGCGTTCGGCGCTCCGGACCATGCTTCAGTTGGTTAACCCTAATAGACCTATCTGGTCTGGGGTAAGGATCCGTCTGTTTCCAAGTCTTGGAACCGGCTGGTCCGAGGCACAGTAACTGAGGGAGGATTCAAGGCGTCCGGGTGTGCTCTCGGTTTGGAGGGGCACCACAGCTCGTGAAAGTGGCCGGGGAGAACTCTTCAGAGGAGGGCCAACAAACTGGCATGCTGAGAAGTGCCTGGTTACTGAGTTGGGAAGTACATCGACGAATGCACGCTTTTTTCAGTACTATCAAGGAGACAGAACGTTCCAGGTACTCAGGAAAAGGTTCCTGTTCGCTTTCAGTTACAACTTGTTCAAGGTCAGAGATTTTACAAGTTCTGAATCAAAGTGCTGACTGCCATAATCTCTGGCTAGAGATTTGTTCAGCCTTGAAGCGCCCAGCTGCGAGTGGCTACTCTCTGGGTGGTACTAGAGACTTTATGTCTGCAGTTCAAGGTGCCTGAGTTCTTCACCCTTGCCCTCTGTTCCCATACGAGACTGTGTTGTTGGATGTTACCCCTGCAAATAAAAACCTTTCAAAAGGACTTTATTGGTGTCAGTCTCCAAAGCTGTTGGGTATCAACCCTGGGAACCCCTAGACCTGGAAGAACAAGCCAAGTGGAGGTAACCGGTAAGCCCAAAAAGTTAAGGCCGCCCTGCAAAGGGTTATGGCCGCTACGTGTGTGTGTATATATATATATATATATATATATATATATATATATATATATATATATATATATATATATATATATATATATAATTAGTGTGCATTTATCATGTGTATGTACTGTATATACAGAGCAGGTGTGTCTTTGCATGTCAATGTGAACCAGAAGCATGTAGATATTGAAAGCAAACAGATTGCAGCACCAATATATTTATTTAGCCTAAGTTCACATATGTGCCAGCCTGATTACAGTGTCGGTTCCCGCATCGTATCTCTCCTGCAGGCAGTTCACAATGCCCTCTGCAAACCACTGTCAGTGTCAATGCATTGTTAATGACACCCCCAGATTGGTTTGCATATATGTGAACCTAGGGTTAAGGTTCAACAAGTTTCCCTGAAACAAGTGATAAAAGTAATGGCAACATTTTTGGAAGACTTGCCCTGCATCAGGCCATACAAGGAATCTTAAAAAAAAAAAAAATAATAAATAAAAAAAAGCTATTAAGTATCTTGCAGAGGCAAAATATAAGTGACTAAATTATAAACAACCAATCATACAGTACAGCTCATTGGCGTTTATTTACTAAAACTAAAGAGCGCAAAATCTGGTGCAGCTGTGCGCAGCTGCTGCCATTACCGAGATGTCCATCTTCAAAGTGCCGACGTATATGTACAGGTGCTGGTCGACAAGTTAAAGACAAATACGTTGGTTAAAGAAAGTCAGAAAAAAGGTTGATTGCCTAACGAGCTAGCAATCAGAATTAAAGCTTTGTTTCTTAATCTTCCTTAATCTTTCCATATTCAGTTTGTAAGCTCTCCTTATCTTTTGTCCGCAACAGCTTCCAGTACACCAACACTATGGCTGGCATGTGCCCACCATTTTATAGTGAGATGGCTGGCACCTAATAAAGCCTCCATTATTGACATTATTGATTATAAGCCAGATAACCTAGATCCAAAGACCCTTGCAGTGCATTATGGTTAAATAGTAAGTATAGTCAGCAAAATCCTGCGTTTTAGTTTGTCAGGATCACCAATAGCAAACGGGCATGATCTGCTTCAAACCCATTATCAACATGAAACCGGACCTATGGTATCCTGGTATATTTGTATTAAACCTTCAATATAGAACAAAATTATGTTTTGATGGAAGAAAATTATTTTCTTTTTAAGTGTGATAACATTTTTCAGATGTTTGTTTCTAAATTTCATTTAGAAACACATCATACTTTATGGCAGCAAAAATTAGTATCCTATTAAAAATGAACAGTTCACATTTGGAATACATGACTCTTATATAATGTGTTCCAATTTAGAATGAACACAAATAGATGCAGCACCTTGTTATAGTGTCATTCTAATTCCTATTTTGTCACATTGTGAGTTACAGAATGTCATATGCTCTCCCAATTAGCGTATGATAAATCTTTTTACTATAGACAAAAAATTGCAATGTATAGAAATTTGAAACATGTCCAAGGTTATAATTACATTTGCAAATGTTTTCACAAATGTGTGTCCTGGGACTTGGTACACAATTGCTCTTCCTTATTTTCTTTCAGGTGATCTCCAAAGGGCTATGAGCAAAATAAGCAGCTGAAAAAATTCTTAGTTATTTCTGTTTCTCAGCAAGAGTCTCTTAAGGGTAATTACACTGGGCACTGAGGAAATTAAATTGCTCATTTTGACACAGAATGAGTATAATTGCAGCAGACTTGCATAATTGATCATTTTCAAGTTAACCAGTTTACAGTCTGAGTGGTTCTTGATCTCTGTGACTCATCTAGAGTGTTTGACCAGAAAAAATAGCATTAAGAAAGGTTAATTTGTTTTGGCATGTTTTTTTTTTTTTCATATGAATATTGTTCTATTTATTCTAGATTATTTTATATACTTGGGCCAAAGTGCAGCTCCAGTACCACAAGCAGCACTTTCTAGCACAGAAATGGAGCAATTTAGGCAAAAATTATTTTGCAGTGAAATTACAAATTTTGCTGCTGTAGAAACCTTCACTTTCTCTCATAGGGCTGCTTAGGTGAAATTTTTATTTTATTTTTTCAAATTGAACACCCAACATATTCACCAATCTCAAAAATCAATACTTTAAAAAAAAAAAAAGTAACAAAATACAGACTGCCCTGAAAGATTAAATTTTTTTTTTTTTATTATGGAATAAAATGGAATGGTGGAAACTATATATGAACACGAGTCACTGCTTGCTATACCACAAGTGAACAATGCTCCACTCCAGGCTATACTTTTCATTCATTCTCTCCTGGCTGCAAGAGCTTGCTGTTCGTACTTGTTAGTGGCCACACATATAGCTTTCAAATAATTCAATAAAAGCTGCTCAGAATAAAAGCCAACTTATGATTTATTGAAAATGATGCATAAATCTGGCTTTCCAGATGTACTAATGCATTTCACTCCTCACAGGAGGAGCTTAGTCATAGGGTATTTTGGTATCCCTTGTTCAGGAATTGTCCTATTTGTTCTATATCTATATATGAACATCAAATGTCTAGGCCAGGTGTCACGGTCAGGAGCGAGGCCGAGATGCTGAGAGGGCTCCCCTTGCGGCCGAGTGCAGCACAACCCTGAAGTTGACACAGGGATGCAGTGCCCACAGTAGCACAGGTTGCCAGGTAGCAGCAGCAGAGGTCAAGTGCCGGGTAAACAAGTCTCTAAGGGCAACCGTGCTAGGAAGTCCAAGAGTGGGCAGCAGAAGTCCAGAGAGTGGTCAAGACAAGCCGGGATCAGGTGCAGGGAGCAGACCAGGAACGTCGGGTACAAGCCAGGAGTCAGAGCCAGGAGAATAACAGGAGTAGGTCGAGCAAGCCGGGTCGGTACACAGGAGATCGGATAGCAGGAAACGCGGGTACAGGTTCACAGGAGAGCTGACGATAATCCAGCGATGCAGCACTGTCAGGCGAACGTTTAAATAGGCGAGGTACCCAGGTCACGTCGTGAGCGTGTCGGGGCGATCGTACGGCTACGTCGAGTACGTTGTGTGTTCGTAACATCACCGCGTATGCCCGCCTGGTTAGACGTAGCGTCGGCCGTTCGTCTTGAAACTACCTTGCGCTTCCGTAGGCGCCGACGCGCGCTAACACGAACGTACCTCGTGAGATTGCGCCTATTTCCCTGACACCAGGCATGTCCAAAGTCTTGAATGGCCAGCCTGGCTATCTAAACCAGCCTTTCTCAACCAGATTGCCACAGGATCAGGGCTGTCAGATGAGCCCGATCCCCTGCTGAACTGTACGTCGGCACTGTGAGAAGCTCCGTCAGCTTCAAAAGTGAAAGTAAAGTGCCAGGGAGTGTACTGTGCTCTCTGCTTCCCTCTACCGTACAGTACCCGGCTGAATGAGGAAGCTGGTAAGGTAGAGTACTGTGCTAGAAGCTAGATTCATTTTAAAAGGGCTTCATTCATGTGTGTGTGTATGCATGTGTCTGTATGCATGTGTCTGTATATATGTATGTATGTGTACGCATATGTCTGTATGTATGCATGTGTCTGTATATATGTATGTATGTGTACGCATATGTCTGTATGTATGTTTATGCATGTGTCTTTGTGTGTGCATGTGTGTGCATGTGTCTGTGTGTGCATGTGTCTGTGTGTGTGCATGTGTCTGTATGTATGTATATGCATGTGTCTGTATGTTTGTGTGTGCATGTGTCTGCGTGTGCATGTGTCTGTATGTGTGTGTGTGCATATGTCTGTATGTGTGTGCATGTGTCTGTGTGTATGTTACTTTTAATCCGGACCCCCCCCCCCCCCTCCATTCTTGTACCATCAGAACTTCTTTTGTAGGGCTTGTGTGTGATAGCAGCCAGGACTGCTGCTCCTCTGAAAAGCAATCCATGCGCAGATAGATCGCTTTTCAGAGGCATTTGAAAGGCGGTAAAGAGGCATTATGTTGCCTCCTCACCACTTGTTTTAAGCCGGTAAATGTAGCATCACTATACCGCAACTGTGCAGTTCACACAGTTGCGGGGTAGTTGCAGTGCAGGCCCATTCACCCTGGGTGTACCTACCACTGCAGCCACAGCATGTGTACACCCACAGCTGCTCCCTCTGCAGCTAAAGGGGGAGAAGTTGGGGGTGGTAAAAACAGCTTAACCATGTGGTTTTACTGCCCCTCCAACCTGACATGTGAACAAACAATTGGTTCACATCTGTGTGGCTGCGTGCTGCGTGTAGGGCAGCCCATTCATTTCAATGGGCTTCCCTACCCACAAAAATGCAGGGAAAGAAGTCCCTGAGCTTTTTTTTTTTTTTATTTCACTGCACCAAAAGCACCCCACAGTTTCTAATGTGTGGGGTACTAGTAAGAATTTATGGTACCCCCTAAAGAGCAGAGCATTCGCCTGTGTGTCGGGAACGAGCACGTCAAAGGCCAGAGAATTCTTGTTGGGCGGTGTATTCTTGCTCGAATGAACACACTTAGACAGAATTTTAATGGTTCTAAGAATGTCAGGCAAAATGGTCAGCGCTCATGCATGTTCACTTCATCAAATATGGCCCTCTTTGAAAAAAGTTTGGGCACCCCTGGTCTAGGCTCATCAGCACCAATACATCACTCTGTCCTTATATAAAGCAAAAGTCCAATCACCCCAGCTTCCCCAAAGAAATTCAACAGAGGAGCCTCCTCCTCCCAGTGTTAGTAGTGCATGTAAAGATCAGAGCAGCCCAATCCCATCCACTGGTACTCGGCAAAATTGATTCAATCCACAGCAAACAGCAGTTCAGTTGTTCCCAGGGTCTGCTGAAAATGCATGCATAGAGGATACGGGCAATCACCATAGCGTAATTCTGCTTCACATATTTAAAAACGTTTAAAATGACACACACAATGTATGTTATAAACACGCTCATCAAAAATAAGCCAGGGACAAGCCGTTTGTATGAAAACCACGTTTCACCGCTCTCCCGGTTCAACGTTACCTCCAGCCATCACTCTGATGTCACTTCCTGACACCGTATAATCACGCCTTGACATTTTGTCCTCAAAACGTCAAGGCTTGACTGTACGGTGACCGGAGTTGAACCGGGAGAATGGTGAGACGTGGTTTTCATACAAATGGCCTGTGCCTGGCTTATTATTGATGAGCGTGTTTATAACATACTTTGTGAGTGTAATGTTTAAAGTTTTTAATAAAGTATGTGAAATGGAATTGTGCTATGGGGATTGTGCGTGTCCTCTATTCTTGCATTTTCAGCAGACCCTAAGAACAATTAAACTGCTTGCTGTGGTTTGGATCACTAAGCATTTTTGCCGGTCAGATGAGAGGCAATAAATAGCAGTGAGTGAGGTGGCATAGGGGAAGTGAGACACTTTCTTTCACTAGTAGTGTGTTGAAGTGGATTACAGGCTAACCTTTAAGCACTGCCAAGTACCAGTGGATGGGATTTGACTGCTCTGATCTTTATATGCACTACTAACCAGTGGCGGCCTGTAATGCAGGGTGCAGGGGCGCTGCCCTCCCATCCATGCATCCAGCCCCCAATCTACATGCAAGGTGCCGGATGCATTGATTCCAATGTTTTTTTTTTTTTTAAGCAAGTGATTAGAGACAGCAGTTCTAATGAGCTTAAAAAAAGGGTGAACACACCCACTTGTGTGACAATAGCAAATGAATATTTGATATTGTCACACTGATTCTCCTCCCGGCCAATCAGGAAGCAGGTCCTGAGAAATTATCCTATTGGCCTAGAAGGAGGAGTGAGAAGACAGACGGTCGCCCTAATGCCGAGGAGACACAGGGAAAGGCTGGCTGACCCACCAGCTGCCAGTGAGCCTCAGCCCATCCATTCACCCCTGGCCTCATTGGCAGAAGCCTCACACGGACTGTCATTCTCCAGCATCCTTTCATGTGTGAGCCTTTCAGCCACTCGTTTACCATGGTGTGTGAGAAGTGTTGGGTGCTGCTTGGGCTGGGGGCCGCTAAGCCAGGTAATAAGCCCCATCAGGCTCCGGTAGCTGCTGCTCAATCAAAATACACAGTCCTTATATAAATCAAAAGTCCAATCGCATGTCAAATCAGCGGCAAACGCCGGCAGTGGCACAGTCCAAATGGGTGTGATTTCGCATTTGCTGCGTCGCACCGATTCCCAAAAGTAGTTTCTGTATTACTTTTGGGTTGCGATTTCCATTGACATCTGTGCAGCAACCTGCACAGATGTCTCTGAAATCACCCCCCCCCCCCCCGAAGTCTGGGCTGACATGTGGGAATGGCATGTGTCTGCACTGACCCCGGCTTGTTTTATGACCTTTGTTAATGACCCCCACGCCATTTATTTTAAAAAAAAATGCGCGGGGTTCACCTTAATATCCATACCAGGCCTGGTATGGAATTTAGGGGGACCCCCACAATTTTTTTTTTTCATTTTGGTTCGGGGTTCCCCTGTGGGGAAATCCCCATGCCGTTTTTATCAATGAACTTTTATGTGTATTGCGGACGACAATTCATTGTAGCCGCTAGTAGTTTTAAATTACTTTTTTTCCTTTAGAAATGTAATTTTGCTGTCATACTGTTCTAAACCCGGGAAACATGCACCCGTTTACAGGCATACTATAGACACCCCCAGGTATGAAATTTAAAGGAATATTACTCTTTTATTGTTTCACTTTAAGCATTATTAAAATCACTGCTCCCAAAAAAAACTGCCATTTTTAAAACAATTTTTTGCATTGATATATGCCCCCTGGGGCAGGATCCAGATCCCCAAACATTTTTTTATGACAATACCATGCATATAAGCCTTTAAAATTGGCACTTTTGATTTCTCCCATAGATTTTTAAAGGGTGTTCCGTGGCTTTCGAATTTGCCGCAAACACCCAAAATTGTTTGGCGAGCTGGCGAACAGCCAATGTTCGAGTCGAACATAAAGCTCATCCCTAACCACTAACCAAACACTGCCATGAAGACCAAGGAACTCTCCGAACAAGTAAAGGGACAGTGTTGTTGAGAAGTAAAAGCCAGGGTTCGGTTATAAAAAAAAAAAATCCAAATCTTTGATCCCTAGGAGCACTATCAAATCTATCATAATCAAATGGAAAGAATATGGCACAACAGCAAACCTGCCAAGAGATGGCTGCACACCAAAAGCACAGAGACCGAGGGTAACCCTGGAGTATCTGTACATAGGAAGACAACAAGCCATACGCTCCATCGAGTTGGGCTTTATGGCAGAATGGCCTGAAGAAAGCCATTACTTTAAGCAAAAAACAAAATGTCACATTTTGAGCTTGTGAAAAGACATGTGTGAGACTCCCAAAATGTATGGAGGAAGGTGCACTGGTCTGATGAGACTAAAATTTTACTTTTTGGTCATTAAAGAAAACTCTGGTGCAAACCCAACACATCACATCACTCATCAATCATAGAACACCATCCCCACAGTGAAACATGGTGATGGCAACATCATGCTGTGGGGATGTTTTTCAGCAGCCAGGACTGGGAAACTGGTCAGAGTTGAGTGAAAGATGGATGGTGCTAAATACAGTGATATTCTTGAGCAAAACATGTACCACTCTGTGTGCGATTTAAGGCTAGGACGGAGGTCCACCTTCCAGTAGGACAATGACACCAAACACACTGCTAAAGCAACATTTGAGTGGTTTAAGGGGAAACATGTAAATGTGTTGAAATGGCCTAGTCAAAGCCCAGACCCCAATCCAATAGAAAGTATGTGGTTAGACTTAAAGATTGCTGTTCACAAGCGCAAACCATCCAACTTGAAGGAGCTGGAGCAGTTTTGCAAGGAGCAATGGGCAAAAATCCCAGGGGTAAGATGTGGCAAGCTCATAGAGACTTATCCAAAGTGACTTGGAGCTGTGATGGCTGCAAAAGGTGGCTCGCAAAGTATTGACTTTAGGGGGGTGAATAGTTATGCACATTGTTATTCTGTCCTATTTGTTTGCTTCACAAAAAAAATTTAAAAAACCTTCCAAGTTGTGGGCATATTCTGTAAATTAAATGATGCAAATCCTCAAACAATCCATGTTAATTCCAGGTTGTGAAGCAACAAAACATGAAAAATGCCAAGGTGGGTAAATACTTTTGCAAGGCACAGTAGAGCACATTGTAAATGCTTAAAAGATACTTTAATACAATATGTATCAATTATTTAAAATATTGTAAAAATAAATGATTATTATTCCTATACTATAGCCACTGCCCTGCCTGTGAAGCGGCTGCAGCTGATCATTTTGAAATGGGAATAGGTATACACACTATTAACTACAGGATCTTATGAAGGAGTACTGAGACTATTTTGTGACAGCCAGTACAGCTCAGTTTTGCCTCAATTCAGAATAATGTGATAATAATGCATATCAATGTTATAGGTGGAACAAATGCATTATAACGGTGGCACAGGACAGACCAAAGCTTGGAAAACAAGGACGAGTGAAATTATATGGTATTGTTAAAACAAGACACCATCAGCCTTCTTCAGATAGAATATGTAAATTGTTATAAAGCCCTAAACACAAGGATACAAATTCATATTTTTGTCATGTAACTGTTGTTTTGCAATGTCATGATAGATTTGATGGTGCTCCTAGGGATCATCAAAGATTTGGATTTTTTTTATAACCTAACCCTGGCTTGTACTTCTCAACAACACTGTGCCTTTACTTGTTTGGAGAGTTCCTTGGGCTTCATATTTGTTTTTCAGGTAATTTACTATATTTTCAAAAACTGTACTCAAGCCGGGGGCTTAATGGACAAATTACTGAAGTTTGACGTTATAACGTCAAACCAGTAATTTCACAATAAATAGATAAGTAATAAATTATTATGTTATAACATATAGCATAATATATTACTTAGCTTGATTTTACCCCCTTCCTGACCAGAGCAATTTTTACAATTTGGCACTGCGTTGCTTTAACTGACAATTGCGCAGTCATGCGACACTATACCCAAACAAACTTTGGAGGAGGAGGTCTGACCGATGCGTTCACACAATTTTTTAGTCCGCAGCCCCGAGGTATAATCGGTTCCAGCAACAATTGCCAGCGTCTGATTTACATGTTTTTGATGCAATGCTTTGCAGCAGGGCTCATTCCTGCACTCCAACTAGAGTATCTGGGAGAGGTTGCAGTGTCGTGGCACCAGCAAGCAGTGCCTAAGGCCCAATTTTTCAGCCCCTGTTGAGCAGGGGCATGTAATTACAATTCTTGATATAATATTTCACAGCAGGGCCCATTCCTGCGCCCACCGAGAGTAACTGTGAGGACTTATAGTGTTGTGGCACCAGCACCACTACCACAACCACCAAAGGCCCAATTTTTCTACCACTGTTCAACAATGGCATGTAATTACAATTCTTGATATAATCGTTTACAGCAGGGAGCTCCAGCTCCCACCAAGAGTCACTTTCAGGGCTTACAGTTTTGTGGCAACACTAACACCTTAGGCCGACATTTCTGCAGAGCATGGAGCTGGCCCCTACTTTCAAACATTCAACTTACAAACTTCTACTTGCAAATCGAAGGAGACAACAGGAAGTGAGATGAAAAAAGACGGACGGCCAACAAAAATTATACAGGGGTGATAACCCTTCCCTATGTTTACCAAAAAGCTTAAAAATAGATTTTTTGACTGGAGCTACACTTTAAAAATGTACCAGTTCAAAATTACAAACAGATTCTACTTAACACAACAAACCTACACAGTCCCTGTCTTGTTTGCATCGCTTCTATACTGCTGGTCTGAGTATATAGGGCCTGGGGGCCCCCCATCTTTCCTTTTTTTAATTTAGGTATGGGGTTTCCCTTAATATCCGTACAAGACCCAAAGGGGCATGTAATGGGCAGGGGGGGCTACCCATGCCATTTTTTTCTCAATTATTTTTTATCCGTATTGCCGGAACCAGACATGACATTAAAACCGCAAGCAGTTTTAAATGCCTTTTTTTCCGTTAAATGTCATTTTGTGCAGTGACTGTTCTAAACACGGGAAACACGTGCCACTTCACATGCATATCATAGATGCCCCCCAGGCACGATATTTAAAGGAATATTTCACTTTACTTTAATCATCATTAAAATCAGTTCTCCAGAAAAAACGGCAGTTTAAAAAAAAAAAAAAAAAATTCCATTGACCCATGGCCACTGGGGCAGGAGCCGGGTCCCCAAACCCTTTTTAGGACAATATCTTGCTTATTAGCCATTAAAATTAGCACTTTTTATTTGGACTGTTCGAGTCCCATAGACTTCAATGGGGTTCTAAATTTCACACGAATTTTCGGTCCGTTCGAAAGTTCTGGTGCGAACCGAACCGGGGGGTGTTCGGCTCATCTCTAGCATTCACTATAGATGCCACCATTTCCTGCAAGTCCTGCTTGGTAGGCAGACCTGCCACAATGTCCCGAAGGGAGCCCTCTGCATTGCTGCCTGTCCCCCCTGCATGATCAGAACTGGGCTGTGGGTCTGAGTTCAGGATTGCTGGAGACAGTATGGGAGAGAGTGATCTGTCAGTCTGTGCAGGCTGATCTCCACCCGCAGCAGCTCCCGCCTGTGTGCCCTTTTTACAATGAGCGGCGGCACTCGCCGGGGGGACTTGTGGCGGCACCATCTTAGCTGAGGCAGTGAAGGAAGAAGTGGTGTGTTGCCGGAGGAAATAATGTGTTATTTCGGGATCCCTCTGCATCCCCACATCCAGCGGATGTTTACGGTCCCCTGGCATGAAGTCCCGACTCTCTCTGTCAATCCATCAGGCCGTTCTCAGGGCTTTCTCGTGCAGAGCTCCGAGATGAGCGTCCTCACGCTTCCATTGCTAAGCCACGCCCCCATCATGATTTTTTATATTAGAAGGGATGTTTACATTCCTTGTAAGAGGAACAAAAGTGATAAAAAAAATAACAAATAAAAAAAGGGACAGTGTAAAAATAAAAAGTAAAATAAATAAGAAAATAAGAAAATTAAATGAATGCGCCCTGTCCCTCCGAGCTCCTGTGCAGAAGTGAACACATATATAAGTTGCGCTTACATATGTAAATGGTGTTCAAACCACACATGTGGTATCGCTGCAATCATTAGAGCAAGAGCAATAATTCTAGTACTAGACCTCTTCTGTAACTCTAAACAAGTAACCTGTTAAAAATGTTAAAGCGTCGCCTATGAAGATTTTTAAGCACTGTAGTTTGTCGCCATTTCACGAGTGTGTGCAATTTTAAAGCATAACATGCTAAAGCGGAGTATCGCCCAAAAGTGGAACGTCCACTTCAAGCACTCCTTGCCCCCTGATATGCCACATTTGTCATGTCATTTTTTTTGGGGGGGGAGTGTGTACCTTATTTTTAGTGGGACTTCCTGTCCCACTTCTTCCTTCCTCTTTTTGTCTGCCTAGGCAATTCCTCCTCTCGCCTTAGGCAGCCCCTCCCTGCCAGCGACACAACACAGGTCCCAGAAGATTGGCTGCCCAATAGCAGAGCTCAGCGCTAATCATGCATGTGCAGTTTGCGCCTGGCCGTGAAACCATAAGCTGTCATGGCAGGGTGCCCACAGTTACTATGACAGTGCTGAGGAGAGGAGGGGGAGAGGAGCAAGTCTCCGGGCGGCCGCATCGCTGGACCGTGGGGCAGGTAAATGTCAGTTTATTAAAAGTCAGCAGCTATGCTTTTTGTAGCTGCTGATTTTTAATAAACAAATAAACTAAAAAATGGGTGGAACTCCACTTTAAAGAGGAAGTAAACCCTTCCAAACAACTTGGACCTATAGGTAAGCCTAGATTAAGGCTTACCTGTAGGTCCAAGCAATATCTCCTAAACCTATATGGTTTAGGAGATATTTGCCCGAAAATGGGCACCGCTGTCTACGGCGCATGCGCCGTAGACAGCGGCGCGCAGGCGCACTAAATGCGGCAAATCCAAGAATGGATTTGCCAAATTTGTCGACTCCCGTGCGCATGCGCGGGAGTGACGTCATCGCGGCTTCGCCGTATGGCAGCGGCGGAGCTGCGAGACACGACTCCCGTGCGCATGCGCGGGAGTGACGTCATTGCGGTTGCGCCGCTGTGATTCGTCGGAGCTGCGAGACGCCACAAGCAACATGGATGCGGCGGACTACAGGGGACAGCGGCGACTTCGCTGGCTCCTGTGTCAGGTAAGTGACACATAATGAGCTACTATGCGATGCATAGTAGTCCATTATGCTTTACCTTTGCAGGGAAAAAAAGAGGAAGTAAACCCATCAGGGTTTACTTCCTCTTTAAGTATCTATTTACCCCTTGTAACATCATTGTTTGTAAGACCGCTGCGCAAATACGGTGTGACATAATATTGCAACATTTACCATTTTATTCTCAAGGGTCTCTGCTAAATATATAAATACACATATATATACACATATATATAATGTTTGGGGGGTTCTAATTTAAACTTGTAAGCAAAAAAAAACCTGTAAGCAAAAAGTTCCAAAAAGGCCTGGTCTTAAAGTGGTTAAAGTTCATTCACTGCAGGGAACTAATTTCCTGTAGTTTTAAAACACATACACAAAGAAGCCAAGAAGTTTCACTTAGTGCTTAGTGAATATCATATTCAGTGCTTTGTAAAATGCCCCAGTATCATTGAATAAACTAGAAACAAGAATGCCAAAAGAATGATGTATTTTCCCAGAAAAAACAAACATTTATATTTCCATATTGTTGGCAATGATAAAGTTATCCTCTAATCAATAGGCTTGTAGCTGGTCCATAAAGGGCATACAGGTAAGGGAGAGGTTACATTATTTTTTATTTTTTTTATTTTTATTTTTTTACATAGGCCCCCCTGTGGGTTTGTGCCATCATGTGCTAGTATATACTGTATACTAGCGCATTATGACAAACTTACTTTTCAAATAGAGCAGTGATGGCGAACCTTGGCACCCCAGATGTTTTGGAACTACATTTCCCATGATGCTCAGCTACACTGCAGAGTGCAGGAGCATCATGGGAAAAGTAGTTCCAAAACATCTCGAGTGCCAAGGTTCGCCATCACTGAAATAGAGCCTTTAGCGCCAAGCCAAGCTGTCAACTCTCTGTCATGAACTCTAAATAGACCTATGTGAAAGCACAATCTCATTGCTCTCAGGCGGGCATAATGGTATGTGATATAAAAACATGATTAAATCTCAACTACTGGACAAGATTTCAAAATCACAGCTTTTGCAGATATCATCCTACTATTTCTCTTGGACCCTCATATCACCCTCCCAAACTTACTAACAGACTTCACACACTTCCAGAACATCTCCAACCTCAAAATCACTTTAGATAAATCCTATGCTATAAACATTTCCCTACCAACAGAAGTAGTGTCTCACTGTCAAAACAATTTTCCCTTCATCTGGAAACCCAAAGGCAATTGCTTATCTAGGAATCCAGGTTCCAACTTGCCTTTCCGACCTATACCTTCTGAACTTTACTCCCATTCAACCACCATCAAGGACCAATTGTTATTTACTTCATGGAAGCAGCATAAGAGCATAAGGTGGGACCTATAAGCAAACCCCATATCTCATCTCAGCCAGGTCCCATGACCCCACTCCACCTTAATCCCGAATTTCCACCTGGAATATCCCTACAATTTCTAAATAACTCTTGGCCATATAAACATATCTTAGCCAAACACTTCTTCCACAGAGATATGTTCCAAAAGCACGATGACCTAGCCTCACAAATGAAAGATCAGATATTTCCACTTTGGACGTACCTCCAATTACAACACTTCTTCTCAGACCCGAAAAAACAGGTCACAATGGACTCAGCAGCTTACCCCCTTTAGAATCCTCATGCTCTGAAACCACCCCACAAAGGCATTTCGTTGCCACCATTTACTCTCCCTTCTTTGCAAAACACCCCACTAAACACAAGACTTGCTAATACTGGGAGAAAGAACTTTCCCTAGATCTCACGGAGGTCCAGTGGGAGCAAATATTTGAAAACACCCTTAAGGGCTCAAAAAATGTTTTAGTACAAGAAAACGGCTACAAGATACTCAATCGATGGTACAGAGTCCCAACCCTCATTCATAAATTCACACCATCAATATTCAGCTTATGTTGGAAATGCAAGGCCGAACCTCTCATACACATCTGGTGGTCTTGTCCCATTATCCCAAAATTCTGTTATGACGTCCACAACATAACCTCAAAGGATATCTACCCTCGCAAAATCCTTCGCTCCCGCACAGCTTCTACTACATCATACCACAATATCCAGAAGCTCCTATTTTAGATCCCTAACGATGCACATGATAAATGCTGCCAAGTTGTGAATGCCAGTCATATGTGGTAAGACTAATATTCCCTCAATTGAAAACTGGTTTCGGAGAATCGACAAAATTGCAGAAATGGAGGAGCTCATTGCCATCTCTCATGATAACATATCCAAATATAATACCCTTTGGGCTTGTTTGTCTCATTTTAAGACTACTCTTGACCACACCCAAAAAATGACTCTTCATACCAATTGAATTGATCCTTTAGCTCATCCTCCCAAAGACCCCATAACACTTCGCTCTACATTAAGCTAACGGGAGGATTGAGGATAGGCAGGCCAAAGTCCAAGGCTAGATAGGAGGCTCATGCAGCCCCATCTCAGCCTGTTATACCCCATCGTTCCACGACTTTTACCTACCCCGCGTCGCTTTACCCTCATCGCTTTACCCTCTACCCTAAATCAAACCACCCCATACCCCCTTATCGCCCTCTTACCTATTACCATCTCTTTTATGCCCGCTCTTACATTTGCATACATACAACCAACGGAACTAACAAAGGTTACCAGCAGGACTGTCAACCTGGAGATCACCCTTAATCACAAATAATCCTAATTATCTGATATACTTCATACCAAAGCCACATCATACCACTTCATATCAAAACCACACCCAAAATCTTACTACCATATCACCTTGCAGAAACACAAATAACCCACACAACATATATCAAGAAGGCAGATCAAACCACAGCACAGTTAATTCTACTATGACTTTTATTTCTCCAAAGATTCTGTGTTCTCCGGTTTCAGAGCAACAAAATACACAACTCCTGTGTAAATTGTTCAACTGACCAATATACTAAACCTTTTACAGTTTTGTACTTTATTCTCTTTACGTCTGGAACACACATTTCATCTTGGTTATAGCTACAGACTATATCTATACCTTTAGGCCATTGGGCCCATGTATCCATTGTTATATTTGTTCATATATTTCTGAATTTCTCAAATAAAATGCTATGGAAAAGAAAAACATGATTAGAAGCCTACAGTAAGGGTTTAGAGCCCTACAGTGATGTGCATGTTTTCCAATTCTTGTACATTAAACTGATGTGCTTTTTTATGTCAAACGTTCCTTTTCTGTCAAACAGTATTACACATACTAGCCCACTTAGTTATGTAAGGTCTCCAGAATAGACTTTGCATTGCAGATAGTTGACTGGTCTGGTATTTCAACATTTCTAATTTTATGGTGATGTTGAACACTTTCAGAGAGCTTCCTGGCTCCAGCAGTTACAGTCTTGCACAATGGTCGCTCTATTCCTATAAACAAATGGAGCTACACAGTCATTAATGACAATTTTATATGAATATCCTGTCTAAGAATACATATGATATAAATATTTAGTTGAGAATAGGACTAAGTTACATTTTGTCTATGCTCTTTGTCTCTCTTAATTCTTTTGCTTATACATACATTTTTGTAGTGCTTTGGGTTAAACATTAATTCTAAAACTAAGATCAGTTAGGTATAGTCCTTAAGAGCTGAAAGTAGATAATGTTTATTGAAACAAAATCCATATATAATAGTCAAAATGCATTTCATTTAAACAAACTTTATCCAGAATTTAGTATAAATAATTCCTGGTAGGATAAAGGCATGCATTCCTAAATGCATAAAAAATAAAAAATAAAGAATCGTACATGTTTCTAGTGGAATGCTCTCTAGATACCAATCACCTACTTTCTGTCATGCTGCCATTGCTGAAACTCTATTAGCTTTGAAAAGTTGGCAATAGGAACTGCTCAGTACTGTTGTGTTATGGAAATAGTTGCTCTAGTCCCATTTTCACAAAGATCTACAAGCAGAGCTGCAAACCAGGTGAGGGAGAGGTACAGGCACACAAATAACCCAATGGGTTAAAAGGTGACCCAGTACAGACTGCCTGCATCGGTATTGTTAAAACTACACTATATTACCAAAAGTATTGGGAAACTTGCTTTTACACGCACATTAACTTTAATGACATCCAAGTCTTATTTTGTAGGGTTCAATATTGAGTTGGCCCACCCTTTGCAGCTATAACAGCTTCAACTCTTCTGGGAAGGCTGTCCACAAGGTTTAGAAGATACAAACAAGTATAAATTCAAGAGAAAAACTAAGCTTAACTTACCTCCAGGGCCATCTTTAAGGAAGGGCAAAAGGGGCAGCTCCCCTGGGCCCTGTCATTGTTGTGGGGCCCAAAGCAGCTGCCTCATACTTGCCAACTATCCCAGCTTAAATTCCCTTGCCCCTTTAAGTTTTAGTCCCATGCTGTGAAGTGTTGCCACTAATGCTGCCCAGCTCTGCCCTATTGTTTTGTACAAATGACTTACCCGCAAACCCTGTGTTTACATGTAAATAGAGGCAGCATTCATATGTAAATAGCTGCATCCAGAAGCATAGATATGTAAATAAAGGCAGCATTCATATGTAGATGCAGCATAGATATGTAAATAAAGGCGGAATTCATATGTATATCATGCCCCCTCTAGCAACCAATCAGTGAGCAGTATTACTGTACAGTAATCTCTAGCAACCAAACAAGCAGAAATTATGTGCTGTAACATCTAGCAACTAATCAGTGAGCTGTAACGTGTGCTATAACCTCTAGGAGCCAGTCAGTAAGCGGTAATGATGCACTGTAAGCTCTGGCAACCAATCGCAATCGCTGCCTGATCTGATACAGTAAACTGATTTTAAGTTTAGCTGCTATTTATTGTATGTCTCAGAGCAGGTGGAGAGTGAAATTGTATGGGGGGCCCAATCAATATTCAAGACGGCCCTGCTTATCTCTAGCCCGCAGACAATCAAATAACCTGTCTAACAATATGCATTAAAAGCAGGAGTTTTGTCTGCACACATTTGCAAATGCATGTGTAAGCCACAGGAAAGGTTTAGGAGTTTGTCTATGGAAATGTTTGACCATTCTTCCAGAAGCACATTTGTGAGGTCAGGCATTGATGTGGATAAGAATGCCTTGCTCCCAGTCTCCGTTCTAAATTATTCCAAAGGTGTTCTATCGGGTTGAGGCAGGCCAGTCAAGTTTCTCCATCCCAAACTCACTTATCCATGTCTTTATGGACCTTGCTTTGTGTGCTTATCCAAATCATTTGGTGGCGAGGGGATTATGGTGTGGGGTTGTTTTTTAGGGGTTGGGCTTGGCCCCTTAGTTCCAGTGAATGGAACTCTTGAAGCCTCAGCATAACGAGACATTTTGGACAATTTCATGGTTCCAACTTTGTGGGAACAGTTTGGGGATGACTCCTGACCATGAGTCCTGACCTCAACCCAATAGAACACCTTTAGGATGAATTAGAGCATAGACTGTGAGCCAAGCATTCTTGTCCATATCAGTGCCTGTCCTCATGAATGCGCTTCTGGAAGAATGGCCAAACATTCCCATAGACACACTCCTAAACCTTGTAGACCGCCCTCCCAAAAAAGGTGAAGCTGCTATAGCTGCAAATGGTGGGCCAACTCAATATTGAAAGGTGTAGTGCTCAAAACATAATATAATATAAAAACATAATGTTCATTGTTAAAAGTTCATCTCTATAAATGGAAAGCTGAAAACAATCAGAACAAAGTCCACCAGGAAAGAGAGTAATCAAAATCCACCGTGGAGATGTAGAAGAAATAATAAAGATTCCGTCACCTTCACCAATATAACTGACCCTTACCATCAGCGTATGGGTTATACACATATAATGCAATCTGGTGATGGCAAAAGAACGATCCTTCCAGCTTAAATAACAATTCGCTGTGTATGTAATCCAAAGCGATCCTTCTCCCAATAGACCATACAGGCTAGCAGAAACCATTGCTTTCAGCAGGATCTAAGGCCAGGTAAGTTCCAAGGATCAGGCAGTGGCTCGGTAAACATATCAGTGCAAAGAGTAGAAAAAGAATGCTCATTGCACAGGCATTCAAAAAAGGAGTATTTATTATGCAGAAAGTAAAATTAAATAAACTCACATTTTGTTAAAAATTCATCAGCATGATAGAAAGAAGCGACCAGCGATTCTAACCAACAAGGTGGCGGCTGCAACTCCGTCCATCCATGTCCTACGTCACATGTCCCGTGGCTCCACCCAACATTTCATCATCAACATGTGTCTTCAGGGGCACCCCTGAAGATGCATGTTGATGACAAAATGTTGGGTGGAGCCAGTTAAGTCTGTTCAGTGTTTATGCTGTTACTCGTTTGACTGTCCCCTCTGCTTTTCAGAGAGCTGTAGAATTCTCTGGAACATAGTTGTGGGGCAATACAAATGGCAGTATGAATAGTTATACAGCCCTGGCCAATCCCAGGGAGGATTCTGGGAGTCTGTATAAATACTCTGAGATACTGAGTTTCTGAGTCTTTTCCAGCAGAGGATCAGTACAGCCTGAAGGGCTTCTGCCCTCCAGAGCAACACTGCCATGTTTTCGCTGTTGGCAAGGCCTCAGTTAGGCGCTCTGCTGAAGCTGAGAGCTGACTGAGGGACTGTCTGCTGAAGATCTAGTCTGGTATCATTGGCGAAAGGTGTTGCTTGGAATTGGGAAGGAGGCAACCAGCTGTACCTGGTTATTTTCTACATACAGACTGCTGTGAGAGATCTTAGAGACTTTTGGTCTGCTGCCATCCCTCTTGTGCTAGGGAGTCAGCTCTGTGTTTGTCTAAAGTGGACATCGGCTGGTACCCTGTAGAGATTCTGGTTATTTGTGAAGGGACTCTGCTTTTTTTGCTCTAAGGAAGGAAGTCTGCATTTAACTGCTGCTACTACAAAGTCAAGTACACAGTTTGCTATTGCAAGATCTTCTGCTTCAGCTTTTCAGTGAGGAGTTTATTGTCCTCAATCTGTGCATAGTTCTGTTTTTGGAGTATCAGACTCAATTCTCTCAACCCTATCCCAGTTACTCCAGAAATAAAAACAACAGAAAAGAACACCCGTAGACTGTTATTTTGATGCAGAGTGACTGTGACCATGTACCTGGCTGTGGGGCAATCTACTGAGAAAAGAACCTGGCAAATTTTCAGCGGCTCCTAAAATAACTTCTAAATACAATATTACAGTTATCCACAGCAACAGGAAAAGAAAATACGTATAACAGAAATGTTAAAATAGGTTTGAATGGGTCCAGATGGAGTATTTTTTGCTCATTTTGAATATTATTTGCACTGTTGTTTTTTTTATTTTTTAACTAACCCTTATATTGTTGGAGAGAGAGGAAAGTGCAATAGAGACTAAGCCAAAAACAGGGCAATAAAGAATAACTCCAGATCCAGGTTATTGGACTTGTGTAACAAGGTAGTACATGTTTTTTACTATATTGTATAAGTTCCTGCACATACAGATGGTGTGGTAATTGAACACTAAAACAAGCGTAAAGTGTTACTAAACCCACAACAGTAAAATCAGTTTGTATATGCAGTAAAGCATGTTTGTTGTACTCACTGTGTAACCTAAGGGGTTAATCCTCTGCATTGTGTGTGTGCTTGATCTTCTATGCACAGATACTCCCCTTCCTGCACTGTCCCCCTGGACAAGTCCTAATAAGACAGAGCCTGTGGAGTCAGGCTGCACATGCTCAGTTTGGTGTGTATTGCTAGAGAGATTTTTCTTTTTCTTGGGAGAGTGCATGTGATTAGCACAGGGCTAATTGGCGCTCTCCAGACATGTCCAGACAGAGGGTCAGGGGCCCTGCAGCCTAATTGGACAGCTCAGTGCAGTATGAAAACTCCTCCTACAAGCTTCACCAGGAATGGCAAGAAATCACAAGACTGCTATATACTGCTGATGAGAGAGGGTATTTAGCTGTTTATATTTACTAAAATAATTGCCTTTCCATGTTTTTGTGAGACCAGATGTAGTGAATGCAGTGTGCTGGGTTTAGAAACACTTTAACATATTCAGTTAGGATGTTTATATATGTATGCCTTATTATTCCCACTGTATAAAAACTTTCAGAAATGGCAGCTCCCATTTTCCTGCTTTGATTAAAAGGTAATTTGTAAGCTGATTCATATTTAGTGTTGGTAAATCAAATTAGAAATGGTATTCCCTTCTCAGTATTTGCTTTCTCTCCTATTGAGGTCCTATTGATTTTGTGCTAATTAAAAGACCATTTGGCTTCTTCCCATATATGGAGGTCTTGGGAAAAATGCGTGATGTATTTTTTCCATAGTATTTTCATTAATTTACATTAGTTTTTCTGGCATTATTTGTTTCCTAATTTTTAATGAGTGGATTTTACAGTCCAGTATGTGAGCTGACACCAATATTCATCAATGTCACAAGTTTAGATCCAAAAACAACATCTTACCATCAATCAAGCCACACCCCTCACAATTCTTGCAGTTTGGAGATTAGTAAAATAGATTTAAAAAAAAATAGCAAAGGGCTACAGGGGCACACAAAGTAAAACAAGAACTTCTTTTCATGCTGTAACTAAAGGTTGAAACCTAAGATACATTTCTCTCCTCACATAATGACAGGATTATCCTGATACATCCTGATACAAAAGATTAATGCAGACCATTGCAGATGGAAATTGTTTTATCTCAGTCCTAACAGTGAAAATGTAATTTTAAATATAATTCTGGGATTGTGATAATCAGCAATATATTTTCTACATGAACGTGCAATAGCATTCTATTTTTTCACCACTATAATTGTATTGGTATAGCGCTATGAGCTATTCGCGACCTTTTGCAAATGACGGCTGTGATGACTTTATACACTTGGCTATAAAAATGAAATACAAACCCATCAAATGCTTCCTTTTCTTTTAGATATAATGCCTGTGGTCTTTCTGCTTCATGATTACAAAATCAAGGATAAAGTCGACCTGTCACAATCCTGGACAATTCATGCCGAAAACATGGGATGAGAAATGTATAAGCAGATGTTACTGGCAGTGAAACCTGCATGTCAAAACAATCAGTAGATCCAAACATAAAGACAACCGAGGTTGCATGCAAAACTTGACTTTCCGATAAAAGTTAAACTTTGGCCTCACCTTTTCCACCTCCCGAGCCTCTCAGTTGATAACTTTATTGCAATAAGTAATCTTACAGGCCAACAGGTAACCTCAAAAGGTGGGAGGGATACATTCCATTTAACCACTTCCCGCAAGGCCTATAGCAGAATGACAGCTGGATGGGGATTTAAGTGTTCTGACTGGATGTCATATGATGTCCCTCAGAACAAGCCGCTCGTGCGTGCCCCCAGCGCAGTGATCAGTGGTGCAGTGTGTCCCTCGGACACACAGCATCTCCGATCTTGGTAAAGAGCCTATAACGTAGGCTCTTTACCATGTGATCAGCTGTGTCCAATAACAGTGTAAAGTGCCAGTTATTGGCTTTCCTCTGTTCACTCTGACAGCGCCTGAGGAGAGGAAATACCATAATCAGCTTTCCTCACAGAAGGGGCCTGCACTGATAATCAGTGCAATGGTTTTCAGTGCAGCCCCATCAGCGATGGTTGCCAGTGTCACAAGTGATGCCCACAATTTCCCACCATTGATGCTCACCGATGCCCACCAGTGATGCCAGTCAGTGCTGCCTTTCAGTGCACATCACTGATGCCCATCAGTGCCCATGAGTGCTGCCAATCAGTGCCCATCATCGCAGCCTATCAGTGCCCATACATGCAGCCCATCAGTGCTGCATATCAGTGCCGCTTATCAGTGCCCATCAGTGCTGCATAAGTGCCCATCAGTGCTACCTCATCAGTGCCGCCTCATAAGTGCCCATCAGTGAAGCCTCATCAGAGCACATCAGTGAAGGAGAAAAATTACTTCTTTACAAAATTTTATAACCGAAACTAAGAAAAACATATTTTTTCAAATTTTTCTGTCTTTTTTTTCATTTGTTTAGCAAGAAACAAAAAACCCAGAGGTAATTAAATACCACCAAAAGAAAGCTCTATCTGACTCAAAAGAATGATAATTTAGTTCCTGTGCAGTGTTGCATGACTACACAATTGGCATCCAAAGTGCGACAGCTCTGAAATCTAAAAATTGGCATGGGCAGGAAGGGACTGAAAGGGCCTTGTATTGTAGTGGTTAACAGGAAGCTTTTCAATTTGGATGTAATGAAAAGAGAATGACTTAAAACTTACAGCTTTCTTATTTACTATCTAATTTTTGTAAACAGCACACACATACTGCATAATACCACTGCTTCCAAATTAAATAATAACAATCCTAGAAAGTGCCAGTAAAGAAAGAAGATGGTCTGCTATATATGAGTGACTACTTTTCAGTTGTACAGACCACCAAACCAGAAATAAATGATACCCTAACACAACCTTGACATTGTACTAAAATATTTCACATATCCCTAAATAATAGGGATATTATACTCACCTCTATAATAGTTTATGCAAAAAGGTGGGGGAGAAAATAGAAATAGGAGAATATTTATCAAATTTTGTTAATACTGAGACTTGGTGCTGCCCATTAGGGATGAGCCGAACACCCCCCCCCCCCCCCCCAGTTCAGTTTGCAGCACAACATGCAAACAGGCAAAAAATGTGTGTGAACACCGTTAAAGTCTATGGGACACGAATGGGAAAAATCAAAAGTGCTCATTAAGTTTAGGAAGTAGTTAAGGCTTATATGTAAGTTATTGCCATAAAAAGTGTATGGGGACCTGGGTCCTGCCGTAATGCAAAAAAAGATTTAAAACCGGCAGTTTTGTCAGGAGCAGTGATTTTAATAATGCTTAAAGTGAAACATTAAAAATTAAATATTCCTTTAAATATCATGCCTGGGGGGTTCTCCTTAGTCTGCCTGTAAGGTAGCACATCTTTCCCATGTTCGTAACAGTACCACAGCAAACACACATTTCTAAAGGAAAAAATGTCATTTAAAATTGCTTGTGGCTGTAATGTATTGTTGGATCCAGGCAATATAGATAAAAATCATTAAAAAAAACAATTTCCCCCAGTCCATTACCAGGACCTTTGGGTCTGATATGAATATTAAGTGGAACCCCATGCCAAAATAAAAAAAAATGGCATGGGGGTCCCTCCCTAATATCCATACCAGACCCTTATCTGAGCATGCAACCTGGCAGGCTGCAGGAAAAGGAGGGGGACAAGAGAGTGCCCCCCCCTCCTTAACCATACCAGGGCACATGCCCTCAACATAAGGAGGGTGCTTTGGGGTCCCCCCAAAACACTTTGTCCCCATGTTGATGGGGACAAGAACCTCTTCCCCACAACCCTTGCCCCGTGGTTGTGGGGGTCTGCAGGCGAGGGGCTTATCAGAATCTGAAAGCCCCCTTTAACAAGGGGGGCCCCCAGATCCCAGCCCCCCCCTGTGAATGGGTATCGGGTACATTGTACCCCTACTCGTTCACCAAAAAATGTCAAAAAAGTAAAAATTACAGGAGACAGTTTTTGACAATTCCTTTATTTTAAAAAAAAAGTGTCCAGCAATGTAAATTCATCTTCAATCACAGTGTTGATGACCGAAAAAAAAGGACGGAAAAACTCTGCTTCCATGGGATGCATGCCTGTGACTGTAGCATGAAGTCACGTGAAATAAGAGGGGGCAGGGTCACCCTTTTATGTCACCGGGTGGCCCCACCCTCAGCTATATAACAGCTGTCATCAGAAAAAGGCTGCAGTCGGTGGGACGCCTCCTGTTTTTCTTTTTTTTCCTCTGGAGTGTCGGCACTGTGATTGAATAT
Source organism: Lithobates pipiens (assembly GCF_037356315.1). Classification (NCBI taxonomy): domain Eukaryota; kingdom Metazoa; phylum Chordata; class Amphibia; order Anura; family Ranidae; genus Lithobates; species Lithobates pipiens. The sequence goes on along the minus strand of NW_027507764.1, from coordinate 411,539,103 downwards.
GGATGGACAATGCGGGACACGTTAAAAAAATAATAATAAAGGTATTACTAATAAAGCAAAACGTTCTCCTGTCATTTTTACTTTTTTGACACTTTTTTTGGTGAATGAGTAGGGGTACAAGGTACCCGATACCCATTCACATGGGGGGGGACAGGATCTGGGGTCTTTCAGATTCCGATAAGCCCCCAGCCTGCAGATCCCCACAAGCACTGGGCAAGGTTTGTGGGGAAGAGGCCCTTGTCCCACAATGGTCCTATTGGTTTCCCACTTGGAACCTGTGGGGTCGGCGCTAAATCACGGGGGACTGTGGTCACCCACGGCCTCCCGTGATATGTTTCCTCCCGAGACATCCAGGTCAGGGCCCCCTTCCTTCCCGCCGATCGGGGAGGAGCATCATGTGGTGTTCCTCCCTGATCCGGTGCATGTGTCTGAGTGTTGGGCGGAACGTTCGAGTGGCCCACATTCTATACATTCTATACATGCGCCGATTGCGCCGATTGCGAGGACACCGCACTTCCGGTCCGCGGTGTCTTGGCCGGCCGGAAATATCGGTGGAGACGTTGGTCGGGTAGATGAACGTCACTTCTGCTTACTACGGAATGACGTCACTACCGGGACGGATATACATAAAAGGAAACGCGGGACTGGTGTCCACATACAGCGGCTCCATACAACGTAAAAAATAAGTACTATAGGGGTGAACAGGCTGGACAGCTTGCCTTTTATGTCCCCCCTCGCTTTTACTCTGCATAACTGCGGGAAATCGTTTTGCTGTACCTATTTAAATTAAGGAAACTATTGGAAGGGACCACTTCATTCAAAGGTGATGGACTATTATATTTATGCACACATTTTACTTTATTCTATCTCCAAACATTTGTTTCTTATTTCTTTATAACTTGCTATTACTTTTGTAGGCACTATTACCTCTATTTACGATTACCTCCATGTATGTCTTATCATGGTGGTTTCTTCTTTTCTCCCTTAAAGTTCGTTTTCAATATTGAACTTTCTACTATACTAGCTAGGCTAATTTTCTTCGCTATATACATAATTCTTTACACACATCCTTTTACAAAAATTCTAAAATATTTTTATTATGTTTCTACACAGTGCACGGGATACCAGAGTCTCTACCACTATACGCTTTTTGGCTACAATACATCACAAATATCCACCTGAATTTTATATGTGAAGCCTTAGGGCTCAACGCAATGTGAAGTGGTCTCACTAACCTAAATCTACATTATTACCTTTAACCTCTTTGGAAAAATTTTCTTTTTCCTAACTTTTTCAATTTCAATCGCCCTGTCCCCCTTTTTGGCTTTGTCCCCTTCTGGGGCATACCCACGAAGAAATGTAAGTAAATACATATGAATAGTAGAATATACAAAATAAGAATGTTATACTCGTTCCCACATTGTGTTCCGCTCATGAGTTTCTCCACAGGAGAGAAGGAGGGAGGGGAACTTCCCCCCCCCCCTTGTCCGTCTCTCTCCCCCCCCCTTTTTTTTTTTTTTTCTTCTTTCCCCCCTCCTATAGAACACTTTAGCACCTTGATAGATGGTATAACTGAATAAATAAATATGTAGTGTTTAGTTAGATTTATATAATTCATGATTGGTTTTTAGTGTTGTACTGTATATATACATGTTTTTTTCTTTTCTCTTTATACTGTAGAACATTGCTAAAAGCTCCTGAAGAAGCGTTATCCAATAAACGCGAAACATGTAGAGCACCAGAACATACTTAAGTTTTGGTTATATATTTGATATCCTCTACGTTTTATATATGTACAAACTGTTAGTTTCTAGCTGTAGATTCTGTCTGGACTGTATCAATTTTGATAGGATATCAAATGAGACTTAATGTGTATTTTTAAGGAGGAAATTTCCTGTTTTCTTTTTAATTTTGATTGTTTATAATATATATATATTTTTTTTAAATAAACAAAAATACTTTTTTGAACATGTCGGTTGTTTCTACAACTGTTCTTTATGCCTAAAAAGTCCAATTGAACCCACACTTTTCTCTGAGGTCTTTTATGTGAAGGTTCTCTTATTATTTTTTATGTTCATTCCCAATCCCCTAATTTCCCAAAAATTCTTTCTCCTTCAAAGTGATAACCAGGACGTGGCATTTGAATATCTTGACCTTTTAGTGTATCCACAGATACCACCCTGTGATAGATACACACCTTTATCTATTTAAATACATCTCATATTTCATTGTGAGTCTCTCAGTTGTTATTGCTTTAAAGACCCACAAACACTTTTGCTAAGTGATGTGGGTTGTAGTAATGTACACGTTACTTTAACACACATTAATGCATGTAATGTGCACCCTGACACACTAAGGCAATGCAAGTTTGATGCACATGCCTTACAGCATACCATAACGAATGATGACTAACACGCACATTTAAAATATGCTTAACACCTTCCTGTCCCAGCCTATAATCAAATGATGGCCATGTCGGAGCTCTCTCATTTTGGGTGGATGTCATATGACAACCTCCTCTGTCAGCCGTTGTGTCCACCGCCCGCTGCTGATACCATGTGATCACTGTTATCACTCACAGAAGATCACATAACAATTTTACAGAATGGATGGCTTCCATTCATGCCATTCATTGTGTACTATTGTGGTAATCAGTGGACTCCAATGCAAGAGCAAACCTGAACCAGCAAATATGGAACAGTCTCTCTGAGGGTTAACAATGACAGTCACAAGGATTTCTCACTCCCAGGTCAATACTCTGTGTGTCCTGTGAACTTGAGTGCTTTCATGCAGCGCTAGTCAACTTCTATGCTGCGAGTCTCCAGGCCAGATTCTCTATGGCCTTTTTGCAAACTGCTCCCAGCAACTTGAGCTGGGACCCTAATGGCTTACTGTAAACATCAGTTCCACACAGCACAAGGAATCTGCTGTTCCAGGCCCCAGCCTATTTTTACACATCTCAACCCCTTAGAGGTCACTCTTCCTTCCAGAGATTGGCTAAGGCTGTATAAATATGCACATTCAGGGTCTACCTCTTCCAACCCACTAAATTTTAGAACTCAATAGACCAGAGGGAAGTAGTTGAGCCTGCAACCGGCAGATCCCAAAACAGCCAAAAGCAATCAAACTTTGCTCCACTGGCTACAGCGGAACCAAAAACTAAATTTGCATTAATTGTACTAGCAACCTAACTAGGAGAGTGCCACACAAGATTTTTGGATTCCCAGAATGGTCTGGTAACAAGGGAAACATTTGAAGAGAGAAGAAACTGATAACTTTGTGTTATGGCCAGACAGCAAATAGTAGAATCAGAAATATACATATATTGGATTCATTTAATTTTTGCTTTATAAAAAACATTCTACTAGATTTACCAAGCTTCTTGCTCTTCTAAGAGACTGCAACCTCGTGTCACATTTCTTGTTTTTTTTGTCCTGCACAATTTTCATTTCATATTCCATTACCAGTAAGTCAGTGCAACCTTCATTTCAGGTTCCATTACTGGTAAGCCTAAAGTAAGCCTATGGAACCAATGAGCACACAGGCTCAAATTAAGCTCCATTCAGAAGAATACAGAAACCATAGTGGTTTATCAAAAAAGCAGCCAGAAGAAGGAAATGAGAGCCAGAATAGTTAGAGCCATATAAAATGTAGGTAACATCACTAAATAAATGCAAATATCATATGAAGCACGCGTGAGTTGTAAGATTAAAGCTAAAATTCAGTCAGCAGTAAAAAAAACCAATCTGTAGGCTGTGCCCTGCTCCCCAGAAAAGCAAGCATTAAATGTTAATTTAGGGAAGGTTTAAAGCAAAGGAATACTTACCTTATTTTCTCACTCTTCCCTGCTCCCTGGATGTGGGTGGGCACTCACAGAAAATGCAGAATTATTATTCAGAGAGGAGCAGCAGTTTTGTAAGACCAGCCGTACGGTAGGAAGGATACCTGCTAACTAGAGCAAGGAAAAAAGTATTTCTGCTTTTTCCCTACCCACTAAACGAAACAAGCATTCCACTGTTGCTATACAGGGGAATACACCATATAGAAATATGTTTAACGCTTTTGTTTATGTCTATATAGGTGCTAGTTTGAAATTGTGAGTCCTTGCTTTTAGAAGCAGATATCATCATTTGTGCATATAGCTTCACAATTTGGGTTAATCTGCATTGAGTAGAGGAGGTCCAAGCTTTCTCCATTAAATGTATCGAGAGTTATAAAGCAGTTCAGTTATTTTTGGTACTTCTGTATCAAAGGATGACTCAAACTAATTACATGGATACATTTTACATGCAGGACAGGGATTCTTTAGAAGAGCAGTTTAAAAGTTAAATTTTACTACAGATTTAAAAAATATCAGAATGCAACATTTTTCATCTGAATAATATCACTAGTGACTTTGCTTTGCTTTCAAATATCTATCAAGATAACAAGTAGATAAAGGGTCTTGCTATTTTAAGATATGCTTCAGGAACAAACCTTTCTATTTAATCATGATTTACTCATGATTGGAAATGCATTACCGTTATGCCGCGTACACACGACCAGACTTTCCAGCAGACTAGGTACAATGGGATCAGTCTGTCGGACGATCCGATCGTGTGTGGGCTAGTCCGATCGTTTTTCTAAATCTGACAGACCAAGAAATGGAACACGTTTCAAATCCGACGGACTAAAATCGGGAAAAACGTTCATCTGTGTGCTAGTCCGACGGACCAAATACGACGCAAGGGCAACTATTGGCTACTGGCTGTTGAACGTCCTTGTTTAGTCCCGTTTATGTCATCACGTTCAAAACAAACAGACTTTCAAACAGACAGTCTGTTTATGTGTGGCCAAGTCTGTTCGTTCAGAAATTCAGTCGGGAAGACCGTCGGACCTAGTCTGCCAGAAAGTCCGGTCGTGTGTACGCCGGATTAGTCTTTTGCTGAAAAAGTAAGGCTACAATCATATAGCAGTTTAGCTGCGGATAGTTTACTACGCTCAAAGGCAGCTAAACAGCACCTTTTTGACGCAGTGACATTCTGTGCTATGGCCCTAAACCAACTTTAGGTTCCCCACTCTGGCATCTATGTCCCCCATTCAGTGCGTTCCACAAGTGTTCAATTTACCTCCATGACTAAGCCCCATGGTTGTAAGGTGGTGTGGATGGGATGGAGTTAGGCTGAGGCTGCTATCACTTATTACATGCTGGGCTTGTATGGTGTGTGGTGGCTGAGATTTTTCCCTATGTATTCTGTGCTATGGCAGCATACAAACTGGCCAAAACTCTACAGAAAAGCCAAAGGTGCGCAGATGCATAAGAACAGCAGTTGTGTCAGCTGTTCACATGTGGTGTGTTCAGGTAGTGTTTATTACTGCTGGGAAAAATCTACTGGTTCTTGCTAGTGGTCACCTCTGGCCACAGCTAAACCTACGTGGGAATGTAACCTTATGGTGAATTTGACACCAAGCTCTGCAGTCAGTTGTGATGGACCAGTTTTTGGTGTTTGTGGGAGATTATATATTATATAGGAGTTTTTTCTTAATTCATTTCTAAATGAACTATTTTAGATATCAACACATACCTGCATTGATTCTGGAACTATATAAAGTCTACATCTGTATACAGAGCTGGTGCTAGACTATTTTGCACCCTAGGCGAGACCAGCTACTTGCGCCCCCCCCCCCCCCAAAAAAAAACGTCTGAACCGCTAAAATATAATTTATATACCTCTATACGGTATAGAATGGGCGCAAAATAGTCTAGCACCGGCCCTATCTATACTCCCCTGTGATGTTTGTTGCCCCCTCATTGAACTGCTGTACACAGTGAGCATAGTTGACAACATTTAAAATTCTTTTTTTTAGAGAAATGGGCGACAGCAGAGGGCTGGGTGACAGCAGGGCAGAGGACTGGGCAACAAAAGGGCACTGAATGACAGCAGAGGGCTGGGTGACAGCAGGGCAGAGGACTGGGTGACAGCAGGGCAGAGGGCTGGGTGACAGCAGGGCAGAGGGCTGGGTGACAGCAGGGCAGAGGGCTGGGTGACAACAGGGGGCTGGGTGACAGCAGGGCCAAGGACTGGGTGACAGCAGGCAGAGGACTGGGTGAACGCAGGGCAGAGGACTGGGTGACGCAGATCAGGGGACTGGGTGATAGGCAGACGAATGGGAAACAACAGGGGACTGAGTGACAGCAGAGGGCTAGGTGACAGCAGTTCAGAGGACAGGATGAACGCAGGGCAGAGGACTGAGCGACAACAGGGGACTGGGTGTCTGCAGAGGGCTGGGTGATAGTAAGCAGAGGACTGGGAGACAACAGGGAACTGGGTGACAGCAGAGGACTGGGTGAACGCAGGGCAGAGGACTGGGTGACAGCAGAGGGCTGGGTGACAGCAGGGCAGAGGGCTGGGTGACAGCAGGGCAGAGGGCTGGGTGATAGTAGGCAGAGGGCTGGGTGACAACAGGGGGCTGGGTGACAGCAGGGCCGAGGACTGGGTGACAGCAGAGGGCTGGGTGACAACAGGGCAGAGGACTGGGTGACAGCAGGGTAGAGGACTGGGTAACAGCAGGGCTGGGTGACAGCAGGGCAGAGGGCTGGGTGACAGCAGAGCAGAGGGCTGGGTGACAGCAGGGCACTGAATGACAGCAGAGGGCTGGGTGACAACAGGGGGCTGGGTGACAGCAGGGCCGAGGACTGGGTGACAGCAGAGGACTGGGTGAACGCAGGGCAGAGGACTGGGTGACGCAGATCAGGGGACTGGGTGATAGGCAGACGAATGGGAGATAACAGGAGACTGGGTGACAGCAGAGGGCTAGGTGACAGCAGTTCAGGGGACAAGGTGAACGCAGGGCAGAGGACTGAGCAACAACAGGGGACTGGGTGTCTGCAGAGGGCTGGGTGACAGCAGTTCAGAGGACTGGGTGACAGCAGGGCTGGGTGACAGCAGGGCAGAGGGCTGGGTGACAGCAGGGCAGAGGCCTGGGTGACAGCAGGGCAGAGGACTGGGTGAAATTGGGTTGAAAACTGCTCTGCCCAATATCTCAGTCAAGACACTGCTACAGGAAAGACCAGATATCATCTTGATCTTTGTCACTTTTTTACTTTTGTTTAAAAGTCTAAAGATAGAAATAATAAAGTTGACAAAGACCAACATGATATCTGGTCTTTCCTGTAGCAGTGTCTTGACTGAGATATTGGGCAGAGCAGTTTTCAACCCAATTTCTCCAAGTCCGGTGGCTGCATAAAAAAACAAAACAGAATTTTTAGAGCCTTTTTTTACCTCCATGATGCTCTGCCCAGAAGGACCTGCGATCATCCCTGAGGCTGGCTGCTCCGCCCCCTGTCCCCCGTCCCCCAGTGACATGTGGGATCATCCCTTGGCTGGCCACACCCCCTCACGAGTCCCGGCCAGTGACAATGAAGGAGGTGGGCCAACTCCTCGGTATCAATCAGAGACCTGAGCCGTCGAACAGCTCTGCAGCTGGGGGAGCCGGGGGAGGGATCCGTCATTGTAATACATGTGATAGTTCCCTCCCAGTGCCCCTGCACCATCCCTGGCAACAGACATTCCCTCTCCTCCTCCGGACACACTCCTACAGACCCGCCACACGGGGACAGCGGCTCCATAGGTTACATCCAGCGGGGATGAGGAGGTGACAGGCCATGGCTGCGCCCTAGGCGGCAGTGCGCCCTAGGTGGCTGCCTAGTCCGCCTAGTGGTAGCGCCGGCCCTGTCTGTATACATAGGAGACATCAGACTGAATGTGTTGTTGCATTTATTAACCAGATAATCAAATAATCTCTACGTTCCATGCACCTTACATTGGCTATATTTTCTGTGGGCTTATTGGGTTTGCGTTAGATGGTTGCTTTGTTATTCCAATAAAAAACATATTTTCCCCTAAATGTCCCCAAATTAAATTCTGAATGATTATCATCATGTATTTTTTGTTAGGCAGCGATGATATAGTAGTCACTGGAATTATTCAAGCAATGTATGGGGAAGGTAACAGTGGGGTTCATTTGCTAAAACTGGAGAATGCACAATCTAGTGCAGCTCCGCAGAGAAACCAATCATTTTCCATTTTTTGTTGTCAAAGCTTAATTGAACAAGCTGAAGTTAGAAGCTGATTGGCTACCATGTACAGCTGCCCTAGATTTTTCACTCTCCAGTTTTAGAAAATCCACACCAGTGTCTCTTTAAGACTATAATGAAAGTTTCAGCCATTATGGAGCAGATCTATTAAATCTTTCGACCCTCAAATTGCACATATGGTAAATCCAGCATTGGTCTGCAGTAAAACATCTTTCTGTTGCTGCATAACCAGTCCTGCACTGGAACTATTTCTTCTTGCATCTTCAGGAGCCAACCTCCGCATCTGGCCCCGAAATGACGCACATCAACCAGCTGTAAGGACCAGGATGAGACACCCTCATGCAGAGCCCCATCTCCTGGGATGCATGACATGAGTATCCCAGGAGGTTGGGGGTGGCAACAGAAGCACATTATTCTTGTCTAGGGAAGTAATCCAAAAATGAGGGGCCACTGCATAAAAAATAATAATACGTTTTGTGTGAAAGGAAGGGGGAGGGTATATTATTTTGGAAAATTAGTGAACAGAGTGGTCCATCTTAAGAAGGAGTGGGTGGGGTATGTCTATCAGATTCCTGAGAGACTCTTATAAAGCTGGAAAAACAGAGTGGGGATTTACTAAAACTGGTGCAGCTGTGCATGGTAGCCAATCAGCTTCTAACTTCAGTTTGTTCAATTACAGTAAAGTTTGGCACTAAAACCTGGAAGCTGACTGGTTTCTTTGCAGAGCTGCACCAAATTTTGCATGTTCTAGTTTTAGTAAATAACCCCCAGAGGGCCTATTTTCACATTTGAGGTAGTGCTCTGCTGTTTTTAATCAGGGATTGCATTCTAAAGAAGCGTTTTACTGCAAATAGCCTCACTGCAACATTTCATAGGTGCCAATAGTGGGTGCAAAGCAGGACAGCCCCATTTAAAGAACCACTATAGCACAACAATAATGTATTTCTAATGCCCACCTAACCCTCTGCCCCCTGGACCCTATTTCCTCTCAAACACTACGGTCGCCCTCTAACTTTATCCTACACTCTCTAACTCACATCTTCAATCTCTCCCTCACCTCTGGCATTTTCCCCAATGCTCTAAAACATGCACTGTTCACCCCCATACTTAAAAAGCTGTCATTGGACCCTACCAATCTTAACAACCTATGCCCTATCTCCTTGCTCCCCTTTTCCTCAAAACTCCTTGAACGCCTTGTTTACAACCGAGTGTCCACCTCATTAAGAATAACCTTCTTGATCCCCTTCAATCTGGATTTCGCCCTCAACACTCCACAGAAACTGCTCTTTTAAAACTCACAAATGACCTACTAACTGCAAAAACCAACGGCCACTATTCTGCACTCCTACTTCTGGACGTTTCAGCTGCCTTTGACATGGTTGACCACCCCCTCCTCCTCAAAAAAGTTTACTCCCTTGGTCTTCATGACTGTGCTCTTTAGTGGCTCTCATCCTACCTATCCCAACGCACCTTAAGTGTAACTTACAATTCTACTTCCTTCACTCCTCTTCCCTTGTCCGTCGGGGTCCCCCAAGGTTTTGTTCTTGGACCTCTTTTATTTTCAATCTACATCTCTGCCCTGGGTCAGCTGATAGCCTCTCACGGTTCTCAATATCTTTTCTACGCTGACGACACACAAATCTATCTCTCCACCCCTCAACTCACTCCATCAGTCTCCTCACGCATCACTAACTTACTAACAGACATATCTGTATGGATGTCACACCATTTCCTCAAACTCAACTTGTCCAAAACCGAACTTATAATATTTCCTCCCCCACGTGCCTCTTCCCCTGACTTATCTGTCAAGAGCAATGGCACAACCATCCACCCATCCCAACATGTCAGCGTGCTAGGTGTCATCCTGGACTCTGAACTCTACTTTTTGACCCCACATCCAATCACTTTCCAAAGCTTGCCGCCTCAACCTCCACAACATCTCTAAACGACGTACCTTTCTAACCAATGAAACCACAAAGCTCCTGATTCACTCCCTGGTTATCCCTCTCCTTAACTACTGCAATTCCCTCCTCATTGGCTTACCTTTAAATAGACTATTCCCCCCTTCAGTCCATCATGAATGCTGCTGCCAGACTTATCCACCTTACAAACCGCACAGTGTCTGCTACCCCTCTCTGCCAATCCCTCCATTGGCTGCCACTTGCCCAATGAATTAAATTCAAAATATTAACAATAAGTTACAAAGCCATCCACAACTCTGCCCCCAGCTACATCACTACCCTAGTCTCAAAATACCAACCTAATCGCCCTCTTTGTTGCTTCCAAGACCTCCTGCTCTCTAGATCCCTCATCACCTCCTTCCATATGCGCCTCCAGGACTTCTCCCGAACCTCGCCCATCCTCTGGAATTCGCTACCCCAATCTGTCAGACTGTGTCCAAATTTATCCACTTTTAGGCGATCCCTGAAAACTTTCCTCTTCAGAGAAGCCTTTCCTGCCTCCATCTAACAACTGCACAATTTTCTTCATTAGCTCATCCCCTACAGCTATTACCCTTTTGTATAACTTGACCCTCCCTCCTAGATTGTAAGCTGTAACGAGCAGGGCCCTCTGATTCCCCTTGTATTGAATTGTGTTGTAATTGTACTGTCTGCCCTAATGTTGTAAAGCGCTGCGTAAACTGTCAACGCTATATAAATCCTGAATAATGATAAATAATATTCTAATGTCACTATGGGGTTAATATATATAATGATAGTAATCCGCATATAAATTTCCTTTTTCTAGTTCACATTACTTTATTTTTATTTGTCTCAGCATACACATGCAGACAAAGCTGTCCAGGAAAAGTGACAGCCGAAGAGGGTGGAATAAACAATATAACACTGCTGGGATGCTTACAAATGTCATGACAGTGATACAAAAAAGACGCCACTTGCTCCCATCTATAGCTGGCTGTCGCAGTAAGAAGCATTGGAAGGCTAACAACGGGCACAAACAAGGCCAAGGATAAATCCAAGGGAAAAAACCAAGCTTAACTTACCACCAGCCCGCAGACAACCAAATAACCTGTCTAACTGTATGCATTAAAAGCATGGGTTTAGTCTGCACACATTTGCAAATGCATGCATAAGCCACAGAACCTCATCAAGGTATCCTAGTATTTTGGTACCTGATACTAATTTATAAGTGTCCCCACAGTTGAGGCACATGGATTCTGATGGATAGGTGATAGCAGGTGGACTGAAGGGGAGCCACCCCTTCTTAAAGAGGTTGTATAGTGTTTTTTTTTTTTCTTTTACCAACAGGTAAGCCTATAATAAGGCTTACCTGTAGGTAAAAAAAATCTCCTAAACCTGTATGGTTTAGGAGATATTCCCCTCGGAATGAGCCGTTAACTGCAGCAGCGCATGCACACAGGGGATTTTCGGCTGAAAGCCCGGCAGACGCCGGACCCTGCCTGAAAGAAATCTCCTGCACGCATGCGCGAGAGTGAAGATATCATGGCTCTGGCCACTCACAGCGCCGGAGCTGCGATACCCGGAAGACACGCCGAGGGAACATGTCAGCTTCCTCGGCATGGATCGGGCGCCAAGGGAGCTCATTATGCCTTTTCCCTTGCAGGTCTAAAAACAAAAAATGGCAGCGGGTTTACTCCCGCTTTAAAGGTATAGGGGCACACTAAACACCCAGCATATAGCACAATGGCTGCAAAGGTGTTAGTGCATTGCCTGACCAAAAAACACGACAGTGATACAAAAAAGATGCCACTTGCTCCCATCTATTGCTGGCTATTGCAGTAAGAAGCATTGGAAGGCTAACAACAGGTACAAACAAGGCCAAGGGAAAAACCAAGTTTAACTTACCACCAGCCCGCAGACAACCAAATAACCTGTCTAAACTTATGGATTAAAAGCGGGGGTTTAGTCTGGCTATTGCAGTAAGGTACAACAGATACCAGGGTGCCTTGATGAGGCTCTGTGGCTTACACATGTATTTGCAAATGTGTGCAGACTAAACCCCTGCTTTTAATGCATACGGTTTGAGAGGTTAAATGGTTGTCTGTGGCCTGGTGGTCAGTTAAGCTTGGTTTTTCCCTTGGATTTATCCTTGGCCTCGTTTGTACCTGCTTACAAATATCACCTTTTACTTTCTTTTTTTTCAAAAGAAAGTAAAAGCCGGTGACATAACTTTAGAAGTATGAAGCTGGTCATACACTGATCAAAATTTGGCCAGTTCAGGAAGGACCGGATGTATACCGATCAGTGAGTGGTTATCCCTTCCATGGATTGGTGGTTGCCAATCAGCTGCAACGACTGATCAGTGTATTCTGACAGCAGCAGGTGCCGCTGTCAGAATACAATGTTTCAGTGGAAGAGATCCGACTATCCACTGTGTGTGAATGGAGGAATCTGTTAGTTTTTTTTCATTCAGGTTAGCTTAAGCTAGAGGTGTGCCCTGTACACACGATCGGACATTCCGACAACAAAACCGTGGATTTTTTTCCGACAAGTGTTGGCTCAAACTTGTCTTGCATACATATGGTCACACAAATTTTGTCGGAAATTCCAATCGCCAAGAACACGCTGACATACAACACGTACCACGGCACTAAAAAAGAAGTTCAATACCAAGTGTGCCACCTATTGAGCTCCTTCTGCTAATCTTGTGTTAGTAGAAGTTTGATAAGAGACAATTCGTGCTTTTCAGCCTCGTGTTTTTCAGTTTGTTACTGCTCTTCAGTTTGTGCTTGTGGGTTCGTATCTGTTCTTCAGTGCGTGTTGTCAGTTCGTATCTGTTTTTCAGTGCGTTCTTGTCGGCTCATTTCTGATTTTCAGATTGTTCTTCTCAGGCCTTTCTGATTTTTAGTGCATTATGTTAGTTCGTTCTGACCAGCCCACCGTTTTGTAGCCATGTTGCCGGTACATACTCATCGTAGAGTTCGTGCTGTGCAGGGGCTTGGTGTTGGAGTTCTTTCTTTGACCCAAGTCCAGTCCATGAACAGGGTGAGGAGGAGTTCATGGACGAAGAATTGGTTGCTCCAGCATGACCAATTCTGCCACGTGCCTTTGTTGCGGGAGATCCAGGAGAATAATCCTGATGATTTCAGGAATTATCTCCGGATGACGGATCCCATTTTTCACCATTTATTGACTTTGCTGTCCCCTTATATTACCAAGCAAGACACCTGTATGCGGCAAGCCTACAGGGCAGAGGGCTGGGTGACAGCAGGGCAGAGGCCTGGGTGACAGCAGGGCAGAGGACTGGGTGAAATTGGGTTGAAAACTGCTCTGCCCAATATCTCAGTCAAGACACTGCTACAGGAAAGACCAGATATCATCTTGATCTTTGTCACTTTTTTACTTTTGTTTAAAAGTATAAAGATAGAAATAATAAAGTTGACAAAGACCAACATGATATCTGGTCTTTCCTGTAGCAGTGTCTTGACTGAGATATTGGGCAGAGCAGTTTTCAACCCAATTTCTCCAAGTCCGGTGGCTGCATAAAAAAACAAAACAGAATTTTTAGAGCCTTTTTTTACCTCCATGATGCTCTGCCCAGAAGGACCTGCGATCATCCCTGAGGCTGGCTGCTCCGCCCCCTGTCCCCCGTCCCCCAGTGACATGTGGGATCATCCCTTGGCTGGCCACACCCCCTCACGAGTCCCGGCCAGTGACAATAAAGGAGGTGGGCCAACTCCTCGGTATCAATCAGAGACCTGAGCCGTCGAACAGCTCTGCAGCTGGGGGAGCCGGGGGAGGGATCCGTCATTGTAATACATGTGATAGTTCCCTCCCAGTGCCCCTGCACCATCCCTGGCAACAGACATTCCCTCTCCTCCTCTGGACACACTCCTGCAGACCCGCCACACGGGGACAGCGGCTCCATAGGTTACATCCAGCGGGGATGAGGAGGTGACAGGCCATGGCTGCGCCCTAGGCGGCAGTGCGCCCTAGGTGGCTGCCTAGTCCGCCTAGTGGTAGCGCCGGCCCTGTCTGTATACATAGGAGACATCAGACTGAATGTGTTGTTGCATTTATTAACCAGATAATCAAATAATCTCTACGTTCCATGCACCTTACATTGGCTATATTTTCTGTGGGCTTATTGGGTTTGCGTTAGATGGTTGCTTTGTTATTCCAATAAAAAACATATTTTCCCCTAAATGTCCCCAAATTAAATTCTGAATGATTATCATCATGTATTTTTTGTTAGGCAGCGATGATATAGTAGTCACTGGAATTATTCAAGCAATGTATGGGGAAGGTAACAGTGGGGTTCATTTGCTAAAACTGGAGAATGCACAATCTAGTGCAGCTCCGCAGAGAAACCAATCATTTTCCATTTTTTGTTGTCAAAGCTTAATTGAACAAGCTGAAGTTAGAAGCTGATTGGCTACCATGTACAGCTGCCCTAGATTTTTCACTCTCCAGTTTTAGAAAATCCACACCAGTGTCTCTTTAAGACTATAATGAAAGTTTCAGCCATTATGGAGCAGATCTATTAAATCTTTCGACCCTCAAATTGCACATATGGTAAATCCAGCATTGGTCTGCAGTAAAACATCTTTCTGTTGCTGCATAACCAGTCCTGCACTGGAACTATTTCTTCTTGCATCTTCAGGAGCCAACCTCCGCATCTGGCCCCGAAATGACGCACATCAACCAGCTGTAAGGACCAGGATGAGACACCCTCATGCAGAGCCCCATCTCCTGGGATGCATGACATGAGTATCCCAGGAGGTTGGGGGTGGCAACAGAAGCACATTATTCTTGTCTAGGGAAGTAATCCAAAAATGAGGGGCCACTGCATAAAAAATAATAATACGTTTTGTGTGAAAGGAAGGGGGAGGGTATATTATTTTGGAAAATTAGTGAACAGAGTGGTCCATCTTAAGAAGGAGTGGGTGGGGTATGTCTATCAGATTCCTGAGAGACTCTTATAAAGCTGGAAAAACAGAGTGGGGATTTACTAAAACTGGTGCAGCTGTGCATGGTAGCCAATCAGCTTCTAACTTCAGTTTGTTCAATTACAGTAAAGTTTGGCGCTAAAACCTGGAAGCTGACTGGTTTCTTTGCAGAGCTGCACCAAATTTTGCATGTTCTAGTTTTAGTAAATAACCCCCAGAGGGCCTATTTTCACATTTGAGGTAGTGCTCTGCTGTTTTTAATCAGGGATTGCATTCTAAAGAAGCGTTTTACTGCAAATAGCCTCACTGCAACATTTCATAGGTGCCAATAGTGGGTGCAAAGCAGGACAGCCCCATTTAAAGAACCACTATAGCACAACAATAATGTATTTCTAATGCCCACCTAACCCTCTGCCCCCTGGACCCTATTTCCTCTCAAACACTACGGTCGCCCTCTAACTTTATCCTACACTCTCTAACTCACATCTTCAATCTCTCCCTCACCTCTGGCATTTTCCCCAATGCTCTAAAACATGCACTGTTCACCCCCATACTTAAAAAGCTGTCATTGGACCCTACCAATCTTAACAACCTATGCCCTATCTCCTTGCTCCCCTTTTCCTCAAAACTCCTTGAACGCCTTGTTTACAACCGAGTGTCCACCTCATTAAGAATAACCTTCTTGATCCCCTTCAATCTGGATTTCGCCCTCAACACTCCACAGAAACTGCTCTTTTAAAACTCACAAATGACCTACTAACTGCAAAAACCAACGGCCACTAGTCTGCACTCCTACTTCTGGACGTTTCAGCTGCCTTTGACATGGTTGACCACCCCCTCCTCCTCAAAAAAGTTTACTCCCTTGGTCTTCATGACTGTGCTCTTTAGTGGCTCTCATCCTACCTATCCCAACGCACCTTAAGTGTAACTTACAATTCTACTTCCTTCACTCCTCTTCCCTTGTCCGTCGGGGTCCCCCAAGGTTCTGTTCTTGGACCTCTTTTATTTTCAATCTACATCTCTGCCCTGGGTCAGCTGATAGCCTCTCACGGTTCTCAATATCTTTTCTACGCTGACGACACAAAAATCTATCTCTCCACCCCTCAACTCACTCCATCAGTCTCCTCACGCATCACTAACTTACTAACAGACATATCTGTATGGATGTCACACCATTTCCTCAAACTCAACTTGTCTAAAACCGAACTTATAATATTTCCTCCCCCACGTGCCTCTTCCCCTGACTTATCTGTCAAGAGCAATGGCACAACCATCCACCCATCCCAACATGTCAGCGTGCTAGGTGTCATCCTGGACTCTGAACTCTACTTTTTGATCCCACATCCAATCACTTTCCAAAGCTTGCCGCCTCAACCTCCACAACATCTCTAAACGACGTACCTTTCTAACCAATGAAACCACAAAGCTCCTGATTCACTCCCTGGTTATCCCTCTCCTTAACTACTGCAATTCCCTCCTCATTGGCTTACCTTTAAATAGACTATTCCTCCCTTCAGTCCATCATGAATGCTGCTGCCAGACTTATCCACCTTACAAACCGCACAGTGTCTGCTACCCCTCTCTGCCAATCCCTCCATTGGCTGCCACTTGCCCAATGAATTAAATTCAAAATATTAACAATAAGTTACAAAGCCATCCACAACTCTGCCCCCAGCTACATCACTACCCTAGTCTCAAAATACCAACCTAATCGCCCTCTTTGTTGCTTCCAAGACCTCCTGCTCTCTAGATCCCTCATCACCTCCTTCCATATGCGCCTCCAGGACTTCTCCCGAACCTCGCCCATCCTCTGGAATTCGCTACCCCAATCTGTCAGACTGTGTCCAAATTTATCCACTTTTAGGTGATCCCTGAAAACTTTCCTCTTCAGAGAAGCCTTTCCTGCCTCCATCTAACAACTGCACAATTTTCTTCATTAGCTCATCCCCTACAGCTATTACCCTTTTGTATAACTTGACCCTCCCTCCTAGATTGTAAGCTGTAACGAGCAGGGCCCTCTGATTCCCCTTGTATTGAATTGTGTTGTAATTGTACTGTCTGCCCTAATGTTGTAAAGCCCTGCGTAAACTGTCAACGCTATATAAATCCTGAATAATGATAAATAATATTCTAATGTCACTATGGGGTTAATATATATAATGATAGTAATCCGCATATAAATTTCCTTTTTTTAGTTCACATTACTTTATTTTTATTTGTCTCAGCATACACATGCAGACAAAGCTGTCCAGGAAAAGTGACAGCCGAAGAGGGTGGAATAAACAATATAACACTGCTGGGATGCTTACAAATGTCATGACAGTGATACAAAAAAGACGCCACTTGCTCCCATCTATAGCTGGCTGTCGCAGTAAGAAGCATTGGAAGGCTAACAACGGGCACAAACAAGGCCAAGGATAAATCCAAGGGAAAAAACCAAGCTTAACTTACCACCAGCCCGCAGACAACCAAATAACCTGTCTAACTGTATGCATTAAAAGCATGGGTTTAGTCTGCACACATTTGCAAATGCATGCATAAGCCACAGAACCTCATCAAGGTATCCTAGTATTTTGGTACCTGATACTAATTTATAAGTGTCCCCACAGTTGAGGCACATGGATTCTGATGGATAGGTGATAGCAGGTGGACTGAAGGGGAGCCACCCCTTCTTAAAGAGGTTGTATAGTGTTTTTTTTTTTTCTTTTACCAACAGGTAAGCCTATAATAAGGCTTACCTGTAGGTAAAAAAAATCTCCTAAACCTGTATGGTTTAGGAGATATTCCCCTCGGAATGAGCCGTTAACTGCAGCAGCGCATGCACACAGGGGATTTTCGGCTGAAAGCCCGGCAGACGCCGGACCCTGCCTGAAAGAAATCTCCTGCACGCATGCGCGAGAGTGAAGATATCATGGCTCTGGCCACTCACAGCGCCGGAGCTGCGATACCCGGAAGACACGCCGAGGGAACATGTCGGCTTCCTCGGCATGGATCGGGCGCCAAGGGAGCTCATTATGCCTTTTCCCTTGCAGGTCTAAAAACAAAAAATGGCAGCGGGTTTACTCCCGCTTTAAAGGTATAGGGGCACACTAAACACCCAGCATATAGCACAATGGCTGCAAAGGTGTTAGTGCATTGCCTGACCAAAAAACACAACAGTGATACAAAAAAGATGCCACTTGCTCCCATCTATTGCTGGCTATTGCAGTAAGAAGCATTGGAAGGCTAACAACAGGTACAAACAAGGCCAAGGGAAAAACCAAGTTTAACTTACCACCAGCCCGCAGACAACCAAATAACCTGTCTAAACGTATGGATTAAAAGCGGGGGTTTAGTCTGGCTATTGCAGTAAGGTACAACAGATACCAGGGTGCCTTGATGAGGCTCTGTGGCTTACACATGTATTTGCAAATGTGTGCAGACTAAACCCCTGCTTTTAATGCATACGGTTTGAGAGGTTAAATGGTTGTCTGTGGCCTGGTGGTCAGTTAAGCTTGGTTTTTCCCTTGGATTTATCCTTGGCCTCGTTTGTACCTGCTTACAAATATCACCTTTTACTTTCTTTTTTTTCAAAAGAAAGTAAAAGCCGGTGACATAACTTTAGAAGTATGAAGCTGGTCATACACTGATCAAAATTTGGCCAGTTCAGGAAGGACCGGATGTATACCGATCAGTGAGTGGTTATCCCTTCCATGGATTGGTGGTTGCCAATCAGCTGCAACGACTGATCAGTGTATTCTGACAGCAGCAGGTGCCGCTGTCAGAATACAATGTTTCAGTGGAAGAGATCCGACTATCCACTGTGTGTGAATGGAGGAATCTGTTAGTTTTTTTTCATTCAGGTTAGCTTAAGCTAGAGGTGTGCCCTGTACACACGATCGGACATTCCGACAACAAAACCGTGGATTTTTTTCCGACAAGTGTTGGCTCAAACTTGTCTTGCATACATATGGTCACACAAATTTTGTCGGAAATTCCAATCGCCAAGAACACGCTGACATACAACACGTACCACGGCACTAAAAAAGAAGTTCAATACCAAGTGTGCCACCTATTGAGCTCCTTCTGCTAATCTTGTGTTAGTAGAAGTTTGATAAGAGACAATTCGTGCTTTTCAGCCTCGTGTTTTTCAGTTTGTTACTGCTCTTCAGTTTGTGCTTGTGGGTTCGTATCTGTTCTTCAGTGCGTGTTGTCAGTTCGTATCTGTTTTTCAGTGCGTTCTTGTCGGCTCATTTCTGATTTTCAGATTGTTCTTCTCAGGCCTTTCTGATTTTTAGTGCATTATGTTAGTTCGTTCTGACCAGCCCACCGTTTTGTAGCCATGTTGCCGGTACATACTCATCGTAGAGTTCGTGCTGTGCAGGGGCTTGGTGTTGGAGTTCTTTCTTTGACCCAAGTCCAGTCCATGAACAGGGTGAGGAGGAGTTCATGGACGAAGAATTGGTTGCTCCAGCATGACCAATTCTGCCACGTGCCTTTGTTGCGGGAGATCCAGGAGAATAATCCTGATGATTTCAGGAATTATCTCTGGATGACGGATCCCATTTTTCACCATTTATTGACTTTGCTGTCCCCTTATATTACCAAGCAAGACACCTGTATGCGGCAAGCCTACAGGGCAGAGGGCTGGGTGACAGCAGGGCAGAGGCCTGGGTGACAGCAGGGCAGAGGACTGGGTGAAATTGGGTTGAAAACTGCTCTGCCCAATATCTCAGTCAAGACACTGCTACAGGAAAGACCAGATATCATCTTGATCTTTGTCACTTTTTTACTTTTGTTTAAAAGTCTAAAGATAGAAATAATAAAGTTGACAAAGACCAACATGATATCTGGTCTTTCCTGTAGCAGTGTCTTGACTGAGATATTGGGCAGAGCAGTTTTCAACCCAATTTCTCCAAGTCCGGTGGCTGCATAAAAAAACAAAACAGAATTTTTAGAGCCTTTTTTTACCTCCATGATGCTCTGCCCAGAAGGACCTGCGATCATCCCTGAGGCTGGCTGCTCCGCCCCCTGTCCCCCGTCCCCCAGTGACATGTGGGATCATCCCTTGGCTGGCCACACCCCCTCACGAGTCCCGGCCAGTGACAATGAAGGAGGTGGGCCAACTCCTCGGTATCAATCAGAGACCTGAGCCGTCGAACAGCTCTGCAGCTGGGGGAGCCGGGGGAGGGATCCGTCATTGTAATACATGTGATAGTTCCCTCCCAGTGCCCCTGCACCATCCCTGGCAACAGACATTCCCTCTCCTCCTCCGGACACACTCCTGCAGACCCGCCACACGGGGACAGCGGCTCCATAGGTTACATCCAGCGGGGATGAGGAGGTGACAGGCCATGGCTGCGCCCTAGGCGGCAGTGCGCCCTAGGTGGCTGCCTAGTCCGCCTAGTGGTAGCGCCGGCCCTGTCTGTATACATAGGAGACATCAGACTGAATGTGTTGTTGCATTTATTAACCAGATAATCAAATAATCTCTACGTTCCATGCACCTTACATTGGCTATATTTTCTGTGGGCTTATTGGGTTTGCGTTAGATGGTTGCTTTGTTATTCCAATAAAAAACATATTTTCCCCTAAATGTCCCCAAATTAAATTCTGAATGATTATCATCATGTATTTTTTGTTAGGCAGCGATGATATAGTAGTCACTGGAATTATTCAAGCAATGTATGGGGAAGGTAACAGTGGGGTTCATTTGCTAAAACTGGAGAATGCACAATCTAGTGCAGCTCCGCAGAGAAACCAATCATTTTCCATTTTTTGTTGTCAAAGCTTAATTGAACAAGCTGAAGTTAGAAGCTGATTGGCTACCATGTACAGCTGCCCTAGATTTTTCACTCTCCAGTTTTAGAAAATCCACACCAGTGTCTCTTTAAGACTATAATGAAAGTTTCAGCCATTATGGAGCAGATCTATTAAATCTTTCGACCCTCAAATTGCACATATGGCAAATCCAGCATTGGTCTGCAGTAAAACATCTTTCTGTTGCTGCATAACCAGTCCTGCACTGGAACTATTTCTTCTTGCATCTTCAGGAGCCAACCTCCGCATCTGGCCCCGAAATGACGCACATCAACCAGCTGTAAGGACCAGGATGAGACACCCTCATGCAGAGCCCCATCTCCTGGGATGCATGACATGAGTATCCCAGGAGGTTGGGGGTGGCAACAGAAGCACCTTATTCTTGTCTAGGGAAGTAATCCAAAAATGAGGGGCCACTGCATAAAAAATAATAATACGTTTTGTGTGAAAGGAAGGGGGAGGGTATATTATTTTGGAAAATTAGTGAACAGAGTGGTCCATCTTAAGAAGGAGTGGGTGGGGTATGTCTATCAGATTCCTGAGAGACTCTTATAAAGCTGGAAAAACAGAGTGGGGATTTACTAAAACTGGTGCAGCTGTGCATGGTAGCCAATCAGCTTCTAACTTCAGTTTGTTCAATTACAGTAAAGTTTGGCGCTAAAACCTGGAAGCTGACTGGTTTCTTTGCAGAGCTGCACCAAATTTTGCATGTTCTAGTTTTAGTAAATAACCCCCAGAGGGCCTATTTTCACATTTGAGGTAGTGCTCTGCTGTTTTTAATCAGGGATTGCATTCTAAAGAAGCGTTTTACTGCAAATAGCCTCACTGCAACATTTCATAGGTGCCAATAGTGGGTGCAAAGCAGGACAGCCCCATTTAAAGAACCACTATAGCACAACAATAATGTATTTCTAATGCCCACCTAACCCTCTGCCCCCTGGACCCTATTTCCTCTCAAACACTACGGTCGCCCTCTAACTTTATCCTACACTCTCTAACTCACATCTTCAATCTCTCCCTCACCTCTGGCATTTTCCCCAATGCTCTAAAACATGCACTGTTCACCCCCATACTTAAAAAGCTGTCATTGGACCCTACCAATCTTAACAACCTATGCCCTATCTCCTTGCTCCCCTTTTCCTCAAAACTCCTTGAACGCCTTGTTTACAACCGAGTGTCCACCTCATTAAGAATAACCTTCTTGATCCCCTTCAATCTGGATTTCGCCCTCAACACTCCACAGAAACTGCTCTTTTAAAACTCACAAATGACCTACTAACTGCAAAAACCAACGGCCACTAGTCTGCACTCCTACTTCTGGACGTTTCAGCTGCCTTTGACATGGTTGACCACCCCCTCCTCCTCAAAAAAGTTTACTCCCTTGGTCTTCATGACTGTGCTCTTTAGTGGCTCTCATCCTACCTATCCCAACGCACCTTAAGTGTAACTTACAATTCTACTTCCTTCACTCCTCTTCCCTTGTCCGTCGGGGTCCCCCAAGGTTCTGTTCTTGGACCTCTTTTATTTTCAATCTACATCTCTGCCCTGGGTCAGCTGATAGCCTCTCACGGTTCTCAATATCTTTTCTACGCTGACGACACAAAAATCTATCTCTCCACCCCTCAACTCACTCCATCAGTCTCCTCACGCATCACTAACTTACTAACAGACATATCTGTATGGATGTCACACCATTTCCTCAAACTCAACTTGTCTAAAACCGAACTTATAATATTTCCTCCCCCACGTGCCTCTTCCCCTGACTTATCTGTCAAGAGCAATGGCACAACCATCCACCCATCCCAACATGTCAGCGTGCTAGGTGTCATCCTGGACTCTGAACTCTACTTTTTGACCCCACATCCAATCACTTTCCAAAGCTTGCCGCCTCAACCTGCACAACATCTCTAAACGACGTACCTTTCTAACCAATGAAACCACAAAGCTCCTGATTCACTCCCTGGTTATCCCTCTCCTTAACTACTGCAATTCCCTCCTCATTGGCTTACCTTTAAATAGACTATTCCCCCCTTCAGTCCATCATGAATGCTGCTGCCAGACTTATCCACCTTACAAACCGCACAGTGTCTGCTACCCCTCTCTGCCAATCCCTCCATTGGCTGCCACTTGCCCAATGAATTAAATTCAAAATATTAACAATAAGTTACAAAGCCATCCACAACTCTGCCCCCAGCTACATCACTACCCTAGTCTCAAAATACCAACCTAATCGCCCTCTTTGTTGCTTCCAAGACCTCCTGCTCTCTAGATCCCTCATCACCTCCTTCCATATGCGCCTCCAGGACTTCTCCCGAACCTCGCCCATCCTCTGGAATTCGCTACCCCAATCTGTCAGACTGTGTCCAAATTTATCCACTTTTAGGCGATCCCTGAAAACTTTCCTCTTCAGAGAAGCCTTTCCTGCCTCCATCTAACAACTGCACAATTTTCTTCATTAGCTCATCCCCTACAGCTATTACCCTTTTGTATAACTTGACCCTCCCTCCTAGATTGTAAGCTGTAACGAGCAGGGCCCTCTGATTCCCCTTGTATTGAATTGTGTTGTAATTGTACTGTCTGCCCTAATGTTGTAAAGCGCTGCGTAAACTGTCAACGCTATATAAATCCTGAATAATGATAAATAATATTCTAATGTCACTATGGGGTTAATATATATAATGATAGTAATCCGCATATAAATTTCCTTTTTCTAGTTCACATTACTTTATTTTTATTTGTCTCAGCATACACATGCAGACAAAGCTGTCCAGGAAAAGTGACAGCCGAAGAGGGTGGAATAAACAATATAACACTGCTGGGATGCTTACAAATGTCATGACAGTGATACAAAAAAGACGCCACTTGCTCCCATCTATAGCTGGCTGTCGCAGTAAGAAGCATTGGAAGGCTAACAACGGGCACAAACAAGGCCAAGGATAAATCCAAGGGAAAAAACCAAGCTTAACTTACCACCAGCCCGCAGACAACCAAATAACCTGTCTAACTGTATGCATTAAAAGCATGGGTTTAGTCTGCACACATTTGCAAATGCATGCATAAGCCACAGAACCTCATCAAGGTATCCTAGTATTTTGGTACCTGATACTAATTTATAAGTGTCCCCACAGTTGAGGCACATGGATTCTGATGGATAGGTGATAGCAGGTGGACTGAAGGGGAGCCACCCCTTCTTAAAGAGGTTGTATAGTGTTTTTTTTTTTTCTTTTACCAACAGGTAAGCCTATAATAAGGCTTACCTGTAGGTAAAAAAAATCTCCTAAACCTGTATGGTTTAGGAGATATTCCCCTCGGAATGAGCCGTTAACTGCAGCAGCGCATGCACACAGGGGATTTTCGGCTGAAAGCCCGGCAGACGCCGGACCCTGCCTGAAAGAAATCTCCTGCACGCATGCGCGAGAGTGAAGATATCATGGCTCTGGCCACTCACAGCGCCGGAGCTGCGATACCCGGAAGACACGCCGAGCGAACATGTCAGCTTCCTCGGCATGGATCGGGCGCCAAGGGAGCTCATTATGCCTTTTCCCTTGCAGGTCTAAAAACAAAAAATGGCAGCGGGTTTACTCCCGCTTTAAAGGTATAGGGGCACACTAAACACCCAGCATATAGCACAATGGCTGCAAAGGTGTTAGTGCATTGCCTGACCAAAAAACACGACAGTGATACAAAAAAGATGCCACTTGCTCCCATCTATTGCTGGCTATTGCAGTAAGAAGCATTGGAAGGCTAACAACAGGTACAAACAAGGCCAAGGATAAATCCAAGGGAAAAACCAAGTTTAACTTACCACCAGCCCGCAGACAACCAAATAACCTGTCTAAACGTATGGATTAAAAGCGGGGGTTTAGTCTGGCTATTGCAGTAAGGTACAACAGATACCAGGGTGCCTTGATGAGGCTCTGTGGCTTACACATGTATTTGCAAATGTGTGCAGACTAAACCCCTGCTTTTAATGCATACGGTTTGAGAGGTTAAATGGTTGTCTGTGGCCTGGTGGTCAGTTAAGCTTGGTTTTTCCCTTGGATTTATCCTTGGCCTCGTTTGTACCTGCTTACAAATATCACCTTTTACTTTCTTTTTTTTCAAAAGAAAGTAAAAGCCGGTGACATAACTTTAGAAGTATGAAGCTGGTCATACACTGATCAAAATTTGGCCAGTTCAGGAAGGACCGGATGTATACCGATCAGTGAGTGGTTATCCCTTCCATGGATTGGTGGTTGCAGCCAATCAGCTGCAACGACTGATCAGTGTATTCTGACAGCAGCAGGTGCCGCTGTCAGAATACAATGTTTCAGTGGAAGAGATCCGACTATCCACTGTGTGTGAATGGAGGAATCTGTTAGTTTTTTTTCATTCAGGTTAGCTTAAGCTAGAGGTGTGCCCTGTACACACGATCGGACATTCCGACAACAAAACCGTGGATTTTTTTCCGACAAGTGTTGGCTCAAACTTGTCTTGCATACATATGGTCACACAAATTTTGTCGGAAATTCCAATCGCCAAGAACACGCTGACATACAACACGTACCACGGCACTAAAAAAGAAGTTCAATACCAAGTGTGCCACCTATTGAGCTCCTTCTGCTAATCTTGTGTTAGTAGAAGTTTTGATAAGAGACAATTCGTGCTTTTCAGCCTCGTGTTTTTCAGTTTGTTACTGCTCTTCAGTTTGTGCTTGTGGGTTCGTATCTGTTCTTCAGTGCGTGTTGTCAGTTCGTATCTGTTTTTCAGTGCGTTCTTGTCGGCTCATTTCTGATTTTCAGATTGTTCTTCTCAGGCCTTTCTGATTTTTAGTGCATTATGTTAGTTCGTTCTGACCAGCCCACCGTTTTGTAGCCATGTTGCCGGTACATACTCATCGTAGAGTTCGTGCTGTGCAGGGGCTTGGTGTTGGAGTTCTTTCTTTGACCCAAGTCCAGTCCATGAACAGGGTGAGGAGGAGTTCATGGACGAAGAATTGGTTGCTCCAGCATGACCAATTCTGCCACGTGCCTTTGTTGCGGGAGATCCAGGAGAATAATCCTGATGATTTCAGGAATTATCTCCGGATGACGGATCCCATTTTTCACCATTTATTGACTTTGCTGTCCCCTTATATTACCAAGCAAGACACCTGTATGCGGCAAGCCATCACTCCAGAACAAAGGCTTGTCACCACCTTGCGGTATTTGTTGACGGGTAGAAGTCTGCAGGACATCAAGTTCTCGACAGGCATCCCCCCCAGGCTCTGGGAATCATTTTAGAGACCTGTTCTGCCATCATTCAGGTCCTGTAGAAGGACTATATTAATGTAAGTTTTATCCTTTAACGTCACATTCTATGTTTTAAATTTTTGTTAATGTATTGTATTTATTTCATTATTCCCTAATTACCATGATTGTAATATGCTATGAATGTTCTCTTTATCCTCATGCATGCTGGAAGCTTTTAAAGTTCCTTTTTTGTCCTTCATGCATATTTGCCTTTACTAACCTCCCCAGCATGCAATCCTGGGCCCATACACACCTAGCCTAGTCATTTAAATATGTATTTTGTCAGATCCATTGTAGTGCTTACCTTAAACACCCCCTAAAATGTATTTAAATGTTATTTTTGTCCTTAAATTCAAGCAGAGTGCAATAGGATTTTTTTTGGGGGGGGGCAAACTCATTTGGAATCCTCCCTCCCCCCCAACTTCTAAGTCAACCGATATCAATACTCTATCTGCTGACTTTGCCAAACCCATACACACTATACCTACCTATTTTGTGTTCAGATTTATGGATGAATTCACCAAAGCATGTAGTGCAAGGGCCTGTCTGAATACTTTCCAATGATACTGTTTAAAGTTTTGTTCTCCTATTAGCTTGAAAGATAATTGCAGAATGTAAAAATGTGCTTTGATTTGTACAGTGTGTATTCATATTTGTGTATTATGACACTTCTTACCTGTCCAGTAGGCTGTCAGTAGTGTAAGTAAGGAGGGGCTGGCCAAAGTAACACACGTTATTTATGCATTCATCTCCCAATGGAGTGGAGAGGGTTACCTGTCCAAAACATCCCTGTCCCCTAAATTTTTTACAATGGGCCATCAGAGGGGGTGAGGAATCGGATAAGTGGACCTTACACTTTTGTCTTAAAATACTCATATAAATAAATGTTATACTTATATTGGCCAAGAATACCCCAACTCGGGGTCATACTATTATAACTATAAGGGGTTTAATAGTATTGTGATGTTGACGGTGATGTCGGCAACATACGAGATTTTGTAGGTGGATGTGGGGAAGAATGGCCGGATGTGGGATGGTGGAGTCATCACCCAGACGGTGTTCTACAGATGGCTCAGGAATGGCAGCTTGGGCTTACCACTTGCAGAAGACAATGTGGGTGGTCTTCTGTTTGTGTTCGTCGCTGATGAAGCGTTTGGGATGGGTGATCATCTGGTGTGGCCGTTCACCCTGAAGACCCTCACCCCAGAGCAGAGGGTTTTTTACTACTGGCTGGCCAGGGTCAGAAGAGTCGTGAAGAAAGCGCTCGGAATAATGGCCAGCCGGTTCCGCTTATTTCTGACAGCAATACACATGGCGGAATATAAACTGAATTATTTTGTACTTGCCTGCTGCAACAATCTATGTGGCCTCAGTTGGGGCTGGGGCTGGATTTCAAAATACAAATCTGACGACACTTGAACCTGGTCGTCCTGGCTTGCCCCCCCAAATCGCCCATGAAGTTAGACAGAAGTATGTTGGGTATCTTGCGGGTAGGGGGGCCATTGATATGCCAGACAATGTGTGAAACATTTTTTAAATAAATGTATTTGGTATAAACTGAACTCATATTTCATTTGATTTGCTGCTTGTGTTTCTTTTATCTGTCTCCTAGGTTCTCCAATGGCCTTTTTTTCTGGCCATTTTCTTCAATAGTGCAAACGTAATTTATTTGATGCATGAGGTGACAATCTCTTCTTCAGCTAACTATTATGTTGTGGGTCTGCTACACACACACCTTGTTTTTGTTGTTAATGTATGTAATGCATTAATGATAAAATAATCATCCTTTTCAGCTCCATTAATTAATTGTTTTGAGTCCCTAAAATGGCGTGATTGGGGCAAATTTTAGAGCACTGTGGGGGTTATTTACTAAAGGCAAATCCACTTTTCACTGCACTTGTAGTGCAAAGTGGATTTGCCTTTAGTGAATACCCCCATTGTCACTATAAACTACACCAACTTACTCAAAAAACTGGTATTGAGCATTGAAAGAAAAAGCCACACATTGTTGAGTATAAAACATTTTACTCAAAGCACATTCACATGTGCATTAGAAAAGTTTTTTTTTTAACACACCAACATCTTTGGTGTATAACATTTTTTATGTTTGACAGTAGAAATATCATTTTTTTTGTAAAACAGGCATGTTTAAAACCATAACATACACAACTCAAGAACTTACAAGGTTTGACTTGGATAAACTGAAGGCAATATGGGACATTAGTATGTCATAAATGTGTTGATCTTGCCTTCATCAGATGGGGTGATGTCACCCCTGTAAAAGCCAAATTTTGAAGATGCACACAAATTGGGAGTGAAAATGTGGATTTCCCGCCTGATCCCATGTCTAATGTCAACATGTGCTATCTCCCATCATGGCACTACAACTACAATAACAATACTGTTGTGTGATTTCCCTGCAGAACAAAAGGTGTTGTCACTCTGTTAAAGGAAGTAGAAAGATAATGTATCAATTGTCAGGATCAACAAGTAATAAAACTGTTGCAGGATGGAGAAAAAAATGTTGTATAATGCCTGTGATGGACTGCATCACATAATCATGTATTTTCTATATTTTGCCCATTAGTTCACTTTAAGGGCTGATGTAGTGGAGCTATGACAGTTTGTAGTTGAAATTTTCTTTTCAGCACATCTGAGATGTCACAGTATATCTAGTTGAAAGGGTGGGAAGTTCCCTCTCCACAAAGCTGTATTTTCTTTATTTTGCATTTGGTGCAAGACAGGACATCCAAGGCATACATTATGCATTGGACAGGATAGGAAAAGTGGTTGCACAAGAGCTTGTGGCATGTATTTGGTTAGATCTAGTAAACTGAAGGGTAAGTAACAAAATGATTATGCTTGAGAATATTACTACTCAAATACAGTTTGCTGAACTGGGTATATATATATATATATATATATATATTCTACTCTGACTTAGATCTAACTGATGAGCACAAAAATATTCTTGCTAGGATTTTAAATATAGCTAGCTAGAAATATATTTGGCATTATGAACTATCCTTTGAGTAGAATGTGGGTTTTGGCTGTCATATTTTTCTGATAACAACTCAGTGAGTTGTGTGTTGCTGCTTCCAGCATTTTTGGATATTTCATGATTTCAATGTCATTTTGATGTGGAATGTTTTATTTTTCTGTTTTTTGTGGGGTACTGAGTAGCAGGTTGTATAAGAATAATGTCTGGTATTATTCTAATGCAATACACTGTGTTCCCAACATGCTGCGATAGATGTGTCAATCAAGTATGTCAGGAACATTTTGCAGCATTACTGGGATTGTATTAAAAGAAGTGCTATACTGCTGACTTGCAGATCATGTTCACTTTATGTAAACTGCAATTAAAGTGTTACTAAACCCAGGACCCTGTGTTTAATATATATGGTCTCCCACAGTACACAGAACATGGAAATTCAATAGTTTTAGTAATATAAACTACTAAATATCTTTTTTCATCAGAAGTTAGAGCAGTCTTGTGACCTCTATCAGTGTGTGTGGTTAAAGCTTGTAGGAAGAGTTTTCATGCTCCCGTGATTGTCTCATGAGGATGACCCTCTGTCTGGACAGTGCTGATTGGCCCTGTGCTGATCACATGTTCCCGCTCAAGAAAAAAAAAAAAAAACTCTCTAGCAATACACACCAAACTGAGCATGTGCAGTTTGTCCTATAGACTCTGTTCTATCAGGAGAGGGTTTGGGGACGTTGGAAGCAGGGGACATGATCAAACTGCCTTTTTACACAATACATTAACCTTCCTAGCGGTAATCCCGAGTCTGGCTCGGGTTGGGATTTTAATTACATAAGCGGTAACCCCGAGCCAGACTCGGGATCGCATCGCTCGATGCAGGGGAGGACACAGGGAGAGTTACTCACCTTGTCCCCTGGATCCAGCGATGTCCTCCGCGCTGTGTGATCGAGCTGTCCTCCGCTCGATTCACAGTGCCGAATGCCGCCGAGCTCCGTTCCCTGCGACGTTACGACGCACGGGAGCGGAGAACGGCGGCAAATTAAAAAAAGTAAAAACACACAAAACACACACAGCACTGTAATCTTACAGATTACAGTGCTGTATTAAAAAATTACACACCCCCTTTGTCCCTAGTGGTCTGTGCAATGCCCTGCATGCACTTTTATATTATAAATACTGTTTTTTCTGCTTCTGTTTTCTTTCTTTCATAGCAACCAAAACATGTCCCTTTTTCAGTTTTTTTTTGGATTTGATTACATTATTGAATAATTTTTATTATTCTTTATTATATTATAAACTTTATCATACCCGGGATGTCCGCTAGACTCTGGTTTGAAGAGATTTCAGAGCGTTATTCCTAAGAATTACAGGACTACAAAATAAAAGCCAGATTTCCATGCAAAATAATTGTACCGCTTTCAGCACCTTATTCCAGACTGAATCATACCGCCAGGGAGGTTAAGTATGTATTAACCCTTTAGGTTCCACACGTGAGTATAACAAGCATGCTTTACTGCATATACAGACTGATTTTACTGTTACGGGTTTAGTAACACTTTACTTTTAGTAACACTTTAACCACTTGCTTACTGGGCACTTAAACCCCCCCTCCTGCCCAGACCAATTTTCAGCTTTCAGCGCTGATGCACTTTGAATGACAATTGCGCGGCCATACAACACTGTACCCCAATGACATTTTCATCATTTTTTTCCCACAAATAGAGCTTTCTTTTGGTGGTATTTAATTACAGCTGGGAGTTTTATTATTTGCTAAACAAACAAAAAAAGATGCAAAAAAAAAAAAAAAATCATGTTTAATAGTTTGTTATAAAATTTTGCAAACAGGTCATTTTTCTCCTTCATTGAAATGCGCTGATGAGGCGGCACTGGTGGGCACTGATAGGCTGCACTGGTGGGCACTGATAGGCACAGTTAAGGTGGCACTAATAGGCACAGATAAGGTGGCACCGATAGGCACAGATAAGGCAGTACTGATGGGCACAGATAAGGCGGCACTGATGGGCAAAGATGTGCACAGATAAGATGGCACGGATGGGTGGCACGGATGAGTGGCACTGATGGGTGGCACGGATGGGCACTGATAGGTACCACTGATGGGACTGATGGGCACTGATAGGTGGCACTGCTGGGCACTGATGGGCAGCACTGCTGGGCACTGATGGACGGCACTGCTGAGCACTGATGGGCACTGGTAGATGACACTGATGGGCACGGATATGTGGCACTGAGGTGCAGCACTGTTTTTGCGGCAGTTTGTGGGCACTGATAGGTGGCACTGTGGGCACTACTGGGTGGCACTGTGGGCACTAATGGGTGGCACTGATGAGTTTCACTTTTTCCCTTACTTAGGTGGCACTGGCAGGGGGCAGGTGGGCACTGATGATCTGGCCGTGATCGGGACTGAAGTCCCTCTCATGGCCGCTGGTGATCGGCTTTTTTTTTTCTCCTCGCACTGTCAGCGTGAGGAGGAAAAATAGCCGATTACCGGCTCTATTGTGATCACATGATCAGCTGTCATTGGCTGACAGCTGATCACGTGGTAAGGGGTCAGGATCGACCCCTTGCTCCGATCTATGATCAGGCGAGTCTCATAGACTCGCTGATCACAGAGCGCGCCGCACGCGCCCCTCAGGCCGCTCGTGCACGGGATGACGTCAATAGACGTGTCCCGGCAAAGCAGGTCCGCGCTGTAGCCGTCATTTGGCTATAGCGCGGATCCCTAGAGGTTAAATACTCTGACCACATCATGTTTCCCTGTTTGTTTTACCACACTTTGGGGCTGCTTTACTGAAGGCAAATAGGCTGTTCCTTTTGCAAGGGACTTTTCCCTTAGCTTAGTGAATGAGGTGAAACTTGATTAGATTGGGTATTCTTTGTAGAGTTGTCACTACATTAACTAAGCTAAGGGAAAATGCCCTAGCAAATTGACCAACCTATTTTCTTTTAGTAAATCAACCACTATAAGTCAGCTACTGGAATACAGTTATACAGTTATGTAGGTAGTATTGCCGCAATGTTGCCAACATGCACTGTGAAGCAACATATAACATAATACAAATTAATAATCTTATGTTCTAAACAAGTAACAGGATAAATAAAAAAGCAGGCATGCTATCAGATATACTTTTTCTTGTTGAAGCCCAACTCTAGTTTTGGCAAAGAATTAAAAATGTCACTTCCCTTCCTCTTGTATATACAGTATCTCACAAAAGTGAGTACACCCCTCTCATTTTTGTAAATATTTTATTATATCTTTTCATGTGACAACATTGAAGAAATTACACAGCAAACTGATAAATAATACATTACTGTTATACCATACATTATCTCACAAAAGTGAGTACATTTTTTAAAATATTTTATTATATCTTTTCATGTGACAACACTGAAGTAATGACACTTTTCTACAATGTAAAGTAGTGAGTGTACAGTTTGTATAACAGTGTAAATTTGCTGTCCCCTCAAAATAACTCAACACAGCCATTGATGTCTAAACCGCTGGCAACAAAAGTGAGTACACCCCTAAGTTAAAATGTCCACATTGGGCCCAATTAGCCATTTTCCCTCCCCAGTGTCATGTGACTTGTTAGTGTTACAAGGTCTCAGGTGTGAATGTGTGTTATATTTGGTGTTATCACTCTCACTCTCTCATACTGGTCACTGGAAGTTCAACATGGCACCTCATGGCAAAGAGCTCTTTTAGAATCTGAAAAAAAGAATTTTTGCTCTACGTAAAGATGGCCTCGGCTATAAGAAGATTGCCAAGACCCTGAAAATGAGCTGCAGCATGGTGGCCAAGACCATACAGCCTTTTAATAAGAGAGGTTCCACTCGGAACAGGCCTCGCCATGGTTGACCAAAGAAGTTGAGTACACCTGCTCAGCTTCATATCCAGAGGTTGTCTTTGGTAAATAAACGTATGAGTGCTGCCAGCATTGCTGCAGAGGTTGAAGGGGTGGGTGTCAGACTGTCAGTGCTCAGACCATACACCGCACACGGCATCAAATTGGTCTGCAAGACTGTCATCCCAGAAGGAAGCCTCTTCTAAAGATGATGCACAAGAAAGCCTGCAGTTTGCTGAAGATGAGCAGACTAAGGTCACGGATTACTGGAACCATGTCCCGTGGTCTGATGAGACCAAGATAAACGTAGGTGGTGTCAAGCATGTGTGGCGGCAACCAGGTGAGGAGTACAAAGACAAGTGGGGCTTGCCTACAATCAAGCATGGTGGTTGGAGTGTCATGGTCTGGGGCTGCGTGAGTGCTGTCAACACTGGGGAGCTACAGTTTTTTTTGAGGGAGCCATGAATGCCAAAATATACTGTGACATACTGAAGCAGAGCATGATCCCCTCCCTTCGGAGACTGGGCCATAGGGCAGTATTCCAACATGATAGCGACTCCAAACACACCTCCAAGATGACCACTGCCTTGCTAAAGAAGCTGAGGGTAAAGGTGATGGAATGGCCAAGCATATGTTCAGACCTAAACCCTATTGAGCATCTGTGGGGCATCCTCAAACGCAAGGTGGAGGAGCGAAAGGTCTCTAACATCCACTAGCTCCATGATGTCATCATGGAGGAGTGGAAGAGAACTCTAGTGGCAACATGTGAAGCTCTAGTGAACTCCATGTCCAAGAGGGTTAAGGGAATGCTGGAAAATAATGGTGGTCACACAAAATATTGACCCTTTTTGCCCAATTTGGACATTTTCCATTAGGGGTGTACCCACTTTTGTTTCCAGCAGTTTAGACATTAATGGCTGTGTGTTGAGTGTTTTCAGTTTTTTATTTGCTAAAAAAGTTTAAATTATCCAATAGATTTCGTTCCACTTCACAATTGTGTCCCACTTGTTGGTGATTCTTCACAAAAAAATTAAAATTTTATATCTTTATGTTTGAAGCCTGAAATGTGGCAAAAGGTTGAAAAGTTCAAGGGGGCCTAATACTTTCGCAAGGCACTGTATATATATATATTAGGGATGAGCCGAACACCCCCCGGTTCGGTTCGCACCAGAACTTTCGAACGGACCCCACGTTCGTTACGAACGTTAGAACCCCATTGAAGTCTATGGGACTCGAACGTTCGAAATGGAAAGTGCTAATTTTAATGGCTAATATGCAAGATACTGTCCTAAAAAGGGTTTGGGGACCTGGCTCCTGCCCCAGGGGACATGGGTCAATGCCTAAAATGTTTTTAAAAACGGCCGTTTTGGCGGGAGCACTGATTTTAATGACGATTAAAGTGAAAAAAAAAGTGAAATATTCCTTTAAATATGGTGCCTGGGGGGTGTCTGTAGTATGCCTGTGAAGTGCCACGTGTTTCCCGTGTTTAGAACAGTCCCTGCACAAAATGACATTAAACGGAAATAACACCATTTAAAACTGCTTGCGGTTTTAATGTTATATCTGGTTCCTGCAATATGGTTGAAAATCATTGAGAAAAATGGCATGGGTAGCCCTCCCTGCCCATTACCAGCCTATTTGGGTCTTGTACGCATATTAAGGGGAACCCCGTACCCATATTAAAAAAAGGAAATGCGTGTGGCCCCCAGGCCCTATATACTCAGAACAGCAGTATACAGGCGGTGCAAACAAGACAGGGACTGTGTAGGTTTGTTGTGTTAAGTTGAATCTGTTTGTAATTTTCAACTGGTACATTTTTAAAGTGTAGCTCCAGTCAAAAAAACTATTTTTAAGCTTTTTGGAAAACATAGGGAAGGGTTATCACCCCTGTATAATTTGTTTTGTCGTCCATCTTTTTTCATCTCACTTGCTGTTGTCTCCTTCCGTTTGCAAGTAGGAGATGTTTGTAAATTGGATGTTTGAAAGTAGGGGCCTGCCCTATATGCTCTGCAGAAATGGCGGAACAAGGTGTTGGTTTTGCCACAACATTGTAAGCCCTCAAAGTGACTCTTGGTGGGCGCTGGAGCGCCCTGCTGTGAACGATTATATCAAGAATTGTAATTGCATGCCATTGTTGAACAGTGGTAGAAAAATTGACCTTTGGTGGTTGTGGTGCTGGTGCCACAACACTATAAGTCCTCACCGTTACTCTGGGTGGGCACAGGAAGGGGCCCTCCTGTGAAAAATTATATCAAGAATTGTAATTACATGTCCCTGTTAAACAGGGGCAGAAAAATTGGGACTTAGGCACTGGTGCTGGTGCCACCACACTCCAACCTCTGCCATATACTCTAGTTTTATTGCAGGAATTAGCCCTGCTGCAAAGCATTGCATCAAAAATTGTAATTAAACGCCCCTGTTAAACAGGGGCAGAAAAATTGGGCTGCTGGCATCACCCAGAACCAAAAATGTTCTTCCAACATATCAGCGGAGGAGGAAGAGGATAGACAATCAACATAACAGGACAGTCACTCAGCATCAGCATAGGCAGTCTTGAAGGGATGTGGTATTTCCAAAAAAATGATTCGGTTACATCAGCTTCAGGTGCTTGGTAGCTGTGGGTGATCCAAGACTGATTCATCTTGATGAAGGTCAGTCGATCAACTGATTCGGTGGACAGGCGCACCCTGTGATCGCTAACAAAGCCACCAGCAGCACTGAAGGTGCGTTCCGAAAGAACGCTGGATGCAGGACAGGCCAGTAGCTCAATTGCATACTGTGCAAGCTCTGGCCAGTGATCCATCCTCAAGACCCAGTAAGCCAGAGGATTTTCAGTGGGAAAGGTGTCCAAGTCTGACCTTGCCCCTAGGTATTCCTGCACCATGTAAATTAGACGCTGGCGATGGGTGCTGGAACCAATCATACCTTGGGGCTGCGGACTAAAAAATTGTCTGAAAGCATCAGTCAGACGGCCACCTTCTCCACCGCTCCTTCTGACTGATGCCTCAGCAACACGTTGTCCAGGACCAGGAGTTTGTGACCTCCCAGTCTCTGGGAACGCGTTGCACAGAGCTTTCTGCAAGGCCTCCCGGAGATGTCTCATCCTCTGCTCCCTCTGCGATGGCAAGATAAGGTCGGCAACCTTACCCTTGTACCGTGGATCAAGGAGAGTGGCCAGCCAGTAATGGTCCCTCTCCTTGATCCGAAGAATACGAGGATCCTTCCGCAGGCTTTGCAGGATCAGGAAGGCCATGCAGCGTAGGTTAGCTGAGGCATTCGGTCCGGAGTCCTCTGGGTCACTAAGGACAACATGATCCGCAGCTACCTCCTCCCAGCCACGTACAAGTCCACGTGTTTCTTGGGACTGTAAATCATCCCTACAAGACTGCTGCTGCTGATGCTGATGCTGAGTGCCAGCCTCCACCTCCATGCTGACACAATCATCCTCCTCCTCCTCTTCCTCCTCCTCACCCTCTTCCTGTGTGATGGGTGGCACAGCAGGAACACTGTCTGGATAAAGGGGGCCTTGAGAGGCAAGGAAGTCCTCCTCTTCCTGCCTCTGTTCTGCCTCAAGTGCCCTGTCCATTATTCCACACAGCGTATGCTCCAAGAGGTGGACAAGAGGTACAGTGTCACTGATGCATGCACTGTCACTGCTCACCATCCTTGTGGCCTCCTCAAACGGTGACAGGACAGTGCATGCATCCCTGATCATGCCCCACTGGCGTGGTGAGAAAAAACCAAGCTCCCCTGACCCTGTCCTGGTGCCGTAGTCGCACAGGTACTCATTGATGGCCCTCTGCTGCGTGTGCAGCCGCTGCAGCATGGCCAATGTTGAGTTCCATCTGGTGGTCATTTCACATATAAGGCGGTTCTTGGGCAGGTTCAACTCCTTTTGGAGCTCAGCCAGCCGAGCACAGGCATTAAATGATCGGCGGAAATGCACACAGACTTTCCTGGCCTGCTTCAGGACATCATGTAAGCCGGGGTACCTGCCCAAGAACCGCTGCACCACCAGGTTAAGGACGTGAGCTACACAGGGCACATGGGTCAGTTGTCCCTGTCGGAGGGCGGAGAGGAGGTTGGTGCCATTGTCGCAAACCACCATTCCTGGCTTAAGCTGGCGTGGCGTCAACCACCTCTCGGCCTGCCCCTGCAGAGCTGACAAAACATCCGCCCCAGTGTGGCTCCTGTCCCCCAAACAAACCAGCGCAAGCACGGCATGGCATCGTTTTGCCTGCGTACTTGCGTAGCCCCTGGAACGCCTACGGAGCACCGCTGGTTCTGAGGACAGAGCACTGGAAGAGGCCATGGAGGAAGAAGAAGAGGAGGGGGTGGAGGAGAGAGGTGTGTCACAACCAATAGTAGCATTTTGGAGGCGTGGTGGCGGAACAACCTCCAACACTACTGCACCTTGTCCTGCATCCTTCCCAGCAGCCAGAAGAGTGACCCAATGGGCCGTGAAAGACAGGTAACGTCCCTGTCCATGCCTGCTGGACCATGAGTCAGCGGTAATATGCACCTTACCGCTGACCGCCCTGTCCAGCGAGGCAAGGACATTGCCTTCCACATGCCGGTAGAGAGCCGGAATCGCCTTCCGTGAGAAAAAGTGGCGTTTGGGGACCTGCCACTGAGGAACCGCACATTGTACAAACTCATGGAAGGGGGCCGAGTATACCAACTGAAAAGGCAGCAGTTGAAGTGCTAGCAATTTAGCCAAGCTAGCATTCAACCGCTGGGCATGTGGATGGCTGGGAGTAAACTTCTTCCGCCGGTCCAGCAGCTGGGGCAGGGACATTTGCCTGCTATAATCGGATGTGGATGTACCACTAGCAGAGTTCCCGGAAGCACTTGGCTGTGACACACCTAATTCTACACCTTCATTCCTCTCAGAGCAGGTTTCAGAGAGGACTGAAGGTCTAGTGGGGTTGGAGATGCCAGCTGATGAGGAGCAAGGAGAGGTCAGCTTTGTTCTTTGGTGTGGGTCTTTGAGGTGCGCTTGCCAACGAGCTGCATGGCAGGTCAACATATGTCTGGTCAAGCATGTGGTGCCCAAGCGGCTGATGTTTTGGCCACGTGAGATACGCTTGAGACATATGTTGCAAATAGCAGCGGTGCGATCTGATGCACTCGTCTCAAAAAAGGCCCACACCAAAGAACTTTTAGAATAATGCGCAGAGGAAGCGCTCTGCGCAGGCGGAGCTCTGCGGTGTGATTCAGTCGGTGTGCTGCCCTTAAGCTGGCCCCCGGAGGGCATCCTGCCTCGTTGGACATGTGCCTCCTCCTCCTCCTCCTCCTCCCTCCTTCCAGGCACCCACGTGGAGTCAGTGCCCTCATCATCCCCTCCCTCTTCATCGCTGTAGCAAACCTGGCAGTATGCTGCAGCTTGTGGAACATGACTGCCAGATTGCTGTCCTTCTTGAGCATCCCCTCTCTCTGCGCTCACGCTACTGCCTTCCTCTAGCTGAGTGTCATCATCAGAGCCCACCAAACACTGGGCATCCTCCTGGAGCATGTACCCAACACTGTGCTCAAAGAGTTCAGGAGACTCCTCAGGAGGACGTGGTGGGTCTAGGGAAGGAGTCACTGATGATGACATTGAGAGGAGGGAAGACGATGCGTTGGCAGCTGCTTTGCTACTACCCTGAGACTGGGTGAGAGAGGATGAGGAGGATGAAGAGGGCTTGGTCATCCACTCTTCCAAGTCGTTGGCATGTTGCGGTTCAACATGTCCAGCTGCAGAAAAGAAGGACAAGCATGTCCCATGGCCACGTGCTGATGACAATGCACCGCGTCCACGACCAGCACTGTTGTCTCTAGACACAGAGCCTGCTTGCCCTCTTTTATCGGCTCGCGCCTGTCTGCCTCTCCTTGCTGGCCTTCCAGACATGGTAATGGCCTGAAGGGAGTTGGGTAAAACAGTAGTTGGGTAGTTTATATTGTGCTGGAGGCACACAACACCCACTAACTCCTGCAGATGCCTTTTTTATAGAACAGCAGAGATAAACGGGTATATACAGATGTATACTGTGCTGTGCTGGAAGCACACACAACTTCCAATAACTCCTGCAGATGACAATTGGGCCCAAATAGAGAACAGCTATGTAGGTGGATTATAGCGGTATGTACTGGGTACAGAGCACGCAGACAGCACGCACTATCTCCTGACACTACTGACTGCAAGCTCTATTATTAAAGATGGACCACTAGCTATATAGGTGAGGTGAATATCACGGTGTATACTGCGGTCAGGGCACGCAGACAATAACCAGAAAACAGCAGAGTTAAAGGGGTATATACAGATGTATACTGTGCTGTGCTGGAAGCACACACAACTTCCAATAACTCCTGCAGATGACAATTGGGCCCAAATAGAGAACAGCTATGTAGGTGGATTATAGCGGTATGTACTGGGTACAGAGCACGCAGACAGCACGCACTATCTCCTGACACTACTGACTGCAAGCTCTATTATTAAAGATGGACCACTAGCTATATAGGTGAGGTGAATATCACGGTGTATACTGCGGTCAGGGCACGCAGACAATAACCAGAAAACAGCAGAGTGAAAGGGGTATATACAGATGTATACTGTGCTGTGCTGGAAGCACACACAACTTCCAATAACTCCTGCAGATGGCAATTGGGCTCAAATAGAGAACAGCTATGTAGGTGGATTATAGCGGTATGTACTGGGTACAGAGCACGCAGACAGCACGCACTATCTCCTAACACTACTGACTGCAAGCTCTATTATTAAAGCTAGATCACTAGCTATATAGGTGAGGTGAATATAGTGGTGTATACTGCGGTCAGGGCACAGACAATAACCACTACACAAGAGCAAGATAGGAAATCAGCCAAAAACGATTGGTGTGTAACTGTGTTGAAGGTACACAGAACACCCACTGCTTCAGATGCCAACACACTACACAAAGGCGGCCTTATATAGTGTGGGGCGTGCACTACACAGCCTGAGCTATGATTGGCCACAGGCAGGAAGCCTGTGGCCAATCATGGCTCTCCTCGCTGCTGGCGCTGCGATTGGCCAAGCATGCGGGGTCACAGTGCATGCTTGGCCAATCACGAGCCAGCAATGCACTGCGCCATCGCAGTGCATTGTGGGCCGTGCGCGCCACACGAATTTTGACGCGAACAGACCAAGAGTTCGGATTTCGCCGAACAGACGAACAGCCAATGTTCGAGTCGAACGTACGTTCGACTCGAACACGAAGCTCATCCCTAATATATATATATATATGAATGAGAAAATTAAAGGGTGATTCCACTTTCATGAATGAGAAATATATATGATATAGCCAGGGGCGGACTGACCATTCGGTCACTCGGTCACGGACCGAGGGCCCGGCCACTAGGGGGCCCCATCAGGGTTGTCAGCCAT
The DNA here is from genome assembly GCF_037356315.1 of Lithobates pipiens. Classification (NCBI taxonomy): domain Eukaryota; kingdom Metazoa; phylum Chordata; class Amphibia; order Anura; family Ranidae; genus Lithobates; species Lithobates pipiens. The sequence goes on along the minus strand of NW_027507764.1, from coordinate 411,498,832 downwards.
AATAAAAAACGGGGACAGTATGTAAAAAATCTGTGTTTTTTTTACTTCTGTCCCTGAAATGTCCCTTACCGAAATACTTTTAATGTAAAAATCCCGAGATTGTAGTTGCCCCGCCTCTCCACTGCCTCCTCAGCCAATGGGAAAACAGTGTACCCACCCCCTTCTTCAGCGCGGCTTATTTGAGATATGAGCAGGAGATGCTGACAGCTGGAGGAGAGAAGAAGAAGACGGAGGGGACAGCCTGCAGCCTGATAGAAGGTAAGCAACTGAGCTGAATGTATTATTATGAGTGGTTTACCCTTGTCAGCAAGGGGGAGGGGGGAGGCTGTGTTTGCTCAAGCAGGGCTCTTCCTGTCTCTGAAGCAGTTAGATCGTTTGTCTGAGGATAAGTGAACTGCTTCTGGAGGAAGTACATGTGCTCAATGTCTCCCCCCCAATCTCTGCTACACCTCCCTACTCAGTACCTGCCCACCAGTACACAAGCACAGTCCCCTCCCATGCATTACTATTCCTGTGTCTGTGAGCTGCTGGGGTACTACAAGTCCCAGCATGCCAGGAGATGGAGGCAGCAGTGTGTTTCATCAGACTTTTTTGGGTAAAAAGTGCTGGTGTGTGTACTGTGTATACTGTATGTGTACTGTGCATATATATACTGTGCAGGCATGTGTCTGTGTCTATACTGTGCACTACTGTGTGTGTGTGTGTGTGTGTGTGTGTGTGTATCTATATATACTGTGTGTGTGTTATATATATATATATATATATATATATATATAGTGTGTGTGTGTGTATCTATATATACTGTGTGTGTGTTTTATATATATATATATATATATATATATATATATACAGTGTGTGTGTGTGTGTGTGTGTGTGTGTGTGTATATATACTGTGCAGGCATGTGTCTGTGTCTATACTGTGTGTGTGTGTGTGTGTATACTGTGCAGGCGTATGTGTATACTGTGCACTACTGTGTGTGTGTGTGTCTGTAAGTATACTGTGCACGTGTCTGTGTGTTACTGTGCATGCGTGTATATATACTGTGCATGCATGTGTTTGTGTATATACTGTGCATCTGTGTGTACTTGGCATGCGTGTGTGTATACTGTATGATCCATGTGTGCTCACTGCCGCTCAACAGAATTTGATCCAACAATCCTGTGCCCGTGAAAAATGCCCTTGTCATTCGGAGCCATCTGATTGGCGCACTGCTGAGCTCAACCTCGGATCAGGCAGCAAGGCAGGTCTGGGTGCACACCTGTGCAGTGATAACATGGTGCACAGCTTTTATTCATATGCCCCACTGCCCGATCTGAGGCCAACCACTGCAGTTCACTATTCCGCTGGCTCTACGACAGCACATGTGCAGTTCAGAGCCTGCAACATGTGGCTTTATTTTTTTTTTTAAAGGCCTTGCCCGCCAGCTGCCTACCTCACCAAGCTGCAAAGGTGTGTGTGTGTGTGTGTGTGTGTGTGTGTGTGTGTGTGTGTGTGTGTGTGTGTGTGTGTGTGTGTGTGTAAGGGAATATTCATGGAAGGTGGCACTCTGGGGGCTCTGCCGTAGGGCATGTCAAAAGTGTCCAATCTGTCTGCCATAATGTCGCAGTCCCGCCGTCATTACTAGTAAAAAAATAAATAAATTATAATAAAAATGCCATAAATCTATCCCCTATTTTGTAGACGCTATAACTTTTGTGCAAACCAATCAATATACGTTTATTGTGATTTTTATGTTTTATTTTTGAACAAAAATATGTAGAAGAATACATATTGGCCTAAACTGTGGAAAAAAAAAATGTGTGTGTGTGTGTGTGTGTGTGTGTGTGTGTGTGTGTGTGTGTGTGTGTGTATATCTATCTATCTTACTTTTTTTTTATAGTATAAAGTAAAAAATATTGCTTTTAAAAAAAAGTGTCTGCCTTTTTTCGTTTATAGCGCAAAAACTAAAAATCCCACAAAAGAAAGCTCTATTTGTGGGAACAAAAGGACATCAATTTTGTTTGGGTACAACCTCGCACGACTGCGCAATTGTGCAGTCGCAAAAAGTGCTCTGGTCAGGGAGGGGGTAAATACTTCCGGGGCTGAAGTGGTTAAGACTCTTCCATTGACCATGCCCATTGTTCGCCACAGATCATCATCTCCCTGGTAGGGGTCCCAGTGCAGTATTTTGCCCAGGGGCCCATGATGTTAAGGTGGCACTGCCCATGAGAGGCTCATGGTGCCTTTACTGAGTCACCAGCTCTAGGTCTCCTGCCACCCTGCATATCGCCGAGCTTGGTGCCCCTCCTCTAAAAAAATAAAATGGCTGCCACGTGGCGGCCATCTGTAAGCCTGGGGGCCCCATAATCTCTTATTGCCCGGGGGCCCCATAAGTTGTCAGTCCGCCCCTGGATATAGCATATACAATTGCATTTCTTTTTCAATCTGCAGCTTTGAATTATTCTGTAAAATTCTGTGAAATATGGCAGCCCGGAGGTCTTCTGTACACAGATGGTGTACGGAATGCACCCCAGAAATGTCATTTCCTACTTGTGTGATTGGCTCACTGATTTTACCTGAAGTCTACACTAAAATAAGAAAACACACCTCTGTGTAAGCAGATTATTTTTGTAATAAGAAAATAACTGTTCTCCTTACAGTGCATCTATGTATTAGGTTACTGTAGATATGAAGGAGACTGTAGTAGGTCCCACCAATTCAATGATGTGAGAAAGGACAAGGTGTTGCATCCCTTACTGCTGGCAGGGGGATCTCTAACCATCTTTGGTGATTGTAAGTCTCCAACGGGTCACCTAGTAGTGTTTCAGCTAACGTGGAATGCCCTGTTTATTTTAGATTTATAAAATGTAATTTAAAAAACCTGGTGCAAAGAAAATTGGGGCATATGCTAAATAGCTGCCCATAGAAACCCATCATCCTTTAAATAAGGCAAGCGATATGCTTTCTATTGGCAACTGCTCTGCTATGGCTCTAGTCCTCTCTGTTCTAAGTTGAAAAACTAGCTGTTCATTTTTTTTTTGCCAGTGATTCTCTATATTCGCTATTTTGTGATGCCATCTCTGGCTCTCACTCAAACTCACCAGTTAAAATAGTGAATTGGGCCTATACCATCCTTTCTATGTTTTGAGAGAATACAATTTGCAACATCTAACTCGAGTTGTATTTCTGCTCAATATTGTATATCTGTTATTCAGCAATATTCTAGAAAAAATACACATTCGGTGCTTTTTGTTGCAAAGATTGTTCCTGAAGTTCTATAGGCTGAGGTTCCTCGTTAGAACCTATAAATATTTATAGTGCACATTACTTGTTATGCTGAACTGCTTCATTATGCTTCACAGAAAAAATAAATTCTAGGACTGCGAGCTATAAATCACGCTGACACTGTCTAACTTGAGCTCATAACATCATCTTATTCCACCTAGACTGGAATACTTGAAGAGATAGAAATGCAATTTTCAGTTTAGATAACTAGATAGCAACGGCCTCATATTGCGACACATTGGTAAATTTACACCAAGCACGAGGGAGAGTCTATATTGGACAGGGCTTATATTTTCAGTGACAGACAAAGTGATTGTCAATCTGCATCGTATTTGAAAAGGGAATAACATGCTTAATAGCTTTTTTCTAGCCGTCAGCTCTGATTATCACAGTCCTTTGAAGATGTGAATGCTCCAATATGAAAACTGTTAGACTAAAAGGTAATTTACTTTCCCTTTTGTATGCCTAATATTAATGCTGGATTTAAAACTGGAGCCTATAGGCACACGTTGCATCCTATACACCAGCCTCTCCCTTTTCACACAACATCTTCATCCCTTGATTGCCTTGTCGGTGAGGGGAATATTGTAATCATGTGTTGGTGAACTCACAATTTTTTTTCTTTATTTATTATTGATTTTAGTGAATAATATGAAATATTACATATTGTTTATGCTTGTCCTGTTTTAACATCATTGGCAGACATTAGAACTGATACATGAAATAGAGAAAGATAAGCTGCTAATGTTTTAAGGGAGCAAAGTTTTTTCCGTTTCTGATTTGTTGAGATATGATTTGAAAATGTCATTAAAATGATGTTGTCACTTTAAGGCTAGGTTCACATTGCTGCGATGCGGGAACGCCGCGAATCCGCGGCGTTTTCCCGCATCGCATACCTCCCGCCGGCAGTTCACACTGCCCTATGCGGACGGCTGGGGGTGTCAATGTTATGTTAATGACACCCCCAGATCCGTCGGCATATCGCAGTGCGATCTTCCGACTCGCACAGGAATCGGATCGCATGGTGTGAACCCCCATGCGATCCGATTCCGTTGCGGACCCAAAAAAGGGTCCCGTGCGAGTTTGCTGCGGGACCGCTGCGAGTTCAGCCATACTATCTGTATGGCTGAACTCGCAGCGCTACGGAGATCGGATGTGATTTGCGGTGCGAATCACATCCGGATCTCCCCCCGCAGCAGTGTGAACCCAGCCTTAATGCAGATAGTTTTTTTATCATATTAAAGGCAATGTATCTTGTTTTTTTTAATATCTTTTTTTTTTTTTTTAAATGCTTATCAGCCTAACATGAACTGCTTTGTTTAGATATGCCCGTAGCTAAATGCATTTTTTAAAAAATCAAATCCATATTATTACTTGTTTGATGTTGTTACTATGCTATACTTTTACACCAAGTAGTAACACAACTAACCTGATAATAAGGCAAACTGCTTGCCACAAAAAGATGGTCACTCCATGATGTCCGTTTTATGAAATTGTGAACGCGATTTCCGCTGATCTCAGTCCATTAAAGTGGAAGTAAACTCCCCTATCGTTTTCAGCCAAGGAAGCTGCCATCTTTGCCTCTGTTTAATCTTCAACTGCTATGGTGCTGCACATGTGATTCGTTATGACACCAGCCATTGGATGGTTTGAGAGCACAGCCAATGTGCAGTTAGCATTCCCGGCATGCCTTTTCCTTTTAACTGTTTAAATCGATGGGTTTACTTCCACTTTAATGGTTTATGAAACAGAGATGATCGGTGGAGAACATGTTCTCCGACGATCATCTCCACACACCTCTGTGTAAATAATTTCAGAACTTTTTCTACCATTATTGTGACCTATAAACTGTACAACTCAGTTGAACAACAAACTGAAATCTTTTACGGGGCTAGAAGTAAAAATAAAATGATATAGTTGCATAAGTATGCACACCCTTAAACTAATACTTTGTTGAAGCACCTATTAATTTTATTACAACACTCAGTGTTTTTGGGTATGAGTCTATCAGCATGGCACATCTTGACACTCTTCTTTGCAAAAACACTCCAAATGTGTCAGATTGCGAGGGTATCTCCTGTGCACAGCCCTCTTCAGATTACACCACAGATTTTCAATTGGATTCAGGTCTGGGCTCTGGCTGGGCCATTCCAAAACGTTAATGTTCTTCTGGTGAAGCCATTCCTTTGTTTATTTGGATGTATGCTTTGGGTCGTTGTTATGCTGAAAGATGAAGTTCCTCTTCATGTTCAGCTTTCTAGCAGAAGCCTGTAGGCTTTGTGCCAATACTTACTGGTATTTGGAATCGTTCATAATTCCCTCTACCTTGACTAAGGCCCCTGTTCCAGCTGAAGAAAAACAGCTTGAAAGCATGATGCTGCCACCACCATGCTTCACGGTGGGTATAGTGTTCTTTTGCTGTTATACAGTGTTGTTTTTGCACCAAACATATCTTTTGGAATTATGGTCAAAAAGTTCAATCTTGATTTCATCAGAATATAACACATTTCCCCCCATACTTTTGGGAGACTTCAGATGTTTTTTTGCAAAATTAGCCGGGCTTGGATGTTTTTCTTCATAAGAAAAGGCTTCTGTCTGGCCACTCTACCACATAGCTCAGACATATGAAGAATACTGGAGGTTGTTGTGACATGTACCACACAGCCAGTGTGGCGCATGTGAGATATTCCTGCAGCTCCTTTAATGTTGCTGTAGGCCTCTTGGCTGCCTCCTTGACTAGTTTTCTTCTTGTCTTTTTATCAATTTTGGAGGGATATCCAGTTCTTGGTAATGTCACTGTTGTGACACTTTTTTTTTCACTTGATGACTGTCTTCACTGTGTTCCATGATATATCTAATGTCTTGTAAATTATTTTGTACCCTTCTCCTGACTGATACCTTTTAACAATGAGATCCCTCTGATGCTTTGGAAGCTCTCTGCGGACCATGGCTTTTGCTGTAGGATGCAACTAAGAAAATGTCAGGAAAGACCTGCTAGAACAGCTGAACTTTATTTGGGGTTAATCAGATGCACTTTAAATGATGGCAGGTGTGTACTGACTCCTATTTAACATACGTTTGAATGTGATTAATCCTCAATTATAAGAGGATGTGCACACTTATGCAATGACATTATTTTAGTTTATTTTTACTCCCCCCCAAAAAAAATAAAAAATTAAAATAAAGGTTTCAGTTTGTTTTTCCAACTGAGTTGTACAGTTTATAGGTCACATTGAAGGTGGAAAAGTTCTGAAATTATTTATCTTCGTCTCATTTTTTACATCACAGAAACCTGACATTTTAACAGGGTTTTGTAGACTTTTTATATCCACTGTGTGTATGTATGTATATATATATATATATATATATATATATATATATATATATATGTACGTGTGTGTGTGTGTGTGTGTGTGTGTGTGTGTATATATATATGTAGCACTTACCCCCGAAGGAGCTGCTGTTTTTTATTGGGCTTAACATTACCTCACCTGCTCACTGTGTCCGTCTTAGGGGTCCCGTGGTAGAGTGGATTAAAGAATGTTAGCTCCGACACTTTTTTCCAAAGATTTATTTGAAATAAAGAAGTTTTGCAATAGAGGGATAGAGGGTTAAGGAGAGTTCAGGTACCTGGAAATTGCAGGTTAGAGGTATCTCCTTGATCCAGAGGTCAAACAGCTTCCACAGACTGGATCTAGCAACCACCGGATAGGCCCCTCTCACTGACCTAGCAGTCGGTGAGATGCTCGAACAAAGTCTCTGCCACAGACTTATCAATTCAACTGAGTCATTGTGTAATCCTCTGCCACAGGAAAGTACAACCAGCAATTTGTTGTAAATTGAAATAGCTGTCACACAGTACCAGTTTCTTTCAGCCGTTCCGGCGATACTGTGTGGTAGGTGACCCGGGATGCATCCTCCAACTGAGTCTCCAGGCTCTTCCAGAGATACCTTGGTGCTTGGTCCTCTTTTGAAAAAGCCCTCCCCTGGATTCTCCAGTTGCTCGGCTTCTCCCCGCAGGCAAGAAAGCACAGGACCACCCCTGGATCGGTAGGTCCCAAGACTTTTGGGCCCATTCTTTCAGTTGCAAGGTCTGAGACCAGCCAGCCCTGAGACATAGAGAAAGGCAGCACACACCTCAGGCCAGGAGGACCATGAGGTCATGAGGTGCCTGTAGCTTAAGTACCCTTACCCAGAATGCACAGTGGGTGAACCACTCCCACTGGGCTATTCTGAGTAAAAGGGGCACCCAATGCATTCAGCCTGTTGCATTTCCAACACTTACCGGTGGTGACAGCGACACCCACGGCCAAGTGGAAACTAGCACAACCCAGCTGAACTGGTACAAAAACCAGAACTTTGACATAATTGGTCTGAGCCAAACTGCAGCTTCAGACAAACTTAAATTTACAAAAACATTAGCGTCTGCTCATTAGGAGCAGAGTGCTATATATATATATATATATATATATATATATATATATATATATATATATATATATATATATATATATATATATGCTTGACACCATCTGAACCAAATAAATGTATCTTGGTCCCATCGGACCACACAAAATGATTCCAGTAATCCATGTCCTTAGTCTGCTTGTCTTCAGAAAACTGTTTGCAGGCTTTCTTGCGCATCATCTTTAGAAGAGGCTTCCTTCTGGGATGACAGCCACACAGGGCTGGACTGGGACATAAATTTGGCCCTGGACTTCATCCAGACCGGCCCACTTACATTTTGAGTGTCCCATCAGCACCCCCTTACATCAGAGTGTCCCATCAGCACCCCCTTACATCAGAGTGTCCCATCAGCACCCCCTTACATCAGAGTGTCCCATCACCAGCCCCCTTACATCAGAGTGTCCCACTGAGCCATCGGCCCACCGGGAAACTCCCGGTAGTCCCAATGGCCAGTACATGCCTGCAGCCACACAGATGCACTGTGCAGCGTATGGTCTGAGCACTGACAGGCTGATGCCCCCGCCACCCCTACAACCTCTGCAACAATGCTGGCAGCACTCATACATCTATTTCCCAAAGACAACCTCTGGATATGACGCTGAGCACGTTTAACATTTAACACACCTGCTCCCCATTCACACCTGAGACCTTGTAATGCTAACAAATCACATGACACCAGTGAGGGAAACTGGCTAATAGGACCCAATTTGGAAATTTTCACTTAGGGGTGTACTCACTTTATTTGCCAGCGGTTTAGACATTAATGGCTGTGTGTTGAGTTATTTTGATATTTTGCTGTTTACTCACTACATTACATTGTAGCAAAGTGTCATTTCTTCAGTGTTGTCACATGAAAAGATATAACAAAATATTTACAAAAATGTGAGATTGTTATGAGATACTGTGTGTGTATGTGTGTGTGTATATATGTATATGTATGTATATATATATACATACATATACGTGCGTACGTACATACATACATACAGAGATATATATATATATATATATAGTTGTGCTCATAAGTTTACATACCCTGGCAGAATTTGATTTCTTGCCCATTTTCAGAGAATATGATTGATAACACAAAAAAATTTCTTTCACTCATGGCTAGTGTTTGACTGAAGCCACTTATTATCACCTTTTAACTTATTATAACTTTTAACTTTATGGCTGGTTTAGCCCTTCCTTCTCTGGGCTGGCTGCAGGGGCGGACTGACCATTGGGCCACTCGGGCACTGCCCGAGGACCCCATGCCACTAGGGGGCCCCATAAGGGTTGCCAGCCTCAGTAAAACCAGGGACAGTATGTAAAAATGTGTGTTTTTTTTTTTACATCTGTCTCTGAAATGTCCCTTACCGACATCCTTTTGGTCTAAAAATCCCGAGATTATAGCTGCCCCACCTCTCCAGTACCTTCTCAGCCAATAGAAACATGTCTGTGTATACTGTGTGTACATGTATGTGTATACTGTATGATTGTATACTGTATGTGTGTGTTTGTGTATACTGTGTGGCCCCATAATCTCTGATTGTCTGGGAGCCCCATAATCTCCTATTGCCCGGGGGCCCCATGAGTTGTCAGTCAGCCCCTGGCTGGCTGCTCAGCTGTCGGATAATTGCCAGCTCTTTTCTCTATCCACAGTTACCAGCTGTTCCTGATGATGCTCGTCTGACCTGCCTACTTAAAGCCACCCAGCTCACTTCACCTCTGCCTTCACCTTGGTCACATCACAAGAAACCATCTCTTGTGGTTTGTTTAAAGACTGGCTTGCTGACATCCCTTCTGGCTCCTTATCCTGCTTGCTGTTGCTCTACTTGGATCCCTGATTTCTGGCCTGGCTGACTACCCGAACTGGTTATTGAAATCTGGCCTGGCTGACTACTCTATCCGGTTACTGGACTCTGGCTATGCTTTGACTACACTTTTTCTATTTACCTTTTTATTTTTATTAATAAACAAGTGTGATTTAATTGTACTTCTGTCTTAGTCTGATTCATGGTTTCTGACAGTTTACTCTTTTTAAATCCTAATGGCAACAAGAACTACACAAATTACCCTGATGAAAAGTTTACATACCCTGGTGATTGTGACTTGATAACATGCACACAAGTTGACACAAAGGGGTTTCAATGGCTATTAAAGGTAACTGTTCTCATCTGTGATCTGTTTGCTTGTAATTAGTGTGTGTATAAAAGGCCAATGTGTTTCTGGACTACTGACAGACACTTGCATATTTCATCCAGTGCTGCACTGACGTTTCTGGATTCTGAGTCATGGGGAAAGCAAAAGAATTGTCAAAGGATCTGCGGGAAAAGGTAGTTAAACTGTATAAAACAGGAAAGGGATATAAAATGGGCTTAGCGCAGTAATAATCACACCTTCTTTTTCACATTCTGACCCTCTTTTTTATTGCAGCTCTTCCCCTTCCTTTTCTCCTTCCCCTTTTTTTGTCCACACATATGGATATTTTTGATTATTGGACCACAAGGTCCTTTAATACAGAGAGGGTTTTTACTAACACCAACCCGGACACCGAGGTTGGTGGACTGTTCCTCAGACTTAAAAATTTGATGATCAGTGAAATCCATCTACAATGGGATACAGCTTTCCTCGAGCAGTAAGTAAAAGAACAGATGGTACCCAGGGTACCCATGTCCATCCCCAACAAGATGACCCTGACATGGAGTCATGTTTCAGATATTATAATCAGGTAGGGATTAAACTCTTAGAATTTTTAGTAGATAAAAAACAAATCAAACTGTCCCTGTTAAAGAAATCAAAGATCTGCGGGACTGATTGATTTCATACAAGACCACAGCTGAATATGTTACTCTTTCTACCAATATGAATAACATCTTGGAGAAAGAAGAAAAAAATCTAAGAAATAGAAAACAAAAGAAATATAACAGAGATTTTACTGATTATAAGACAAATTCAGTCAGTCAAAAGAAAATGATTCAACTGGCCACTTCAGAGGAGGAGACTCCTTTGGAAACTTCCAATTCCACCATCATGCCAAACGTAGAAAGGAAACTTGTTTACGAACCTCCTCAGAGGGTTGGTTCTGGGTTCCACCAGAATTGGAGTTACACGCAGGACTCCAAGTGTGGAGCCACTAAGAGCCAAGGTTCAAAACATGTACCGGTAGACACCTCCTCTCCTGGTTTCCCCCCACGGCTCCTCATGTTAGGGGTAGGGTATCCAGAGGTGGAGGTAGGTGTCAACCACAGGGATACCCAGTTGACCCATATTACCGAGTAGGCTTTGCAGGTTCTCCTCAAAATTGGCATAGTCAGCATGATAATCATTACTCCAGATACCAGAATCAGGGTTATTATCATGCAACTCCAACTCGTACACAGAACCGACCCACTCCTTTCCGAGAGAATGGCTCACATGGCATTTATTGAGAACCTTATCTCCATTATGATAGAGAGGATGATCTATGTAACAGATCACCCTATAATTATAATCAAAACTATCCCAGTCCCACTCATTATTCAGGTTTTCCGAGACCTATGGAGGAATACTTGGGAAATCAAGAAAGAAAAGAGGGACCCGAGGGGGGTGGAGGGTCCAAAGCAAAAAGAAAAAGAACGTAAAAGGTGCTGGAATTTTCAATCATAGTTCAGTCCTTTTGACAGACACAGAGAAATTTGGTACTGGACAAGGGACTGAAATATGTTCCTCCTAAAGCCCTTAATCAATTCACCACCTTTATAGATGTACGAAAGTTTACGTGGAAACCTGGTATACAGCGTCGCTATAATCCCTCTCTGTTCAACCCTCCAGGCACCATAGCACTGTCCATTCAGGTTTTTCGAGGTCTAGTTCTACAAGACTTAGAAAAACTAGCCCATCAAACCAAAAAAGTCTGCATTGATCCCAATATCAAGGCGGGTCTAAAACGAAGATATTTGAAAGAAAGAAAGAAAAAATGTTATCATCCGTCCCGCCGATAAAGGCGGGGGGATCGTTATACTAGATAAAGAAGACTATGTGAAAGAGATGACCAGGATCTTGAATGATCTGGACACATATAGTCCTATTCCGATGGATCCTATGGCCAATTATTAAAAGGCTTTAGTAGAATTAATCGATGAAGGCTTCTCATTAGGGATTCTAAACAAAAAGGAGAGAAGTTTTTTAGTTCCTTTAGTTCCACGTATTCCCACTATCTATTATCTGCCCAAGGAGGATGTTGTCTGTGCCTTCCAGAGACCTGAGTTAGTTCTCTGGGCTAGGTACATTGACGACATCCTCCTCCTATGGGATGGAGATCATGCAACTTTGGATAGCTTCATGGCCACACTCAATCTCAATGATTGGGGTATCAATTTAAGCTACGAGGCTAGCCAAACATCCATCCATTTTTTGGACTTGGAAGTAACAGTGGTTGATCAACACCTGTAATTTAAGACCTTTTTCAAACCTACAGACTGAAATGGATATATTCCGGTTGACAGCTGCCACAATGGCTTAAGTCGGTCCCCCACAGTCAGTTTTTACGGTTACGCAGTAATTGCACTAGGACCACTGACTTCCTTTCTCAGTCCCAAGTTTTGAAGGAAAGATTCCTTGAAAAGCGTTATGATCCGGCCAATTTGGATGCAGAGAATGATAGAGCTTTACAAATAGAAAGAAGCTCCACCCTTACTGAATGGCCTAAAGATGCCTCTGACTATGGTCCTTCTTTACCACGTACTCTACTCAATCCAGACAGGTTAAAGAAATCTTCAGGAAACACTGGAAAGTTCTTCAGAACGACAGATTGTTGAGGCCTGTTTTTCCTGAACAGACAGGTATGATATTTAGAGGGGCAAGATCAATACAGGGGCAAATTGCACCCAATGTGATTGATCACCCCAATAAGATCACTTTTTTGCAATGTGTGCCTCCATAATATTGGGGAAAGACTTAAAACAGACACATTCATGTCAACAGTGACTACACGCATTTATTCCATGAAACATTTCACTACCTGTGCTAAAAAAATTATTGTTTAACTGCTAACCCGTCCTTGCAAAAAGCAATACGTGGGTCGCACTATCAGCACCTTTTCCATACGTGTGAACGAACATGTTGCTCGGATTAAAAGCGGGAAAAGTAAACATAGTGTACCTTGTCATTACCTACAGTTCCACAACAGAGACCCTACGGGGACATTTTTTCAAGTCATTGACAAATTTGTCCCTCATTGGAGGAGTGAGTCTTGCCTTCGTGGGGTTTCCCGCCTCGAGACTTATTGGATACATGAGCTCAGATCCTACTTCCCGTTCGGATTGAACGTGGAGTGTGATCTCAACTCATTTATCAATCAGCCATAAGTTTTTTCATTCCCACGTGATTTTAAATGTATTACTTTTCTGTTATGTTTGGAATGTTCTGTTTTTCATATACCATATGCTTTTTCTGATTATCTTTCAGATTGAGGTATTTTATTTAATTTATTCATTATAAATCATGTTGTTTCTTTTTCCTTTATGGCCTACCTGACACACAATTTAAGCTCTTCTGCGTGTCTCTTACACCAACTTGTGGATACTATTAGAAATTATAGTACCATTATTCTGTTCTTATATGTGATTGGGCATTTTTTTATGTCTCAGACAGCTTCCGGGTTGGTGGTGGCTTACTTCCACTCATGTGACCCTCCACTTCCAGTCGGGGTCCTGTGACGTAATTTCTTTTGGTCATGTGATACATTCCAGTGGTCACGTGACCTTTTGACCTGTTTTTTCATGGTCTTTTTCCACTGGCTTTTTACCATAATGTTTCCCTGATGTTTGTCATGTGATCATCAAATCACATGTACATTCATTTCCGGGTTAACATCTGATTGGTTTACACATTCATGTGATTAACTTTATTTCTTTATTATTGGTCCTCACAAAGAGGCTTGGCTCTCTGCGGTCAGGTGACCATCTTTTGTGCTTTTATGCTGATTGGTCTTCTATTTGCAATTTTAATTCTTAGGTAGTCTATATATATTGGCAATGGGGGGGGGGGAGTTGATGCATGCCCCTGTTGAAGACCTTTTGGTTGAAACATGTAGGGCTAGGCTCATCAGCTCCACATTGCCTGACATTCTTATCTGCGATCACATTTTATTGTTACTTGCTGGTTTTTAGAAAAAAAATACCCTTTTTGACTTATACTATGTGGAAGCCATTTTTCTTTCCACATATCATCTGGAAGCATTAGACATGTGCATTTGAATCTGAAAAACGAAAGATTTGAAATAAATAAATGCTTTATTTTCGTTTTCGTTGGCTTCCCCAATGACGTGTGGGTGACCCCCCCCCCCCCCCCCCCCGATGTAACGGAAACCTGGATTACCACCGCTGGAATCTTTTTTTATTTTTAATAAAGGACTTTTTCAAAAGTGTGTTTGTCTTATTTAACTATTTTTTACACTTTCTTTGTGAAATGGTAGGGGTACTTTTGTACCCCCTTGCCATTTCAAACAGGGGGGGTCCAGGATCTGGGGGTCCCCTTGTTAAAGGGGGCTTCCAGATTCTGATAAGCTCCCCGCCCACAGACCCCCACAACCACCGGCCAGGGTTGTGGGGATGAGACCCTTGTCCTCATCAACATGGGGACATGGTGCTTTGGGGGAGACCCCAAAGCATCCTCCCAATGTTGAGGGCATGTGGCCTGGTACGGTTCAGGAGGGGGGGGGGCTGCTCTCTCATCCCCCTCATCCCCCCTCTTTTCCTGCGGCCTGCCAGGTTGCGTGCTCGGATAAAGTGTCCAGTATGGATTTTTAGGGGGACCCCATGTCAATTTTTTTTTAATTTGACGCGGGGTTCCCCTTAATATCTATACCAGACCTGAAGGGCCTGGTAATTGAATTTGGGGGAACGCCACGCTTTTTTTTTTTTATCAATGACTTTCAATGAGTGTTCTCTGTATTACGGGAGCCGACAATTCATTATAGCCGCGAGTGATTTTAAATGACTTTGTTTCCTGCAGAAATGACACTTTGTGCAGGGACAGTTCTAAGCACGGGAAACATGCGCCCCTTCACAGGCATACTATAGACACCCCCCAGGTATGAAATTTAAAGGAATATTACACTTTTATTGTTTCACTTTAATCATTATTAAAATCACTGCTCCTAAAAAAACAGCCATTTGTAAAACTTTTTTTGCATTGATACATGTCCCCTGGGGCAGGACCCGGGTCCCCAAACACTTTTTAGGACAGTAACTTGCATATTAGCCTTTAAAATTAGCACTTTAGATTTTGAACGTTGGAGTCCTATAGACTTTAATAGGGTTCTAAAGTTCACACGAAGTATGCTATATAGAGTTTAGCAGCTCCTTCGAATCTTCTTTATACATTCGACAGACACCATAAGCCTTCAAAGACAGATTCGACCGTAATTCATGTGGATTTTCGGACGAATGCAATTTTTGAAAGAAAAACAAAATAAATAAAAACAAATTTCGGGAGTAACTAAATAAATTTATTTTTCGGATGAAAACGAAATTCCGAAACTAAATATTTCACTCTGCACATGTCTAGGAAGCATATGGCTCCACAATCTGGTTGAATCCATCACCAGATTCCAGTCGTTGACGTTTGCCTGATTGGAGATCCCGTTGGAGGTCATTTTTGGTGCTCTGGGAGTTCGTTGCGGAGGCATTCCCCTATTCTGAGGTCCACATATTGGCCATTTGTTGCATTCTGCTTGTTTGACTCCATGTCACCAACACTGGAGTCCATCTGTTCCGTTAAGGGCATACACATTTCCCATTGTTTTTGATGCTATACCATCTTTGATGTCTCTTCGCTGAACAGTGTTCCATCTTCATCTCTACGCCTGTCTTTTTTCTCATTACTTGCTGTTTGGACACTATTTAATATTTTTTTTTTATATAATGGACACTACTTTCGATTTTATTATTTACTCACCATTGGATTTATGTTCCATTGCTGGTCAGACTGTTGTTTGCATCATAGTGACACCGTTTCACTTTGCAGATGGACTTTTGATTTTTCATGTCAATATCACTGTATTGTATTCATTTTCACATATATTCATATATTTGTGCTGATAAGTTAGCGCTACACCATTCACCCATATAAAACGATATCCAACGAATTGAGAATGTCAATCACCAGTGTTCAAACTCTAATCAAGAAGTGGAAAATGAGGGGTTCTGTTGAAACCAAACCACGGTCAGGTAGACTAACTAAAATTTCAGACACAACTGCCAGGAAAATTGTTTGGGATGCAAAGAAAAACCCACAAATAACGAGGTGAAATACAGGACTCTCTTACAATATGCTAAACAGCACAGAGATGAACCTCAAACATTCTGGTACAAAAGTCATTTGTAGTGAAGAGACCCACATGACAGGTGGTCCCATCCACACCCACACCTGCTTAAAGACCCGCACAACACCACAGGATGACCCGCAAGAGGAAGGAGACGTCTTGCCTGCAGAAACTCCAGCATTATTTCCCTCCTGCGGCCTGAGTCTCACTCAAATATGGCACTGGTGGCCGCTCTCCAGCCTCCTCCAGCAGTTCCGTGTCTGCTACACTAAGCCCAGGCTCGCAGGGCGGCTCCATCCAGCATTTGCCTGATGCCTCCACATCACTCTCCCACAGCCCAGTGAAATGTAAACCCTGCATGGCAAAGGATGGCTGCAACAGCAAAGTGAACACATGAACACCGTTAAAGTCTATGGGACATGAACACGAATAATCTCATTTTATAAATGCTCATTTTAATTAAGTTATTATCATAAAAAGTGTTTGGGGACTCCTTTAAATATCGTGCCTGGGGGGTGTCTATAGTATGCCTGTAAAGTTGCACATTTTTCCCGTGTTTAGAACAGTACCACAACAAAATTAAATTTTTAAAGGAAAAATTGTAATCTAAAACAGATTTCCGCTGTAATGAATTGTCGGGACTCGGCAATATGGATAAAACTCATTGAAAAAAATGGCATGGGGTCCCCCTATTACCAGGCCCTTTGGATCTGGTATGAATATTAAGAGGAATCTCAAACCAAAATTTTAAAAAAAAATGCGTGGGGGGTCCCCTTAAAATCCATACCAGGCCCTTCAGGTCTGATATGGAAATTAAGGGGAACCATACACCAAATTTAACAAAGAAATGGCGTAGGGGACCCCCCAAAATCTGAAGGGTCTGGTATGGATTCTAAGGGTAATCCTGTGCCAAAATTAAAATAAATTGGCCTAGGGGTCCACCCAAAATCCATACTAGACCCTTATCCGATCCACGCAACATGGCAGGCCGCAGGAAAAGAGGGGGGATGAGAGAGAACCATACCAGGCCACATGCCCTCAACATGGGGAGGGTGCTTTGGGGTCTGACATGCAAGCATAGGCAGTCTAAGACTGCCTATGCCTCAGCAACACGTTGTCCAGGAATTTGTAACCTCCCAGTCTCTGGGAACGCGTTGCACAGACCTTTCTGCAAGGCCTCCCGGAGATGTCTCATTCTCTGCTCCCTCTGCGATGGCAAGATAAGGTCAGCAACCTTACCCTTGTACCGTGGATCAAGGAGAGTTGCCAGCCAGTAATGATCCCTCTCCTTGATCCGCTGAATACGAGGATCCTTCTGCAGGCTTTGCAGGATCAGGTAGGTCATGCAGCGTAGGTTAGCTGAGGCATTCGGTCCGGAGTCCTCTGTGTCTCTAAGGATGACATGATCCACCTCCTCCCAGCCACGTACAAGTCCACGGGTTTCTTGGGACTGTAAATCATCCCTAAAAGATTGCTTGTGAGTGCCAAGCTCCACCTCCATGTGGACATAATCCTCCTCCTCCTCCTCGTCCACTTCCTGTGTGATCAGCGGGACAGCAAGAACACTGTCTGGATAAAGGGGGCCTTGAGAGGCAAGGAAGTCCTCCTCTTCCTGCCTCTGTTCTGCCTCAATTGCCCTGTGCATTATTGCACGCAGCGTGGGCTCCAACAGGTGGACAAGAGGTACAGTGTCACTGATGCATGCACTGTCACTGCTCACCATCCTCGTGGCCTCCTCAAATGGTGACAGGACAGTGCATGCATCCCTGATCATAGCCCACTGGCGTGGGGGGAAAAAACGAGCTCCCCTGACCCTGTTCTGGTGCCATAGTTGTACAGGTACTCATTGATGGCCCTCTGCTGCGTGTGCAGCTGCTGCAGCATGGCCAACGTTGAGTTCCACCTGGTGGGCATGTCACAGATAAGGTGGTTCTTGGGCAGGGCAGAGCTGACAGAATATCTACCCTAGTGTGGCTCCTGTCCCCCAATTAAACCAGCGCAAGAACGGCATGGCATCTTTTTGCCTGCGTACTTGCGTAGCCCCTTGAACGCTTACAGAGCACCGCTGTTTCCAAGGACAAAGCACAGGAAGAGGCCATGGAGGAAGAAGAAGAGGAGGGGGTGGAGGAGAGAGATGTGTCACAACCAGTAGTAGCATTTTGGAGGCATGGTGGTGGGACAACCTCCAACACTACTGCACATTGTCCTGCATCCTTTTCAGCTGCCAGAAGAGTCACCCAATGCGCCGTGAAAGATAGATCCCTGTCCATGCCTGCTGGACCATGAGTCAGCGGTAATATGCCCCTTACCGCCCTGTCCAGCGAGGCATGGACATTGCTTTCCATATCGCAGTAGAGAGCCTGAATCGCCTTCCGTGAGAAAAAGTGGCGTTTGGGAACCTGCCACTGAGGTACCGCACATTGCACAAACTCACGGAAGGGGGCCGAGTCTACCAACTGAAAAGGCAGCAGTTGAAGTGCTAGCAATTTAGCCAAGCTAGCATTCAACCGCTGGGCATGTGGATGGCTGGGAGTGAACTTCTTTCGCCGGTTCAGCAGCTGGGGCAGGGACATTTGCCTACTATAATCGGACGTGGGTGTACTGCTAGCAGAGTGCCCGGAAGCACTTGGCTGTGACACACCTAATTCTATACCTTCATTCCTCTCAGAGCAGGTTTCAGAGAGGACTGAAGGTATAGTGGGGTTGGAGATACCAGCTGATGAGGAGCAAGGAGAGGTCCGCTTTGTTCTTTGGTGTGGGTCTTTAAGGTACTCTTGCCAACGAACTGCATGGCAGGTCAACATATGTATGGTCAAGCATGTGGTGCCCAAGCGGCTGATGTTTTGGCCACGTGAGATATGCTTGAGACAAATGTTGCAAATAGCAGCGGTGTGATCTGATGCACTCATCTCAAAAAAGGCCCACACCAATGAACTATTGGAATAACGCGCAGAGGCAGCGCCCTGCTCATGCGGAGCTCTGCGGTGTGATTCAGTCAGTGTGCTGCCCTTGAGCTGGCCCCTGGAGGGCAACCTGCCTCATTGGAGATGTGCCGCCTCCTCCTCCTCTCTCCTATCAGGCACCCACATGGAGTCAGTGACCTCATCATCCTCTCCCTCTTCGTCACTGGAGCAAGCCTGGCAGTATGCTGCAGCTGGTGGAACATGATTGCCAGATTGCCTGCAGCTGCCTGTGGTATAGGACTAGAACAACACCAGCAATTGGGGTAGCTTCAGGTATACACTGTGCAGGGGGCACAATACGCCGACTGTAACTGCTGCAGCTGCTTGTGGTATGGGACCAGAACAACACCAGCAATTGGGGTAGCTTCAGGCGTACACTGTGCAGGGGGCACAATACACCAACTGTATTTGCGCTAGGTTCACATGAAATTAAGACACTATCCCTGCCTATCTGTCTCTCTATGAACGCTGCAACACACTACACAAGGCCGCCGCGCAGGCGGCCTTATATAGTGCGGGGCGTGTACTAAACCCCCTGAGCTATAATTGGCCACAGGCATCCTGCCTGTGGTCAATTATGGCTCTCCTCACTGCTGGAGCTGTGATTGGCCAAGCATGCGGTCACAGTGCATGCTTGGCCAATCATCAGCCAGCAATGCACTGCAATGCAGCAGTGCATTGTGGGCCGTAAGCACCACACGAATGTTCTGGCTTTGTGGAATGGGCGAACACTCAGTGTTCGAGTCAAACATGCGTTCGACTCAAACACCGAGCTCATCCCTACTCATATCCTATTAGCTGCCAGATCACTAATTATGAAATACTGGAAATCCAATAGAGTACCCAATGTATCTGAACCGCTAGAAATTACACAGACTCACTGTGTCTACAAATCATTACTGGCCGGCAAAGGAGGTACTAGAAAAAAACTTTGATGCACACTGGCAAATATGGTCTGTTTGGTTTAAGGTAAACTAACCTATATTATTGATAATGTCCATTTACTTGTTGTTGTTATTTTTACTTTAGTTTTTTTTATCCTTGCTTTATTATTTGTAACTTCTATTTCACAATGTTATAATATACCAGCTTATTCTTGAGGGTTGACCTACAATTAATTGCACCTGACATATCTGAGCTATCTATGGTTAACTTTGTCAACCTATGTGATCTTAAAGTTCAGTTCCTATATTTGAACCCTCTGTACTATTTTGTACTGTGTTTTATACTGTGAAAACTTTTTCCAATAAAAACAATAAAAAAAATGAAAAAAATCAATTATTGCTAATACCAACCTACTATATGGTCCCTTCATTTCCTAAATACACTATTCCTTAAATACAAACTAATGAATGCAAACAAGTAAAATATATATCAAAATCATAGGCTCAGGATGCTTAGACGGATGGAGGGCTGTGGGATTCACAAACCATCATACATGAATAAGTGAGCATGTTAATATATATGTATATATACAGTGTGTGTGTGTGTGTATATATATGTGTGTGTATATATAATAAAATATATATGTGTGTGTGTGTGTGTGTGTGTGTGTGTGTGTGTGTGTGTGTGTGTGTGTGTGTGTATATATAAATTGTCTTAATGGACTTCTACACACGTGCGATTCCAAACAAGAATAATTACAGATCTGCAGCCAATGCAAGCTTTGGGTAGATATAACTATAAGTCTGGGTCTTAAGTGAAGCCCCAAAGTTGTTTCAGTGCTGAAGTGTATTTGCTGTGGACAGCTCCAAACAAGGTTGCAAGGTTTCCAAATATTGTATTTGGCTCATATATATTTTTTAACATGAATGCATCTCATATATTTTTGATAAATTCTGCAAGTATATGCATTACCCTGCTTGAGTTCTTGAATTAGTTCTAATAGCCAGCAGAGCCCCTTTTCACCTCTTTTATATATACTGACCATGGAACACCTTGCAATCGCCTTATGACAGGACCCCAATATTCAAAGCATCTCGGCTTGGGCACTGTCATTACAAGCTTTTCCTATATGCAGAAGGCCTATTGTTATACATTACAAATCCCCATGTATCCCTACTAGTGATGGACGAACTTCCGACGGGACGTTTCGCGAACGCGAAACGCGAACGGGCACAAACGTTCGCGAAAACGACCGTTCGCCGCGGGCTCCATTGACTTCAATGGGAGGCGAATTTCGCAAACCTTTAGGTCGAATTTGCGGCCACGGGGTAATTATTAGGGGGTAGCACGTAGTCCCACCACCTGGACAATAGCATAATACATGTATGAGGTGAATTTGGGATCGATAACTACAAGCATTTTTTTTTTATTTGGGAAATTGTTCTGACAATTCAGGACTATGGAGCTAATGAAGGCAATGGAGGAGAGGGAAGGTCAGGGACCAGGGTAGGCAAACAAGAGGGTGCAGGAGATACAGAGCACTGACAGCAGCACCGTAATACAGAGCACTGACATCAGCACCGTGACATACAGCGCTGACAGCAGCTCCGTGACATACAGCGCTGACAGCAGCTCCGTGACATACAGCGCTGACAGCAGCTCCGTGACATACAGCGCTGACAGCAGCTCCGTGACATACAGCGCTGACAGCAGCTCCGTGACATACAGCGCTGACAGCAGCACCGTGACATACAGCGCTGACAGCAGCTCCGTGACATACAGCGCTGACAGCAGCTCCGTGACATACAGCGCTGACAGC
This sequence comes from Lithobates pipiens, assembly GCF_037356315.1. Lineage (NCBI taxonomy): Eukaryota > Metazoa > Chordata > Amphibia > Anura > Ranidae > Lithobates > Lithobates pipiens. The sequence goes on along the minus strand of NW_027507764.1, from coordinate 411,477,143 downwards.
AGCTCCGTGACATACAGCGCTGACAGCAGCTCCGTGACATACAGCGCTGACAGCAGCTCCGTGACATACAGCGCTGACAGCAGCACCGTGACATACAGCGCTGACAGCAGCTCCGTGACATACAGCGCTGACAGCAGCTCCGTGACATACAGCGCTGACAGCAGCTCCGTGACATACAGCGCTGACAGCAGCTCCGTGACATACAGCGCTGACAGCAGCTCCGTGACATACAGCGCTGACAGCAGCTCCGTGACATACAGCGCTGACAGCAGCTCCGTGACATACAGCGCTGACAGCAGCTCCGTGACATACAGCGCTGACAGCAGCTCCGTGACATACAGCGCTGACAGCAGCTCCGTGACATACAGCGCTGACAGCAGCTCCGTGACATACAGCGCTGACAGCAGCTCCGTGACATACAGCGCTGACAGCAGCACCGTAAGCAGCCCCAGGAGGAAGTCAGCACAGCACAGGGATGGTGTGATCCCCTCATAATAAGAACCCCCAGGAGGAAGTCAGCACAGCACAGGGATGGTGGGAGCCCCTCATAATAAGAACACCCAGGAGGAAGTCAGCACAGCACAGGGATGGTGGGAACCCCTCATAATAAGCAGCCCCAGTAGAAATATGACACCGCTCAACCTCTTCAAAGAGGAGGGTAGGGGCATATAGTACGGTGTGCTTTTTTGGGTCAGGGAAGTGAGCCAAATGAATTAAGAAGGTCTGTGTGCTTGATTCCAAAAATTGTTTATAGACATATACATGGTCTACTGATCACATGTGTTGAATTCCTCCGAGATCCATGCCTCATTCATTTTTAGAAATGTGAGGTAGTTAACACTGTGGTGAGCTAGGCGAGTACGCTTATCGGTCACAATCCCCCCTGCTGCGCTGAACGTCCTTTCGGACAGGACACTGGATGAGGGGCAAGCCAACAGTTCGATTGCAAATTGGGCAAGCTCTGGCCAGAGGTCAAGCCTGCCCACCCAGTAGTCTAGGGGTTCATCACTCCTCAGAGCGTCCACATCGGCCGTTAACCCAATGTAGTCGGACACCTGACGGTCTAGGCGTTCCCTGATGCTGGATCCGGATGACACCTGTCGATGGGTCGGCTGAAAGAATGACCTCATATCCGAAGTCACCAACACATCTTCAAACCGGCCTCTTCTTGCAGGCGCTGTTGGATTGGTACCCGCAAATCCTTCTCTGGGAGTGGGAATTGCTCCTCTGCCAGCGCACGCAAAAGCAGAATGCAGCATTTCTCGAAGCAAGGCCTGGAAGTGCTGCATTCTGACAGCCCTCTGCGACGGCGGTAACATTTCCGCCATTTTGTGTTTGTACCGGGGGTCTAAGTACGTTGCCACCCAGTACTGGTCCTTGACCCTCATGCTTTTTATACGGGGGTCCCTATTAAAACACTGGAGCATGAAGGCCCCCATTTGCACTAAAGTGGAAGCGGTGTGGTGGCCTGGCTCCTGCTCATCATCCAGGATAATGTCGTCCTCTTCATTCTCCTCTCCCCATCCTCGCACAACAGGGATCCCAGAAAGGTTTAAAGCATGCTCTTCTTGCTCCTGCTCATCCGCCCCGGCACCATCCTCCTCTGACTCCTCATCAGACTCCTGTTGTTGACTTGTCTCAGATAGAGTAGCCCCCCCTGGGAATTCATCCAGCATTGCGACTTCCTCATCTTCCCGCTCCTGCTCCTCCACAGCCTGATCAATGACACGACGCAATGCACGCTCCAGAAAGAAGGCATAAGGTACCATGTCACTGATGGCGCCATGGCTGCGACTGACCAGTTTGGTGATCTCCTCAAATGGCCGCAGAAGTCTGCATGTGTCGCGCATGAGCAGCCACTGGCGCGGTGAAAAAAAACCCAGCTCCCCAGAACCGTTTCTTTCGCAGAGTTCATACAGGTAGACGTTAACTGCACGTTTCTGCTGGAGCAGCCTATCAAGCATATAGAAGGTTGAGTTCCATCGCGTCGGGCAATCGCAAATAAGACGTCTGACCGGCAGATGGTGTCGCCGCTGAATGTCAGCAAGGCGAGCCATGGCCGTGTAAGATCTTCTGAAATGGGCCGAGATTTTCCTTGCCTGCCGCAAGATGTCCTGGACCCCAGGGTATTTGACAAGGAATCGCTGCACGACCAAGTTTAAGACGTGTGCCATGCACGGCACGTGCGTGATTTTGCCCTGTTTCAATGCGCTAAGCAGATTGGCACCGTTGTCACACACCACTTTACCAACTGTCAAATTGAGCGGTGTTAGCCACTCATCTGCCTGTGAACGCAAAGCTGAAAGGAGTGCCGGGCCAGTGTGGCTCTTTGCTTCCAGGCACAACAGACGCAGCACGGCATGGCAACGTCTCACCTGGCATGTGGAATAGGTTCTGGGGAGCTTGGGCGGTGCAGTGGAAGAGACGCTAGCAGCGGAAAAGGAGGAGGCAGCTGAGGAGGAGAGGGAGGAGGATGGAGTAGGAGGAGGAGAAGAAGAGTCAGGCCTGCATGCAATCCGTGGCGGTAAAACCAAATCTACACGGGTGCCACGGGTTACATGCTTGACGGCCGTCAGAAGGTTCACCCAGTGGGCAGTAAAACTGATATACCTTCCCTGCCCGTGTTTGCTAGACCACGTGTCTGTGGTCAGATGTATCTTGGCACCGACACTGTGTGCCAGAGATACATTCACTTGCCGCTGAACATGGCCATATAGCTCTGGGATGCCCTTCTCTGAGAAATACTTCCTTCCTGGGACCTTCCATTGTGGTGTTCCAATGGCCACAAATTTGCGAAAGGCCTCCGAGTCCACCAGTTTATATGGCAGTAGTTGGCGGGCTATGAGTTCTGACAAGCCAGCCGCCAACCGTTGGGCAAGAGGGTTATCCGGCGTCATCATTTTTTTACGCTCAAACATTAGGCCCACGGAAGCCTGCCTTTTTGCAGAAAAATGTGAGCTTGGCGTGATGGAAGGTGGAGTGGAGGACAATTGTGAGGAGAGAGGAGAAGGAGAAGTAGAAGACGAGGCTGGACGGTGAGAGCCTGCAGTGTGGCTTTGTGTGTTCCGTTGCTCCCACTGGGCTCGGTGATGGCTGCTCATGTGCCTTCTTAAGGCGGTCGTCCCTAGGTGAGTATTGGGCTTACCGCGACTAACGCGTTGACTGCAAAGATTGCAGATGGCAACGCTATTGTCAGCAGCGGACACGTTAAAAAAAGCCCACACTGCGGAGCCATGTGCCGGTGTCCTGGGAGCGCCAGATGTGACCGTACATGGTCGATGACTCGCTCCTGATACATTTGCAGTCTGCTTTGTCCCTGCTGTGCAATGTAAGTCATTGCTGCTTCTCCTCCCTATCTGCTGGTCCATATCTCCCTCTGAACTCCCCTCCTCTTCCTCTCTTGTGGGCACCCACGTGACATCACTAGACACGTCATCATCAACGTCACCTTCCCCACCGCTATAAGTAGAGTAGGCAGCAACACCGGGGACCAACCTCCTCCTTGGGCTGATCTGGGTACTGGCGTCAGACTGCTGAGTAGCGCTTGTTGCTACCTCCTCTTCCTGATCCAATACCAAGAGTGGCTGCGCATCAGAAATGTCCTCTTGATATGGATCGGAAAATAATTCCAGTGACTCAAGCGGAAGGTATGTGGTGGTGGTGGTGGTGGTCGTGTTGTTGGTGGTAGTGTCTTTGGGGGTGCACATAGCAGAGAGTGAAGAAGAGGGTGCAGATCGAGAGGATGAGGAGGGTGCAGAAGAGTAAGGCTGAGCGAGCCACTCAACCAAGTCTGGTGCATCCTTTAAAGTAATTGAACGCACCTTCTGCAACTTCCCACTTTGGCTCAAGCCTGTTGCTCCTGCCCTACCCCTACCACCCCTGCGGAAGGGCCTGCCTCTTCCTCTGCATGTCATTTTTTAAATGACCCTGTGACAAAACTCTTAGTCCCTATACCGCTGAAGGACTGCTGCAGTATAGGTGAGCGGTCAGCAGTGGTGCACGTCAACCCTATCTATTGTGGACCTATAGCGGTCCTTACAGAACAGCAGACTGTACCGCACTCAAGCCTATGTACCGTAGCACCCTATACCAAGTTACCAGTCCTTATAAGAACTTTTGTGGACCAAGCAGGTTGTGTATTAGTGTTTAGCAGACTGTACGTCAGTCCCTATACCGCTGAAGGACTGCTGCAGTATAGGGCAGCGGTCAGCAGTGGTGCACGTCAACCCTATCTATTGTGGACCTATAGCGGTCCTTACAGAACAGCAGACTGTACCGCACTCAAGCCTATGTACCGTAGCACCCTATACCAAGTTACCAGTCCTTATAAGAACTTTTGTGGACCAAGCAGGTTGTGTATTAGTGTTTAGCAGACTGTACGTCAGTCCCTATACCGCTGAAGGACTGCTGCAGTATAGGGCAGCGGTCAGCAGTGGTGCACGTCAACCCTATCTATTGTGGACCGATAGCGGTCCTTACAGAACAGCAGACTGTACCGCACTCAAGCCTATGTACCGTAGCACCCTATACCAAGTTACCAGTCCTTATAAGAACTTTTGTGGAACAAGCAGGTTGTGTGTTAGTGATTAGCAGACTGTACGTCAGTCCCTATACCAATGAAGGACTGCTGCAGTATAGGGCAGCGGTCAGCAGTAGTGCACGGCAACCCTATGTATTGTGGACCGATAGCGGTCCTTACAGAACAGCAGACTGTAACGCACTCAGGCCTATGTACCGTAGCACCCTATACCAAGTTACCAGTCCTTATAAGAACTTTTGTGGACCAAGCAGGTTGTGTGTTAGTGATTAGCAGACTGTACGTCAGTCCCTATACCAATGAAGGACTGCTGCAGTATAGGGCAGCGGTCAGCAGTAGTGCACGGCAACCCTATGTATTGTGGACCGATAGCGGTCCTTACAGAACAGCAGACTGTAACGCACTCAGGCCTATGTACCGTAGCACCCTATACCAAGTTACCAGTCCTTATAAGAACTTTTGTGGACCAAGCAGGTTGTGTGTTAGTGATTAGCAGACTGTACGTCAGTCCCTATACCAATGAAGGACTGCTGCAGTATAGGGCAGCGGTCAGCAGTAGTGCACGGCAACCCTATGTATTGTGGACCGATAGCGGTCCTTACAGAACAGCAGACTGTAACGCACTCAGGCCTATGTACCGTAGCACCCTATACCAAGTTACCAGTCCTTATAAGAACTTTTGTGGACCAAGCAGGTTGTGTGTTAGTGATTAGCAGACTGTACGTCAGTCCCTATACCAATGAAGGACTGCTGCAGTATAGGGCAGCGGTCAGCAGTAGTGCACGGCAACCCTATGTATTGTGGACCGATAGCGGTCCTTACAGAACAGCAGACTGTACTGCACTCAGGCCTATGTACCGTAGCACCCTATACCAAGTTACCAGTCCTTATAAAAACTTTTGTGGACCAAGCAGGTTGTGTGTTAGTGTTTAGCAGACTGTGCGTCAGTCCCTATACCGCTGAAGGACTGCTGCAGTATAGGGCAGCGGTCAGCAGTAGTGCACGGCAACCCTATGTATTGTGGACCGATAGCGGTCCTTACAGAACAGCAGACTGTAACGCACTCAGGCCTATGTACCGTAGCACCCTATACCAAGTTACCAGTCCTTATAAGAACTTTTGTGGACCAAGCAGGTTGTGTGTTAGTGATTAGCAGACTGTACGTCAGTCCCTATACCAATGAAGGACTGCTGCAGTATAGGGCAGCGGTCAGCAGTAGTGCACGGCAACCCTATGTATTGTGGACCGATAGCGGTCCTTACAGAACAGCAGACTGTAACGCACTCAGGCCTATGTACCGTAGCACCCTATACCAAGTTACCAGTCCTTATAAGAACTTTTGTGGACCAAGCAGGTTGTGTGTTAGTGATTAGCAGACTGTACGTCAGTCCCTATACCAATGAAGGACTGCTGCAGTATAGGGCAGCGGTCAGCAGTAGTGCACGGCAACCCTATGTATTGTGGACCGATAGCGGTCCTTACAGAACAGCAGACTGTAACGCACTCAGGCCTATGTACCGTAGCACCCTATACCAAGTTACCAGTCCTTATAAGAACTTTTGTGGACCAAGCAGGTTGTGTGTTAGTGATTAGCAGACTGTACGTCAGTCCCTATACCAATGAAGGACTGCTGCAGTATAGGGCAGCGGTCAGCAGTAGTGCACGGCAACCCTATGTATTGTGGACCGATAGCGGTCCTTACAGAACAGCAGACTGTACTGCACTCAGGCCTATGTACCGTAGCACCCTATACCAAGTTACCAGTCCTTATAAAAACTTTTGTGGACCAAGCAGGTTGTGTGTTAGTGTTTAGCAGACTGTGCGTCAGTCCCTATACCGCTGAAGGACTGCTGCAGTATAGGGCAGCGGTCAGCAGTAGTGCACGGCAACCCTATGTATTGTGGACCGATAGCGGTCCTTACAGAACAGCAGACTGTAACGCACTCAGGCCTATGTACCGTAGCACCCTATACCAAGTTACCAGTCCTTATAAGAACTTTTGTGGACCAAGCAGGTTGTGTGTTAGTGATTAGCAGACTGTACGTCAGTCCCTATACCAATGAAGGACTGCTGCAGTATAGGGCAGCGGTCAGCAGTAGTGCACGGCAACCCTATGTATTGTGGACCGATAGCGGTCCTTACAGAACAGCAGACTGTAACGCACTCAGGCCTATGTACCGTAGCACCCTATACCAAGTTACCAGTCCTTATAAGAACTTTTGTGGACCAAGCAGGTTGTGTGTTAGTGATTAGCAGACTGTACGTCAGTCCCTATACCAATGAAGGACTGCTGCAGTATAGGGCAGCGGTCAGCAGTAGTGCACGGCAACCCTATGTATTGTGGACCGATAGCGGTCCTTACAGAACAGCAGACTGTAACGCACTCAGGCCTATGTACCGTAGCACCCTATACCAAGTTACCAGTCCTTATAAGAACTTTTGTGGACCAAGCAGGTTGTGTGTTAGTGATTAGCAGACTGTACGTCAGTCCCTATACCAATGAAGGACTGCTGCAGTATAGGGCAGCGGTCAGCAGTAGTGCACGGCAACCCTATGTATTGTGGACCGATAGCGGTCCTTACAGAACAGCAGACTGTACTGCACTCAGGCCTATGTACCGTAGCACCCTATACCAAGTTACCAGTCCTTATAAAAACTTTTGTGGACCAAGCAGGTTGTGTGTTAGTGTTTAGCAGACTGTGCGTCAGTCCCTATACCGCTGAAGGACTGCTGCAGTATAGGGCAGCGGTCAGCAGTAGTGCACGGCAACCCTATGTATTGTGGACCGATAGCGGTCCTTACAGAACAGCAGACTGTAACGCACTCAGGCCTATGTACCGTAGCACCCTATACCAAGTTACCAGTCCTTATAAGAACTTTTGTGGACCAAGCAGGTTGTGTGTTAGTGATTAGCAGACTGTACGTCAGTCCCTATACCAATGAAGGACTGCTGCAGTATAGGGCAGCGGTCAGCAGTAGTGCACGGCAACCCTATGTATTGTGGACCGATAGCGGTCCTTACAGAACAGCAGACTGTAACGCACTCAGGCCTATGTACCGTAGCACCCTATACCAAGTTACCAGTCCTTATAAGAACTTTTGTGGACCAAGCAGGTTGTGTGTTAGTGATTAGCAGACTGTACGTCAGTCCCTATACCAATGAAGGACTGCTGCAGTATAGGGCAGCGGTCAGCAGTAGTGCACGGCAACCCTATGTATTGTGGACCGATAGCGGTCCTTACAGAACAGCAGACTGTAACGCACTCAGGCCTATGTACCGTAGCACCCTATACCAAGTTACCAGTCCTTATAAGAACTTTTGTGGACCAAGCAGGTTGTGTGTTAGTGATTAGCAGACTGTACGTCAGTCCCTATACCAATGAAGGACTGCTGCAGTATAGGGCAGCGGTCAGCAGTAGTGCACGGCAACCCTATGTATTGTGGACCGATAGCGGTCCTTACAGAACAGCAGACTGTACTGCACTCAGGCCTATGTACCGTAGCACCCTATACCAAGTTACCAGTCCTTATAAAAACTTTTGTGGACCAAGCAGGTTGTGTGTTAGTGTTTAGCAGACTGTGCGTCAGTCCCTATACCGCTGAAGGACTGCTGCAGTATAGGGCAGCGGTCAGCAGTAGTGCACGGCAACCCTATGTATTGTGGACCGATAGCGGTCCTTACAGAACAGCAGACTGTAACGCACTCAGGCCTATGTACCGTAGCACCCTATACCAAGTTACCAGTCCTTATAAGAACTTTTGTGGACCAAGCAGGTTGTGTGTTAGTGATTAGCAGACTGTACGTCAGTCCCTATACCAATGAAGGACTGCTGCAGTATAGGGCAGCGGTCAGCAGTAGTGCACGGCAACCCTATGTATTGTGGACCGATAGCGGTCCTTACAGAACAGCAGACTGTAACGCACTCAGGCCTATGTACCGTAGCACCCTATACCAAGTTACCAGTCCTTATAAGAACTTTTGTGGACCAAGCAGGTTGTGTGTTAGTGATTAGCAGACTGTACGTCAGTCCCTATACCAATGAAGGACTGCTGCAGTATAGGGCAGCGGTCAGCAGTAGTGCACGGCAACCCTATGTATTGTGGACCGATAGCGGTCCTTACAGAACAGCAGACTGTAACGCACTCAGGCCTATGTACCGTAGCACCCTATACCAAGTTACCAGTCCTTATAAGAACTTTTGTGGACCAAGCAGGTTGTGTGTTAGTGATTAGCAGACTGTACGTCAGTCCCTATACCAATGAAGGACTGCTGCAGTATAGGGCAGCGGTCAGCAGTAGTGCACGGCAACCCTATGTATTGTGGACCGATAGCGGTCCTTACAGAACAGCAGACTGTACCGCACCCAAGCCTATGTACCGTAGCACCCTAGACAGACCAAGTTACCAGTCCTGATAAAGAGCTTTGTGGAACAAGTGAGTTGTGAATGATTAGCAGACTGCAGCAGAAGGGCAGCAGTCAAGTATAATATTCTTTCTATATTTGGAAGAAAGAATATTATACGTGTACAAGCCTATTACCGTACCACTGATACCAGTCCTGAAAAGAACCTTTGTGGAACTAATAGTAACAGCAAGTCTTTAAAATTATCCTCACTGCCTGACACACTGCTTCCTGCCTGTCCCTATACAAATTGGCAAAAAAGAGTAGGCTGGAACGATTAGCTGGAACAGCTCTTTTGTGGACCTGATAGTAACAGCTAATGATGATGATGATGATGATGATGAAGAAAGACTAATCTGGCTGAGCTGTCCCTAAAATAGCAGCATACAGCGCTCTGTCCCTTTATCTAAACTGACAAAAGAAACTCAGGCTGCTGACCTAACACCTATACCAGTCCTGAAAAGAACTTTTGTGTACCAAATAGCTAGCGTTTTCTCTGTCCCTACTCCACACAGGATCCTTTCCCTACAGTGACAGAAGAAAGAATGTAAAATGGCCACCGGATCGGGTGTATTTATAGGTTAGGGGGAATGTCCAAGTGTCCATGAGCTGTCATGTCTCAATTGGTTGTCCTGTAACACATGATAAACGTGTCACGAAAGGTTAAAGTTCTTGTATACATTAAACACGTAAGTCCGCCGGGGCGAACGACGGAAAAAGGCGTTCGAACCCGCGGACGGCGAAAGTCGGAAATTCGCCGCGAAACGACCGCCGGGCGAACCGTTCGGCCATCACTAATCCCTACCCTTCCTGGTCAAAGCATTTGAAGAATTTGGGTTGGTGAGAAATTTCAGGGTAAATTACAACAAGACAGAAAATATCACTTCCTCCAACTACTATATCTCTTCTTAAATCCAATTTTGCATTTAAGTGGCAACCGACAGCTATCAAATACCTTGGTATCCGCATTCCCACTGTGTTGTCTGCCTTAGTGGGCCTTAAAGCAGAACTAAACCAATTGATTTAATGGTTTAAAAAAACAGTTACATTCTAGGAATGGTGGGCATTGATGATGTGGCAATATGGGCACTGATGAGGCGGCACTTATGGGCTCTAAAAAGTGGCACTGATATGTGGCACTGATGAGCACTGATAGGTGGCACTAATGGGCACTAATAGGCGGCACTGGTCGGCACTGATAGGCCGCAGTGGCGGGCACTGATAGGCGGCACTGGTGGGCACGGATAGGTGGTACAGATGGGCACTGATGGGCGACACTGGGCATTGATGGACAGTAGTGATGGGCATTGATGGGCAGCACTGATAGGCGGCACTAATTGCCAGCACTGACTGGCATGGCTAATGGGAACTGATTTGTGGCACTTGTGGGTAGTGTGGGCACTGATTGCTGCCACTGGTGGGCTCTGATCACTGGCATTGGTGGGCACTGTATGCTGGCATTGGTGGGCATGTTTTTTTTACCCTTTATATATTGTAATCAGGGCACTGATGATCAGTGCCCTGATTACTTCCCTAGCTGTACCCCTGTGAGGAGATGCCACTGATCGGCTCTCCTCTCCACACACTCTGTCAGTGTGAGGCAAGGAGAGACGATTACCAGCATCTCCGTGTTTGCATTTGACCGGCTGTGATTGGACACAGCTGATCACATGGTTAAAGAGCCGCAGAAGCTGTTGCTAGGACACGGTGCTGCTTCGATCACCACCCTGTGCGCCCCGTGGGCGCATGATAGCGGCCATTCTGTACCGCCATCCTATGACGGCGTCCCAGAACAAGAGCTGCATCGCCCTGCCATCATTTGATGGAGGGTGGGCAGAAGTTATTAAACAGAGGCCAAGATCGCAGGGGGTTACTTTGACTGTAACTATAAACACCTCTTTACTTCAATTCAGACATGGCTTACTTTTTATGACATACCGTGGTCGCATGAATGCTATTAAAATGGAAATTCTGCCAACACTCCTCTATACTTTCCAGGCCATACCTGCCCCCCATACTTTCAGTCACTATTGGAGCTATAAGCAACTTTGTTTGGTATAAGAAGCCCAGGCTGAGACACTTGGTCCTCGCAATACTGAGGACTAAATGTGGGGTTGCTTTACCCCAACTATCTCCTGTGTTTTCAGGTGGCTTCGTTGATAAGGGTAATAGACTGGTACTATGGTAAATCAAGCAAATTATGGGCAATCTTGGAAGATTACCTAATTTCTCAGGATGTCACTTCACTACCGTGAACAGACCCTATTCATAGACCCTTTAGGGACTTACTACCGCTTGTGACTGCTGCTACACTAATGGTGTGGGACTCTGAGTATAGGTTTATTGTCTTCAGGACCCAGCCCTGTGACTCATTCGTTCAGAAATGCCTCATTTCCTCCAACTTTTTAGTGCTCCATATTCCTTTCCTGGCATAGAGGGGACTCTGCCTTATTCCGTCACACTCTCTGACAAGAAAATGACTCCCCTGTCTCGCCTACTTTCTTCTTGTCACAGATCCTTGCGTGCAAGGTTCAGATATACCAAAACTCAAACATGTCCTTGACAAAGACTTTAGCCTGGACAATCTGACTAGACATCGTACGGACTTTGAAACGCCACTCTCTGGGTCCACCAGACCGGAACACTCATTTTCATAGGTTTATCAAATACTGCTGAGGGAATCCATGGCAGCTGGTGCTCCCTTTTTTGGGGGGGGGAATGGCAAACAACTCCCCCACCCACCCCCTCCTGCTAGCCCCACTTAGAAGCCTGCCAGCCCCCGCACTTACCCCATCCAGGTTCTGCATGGCTTCAGTGGTCATCTCTGGCTTCTCCTCATGGCCAACCTGGTCGCTTTTCCAGACGGCCAACCAGTTAAAATGGTGTAAAATTGACGTAACCTTTCTTTTGTATCTCTCTGTGTGCCACACGGAGCATGGAGAAGAGAAAGTGCAGCAAATAATTGTCTGAGGATTTGGTTGTTTTCTCCCAATTAGTCCAATATATATATAACATCCCAGTCCTTTTAGAAAAAATATCCCTTTTCACATCACCCAGTGTTCAGCGTACAGACAGAAAAAAAAAATACAATGACTTTACCACAGTGGAAATCCCTCACACCAGGTATCAGACTCACTCGCCAAATAATGTTGCCTCTCATAAATGTGATTGGCCAGTAGTTCTTAACCTCTTCAGCCCCGAATGATTTTACCCCCTTCCTGACCAGAGCACTTTTTACAATTTGGCACTGGGTAGCTTTAACTGGTAATTGCACGGTCATACAATGCTGTACCCAAACAATTTGTGTCAGTTTTTTCCCACAAATAGAGCTTTCTTTTGGTGGTATTTGATCACCTCTGCTGTTTTTATTTTTGCCCCATAAATGATAAAAAACGTACATTTAAAAAAAAGAAAAATTAAAATATTTTATTACCATAATTTTCCTTTCCTGATGGACTCCATGGCAGACTATGTGTGGGTTAACCCTGCCTCCTCTCCAATGCTATAGGACCCCACTCCCATAAATTTGAGCTCACCTCTAGAGAATGGATTCCGTAACTAGCCAACTCTTGATGGAGGGGTTTGAACTCTGTCTGCTATGGAGTCCATCAGGAAAGGAAAATTACGTTATAAGTATTTGAAAATACTAAAAAAACGTACTAAAAAAACGTACATTTAAAAAAAAAATATTAAAATATTTTATTGCCATCATTTTCCTTTCCTGATGGACTCCATGGCAGACTACGTATGGGTTAACCCTGCCCAGAGGCATACTAAGTAGGGGGCGGGGGGTGCGGCCCGCCCCGGGTGATGCACACTTGGGGGGGTGTCAGGCCAGCACCCCCCTCCGCGATTATAGTGGTGGCAGCGGCACGCTGCGGACAGGGCCGCTGATAGGCCAGCCAGCGGGTCACGGCCAGCCATTCACAGTGCGTGCGGGTCACGGCCAGCCATTCACAGTGCGTGCGTCTAGTAGTGCCGCCCCCCCGGCGCCGCGGAGTGATTCCTTCCTGTCTCTCCGCATGTAGGAGCAGGAAGGCAGCGCCAGCGACTCACTACTCAGGCGAGCAGCGGATCTGGCTCTGTAGACTCTGAGGCATCGTCGGCATCTGTATTCTGCACAGTGCACACACAGGATCACAGGACATAGGACACACTCAGAATCGGGCGGCATCATCTGATCTACACAGTGAGTGTACACAGTATGTAAGTTGAGGTGTTACAAGTTATGTAACTACATGCATTAATGCTCTGGTCTGGCAAAACCTACTAGAAGAGGAGATCAGTAAATTTGTTTGCAGGTGAGGTGACAGGAAAGAGATAGGGCGAGTGTTGCAATTTTAAAAAATTTTAAATTTCTGGGAATTGACAAATATTTTTTTTTCCCCCAGCCATAATGGGGCTTTAATAATTAACTCCAAACCAGAGGCGTACTAAGTAGGGGGCGGGGGGTGCGGCCTGCCCCGGGTGATGCACACTTGGGGGGGGTGTCAGGCCGGCACCCCCTCCGCGATTATAGTGGTGGCAGCGGCGCGCTGTGGACAGGGCCGCTGTCATCAGTGCCACATATTAGTGCCTTCTGTCATCAGTGCCAAGTATCAGTGCCATTTGTCATCAATGCCACCTGTCAGTGTCACGTGCCATGCCATATCAGTGTCACGTGTCATCAATGCCACGTATCAGTGCCACCTGCCATCAGTGTCACGTGTCATTGGTGCCACGTATTAGTGCCATCTGTCATCAGTGTCACGTGTCATCGGTGCCATGTATTAGTGCCATCTGTCATCAGTGTCACATGCCATCGGTGCCACGTATTAGTGCCATCTGTCATCAGTGCCACATATTAGTGACATCTGTCATCAGTGCCATATTAGTGTCATGTGTCATCAGTGCCCCGTATTAGTGCCATCTGTCATCAGTGCCATATCAGTGTCACGTGTCACCAGTGCCCCGTATTAGTGCCATCTGTCATCAGTGCCACGTATTAGTGACATCTGTCATCAGTGCCATATCAGTGTCACGTGTCATCAGTGCCCGTATTAGTGCCATCTGTCATCAGTGCCATATCAGTGTCACGTGTCATCAGTGCCCGTATTAGTGCCATCTGTCATCAGTGACACATATTAGTGCCATCTGTCATCAGTGCCACGTATCAGTGCCATTTGTCATCAATGCCACCTGTCAGTGTCACGTGCCATCTGCCATCAGTGTCACATGTCATCGGTGCCACGTACTAGTGCCATCTGTCATCAGTGCCACGTATTAGTGACATCTGTCATCAGTGCCACGTATTAGTGCCACGTGTCATCAGTGCCACGTATAAGTGCCATCTGTGCCACATATTAGTGCCATCTGTCGTCAGTGTCACGTGTCATCAGTGCCCCATATTAGTGGCATCTGTCATCAGTGTCACGTGTCATCAGTGCCATATCGGTGTCACGTGTTATTGTCCTGGTGCTCCAGGGCCTTAAAAAGTGTAATAGTTAGTCAACAATTTAGATGTGTAATTTATGCTCCTAGAACATGTGATGGCGCTCCCTGCATGTTGGGCCTCTCTAAGTGGCCAGGCTGTGAAAAAGTCCCACACATGTGGTATCGTAATACTCAGGTGGAGTAGCAGAATTTATTTTGGGGTTTCATTTGTGGTATACACATGCCATGTGAGAGGAATGACCTATTACAATGACAATTTTGTGGAAAAAAAATCTTTATCATCTTTATCCGGCTCTTGGGACACTATTCCTCTCACTGACGCCAACAATGAATCACCATTCCTTCCATTGACACCAACAATAGGGCATGATTCCTCCTATTGACATAAATAATGGGGCACATTTCTTCCCACTGACATTAACGATGGGGCATTCCTACCACTAATACCAATGATGGGCGCTATTCCTCCCACTGACATCAATTATGGTGCACTATTCCTCCCACTGACACAACGTTTGGTGCCATTTCTTCCACTCACACCAACTACGAGGCACTATTCTTCCCACTTATACTACTTATGAGGCACTATTCTTCCCACTTATACTACTTATGAGGCACTATTCTTCCCACTTATACTACTTATGAGGCACTATTCTTCCCACTGACACCAGTTATGGGACACTATTCCTCCCACTAACACCAATGTTAGGAACTATTCTTTCCACGGACACCAATGATGGGACACTTTTTTCTCCCCACTAATACAATTGATGGGGCACTATTTATTTTCCTACTAACCATAGGTGCTACATATTTTTTTTTTACTCCCAATGACCACCAAGCCTGAGGCACTGTTTACTCCCACTGATGCAGGGCATTTTCTAACACCACTGGCCACAGCCCCTAAAGTCTGAAGGATAGTGAACCCTTCCTTTTCTTAGAAAGTTTAGAGACCCCCCTGCTCTACAGCATTCTACTGTGCTGGAAGTTTCTGATCCTATACAAACTTAAAGTGGAGTTCCACCCACTTTTCCAACTTTGTTTAAAGGAAAGACAACCCTTTAAAAATTTTAAAACATTGCCTATGGAGATTTTTAAGTACCGTCATTTGTCGCCATTCCATGAGTGTACGCAATTTTAAAGCGTGACATGTTTGGTATCCATTTACTCGGCGTAACATTATCTTTCATATTATTCAAAACAATTGGGCTAACTTTACTGTTTCGTTTTTTTATTTTTTATTCCTTGAAGTGTATTTTATTTTTTACACAAAATTTGCGTTTGAAAGACCACTGCGCAAATATTGAGTGACATAAAATATTGCAATGACTGTCATTTGCTTAAAATATATATATGTTTGGGGGTTCTAAGTAATTTTTTTGGTATAAATACACTTAGAAGGATATTGTAAATTTAAGCTACTGTGGACCCACTTATTAAGTTAAGAGGGTTATGGAGGTCTGGAGAGTGCACAATTTGAGTATAAGCACCAAAAGTGCATGGGATTTTGTATTAAGAGAAGGAGTTGTTTTCTAGTCCACCATGCACAGTTTGCTGGTGCACAACTGCACATGTTGAGATTTGGAAGAAGAAGCACTGGACTTTTTAGAGACATGTATTTGTGCTTACGTTCAAAGTATATTTTTCAGAAAACACCAATATGAAGCGAAATCGACCTAGTGGGTTTCAGCAACGAAAGATGAAGAAGGCAAAAGAACAGTCAGCTGAGGCAATGTCTGGATCCATTTTAAAATATGTCACACCTTCAACATCTACTGCAGTAGGAGAAAGTGCTGAAGGCATTCAGACTTTTGAATTTGAGAGAGAAATACCAGAAGTATCTTCTCAAGAGCATTCATATATAAAAAGGCAAGAATTGGAGAAGATCGACTTATCTTCAAGCAGTGAGAGTGATGTCGCGGAAGGAGATGCCAGGAGAAGCCTCCCCCAGCAAGACTCTGATGAAGAAGCAGAGCAGACTGATAAACTATCAGTTTATTCTGATGTTGCTGCTTGGCCAGTTCCAGTTCCAGATGAGTTAAGAGTGGACCTTATTAAGAGGGGAAGTGAACCTTTCCAAAATAGAGATGGGCCTTTCAGTGCTGTTGAAAGACGAGGAGAGAAATCGAAAGGGAAAAGTCGACAGCTCACCACTGCATGGTTCTATAAGGCTCTTCCAAATGGTGAGACAATTCTTAGAACCTGGATGGTGTACTCTCCATCAAAACAAAGTTTGTTTTGTTTTTGCTGCAGACTTTTTGCGCTTGATGAAAAACTAACTGTAACATCCAGTTTTGTTACCGGGTTTCAGTTGTGGTGGAAGCTGAATCCAAAGGTATCTGATCATGAAGCTTCTGAACAGCATCTTACATGCTTGGAGAAATGGAAGACCTTGAGAACAGGACTGAGGCTACAAAAATGTATTGATCATGTCCACCAAACAACAGTGGACAATGAGAAAAAGAAATGGAGGGATATTTTGCATCGCCTCTTGGATATAACCTTGTTTTGGGCTCACCAGAATCTTCCTTTTCGTGGTCATAGAGAGATCATGTCATCAGTAAATAAAAAAGAAACTTCCTGGAATTGGCAGAATTGCTTTCAAATTATGATCCAGTTTTAAAGGAACATTTCATAAGGCTGAAACGTTCTACCGAATCTGGGAAGAGAATGACCTCTTATTTCTCGCCAAAAATTCAAAATGAATTTATTTGTCTTCTGGGGAATCAAGTGAAAAAGAAAATAGTGGCTGACATCAAGAAAGCAAAGTACTTTGGGATTCTTTTTGACAGTACCCCTGATGTGTCACACATTGATCAGATGTGTGAAGTGATCAGATATGTTCATATTGAAGGTGATAATGTTGAAGTAAAAGAATCATTCTTGGGCTTCTTTCCTATTGCTGGAAAGACTGCTGCTGAGCTCACAGACAATATCCTGCAACATCTGGAGGAAGCTGGACTGGACATAAGCCTTTGCCGTGGTCAAGGATATGACAATGCTGCAACTATGGCAGGGATTCATGGTGGTGTTCAGGCAAAGATAAAAGAGATAAATCCCAAGTCTTTGTTTATCCCATGTGCAAACCATTCTCTGAACCTTTGTGGGGTGCACTCTTTTGGAAGTGTTGCTTCCTGTGTTACTTTTTTTGGAACATTGGAGAAAGTGTATTTGTTCTTTTCAGTTTCTACACATCGTTGGGAATTGCTGATGGAGAATGTAGGTGTGACAGTGAAAAGACTTTCCCAAACAAGATGGAGCGCTCATTATGATGCTGTGAAGCCAGTGAGGGCAAATTTTGAAAAACTTACTTCAGCCCCTGAAAAGCTGTGTGATCCCAAAGAAAATGTGGACACAAGAGGATCTGCTCAGATGTTGCTGCCTGCTGTATGCGATTTTACTTTTTTGTGTTATCTTTCTTTCTGGTGTGACGTTCTGGGAGAAGTTAATATCACACAGAAGTATTTGCAAACAGTGGGACTCACTCTTGAAAAGTGCATTGTGAAGATACAAGCTCTAAAAGCATTTCTTGCAGGTCAACGAAATGAAATTGTGGAAAAGGCAATTCATTATGCAACTACCATGTGTGAGGAAATGGGCATTTCAATGGAGAGAAGAGGGCGAGTAAAGCTCCGGAAAACAATGCCAGGAGAGAAGGCAAAGGATGCTGGCCTCACATTGCCAGAGGAAATTAAAAGGGCTATGTTTGAGTGCCTTGATCGGTTTTACCAGGAGTTGGAAATTCGCACTAAGGCAATTGAAAATATCCTCTCAATGTTTGCTGTTATTCAGCCAAACACTCTGGTTGTTGCAACCGAAAAAGATCTACAGAATTATACTTCAAAATTGACTGAGGTTTTTGATGAATTCTCGAATGAAGACATCTATGTGGAGATTGAACGCCTTCGGAGGCATTTGGAAGCTGCCAAGATCAGTATTGAAGAGGCAAAGAAATGGACGGTTTTGCAATTCCTGCAGTTCATTATTAAATGGGATTTTTGTGACTCTTTGCCTAACTTGTCTCTGTGTTTTAGATTCTTTTTGACTCTCTGTGTGAGCATTGCTTCATGTGAAAGTAGTTTTTTAAAATTAAAGTTAATAAAAACTACTTCCGCTCTACCATGAGTGAGACAAGGCTGACAAATCTGGCCATACTTTCAATCGAACACGAATATGCAAAGACGATTAACTTTGATGCAGTCATTGATGAATTTGCAGAACTGAAGGCTCGAAGGCAGAGGATGTGAATGACTCCTTTCAATATAGACTGAGCGGTCACTTTGGAGTTTGGATCTGTTTGCTTAAAATAAGCAGTATTATCTGTTCAGTAAATGCTATAAATAATTGAAATAAGTTTAAGTAAGTTAATAAGTTATTTTACAATGTTTTTTTTTTTTAAGTTGATGGAACGTTTACAAATTTGTGCAATAAATATTCTCGAGAAAATGAAAAAAAGTTGTGGGTGTTTTTTCATTTAAAAGTTGGGGGGGGGGGTGACAGGTGTAGGATCCGCCCCGGGTGCCAAACGCTCTAGGTACGCCCCTGACCCTGCCTCCTCTCCAATGCTATAGGACCCCACTCCCATAAATTTGAGCTCACCTCTAGAGACTGTATTCTGTAACTAGCCAATGGTGATGGCTTGATGGATGAGTGGGTACTCCGTCTGCCATGGAGTCCATCAGGAAAGGAAAATTACATTATAAGTATTTGATAAGAAATTTTCCTGACTCCATGGCAGACTATGTGCGGGAAATAACTAGCCAAACCAGATGGGTGGGTATGCTGATAAAAGAATATTTAATTTGGCCCGTCAACTGACAGGATTCTTAAACCAAAGTTCACAGAAGATAAAGATGCAGGCTCTATGCAGTATTGTGACATAAAGATATTAATGGAGGCCCATGAGGCTGCTTTACAGATGACGTCTGGAGCCACAAGCTGGGCTGCTGCTCATGAAGCCCCTGGTGGAATGTACCATCACATAAGCTTGCTGGATGAACTGGACGATTCAGGCCGGAATCGTTCTGGAAGAAGCTCGCTTCCTTCTGTTACTGCCAGAGTGCAAGATAAACAGGTAGTCGGAGCGTCTAAAGGTTGAAGTAACTTGCAGGTATTCCTTCAGTATTTTGACTACATCCAGAGGATGAACTTCAGAGGACCCCGGGGTCCTGAATGTAGGAAGGACAATTTCTTGGTTCTCATGGAACACTGAAGAAACTTTCGGATTTGAGCCGAGCATAGGGATGAGGACCACCCAGTCCTGGAAGAAAGTCAGGAATGGTTCTTCATGACCCAAGGACCCAATCTCCGAAACTCTCTTGGTCGAAGTGATGGTGACTAGAAAGGTGATTTTTGCGGAAAGGTCTTTGACAGAAAGCGGAGCAGATCCTGAGGTACTGAAGTTAGTCAGTGAGTCAAGAACAAGAGGAAGATCCTATTTGGGAAATCTTGGTCTTCTCTGGGGCCTGAGTCTTGTCGCCCCACATTAAAACTGCCGGATTTAAGGGGGAACCGCCCATTATGTTCCAGAGAAGGCTGACATGGCTGAGACCTGGACTCTGAGAGAGCTAATGGATAAAGACAGATCTAGGCTGGACTGGAAGAAACTGAGGATATCCTGGATTTCCTGGATCCCTGAATGGTCTACCTGTAGAGGATGAGAATTCATTGAACTTGGCCCATATTCTCCCATAGATTTTATTCATGCTCGCCTTTCTCGAGCAGATGAGGGTGGAAATCACTCTTGAAGTGCACCCGAGAGATTCCAGCCTCTTCCTCTCAAGAGACAGACCATCAGTCTCAGTAACGCAAGGGTGCAGGACTGCCCCCTGAGAAAGAAGGTTTGGCCTGGGAGGAAGAGGCACCGGGTCTCGGAAGCTGAGCTGGGTCTAGGAGTGGAAACCATAGCCTGTTCGGCCAGTAAGGTGCTATCACCCCCACCTGGACCACTTCTGCTTGAAGTCTCTGTAGAAACTTGAAAATGATCGGGAGCAAGCGGAGGAAAGGCATATGCCCTTGTTGAAGCTCCAATGATCCGACAGAGCATCTACTCCGAAGGCCTGGCTGCAATGGCCTGAGTGTAATACTTCTTGATCTTGAAGTTGCAGGGGGATGCAAATAGGTCTACTTTGGGATTGACTCTCAAGGACAGAATCCATTTGAATGTCTGCACATGAAGAGACCACTCGTTGTCTAACTGTGTACCAGACAGAGAGTCTGCTTGGACATTCTGAACTCTGGGGACGAAGACTGCTGAAATATAGGCCAGGTTTCTCTGAGCCTAGGACATGATGGGCTTGACTTCTTGGAGCAGGGTGGAGCTCTGAGTGCCCCCTTGCCTCTTCACATAGGAGACCGCTGTGGTGTTCATTTTCAGTAAAACTGACTCCCCTTTCAGGAGATGTGTGAAAGATTGAAGAGCACACTAGGCTGCCAGTAGTTCCAGGATGTTTTAGCCTGGGTTGTGGAGTCGGGCATCCCACTTGCCTTGAGCAAGTTCCGACCTGCAAAGGGCCCCCCATCCAGCACCGATGGCATCGGTCGTGACTGTGACCCATGAGATAGGGGCAATGGAGGGGCAGGTGAACAGATTTCTGTGCTGGAGCCACCAGAAGAGGCTGTTCCTCATCAATGAGGTTATGTAAATGGACTTATTGTCACCCCCTGGACTCCATTGTTTAGGGAACCTGTCTGAAAAGGGCGTAACCTCCACAGAGACCATTTGACCATGAGGGTCGTACAGACCATCGTGACGATCATTTTAAGGCTTGGGGAGCTCAGAGCCCATGAGATTCTGGGATCTTCTCCACTGGGAGTGAGATGGTGCTTTCCACCGTGTCGAACTGGGCCCCTAAATATATCAGGTGCTGGACTGGTTCCAGGTGGCTTTTTTTCCAGGTTTAGGAGCCACCCAAATTCGGACAGTGTGGAGATAATCTGATCCCTGTGGACCAACAGCTGCTCCTTGTCCTGGGACAGTAACAGAAGGTCATCGGGATAGTGGTATGATAGGTGTTCTTGCCCTACTCTGAACCGGAGGTATTTGCGGAATTCTTCTGCCACAGGCACATGGAAATAGGTGTCTTTTAAGTCACTTGAGATTAGTATATCTCCTGGCTGCACAGCTTGCTGGTAGGTAGACAAAGTCTCCATTTTGAATCTTTCCTATTTTACAAACTTGTTAAGGTAAGTTAAGTCATGGGGTGCCATGAACCATTTTTCTTCTGAACAAGGAAGAGAGGTGAGTATATCCCTTGAAACTATTTGCCTTTCGGGACAGGCACAGTGGCCCCCTGTACTATCAGTGAATTCATGTAGCACAGTAATGCCTGCTTCTTTCCTTCTGACCATGGTAGCAGGGTGGAAATAAATCTGGGGGGAGGAATACTGGTGAAGGACCATGTGTGGCCTGTGGAGACTGTCTTGATGGTCCCGTAATCTGAGATTGAGGCCACCCAAACGTGCTGGAAGAGAAGAAAACGTGCCCCCACCCAACCCACCCGGACGTGCTTAATCTCAAAACATTTTAGCTGCCTCACATCCAATGGATGCCTGGCTTTTGGCAGACTTTTGGAAGGATGCCCAACCTCTGCTCCACTTCCTTCTGAAATCTCGGCAGGGCCTGTAAGAGTGTGTTTCCCTTGAGCGCTCAGTACGGAATCTTCTGTGCTTCTTGAGTCTTGGTCTATTCTCCTATAGAGCCTGTCCTTTAAGGATACAGCGTCCTCTAGGGGAAGAGTGACATGTTTGGCTAGTTGCGTCAAAGCTGCATCTATAAGAAGAGCGTTTTCCAGATATTTCACTTCCTCTGCCTTGAAGGGGTATAACCTGGAGGGTTTGCTTGACATAGAAGTCTTCTTGTCTACCTTACGCCACTGGGCGGCCGCTGGGTCCCTGGCCATACTGCGCATGAGCAAAAACAAGCTTTGGTTTCGTCTGATGACCACGCATGCGCAGAAACGCACCAGGGCCACAACCTGGAAGAGGAAGCCGACCGTTACAGGCGCCATAGTAGAAAAAATTAAGGCATTTAGCAAAATGAAAGCAAGAGGAACCATACAAAAACTTTCTGCCATGGAGGAAGAAATCTTCAGACCTGCCAGCTGATCCACCATGCCTGGGCATACGAAAGGCCATCCCCACCACTGGACATAGGGGCCTAGAGCCTCACACCCATCCATGGCTGGGCCCTGGGCTATCCTCACACAGCTAGAATGTTATGCCCAGCAACAACCTTGTTTGATTGTTCTCACGATACATATGCTGTTGTTGTCAAGATAAATAAAGGAGTGCTGAATGGTGTACCTGAAAAGCAAACAATGGAAACAATAAAACATTAACTCAATAAAACAACAACAAACTGTGCCAAAAAAAGAGTAAAATATATATGCCGAAGCATGGGGGCAATCCACCCTCCACCCCTGCCCCCATGCCTCGGCACATATGCTCTCTTTTTTTTAACTGTGGTGATGAAATCACCTCCTACAACGCTGGAGTCGCTGATTTACATATTGTGAGAACAAACGCATTTGCTCTCAAGATAAATAAATCAGTGCTGCAGCTGAATGTCGTAAGAAAATAAGAATAAGAAAATAATGGTTAAAGCGGAAGTAAACCCATCCATAAAACCAGTTTCATTTACGGAATGTGCCAGAAATGTAACACTCTCATTGGTTGTGCTCTCAACTAAACTGTCAAACCATCCAATGGCTGGTGTCATAACTGATCACATGTGTAGCATCATGGCAGTTGAAGATTAAACAGAGGCAAAGATGGTAGCTTCCTTGCCTGAAAACAATAGGAGGGTTTACTTACACTTTAAGGGTCCTTTCACACGGGGCGGATCAGTTCTGATCCGCCCCGTGGATGTCCGTTTGCTCAGCGGGGATCACTCCGCCGATCCCCGCTGAGCAGGGAGATGACAGCTCCGTCTCTGCACACTGCGCAGGGACGGACCTGTCACAGCGCCGCTCTCCCCTATGGGAGATCGGATGACGACGGACCGCAGTGCCCGTCGTCACCCGATCCGATCCGCAGACGGATGGAAAAATAGCTTTTTCCTCCGTTACACTTTTTCGGATCGGAGCGGGTCGGATGTCAGCGGACATGTCACCGCTGACATCCGACACTCCATAGACCTCTATGGAGTACCCGTTCAGGTCCGCCTGAAAAACTGACAGGCGGGCCTGAACGGGACGTCAGTGTGAAAGAGGCCTAACAATAAAACACAGTAAACAGTAAAGTATAAAATAATTACATACCTGAAAAGCAAACATGATCAAACATAGTAACAATAAAACATTGCAGTAAAACAGCAAAACAATAGATAAAGAACAATAGAGAACAATAAAACAACAACTATTTTTGGATTTTTAATTTTTATATATATATATATATATATATATATATATATATTATACACACGGTCGAAACCTTTGGCAGATGCAGGGGCAGGGATTGCCAGATATAGCAGGTAACACAGGAGCAGCTGAAGCACAAGCAGGAATGGGAGGAGCTGAAGTTGCAGTGAGTTGCAGATGATCCAGAGGGGAGACAAGATCCTGAAGGACCAGCATTATTTGCTCTTGATTTGCTTGCTGGGAGTCAAGCCTCTGAAGTAGATGTTGCATTTGATCCTCGGTCAGTGGCTGGTTCACAGAGGTGCTCATGGCTTGAACAAATTGTCATGGTACTACTACAATGAGCTCTCAGGTGAGCAGGTGACACGGGATCCCCCAGGGCATGGAGTCTAATCGCCAGCTGGTATTCTGCCAGAGACCCCCTCATGAGGGTTTGGGCTTAGCTGCATGCTGACCCCAGGTCAAGACCCCCGGGGAGTACCAGAAGACACAGTCAGACAAGGATGGATAGATGAATGAAGCAAAGGAGAGCTGGATAGCGAGCCAAGGTCAGGGCAGGCTGCAGACAATGTAATCGGGACAAGCCGAGTTGGTACAGAAGAGATCAGTTCACGAGAGGTCAGGTAAAGCAGGTTACACGAAGGGGGCTCAAAAACAAGTGTTTCTCAAGCAACCAGAATCTAATCTGGAAGGAATTTAAATAGAGAAGCACATGGGGGGCTGGACAGAAAGTAGCAGGAAGGAATGATATAATTAAGCAACAGGTAGAGCCGGCGACACCCATTGCTGCAGAGTGCAGCAGAGCTGAACACAAGCTAGTGGAACAACAGGTGCCAGCCGCCCCACAGCAGTAAAGGTAAGACATAGATCAGCTCCGCAGCTGAGTTGTGATGGAAGGATCCAGTTTGTCCTGACGCTTTGTATAGCACATAAGCGTTCAGCAGAGCCAATTGGAATAAGCATACAGACACTTTTTCTTACCAGCATACGGCACCATCAACTGGACGTTGAGGTCCACTCCAACCATTGGAATTTGGACTGTCGTATCTGCATGAAGGGAGGACAGAACGAAAACATCCATTCACTGCAAGCAAATTATTACACTTCAAGCAGGCTCTCTCCCTGAGTCTAAGTCGGGATTCTACAAGCCGTTGGGGGAAGCCTTGGCAATTAGATCACACAGTGCCACATGCGCCAATTACATGATCAAACAACTGACTTAAAATTGACACACTTGTGTAATAATTGTCAACATACAAGTGGTAGCCCTTTTCGAATAAGGGTGACACCAAGTTCCAAACAATCTTGCCACCGCTCCCTATGTAGTCTGGGCAGTTCTCAGGCTCCACGTGACTATCTCTTCCCTCATAAACCATAAAACTATATGTATAGCATGTTGCCCTGTCACAGAGCTTATACAACCTGATGCCATAATCTGTCAAGCTTGCTGGGAAGATACTGTTTGAAAGACAAGCAGCCAGAAAATTTAATCAGGAACTCATTAACGCAGACAACTTGATCGGGAGTAAACAAGACTGCAAACTGTTGGTTGAAGTGCTTTACGAGGGGCCGGATTTTGTGGAGCCAATAAAATTCCGAGTCACCCTGAGGACAATAGAGTTGTTTGTCATTAAAATGCATGAAATGCAAGATCTGCTCATATCTAGCCCTGGTCATGGAAGCAGAGAACACGGGCATATGGTGAATTGGGTCAGTGGACCAATATGAACCCAACTCACTTTTTTTAGTTATGCCCATGAGGAGGGATACCATAATAGAGGCGATGATTGACCAGAATACGAATTGCTTTGGTCCACAATAGATTTATAGAAATTTTCCGTGAAAAACAGCGAATAAAAAATAAGTGACATAAACTGTTTCCACCTGAATTCCGGGTTGGCCAGTGAATGCGGGAAATATGGATGCTGAAGAAGTGGTGGGCTCCCAATTAGGATTGGCTTATTCTGCAGGAAGGGCACTATGGGCTCGATGGGCTTGTGTTTGTTCTTGGTGGCTGCGGGACACTACACATGCTAGCCACCACACCAGCTTGAACTGCACTTATGGGACTCGCCACGTCTCCATGTAATACTGCAGTGCTGGATGTACTACAAGGGTGTAATAGGCCACTGGTGCTTGCCAGTTCATTAGAAGGATTAGCAGCAGTAGTACTGGCTCTCTGTTTCATACAAGAGCCCTGTGGTTCTTGCACCTCAACGACAGAAGAACGGGGTCGAGTATGCCTGACCTTAGCAGGGACCACTATCCGGCATCTGAGCTATCTGTCAGGGTGCTGTCTACCGGTTCACATACTGAGCCTGAATCTGATAGATGGGTGACTTCCTCTTTACTCTCACCTGTCATGCTCAGAAATGTGAGGGGGGTTTGATCAAGGGCTTAAAACTTTATTAGGGGGTTAATCGGGGGTTCCCTAAAGCTACCTGGATCTACTACTAACTGCCCTAACGCTGATTAGTGACACCAATGCAGTGATCAGTGAAAAATCTGAAAACTGCAATTGGTGACACAGTGATAGGGAGTGAAGGTGTTTACTGTGGGGTGATCGGGGGGGGGGGGGGGTGAAATGTGTGCCTACATGTACTGTCAGTGTAGTGTTGGTGCAACTAACTTTGATGCCGCGTACACACGTTCGGAATTATGGTCGGAAAAAGGTCTGATGGAATTCCGATGGAAGTCCACTCAAGCTGTCTTGCCTACACAAGGTCATACCAAATTCTGACCGTCAAGAACGCAGTGACGTATGACGGGATGAGAACTTGGGTAGCCAGTAGCCAATAGCCAGTAGCCAATAGCTTCCGTCTCGTAGTTGAATTTGAGCATGTGTGAGTTTTTGCGTGTCGGAATTGCATACAAACGATCAGAATTTTCATCTGGAAAATTGAGAACATGCTCTCAAATTTTTGCTGGCGGGAATTCAGCCAGCTAAATTCCGATGGAGCCTACACACGGTTGCATTTTCCGATGAAAAGCTCTCATCTGTCTTTTGCTGGCAGAAATTCTGATCGTGTGTACGTGGCATTAGATGTCCTCTCTCCAGGCTCTGGAACCAAAAAGAATTCCAGGACGGGAGGTGACATCACTTCCTCTGCCTGTGTTTACATTACATATGCAGAGGTGGCATTTCATTGGTCAGAACCGATCAGTAGGTCCAGGCCAGAAATCCTTGGCCTAAACCTGAAGACTGATCAGTTCTGCAACAAAACCCATCACCAGGGGCACGTATGGGTATGCCGTTTTGCGCGCATGTGCCATTCTGCCAACGTATATCAGCGTGAGAGGGTCAGGAACCGGTTAAGAACAGGCTCAAAGGCTCCTCAGTAAGGCTTCTTCTTTAAGATGTCACCTCTCTGCTCATAATGGGAAAAAGAGAGACCTTCAACAGTGTGGTATCAATAAAACCATATTTTTTTTCGTCCCAGTTAAAAATATACTCACAAGCATACATTACAAAATGCCTGTCATAAATGCAGAGTAATGCCCTATACACACGGTCGGACTTTGCGATGGAAAATGTGCAATCAGAACCTATTGTCGGAAATTCCAACCGTGTGTAGGCTCCATCAGACTTTTTCCATCGGAATTTCTGACACACAAAGTTTGAGAGCTGGATTTAAAATTTTCCGACAACAAAATCCGATTGCGTAAATTCCTATTGTGTGTAGACAAGTCCGACACACGAAGTGCCATTGGCTACTGGCCTCTTTATAGTTCCGTTGTACATGTTGTACGTCACCTTTAGTGATGAGCTCGGTGTTCGAGTCGAATGAATGTTCAACTTGAAAATCGGGCGTTCGTCCGTTCGGCCAAATCAGAACTTTGTGGACCGTTCGCACCATATTCGCGTGGCGTGAAAGGCCCACAATGCACTACGCCATTGCAGTGCATTGCTGGCTTATGATTGGCCAAGCATGCACTCTGACCCCGCATGCTTGGCCAATCACAGCGGTGGCAGCGAGGATAGCCATAATTGGCTACAGGCAGGATGCCTGTGGCTAATTATAGCTCAGGGGTTTTAGTACACGCCCCACACTATATAGGGCCGCCAGCGCGGTGGCCTTGTGTAGTGTGTTGCAGCGTTTAGGAAGAGAGCAGGATAGGCAGGGACAGTGTGTTCTTTTCTTGTGAACCTAGCGCTGTTAAAGTGGGTGTTGTGTGCCTCCAGCACAGGATACACCTGAAGCTACCCTTTATTGCTGGTGTTCTGTAATACAGGCATCTGCAGGAGTTAAAGTGGGTGTTGTGTGCCCCCAGCACAATATACACCTGAAGCTACCCTTTATTGCTGGTGTTCTGTAATACAGGCACCTGCAGCAGTTAAATTGGGTGTTGTGTGCCTCCAGCTCAGTATACACCTGAAGATACCCCTTATTGCTGGTGTTCTGTAATACAGGCATCTGCAGCAGTTAAAGTGGGTGTTGTGTGCCTGCAGCACAATATACAACTGAAGCTACCCTTTATTACTTGTGTTCTGTAATAAAAGCATCTGCAGCAGTTAAATTGGGTGTTGTGTGCCTCCAGCACAATATACACCTGAAGCTACCCTTTATTACCGGTGTTCTGTAATACAGGCTATCTGCAGCAGTTAAAGTGGGTGTTGTGTGCCTCCAGCAAAATATACACCTGAAGCTACCCTTTATTACTGGTGTTCTGTCATACAGGCATCTGCAGCAGTTAAAATTGGGTGTTGTGTGCCTCCAGCACAGTATACACCTGAAGATACCCCTTATTGCTGGTGTTCTGTAATACAGGCATCTGCAGCAGTTAAAGTGGGTGTTGTGCGCCTCCAGCACAGTATACACCTGAAGCCACCCTTTATTACTGGTGTCCTGTAATACAGGCATCTGCAGCAGTTAAAGTGGGTGTTGTGCGCCTCCAGCACAATATACACCTGAAGCTACCCTTTATTACTGGTGTTCTGTAATATAGGCATCTGCAGCAGTTAAATTGGGTGTTGTGTGCCTCCAGATACACTTAAAAAATGTACCAGTTCAAAATTGCAAACAGATTCTACTTAACACAACAAACCTACACAGTCCCTATCTTGTTTGCACCGCCTGTATACTGCTGTTCTGAGTATATAGGGCCTGGGGGCCCCTTGCCTTTCCTTTTTTTAATTTTGGTATTGGGTTCCCCTTAATATCCATACAGACCCAAAGGGGCTGGTAATGGGCAGGGGGGCTACCCATGCCATTTTTTCTCAATGATTTTCATTCGTATTGCCGGAACCAGATATTACATTAAAACCGCAAGCAGTTTTAAATGACTTTTTTTCCGTTAAATGTCGTTTTGTGCAGGGACTGTTCTAAACACGGGAAACACGTGCCACTTCACAGGCATACTATAGACACCCTCCAGGCATGATATTTAAAGGAATAGTTCACTTTTTTTTCACTTTAATCGTCATTAAAATCAGTGCTCCTGAAAAAACAGCCGTTTTAAAAAAAATGGCATTGATCCATGTCCCCTGGGGCAGGAGACAGGTCCCTAAACCCTTTTTAGGATAATATCTTGCATATTAGCCATTAAAATTAGCACTTTTTATTCAATGGGGTTCTAAAGTTCGTATGAATTTTCGGTCCGTTCGAAAGTTCTGGTGCGAACCGAACCGGGGGGTGTTCAGCTCATCCCTAGTCACCTTGTTCTGAATGATCGGATTTTTTCTGACAACTTTGTGCGCTCCTGTGTATGCAAGACAAATTTGGGCCAAAATCCGTCTGAAAAAATCTGATGGATTTTGTCGTCGGAATGTCCGACCGCGTGTACAGGGCATTACAGTATATCACACAATCTTCAGCCACCTCATCCCCATCACTGTGCGTCTCAACCAGTCCACTGACCCGAGTGAGCTCCGGCTCATCACTTCTGGGATGGGTCCAACTTCACTTCCTGGTTACCAGTGCGGTCTAGCCTTAATGCGTTTCATTGTTACAACTTCTTCAAAAGGCTTTTGATCTATGTGACTTTAATGTAATATCTGAGTTTGCACCACTTGTGGATTGTGGACTGGATTGACATCATTTGTGGCTTTTGAGGAATATATTTAAATAAAAATGTTCATGCTTAGATAGCTTAAACATGATTCAGTGCTTTTACAGACACATCATTTGTAAAAAGCTTGGATGTTATACTAGATTACATAACATTGTAATCAGCGTAAATAAAAGTCTTCATTGAACATATTTTGTGATTTCAAAGGCTTTGAAAATAATATCCTTTCTTTGAATAAGGCTTTACTTCACTATATATATAGTAATTTGGTGCTGTTCCTGGATTCTTTTTAGTGGGCTCCGCTGCATATTTCAGGTTAGTTATTACTGTGTGAATTTATTTTAGGATGGCCTATTTATCAGCTTTTAGATGTACAGCACAGTGGCAGGCCTTACCACCTAGCTCAAATTATACTCGTCACTCTGAGATCAGTTCATCGAACAAAGCCGCAATACATTTCACCATGATGACATGAACATCTGTGTACTCATTCTGACACCTGCTCTCTGATACTAAAATAAACAAAGCAACAACTATGTATCTCAATGATTTATAACCCTGTTATTCTGCAATTGAAGCATATGCTGTCCTTTTAGTTGTGTCTCCTGATAAGTATTTTGCAATATTGTTGAGGTCATTGATTGGCGGCGTTGATGAAGCTGTGTGATGTAAGATTTATCAGGATAAAGAAAAATTATAACTTTTCTTTGCTTTGTTTTAGAAAAAAATAGCTTTTGGAGAGGTAAGAAACTACCAACAGAATGTACACTTGAGTAATACATGGTAATATATGTCACAATAACTAATCAACACTTGCACAAATAAAATGAGGGGAATTTACTAAGACTAGAACAGACAGTCTGTGCATGACAACCAATCAGCTTCTATCTTTCATTTTAAAAGTTTAAAAACTCTGGGGGGAAAAAAACACGTTTCCCCTGCAAGACAATGTCATAATGTGCTAGTATACATCGCATGCTAGCACTTTATGAGAGACTTACCTTAGAACGAAGCCCTCCAGCGTTCCGCTGTCACCGCTGACAGAACTTCCATCTTCACCTGTCTTCCTTCCGGGTTTGCAAGCTCTGGCCATCTGATCATAACCGTGAATAATAAAAATGCCATAAATCTATCCCCTATTTTGTAGACACTATAACTTTTGCGCAAACCAATCAATATATGTGATTATAGCGATTTTTTTATTTTTTTTTTTACCAAAAATATGTAGAAGAATAGATATTGGCCTAAACTGAGAATTATACAAAATTTGGGGATATTTATTATAGCAAAAAGTACAAAATATTATATTTTTTTGGGATACATGACGCATGACCGCACAATTGTCAGTTAAAGCGTCCAGACATGACCTTGCAATGATGAAAACCTCACTCATGACCGTGTAAGGGTGAAGTTCCCTCCCAGCTCTCCCGGGCCTCTTCCTGCTGCTGTCTAGTACCCCATCCTTCACTTCTCCCGGCCGACAACTCCTCCCAGTGGCCTGTTACCTCAGTTTATATGGGAGGCCTGCCCCCTGCCCATTTCAGTTGGGGATTGGTCAGGGCTCCTCATATGAGCTGCCTGCCACTCTAGTTCTAGGCCCTGCCCCTCTTCCAGAACATTCCCACTGAAAGCAGGGGAGGCACCTCAGAACTAAAGTACAGGTGGTTACACCCACTGTTACACTAACCACTCCCTGCCCCCAGATAAAAACAAACAGACCTAGCTTGCAGCATAGGCCTGCCTAAATTTACCTTTACTGACATAACCTACCAAAAATCCTCACTCTAGCACCTACCTATGGTAGGGGGTGATACAAGTGGATAAACTTACCTGTAGGTAAAAGGGGCATACATGAGTTTACTACCACTTTAACTTACCAAGCTGAAGATAGAAGCTGATTGGTTGCCATGCACAGCTGCTCAAGTTTTGATAATGAGTTTTGTTGTATGTGCAGCTGTAGAGGTATGTCTAGATATAGATAAGGTAAGCTTCTAAAGCTGAACTATAATATAAACAAAAACACAATCTAATCCTGATATGTACCTTTTAAAAAGATTATTAAATCCCCTCCCTCCACACTCCTCACTTCTCACCCTTCCTTCAACCCCATCCCTTTCCTCCCCTCTTTATTACCCCCACCCCTCATATTCCTTTCCTTGATATATCAGTTACAGTTTTCTATTCTTGATATCCCAGTTACAGTTTTTCCCACTTTCTCTAGTTGTACTTTTAATACAGCACATGCATGGGTATTTGATCATAATGATAAGTGTGCATGCTTAGTGTATGAATTCAAGTGGTGAAATTAAGTCTTTTTGTCCTTAGACTAAGATTTACATGCAAACCCTGAATGCTTTACCCCTCCACTGACCATCATATTTGTTTTACATATACTGTATTATCAACCCTGGAATATTTACTTCATTTTGTGTGCTTACTAACCATGTGAAAAGGATATCTGATGTACCATGCAAAATGAACAAAGCATATGAAGCACTGAAGAAATGACACTTTGCTACAATGTAAAGTATTGAGTGTACAGCTTGTATAACAGTGTACATTTGCTGTCCCCTCAAAATAACTCAACACACAGCCATTAATGTCTAAACTGCAAAAGTGAGTACACCTAAGTGAAAATGTCCAAATTGGGCCCAAAGTGTCAATATTTTGTGTCCATCACCTTTACCCTCAGCTTCTTTAGCAAAGCAGGGGTCGTCTTGGAGGTGTGTTTGGGGTTATGTTGCCCTGCGACCCAGTCTGTGAAGGGAGGGAATCATGCTCTGCTTCAGTATGTCACAGTACATGTTGGCATTCATGGTTCCTTCAATGAACTGTATCTCCCCAGTGCTGGCAGCACTTGTGCAGCCCCAGACCATGGAACTCCCACCAATATTTTTATTGAAACTTCTTAAAACAAGAGATGTATAGACAACATGTTTGTATTATGTTACAATTAAGGTATGCAGAATACCATCTCTCAACACATAACACATCGAACCTTAACTGCTGTCAGCTAAGAACAGGAAACTGAGGCTACAATTCACACAGGCTCACCAAAATTGGACAATAGAAGATTGGAAGAATTATGCCTGGGGTGATGAGTCTCGACATTCAGATGGTTGGGTCGGAATTTTGCATAAACAACATGAAAGCATGGATCAATCCTGCATTGTATCAACAGTTCAGGCTGGTGGTGGTGTAATGGTGTGGGGATATTTCCTTGGCACATTTTGGGCCCAAAGGAGCATTGTTTAAATGCCACAGCCTACTGGGTATTGTTGTTGACCATGCCCAATCCCTTTATGACTACAGCGTACCCATCTTTTGGCTAATTCCAGCAGGATAATGCACCATGTCACACAGCTCAAATCATCTCAAACTGGTATCTTGAACTTGACAATGAGTTTACTGTATTCCAAGGGCTTCCACAGTCACCAGATCTCAATCCAATAGAGCACCTTTGGGATGTGGTGGAAGGGGAGATTGGCATCATGGATGTGCAGCCGACAAATATGCAGCAACTGCGTGATGCGATCATGTCAATATGTCCAAAAGGGGGTCCAACCCGGTACTAGCTAGGTGTACCTAATAAAGCGGCCGGTGAGTGTGTGTATCTATATCTATATCTATATATATATATATATATATATATATATATATATATATATATAAAAAAAATCATAGATATATCTATCTATCTATCTATCTATCTATCTATCTATCTATCTATATCTATATATCTATATATATATATATATATATATATATATATATATATATATATATATAAATAATCATGTATATATACAGAGAGAGAGCGAGAGTATATTTTCTATTTCTGTACCCTTTTTTTTAATTGCTTTTTTTTTATCAATTTGGGATTTAGATCTGGTCAGTGGAGAGCAGATCCAGATCCACCAATAGAGCAGTACAGTAACGGATCATTACTAATAGTGATCTATTGCTGGCTGCATACCTTTCTTAAAGTGGTTGTATAGTCCTTTTTGGGACTTTTACCTACAGGAAAGCCTATAGTAAGGCTTACCTGTAGGTAAAAAAAAATCACCTGTACGGTTTAGGAGATATTCCCCTTGCAATGCGCCGCTGACTGCAGCGGCGCATGCGCACAGGGGATTCCCGGCTGAAAGCCCGGCAGACGACGGACCCTGCCGGGAAGAAATCTCCCGCGCGCATGCGCAGGAGCGACGATATCGTGGCTCTGGCCACTCACAGCGCCAGGGCCGCGACACCCGGAAGAAACGCTGAGGGAACATGTCAGCTCCCTCGGCGTGGATCGGACCAAATGTCGGGGCTTCGTTCTAAGGTATTTCATAATGAGCTAGTATGCGGCGCATACTAGCTCATTATGCCTTTTCCTTTGCAGGTAGGAAAAAAACAAAAAACACATCAGCGGGTATACAACCACTTTAAGTTAAGCTTGCCACACAGTACATGCAGGAGGAGGATCAGCCTAATAGTGAATCTGTGGATCCAAGGTGTAACTCCTCTGTGTATAGGTGGCTGTGACTTTTTATGTCAACAAATATGATGGGTGGCCTGACTAGCCAATATGAAGCATTGGGCATTTCTGTACAGGAAGCTAATAGTGGAAGGTCATTATCTCTCTGTAAGCTTTGCCTCAGAGCTTACACAGGGCTGTTAGTCCAAGGTACCAGCAGGCAAATATGATGCGTTATTACTGGATGTCAGATTGACTGTTGTGTTGTGTTGATTGACAGTTGTGTCCAGTGACTGATGCCCAGAAAATCACTTACCCTTGAAAACATTTTTTACTCTTTGTTATAAATGTACACTTTACTGTTGATTTCATTGCGCAGTGGTAGGTGACAACGCTTGCATTGTGCAAAATGGCACATGCAAATGTTCAGTTCTAATATCATTACGTTGCAGTCTAACCATTTTGCACCTCATACATTATTCTTTATAACCTATCACAATGTTTTCAAAGCAATGCATTATTTTTCTAGATGAATTCTGATTAGCATGAATCATAACATGTTGAGGAAGAACAATAAATGAAACTGGAAATACAGACAGAGCTGTTCATTCATTTGTGTAATACTCTGTGTCTACAGGGTTCTGTTCTCTCAAAAGAATAAAAGAATCTTACAGTTCAATTTACAACCAATGTAAATGTAGGTCACTAAATTATCCAAATGGGCTTGTGCCAATATTCAAGGATTTCTGTCCCTTTTATACTACTCTTCCGTCTTCTCCCCAGAACAAAGTGAATTACTATTATTAGTTACAATATCAGTCATTATATATGGTCCGTCTTCCATTATTTCTTGAACAGGGAAAAAATGATTGCCATATATTTTCCATGTAACTATCTGACATTCTAAAATAGTAATTTAATAACCATCTATATCTCTGTCTTTCAGGAGAGAAAAGGCACATCAGAGGTGAAGAAAAAAAATGTCTAGATAAATAATTAGCGTGACTGGGAAATATCAGTATATTAAATGAATTCACAAAGGAATAGAGAGCATAATCAATTTTACTAAAAACCTTTTCAAGTAACAAGCAATAATCTGTATTTAGTGGGACTGTGTAGATACGAAAACTTCAAATATTTTCTAAAAATATTTTTAAATAATCTTTATTTGGACATTTTTAATGAGAGGAACAAGCAATGGTGTAGTTTTAAGGTATGAATTTTCTTCAGTCTTCAGTGAACATTAACAAGTTTGTTCTTTTTTTTACACCTTGTGTTTTACACCTTTGTGCTGTTTTACGCTTTTCAGTGTGTCTACTTTTGATGACTTTAAGTGACTCATTGACCAGGAATGGGGGTGCTGTGAGAGACACTGGAGCAACTGATCGTAAACTCTTATTATAAAGTTTTACTTACATGTAAGCGTACAACAAAGGTTACCTGTAGGTACAGTGAATATCTTCTAAACTTGTAATGTTTGGAAGATATTCAAAGAGGCTGCAGCTGATGGTGTCACCAGCTACACTACACTGGCTCAGGGTACCCTAAGGGGTTCATTTACTAAAACTGGAGAGTGCAAAATCTGGTGCAGCTCTTCATAGAAACTACTCAGTTTCCAGATTTTTTACAAAGCTTAACCACTTGCCGACTAGCCACAGTACATGTACCTGTACGTAATTTTTGCAATAGCCAGCAGGGGGCACGTGTGCGCCGCTTGGCTAGAGGAGGTGGTCTGCCGACGCAAACAAGGCAGACTGCCGTTCTGACAGGAATGAACGCAGTGAACTTGTGTTCCTGCTAATCAAGAACAGGGATCTCTGTGTTCATCCAGTGAGTCTATCCCTCACACAGTAGGCACCCCCTAGGGACACACTTAACCCTTTGATCGCCCCTGGCATTAACTCCTTCTCTGCTAGTGTCATTAGTACAGTAATAGTGCATATTTTTAGCATTGATTACTTTAGTAATGTCACTGGTTATCAAAAGTGTCAGGTGTCTGATCTATCCGCCACAATGGCACAGCCCCGCTAAAAATCACTGATCGCCATCTTTACTAGTAAAAAAATAAAAATAATAAAAAATGCCATAAATATATCCCCTAGTTTGTCGACGCTTTAACTTTCGTGCAAACCAATCAATACACCATTATTGGGATTTTTTTTACCAAATTTGATGAAGAAATTTGATTTTTTACATTTTTTTATTGTATGCGTTTTATAGCAGAAAGTAAAAAAATTTGATTTTTTTTTTCAAAATTGGCAGTCTTTTTTTGTTTCTAGCGCAACAAATAAAAAACGCAGATGTGATCAAATATCACCAAAAGAAAGCTCTATTTGTGCGGAAAAAAAGAAGATCAATTTTATTTGGATACAGCGTAGCACGACTGTGAAATTGTCAGTTAATATAATGCAATCATCTTTTACACCCTCCAGTTTTAGTAAGAGCACTGGGCCTCCATCAAAACTCCTGTGCGCATGCCCAGGAGTGACGTCATTGCAGCATGCCATTCAGCTGGATACCAAACCCAAAAAGAAGAGTAAGTGAAGATGGAAGCACCAGGAGTGGTGAAAACTTGGCTGTAGAGGGTTCCAGGTAAGTCAGTCATAGTTAGCTAGTTTTCGGTGCATACCAGAGGCTTAACTAGAACCTTCAGGGCCCCAGTTCAAGAAACCATGAAAGACCACCCTGACCCCCCATCCTCCTTCCATCTGACCCCCGGACTTCCAGTTCAGGGAGGGTGTTAATGGACATCCTCCCAGAACCCTACCTCCCACGTGCCCCCTGAGGAGTGCATCCAGTGCGCTCTGTGACTTTTGTGTCCTTTGGACCCAGCAGATCACAGATCATGGTAAAGGGCCAATCACAGTGATCCTTTTACCATGTGATCACATGTAAACAGACTTGACGGTTATCGGCAGAACTTTCCTCCCACACTGTGTCTGTGTGAGGAAAGGAGAGCTGTTAACCAACAAGACTGTCAGTACATTGTTTACACAGATAATAAGGGCACTGGTCACTGCAGCCCCATCAGTGCTGCCTATCAGTGCCCATCAATACTGTCTATCAGTGCCACCTATCAGCTTCCAACAGTGTTGCCAACAAGTGCCCATCTGTGATGCCTATCAGTGCCACCTATTAGTGCTCATCAATGCCACCTATTAGTGCCCATCAGTGCTGCCTATCAGTGCCACTTATTGTGGCTCATCAATGCTGCCATCAGTGCCTTCTCAGCAGGACCCTGAACTGAGAGCATCTCTCTCATACAGCCCAGAGCCTGCACTGACAGTTCCCCCTTCCTTGCTCAGATGGAAGAGGAGAGAGCTGACCCGCTCCTTCTCCTCTTGCCCCTCTCCCCCTGTGTGTGGACCACAGGAAGTGTGCAACCCAGCAGCTGAATGATCAAATTCAGCTGCTTAGCTTCACAATTCCCATAGTGTACACAGGAGGAGAGGAGCAGGAGGAGAAGAAGAAGATCGGCTCCCTCCTCTTCCACCCATGCGAGGGAGGGAGAACTGTCAGTGCAGGCTCTGGGCTGTATGAGAGAGACGCTCAGAGTCCTGCAACAAGCAACCCCACTGGGGACCCCCTGACAGTGGCCGAATGCCAAGGCCCAGTCGAAAGTGCGACCTTTGAAACCCTGGTAGTTCCTCCACTGGTGCATACTAGCACATTATGACACAAACTGCAGGGGCAAAAAATAATTGAGTTTACTACTACAGCATTAGTACATGTTCAAGGCATCAGGAGGATGAGCATTAAAAGCCAGGGAGCTTTCATTTTGAGAAGTCTTTAATGATAACGTAAGGATTTCATTCAAGAGGTTCCCTTTAAATAACTGTTGTCCCTTTAGCTGGGCAAATGTCATTTCAACATATAATTTACTCACCCTAATGACAGCTACTGTATGTGGACTCCAATAGCCCATTTTGGGGAAAATAGTGTCTTCGATGCTGAATATTATAGGTATGTGAACTTCTTTAACCACCTCAGCTCTGGAAGGATTTACCCCCTTCCTGAGTAGAGCATTATTTGCGATTCTGTACTGTGTATATTTGGATGATAATTGTGCGGTCGTGCAATGTTGTACCCAAACAAAATTGACATCCTTTTTTTTCCCACAACTAGACCTTTCTTTTGGTGGTATTTGATCACCTCTGCAGTTTTTATTTTTTGCACTATAAACCAAAAAAAAATATCCCCCCAAAAATATAAAAAAAAAAATTCCTGACAGACTCCATGACAGCCTACGTGTGGAGTAACCCCGCCTCCTCTCCAGTGCTTTAGGACCCCCATACCCATAAATTTTAACTCACTGCTGGGGACTGCGTTCCTTTTTTTGTCCTCCTCCATGGCCCTACGTTACGTTTGTTCCTGCTTGGCATCCAGTCGGGATGACTCCGGATTTCGACATACCATCTATGCGGTGCAAGCTCAGGACCCAGCCATGGGTGGGCTCTTTAGGCACAAGATACCCCAGAGGTGGAGGGGAGGTCACATTCCTCCTCCAAACAGAGGAGATATTTCAATTTTTCCACCAGTCACTGCAACTATCACTATGACAGCCGCTCTGATCACTGAGCCTGCTGGGGATGTGGGACATGAATCCCCGGAGGGCAAGTCACTGTGTGACCCATGTTTTACCTGGGTGGTTGGAGGAAAAAGAGACAGAAAACCAACAGATGGAGTCTCTTGTTAAGCGTGTGGTGATGCATTCCATACATGAGTGGGGTACAACCCGCACAAGGAGCCAGTCCACCATCTGGCTCCCTGGCTGACGAGGCCCAGGAGGATCCAGGCCCATCCCAGCCCTACGATGCTTCTCCCGGATCTTCAGACAGTGAGTTAGAGGGAGACGAGTTTTCCGGAGGTTTCGATTTTGCTCTTGTTTCCCCACTAGTCAAGGCTGTTAGAGAGGCTCTGAAGTGGGAAGACCCTTCCACTCTGCTGGCTAAATAAAGGAAGTTCTTTAAACACCTGGGAAAGGAACTTCCAGCTCCTTTCAGAATTGAAGTATACTGTTGATGAGGGATGGAGCAAAATAGATAGAAAAGCTTCAATGTCAAGCAAAACCTCCAGACTATACCCTTTCATGGCAGAGCATGTGAAACATCTGGAAAATGCCCCCCTTGTGGATGCAGCGTTGATGCGTCTGGCAAAACACGTAACTCTTCCCTTGGAGGATGTGGTATCCTTCAAAGGCAGTCTTGAAAGAAGAATAGACCAAGACCCCAAGAGAATTTACTCACCCTAGCGGCTATGTCCAAGGCTATGGAAACCTGGACAGAAAATGTGGACTCTGTACTCAGGGGGGTTTCTGAAGAGTTAGCCAGAGGCCTAGGCAGTTCAGGAACTGAAGCTGGCAGTGGCCTTCCTGGGGGAGGCTTCTATTGATCTTATCCACCTGCTGGCCCAGACTATGCTATCTTCAGTCATGGCTAAGCGGGCCTTGTGGTTACTGCCTTGGGTCACTGATCCGGCGTCTAAACAAGCCTGGTGTTGGATCCCATTTGAGGGCTTCTTGCTATTTGGTAACAGGCTAACTTACCTAAACAAATTCATAAAATACAAAAGGTTCAAAATGGAGACCCTTTCTACCATCCAGGAAGCCATGCAGCCAGGCAATTGGCTAATTGCAATCAAATTAAAAGATGCTTACTTCCATGTGCCTGTGGCAGAGGAATTACGCAAATACCTTTTGGTTCCAAGTCGGGCAAGAACATCTGCAGTAAGCTATTAGACATGTGCAGAGTAAAATATTTCGTTTCGGAATTTCGTTTTCGTCTGAAAACTTAATTTATTTAGTTACTCCCGAAATTCGTTTTTATTTATTTCGTTTTTCGTTCAAAAATTGCATTCGTCCGAAAATCCACATGAATTACGGTCGAATCTGTCTTGGAAGGCTTATGGTGTCTGTCGAATGTATAAAGAAGATTCGACGGAGCTAACTATATAGCATACTTTAGAACCCTATTAAAGTCTATGGGACTCCAACGTTCAAAATCTAAAGTGCTAATTTTAAAGGCTAATTTGCAAGTTACTGTCCTAAAAAGTGTTTGGGGACCCGGGTCCTGCCCCAGGGGACATGTATCAATGCAAAAAAAAGTTTTAAAAACGGCCGTTTTTTCGGGAGCAGTAATTTTAATAATGATTAAAGTGAAACAATAAAAGTGTAATATTCCTTTAATTTTCGTAGGGGGGGGGTTGTCTATAGTATGCCTGTGAAGGGGCGCATGTTTCCCGTGCTTAGAATTGTCCCTGCACAAAGTGTCATTTATGCAGGAAAAAAAGTCCTTTAAAATCACTCGCAGCTATAATGAATTGTCGGCTCCCGTAATACAGAGAACACTCATTGAAAGTCATTGATAAAAAAATAAATAAATAAATAAATAAAAAAAAAAGCGTGGGGGTCCCCCAAATTCAATTACCAGGCCCTTCAGGTCTGGTATGGATATTAAGGAGAAC
This sequence comes from Lithobates pipiens, assembly GCF_037356315.1. Classification (NCBI taxonomy): domain Eukaryota; kingdom Metazoa; phylum Chordata; class Amphibia; order Anura; family Ranidae; genus Lithobates; species Lithobates pipiens. The sequence goes on along the minus strand of NW_027507764.1, from coordinate 411,436,482 downwards.
CCTGCCTCAAATTTAAGAAAAAATTTGACGTGGGGTTCCCCCTAAATATCCATAACCAGACCCTTCAGGTCTGGTATGGATATTAAGGGGAACCCCACGTCAAATTAAAAAAAAAATTGACGTGGGGTTCCCCCTAAAAATCCATACCAGACCCTTTATCCGAGCACGCAACCTGGCAGGCCGCAGGAAAAGAGGGGGGGACGAGAAAGCGGCCCCCCCTCCCTCCTGAACCGTACCAGGTCACATGCCCTCAACATTGGGAGGATGCTTTGGGGGTCCGTGACCCCTCAAAGCACCTTGTCCCCATGTTGATGAGGACAAGGGCCTCATCCCCACAACCCTGGCCGGTGGTTGTGGAGGTCTGCGGGCGGGGGGCTTATCAGAATCTGGAAGCCCCCTTTAACAAGGGGACCCCCAGATCCCGGCCCCCCCCTGTTTGAAATGGTAAGGGGGTACAAAAGTACCCCTACCATTTCACAAAGAAAGTGTAAAAAATGTTTAAATAAAACAAACACACTTTTTAAAAATTCCTTTATTAAAAATAAAAAAAGATTCCAGCGGCGGTAATCCACTCTTGCTATCCAGCGACGGACGGTCAGCTCTCCATCGATGTCTAATGTCATCCAGCGCAGCGCAGCATCCTTCTTCTGTCTCCTCCACGGAGACACTGGAGGCATTCCGGCGCTGACGTTTCTTATATACGGAGGGCGGGGCCACCCGTCACCTGACCCCGCCCCCCTCTGACGCAAGGGGAAACCCGGGGTTCCCCGTGACGTATGGGTGACCCCGCCCCCCTCTGATGTAACGGAAACCTGCCTGTGTTACATCAGAGGGGTGCGGGTCACCCCTACGTCACAGGGAACCCCGGGTTTCCCCTTGCGTCAGAGGGGGGCGGGGTCAGGTGACGGGTGGCCCCGCCCACCCTATATAAGAAACGTCAAGCCGCCGGAATGTCTGTAGTGTCTCCTCCACGGAGACAGAAGAAGGATGCTGCGCTGCGCTGGATGACATTAGACATCGATGGAGAGCTGACCGTCCGTCGCTGGATAGCAAGAGTGGATTACCGCCGCTGGAATCTTTTTTTTATTTTTAATAAAGGAATTTTTCAAAAGTGTGTTTGTTTTATTTAACCATTTTTTACACTTTCTTTGTGAAATGGTAGGGGTACTTTTGTACCCCCTTACCATTTCAAACAGGGGGGGGGCCGGGATCTGGGGGTCCCCTTGTTAAAGGGGGCTTCCAGATTCTGATAAGCCCCCCGCCCGCAGACCTCCACAACCACCGGCCAGGGTTGTGGGGATGAGGCCCTTGTCCTCATCAACATGGGGACAAGGTGCTTTGAGGGGTCACGGACCCCCAAAGCATCCTCCCAATGTTGAGGGCATGTGGCCTGGTACGGTTCAGGAGGGAGGGGGGGCCGCTCTCTCGTCCCCCCCTCTTTTCCTGCGGCCTGCCAGGTTGCGTGCTCGGATAAAGGGTCTGGTATGGATTTTTAGGGGGAACCCCATGTCAAATTTTTTTTAAATTTGATGCGGGGTTCCCCTTAATATCCATACCAGACCTGAAGGGTCTGGTTATGGATATTTAGGGGGAACCCCACGTCAAATTTTTTCTTAAATTTGAGGCAGGGTTCCCCTTAATATCCATACCAGACCTGAAGGGCCTGGAAATTGAATTTGGGGGACCCCCACGCTTTTTTTTATTTATTTATTTATTTTTTTATCAATGACTTTCAATGAGTGTTCTCTGTATTACGGGAGCCGACAATTCATTATAGCTGCGAGTGATTTTAAAGGACTTTTTTTCCTGCATAAATGACACTTTGTGCAGGGACAATTCTAAGCACGGGAAACATGCGCCCCTTCACAGGCATACTATAGACAACCCCCCCCCCTACGAAATTTAAAGGAATATTACACTTTTATTGTTTCACTTTAATCATTATTAAAATCACTGCTCCCGAAAAAACGGCCGTTTTTAAAACTTTTTTTTGCATTGATACATGTCCCCTGGGGCAGGACCCGGGTCCCCAAACACTTTTTAGGACAGTAACTTGCAGAATCTTTTCTCTCTGTCAAATCTTTTTTCTCTGTCGAATATTTTCTCTATATAATCTTGGACTAATAGAGGTAAGGTTAAGCACATTCGACCACAGGTTCTATAGACAGATTGTTATCGTCAGAGTCATGTCGAATCTCCTATTCTATATCGAACTGTTGTAACAATGAAAACGAAAATAAAGCATTTATTTATGTCGGATCTTTCGTTTTTCGGATTTTGTGCTTTCGTTATCGTTTGTCAAAACGAAAACGAAAATAGCTGAAATTCGGACGAAAATGCATTCGGACGAAAACGAATGCACATGTCTATAAGCTATTGGCTACTAGCGTGAACATAGTCCCATCGTAACGAAATAACGTCATCACGTCGGATTTTCCGACAACTTTGTCCGACCGTGTGTATACAACAGTTTTGGACAAAATCCGTCGGACAAAGTCCAACGGACAAAATCCGACGGATTTGGTTGTCGGAATCTCCGACCGTGTGTACAAGGGCCATGATTCCCCAAATGGGATCTTCCTCTCGTTCTTGACTCATTGTCTGGACTCAGTATCACGGGGTCTACCCCGCTTTCTATCAAAGACCTTTCTGCAAAAGTTGCCCTCCTAGTCACCATCACTTCGTCCAAGAGGGTTTCTGAGATCAGATCCTTGGGTCATGAAGAACCATTCCTGACTTTCTTCCCGGACCGGGTGGTCCTCATCCCTATGCTTGACTCAAATCCTAAAGTCACTTAAGTGTTTCATGAGAACCAAGAAATCGCACATTCAGGTCTCCAGGATCCCCCAAGGTTCATCCTCTGTATATAGGCGAAATACTGAAGGAATACCTGCAAGCTACTTCTTCCTTTAGATGCTTTGACTACCTGTTCTTTCTTTACTCCGGCAGTAACAGAGGGAAGCGAGCCTCAACAAGAATGATTGCAGCGTGGATTGTCCAGTCCATCCAGCAGGCTTATAGAGCTAAGGGTTTGGTTCCTCCAGAGGCGGTGACAGCACATTCCACCAGGAGTATGGCAGCTTCGTGGGCACATGCCTCCAGAGGTCATCTGCAAAATGGCCTCTTGGGCCTCCATTAATATTTTATGTCACATTACTGCATAGAGCCTGCTTCTCTATCTTCTGTGAACTTTGATTTAAGAATCCTGTCGGTTGATGGGGCAAATTAAATCTTTTTTGTTTAGCATACCCACCCTGTGTGGTCTGGCTAGTTATTTCCCACACATAGGCTGCTATGGAGTCTGTCAGGAAAACTGAACATTTACTCCATGGCAGACTGAGTTCCCACCCATTAGGTCAAGAGTTGGTTAGTTACGGAGCTTAGTCCCTAGCGGTGAGTTCAAATTTATGGGTATGGGGTCCTATAGCATTGGAAAGGAGGCGGGGTTAATCCACACGTAGGCTGCCATTGAGTCCATCAGGAAAGGAAAATTACGGTAAGTATTTGATAATACATTTTCCATTTTCTTCCACAGTTTAAGCTGATATTTATTCTTCTACTTATTTTTGTTTAAAAAAAATTGCAAGAAGTGTATATTGATTGGTTTGCGCAAAAGTTATAGCATCTACAAAATAGGAGATAGATTTATGGCCGTTTTATTATTAATTTTTTTTTTTTACAAGTAATGGAGGTGATCTGCGATTTTTATCAGGACTGCGTCATTATGGCGGACACATCGGACACTTTTGACACTATTTTGGGACCATTGTCATTTATACAGCGATCAGAGCTACAAATAGCTACTGATTACTGTATAAATGACACTGACAGGGAAGGGGTTAAACACTAGGGCCGATCAAGGGGTTAAATGTGTCCTAGGGAGTGATTCTAATTGTGGGGGGTGGGCTCACTACAACATGACAGAGATCACTGCTCCGGATGACAGGGAGCAGTAGATCCCTGTCATGTTGCTAAAGAAAGACCCTAAAATTTAACTTTCTTCTTAACTGTACACTTACCCGAAAAAACACAACCCTCTAAACTGTGATCACAGCTATAACAGTTAAACTACACTTCCTAGCCTTGAAGTATAACTAAAAGCAAAACACAGTTTTTTTTATTTTGGATAGAGTGGAGATGGATTACAACACCTACCAGTTTTTATTTCAGTCTGTTCCCCCCTTAGGGAGATTCCACTAAAATTTTGGGCTGTCCCCAGAAAATTTATACATGAAAAATCTTCCAGTGGAGGCACTAGTTATAAAAAAAAAACACACACACACCTGTAAGACAATGGCATAATGTGCATTGCATACTAGCAAATTCTGAAATATTTACAACAAAGCCGTCCAGAGCTGCACTGTCTCTGCTGAGAGGGCTGATATCTTCCTCCAGTCTTTTTTCTGGGTTTGCGAGCTCCGGCTGTGTGATTGGCCAGAGCCACAATAATTTGACCTGGTGCCTCATTGGTGTGGGAGCCCTCAGTTCTGGCAAGAAGCTCTGAAGTTCCGACAAGGCATGCCAGACCTTCAGAGTACATGCGCCAGTGATGTCCCTGGTTCCACCCAGGGTGAATATCTCCTAAACGATGCTCGTTTAGGAGATATTGATTTTACCTACAGGTAAGAGTTATTATATGCTTACCTGTAGGTAAAAATTACAAAGCAGGCTTTACTACCGCTTTAATTTGCAGGGATTTGCTCTCGCTTCTTATTTTGGCTATGGGACAGAAAGTGAAGGTAAATCTTCCCAATGGGATACAGATGGCAAATAACTGATATGGGTTATAACCCTTGCTTGCTCTAACCAAAAAGTACAAAAAAATGTATTGCCTGTAGTTCTTCTTTAAGACTAAACTAACCTAATTCTTAAAGTGTATGTCCAGGCAAAACCAAAATTTCCAGGGTCAATGTGTACTTTTGGAAGAAAATACATTGTATTCAGTTCCCCTTCCATCCTCAATGTCTTACCTGTTATTTCTGTCATTATATCTACTTTTGCAGCATTGCTTTTGGAGGGCTGATAACACTGCATAAGTACTTGTCAATTTGCAGTTGTATTGGCCTATCATGCACTTTGTGAACATGTGTTTGGTTCTGACGGACTTTCAACGGAGATACAACGGACTTCCGACCAAACGGACTTGCCCGCACACGAACGGACCAAAGTCTGTTCGTTTTGAACGTGATGACGTAGGACGGGACTAGAAAAGGAAGTTCAATAGCCAGTAGCCAATAGCTGCCCTAGCGTCGTATTTGGTCCATCAGACCAGCATACAGACGAACGGTTTTCCCGATAGAAAATGATTCCATCGGACAGATTTGAAACATGTTCTGTTTCTAGGTCCGTCTGAATTTGTGAAGAAAAAAGTCAGATGAAGCCTACACACGATCGTAATATCCGATGAAATGATTCTGTCTGACCTTTTCTGCTGGAAAGTCCTGTCATGTGTACATGGCATTATTAACAACTTCTCACCAGGTCCCTGTCAACTCTTCTCTACCTTTTAGCTCTCTTCTTTGTGCTCCACTGCCTCCCACAAACTTACTCATTGCCAAGGAGATTGCCAATCACTTTGAAAATAAGATAGATACAATTCAATAGGAGATCTCCAATGCGCAGATACTTCCCCAAGTTAACACCCCATGTCCACAGGTACAGGTAAAATTATTTCTCTTGTTCAACCCTGCTACTATTGATGCGGTTGCTAAACTTAGTTCTAACACCCACCTAACCACCTGCCCCCTGGACTCTGATCCCTCGCAAATGCTATGGTCACCCTCTGGCTCTATTCTACACTCTAGAACGCACATCTTCAATCTTTCCCTCTGGCATCTTCCCAAACACTCTAAAACGTGCACTAGTCACCCCCATCCTTAAAAAGTCCTCACTGGACCCCACCTATCTTAACAACCTCTACACCATCTCCTTTCTCCCCTTTTCCTCCAAACTCCATGAACGTCTGGTCTACAACCGACTGAGTGATCATCTGAGAACAAACTTCTGGATCCACTTCAGTCCAGATTTTGCACTCAACATTGCTCACCTTAAACTCACAAAAGGTCTACTGAGGGCTAAAACCAATGGACACTATTCAGTACTCCTACTTCTGGACCTCACTGCTGCCTCTTATATGATGGACCACCCCTTCTCCTCAAAAAACTCCACTCCTTTGGTCTCCGTACTCTTTTCTCGTTCTCAGCCCATATATCCCAATGCACCTTCAGTGTCACTTACAATTCTACTACCTCTTCTCTTCCTTGCTATTTCGGGGTTTGCCAGGGTTCTGTTCTTGGACCTCTCCTATTCTTAATCTACAACTCCTCCCTGGGTCAGTTGATTGCCTCCCATGGCTTTCAATAACATTTGTATGCTGATGACACCAAAATCTATCTCTCTACCCATCAGCTCACTCCATCCGTCTCCTCACCCATCACTAATTTACTAATAGATATATCAGCCTGGAAATCACACCACTTCCTCAAACTCAATCTATCCAAAACCAAGCTCATAATATTTCCTCCCTCACTGTGGACATGGTATACCTGGATTTTGCAAAAGCGTTTGACACAGTTCCCCACACACAGCTGATGTGTAAGATAAAGTCTACAGGCTTGGAAAGATCAATTTGTAAATGAATAGAAAACTGGCTAAAAGTTAGAATTCCGGGAGTAGTGGTTAATGACTTACTCTGAGTGGTCTAAGGTTAGTAGTGGTGTACCCCAAGGTTCAGTGCTGGGACCCTTACTTTTTAATATCTTTATAAATTATCTAGGGCCTGGGATTAAAAGTAAAGCATGCTTTGCTGGGGTTTTCCGCCTTCCTCTGGATCAAATGTGGGTAAAGGATTTTGTATATGGGATTGTATTTTTTTGGGTTGAATTAGATTGACTTGTGTCTTTTTTCAACCTGACTTACTATGTAACATTCTTCCCCTGATTTATCTGTCTTTTCAGTGCAGTTTGGTATGTATGTTCGAAGAACTCCAGCAACATTCCCCTCAGCAAAGTGCTGTCGCCATAAAGGTTCTTTCGTTTTATACTCTTAAGTGGTTATTTGTTAATTAATCATGAGTTATTATAAGGCTGACTAGCAATCAAAGCAAGCCTTTCACATCTAAGTCAGACTAGCAAGAGGGCAGAGCTGTATAGATGAGAACAGCACATAACTTAGGTAAAACACTACAGAGCTCCATAAACACCATAGTGATGCAGACAGGGCAACAACATTCCAAAATACACACAGACAATGAAAGCAAAGTCAATTTTCAGTTTTGGATGGATGTAAATTAGCTGGGACATACCAGAGCAACACACATACACATGAAGCAATCAGCTTTCAGTTTATCAGTTATGGGTGGATGTGAATCAACTAGGACATACCTGTGGCGGGACAGGGAAGAAATCTCCAGACGAGACATTCAGATGAAGCATAGCTTGAAGTGAATATCACTTGTATAAAGAATCACTTAGAGAAAAAAATCACTTAAGGAAAGAACCCCAGCATAGTGAAGGATTTCAATTTTTGAATCAGTCCAGAGCACCTGCTTTTTCTGCACCTCATGTTTTGTGCATAATTGAGTCGCTTAGCCTTGTTTCCACAAGGGAGGCTTGGCTTTTTGGCCATGATTCTTCCATGAAGACCACTTTGGGCCAGATTTCTCTGTACAGTAGCTGGGTGTACATGGGTTCCACTGGTTTCTGCCAGTTCTGTGCTGATGGCACTGTTGGACATCTCCCAATGTCAAAGGGAACTACGCATGATGTGTCTTTCATCTAATGCATTAAAGTGGTTGTAAACCTCAGCCATTAAATATGAACAAAGCATATCTCCCTATAGTGTGCACTTGTCTCATTCCATAACACTAAGTGCCATTTCTCTCTGCTGCTTTGTTCCTCTGCTATCAGCATGAATCACTTTTGACAAGTTTTCCTGACACCAAGAGAAAAGAGATGAAAGGGGAGGGAGCGCCAGCTGATTGAAAGTCTCAGCTCTGTTTCTGTTTGCTGTGTGAAGGGTTGTGTCCCTTCCCTCCAATCTGCTCCCAGAGGTCTCTTAAATTAGCTCAGCTCTCTGCCCCCTTTTTGACAGCTCAGACAAGCAGTGGCTGTCAGTGTGGGACTCATGTCCCTTTTACAGAAGCCGATAATCAGCTTGTTTTTTTCTCTTTGCGCCGTCAGCTTGAGGGAAAAAAAGCAGATTACCAGCTTTTGTTTACATCACATGATCAGCTGTCATGGCTGACAACTGATCACATGGTAAGTCCGATCTGTGATCAGTCGAGTCCCAAGGACTCAGTGATTGCAGAGCATGCCACCTGTGCACCGCAGGGGACGCGCGGGCAGCGTGAGCACAGGAGGACATCCATGTATACCCTCCAGGCAATTTAAACCTGTGCTGTATCTGTCTTTTGGCTTTAGCATGGGCATCAAGTGGTTAAACTCACATTTAGTATGTTAAATGATTTCACCTATGTAAGAGGCATAGTGTATTCTGATAATTGAATGGTGTTAATAAACATAAGTTGTACATATGCCACCCACCTCTTGGAAAGTTAGTGAAGTGAAAAAGCCATTTTAATGTATCTGTACAGGTTGTTATCAGTATGGTGGGGGCCTTCTTGCTCTTTTGTACAGGTAATATTTTTTTGCAGTGTGCACCTGTCTAATCGTAGGTAAAACTTGCACTGTTGGCAGGCCTATAGTATCATCATATTACACCTTCCATCTAATGTGTATAAGATGATGTGCTGTCACATTGGAGAAAAGAATGTAAACAACTAAAGGCTCTTTAACTGGAAGCTATTAATTGTGCTCCTGAAAAAAAACTACTTTGATTGACAGCTCGTTATAGTGATCATTTTGGGCAGTAGGAAAGGCTGCAACTCAACAAATCAATCAAAAAATATTCTTATACAACCAAGACTAAAGTATTACAGTAACCTATGCAGCTTAACTTCAAATTAACCACTTGCTGCCCAAAGCAATTTTTTAAGTTTTTGCACATATATATAAATCCTAGGAAATTGCTTAGAACCGCCAAAGCATTATATATTTTCTATAAGCAGAGGCTCTGGAAAATAAAATGGTGGCTGCTGGAATGATATTTGTGCAGCTGTTTATCAAATGCAAAGATGATAATGCGTTATTAAAATAGATACCAAGCACATCAAGATTCAAAATGAAACGCAGTGAAATTATGACAAACTATGGTGCCGAAAAATTTTCATAGGTGTCGTTGTTTTCAAAGCCTTAACAGGTTATCAGTGTAAAGTTAATTGTGAACGTTCGCAGCTATACCTTACATGTGTGATGCAATTATTGTTTGCATACACATACGGGACCTACACTCACATTTGCATTTGCGTGTATTCACTGGGACATAATTTTTCTTCTTAATTATTTTTATGTATTTTACAAAAAAATTTTACACTTTTTTTTTCACTTAACTTTATTGCTATCACAATATGACTACCAAGCCCCCTTCATGATAGCTTGATGATGGGCAAGTCACAGCTACTCTTTATGGCAACATCATGCATCTAATAGACTCTCTTGCCCCCCACTACAGCTAATGAAGCACAGGTTGTACTGGATTAACTGCTTTCCTGACTGTAGCAGCAAGGGAATAACAGCCCTGAAACTGAAAGTCAGGAAATCATTGTCAGTTATGGGTTAATTTGTTACAGAGGAGATCATGGAACAAATGTTCCTTGATCTCTGTAACTTTCTATCCCAGCTATTTACCATGGTCCCTGGCTCCCCAGAGGTACAGGAGAACCCATGAATTGCTACGTGTGTGTGTGTGTGTGTGTGTGTGTGTGTGTGTGTGGGGGGGGGGGGGGGGGGGGTTGATTACCATTCTTACTACAGTAAAAGTGAACAGGTGGCTATAGAGCCACCCAGATCACTTTTATTAAACAGCAGGTCGCGTGGTGTAAATAATACTGAGCTGCAGCCATAAGCTTGTTACAACCACTTAAATCCAAGACGTTTTTACATTCTGTGGACAGCAAGTGCTTTAATGTATATACTCAATAGAGACAGGTTTCCTTTAAAGCAGAACCCCAGACAAACAGGTGAAAATAAAGTTAAAGGACACATTTGTTAAACTCTTTACTCTGCCAAGGGATTTACAGTTCTGTTAAGCCAGTCTTTTAAATTTTCAAACCTCATCATACAGCATGGAATAATTACTTCTTGCTCTGATTTGCAGTTTCCAATGTCACCCATCCAACCATTAGACAGTAAAACAGTGATGATGCTCATTCAATGTTCAAATAGGAGGCTAGCGATAGAGATGTAAAATTGATAGCTGCAACGCTAAGCCAAGCTATAGGCTTGTCACTTGACTGCCTGTACAATGTAACAATGGAATCACAAGACTTTGGCAAGCAAAACAGTTAATACAGTGCCTTGAAAAAGTATTCACACCCCTTTACATTTTCCACATTTTGTCATGTTACAACCAAAAATGTAAATTTATTTTTATTGGGATTTTATGTGATAGACCAGCACAAAGTGGCACATAATTGTGAAGTGGAAGATAAAAGATAAATGGTTTTCATTCTTTTTTACAAATATCTGAAAAGTGTGGAGTGCATTTGTATTCAGCACCCTTTACTCTGATACCCCTAACTAAATGGAAAGAGTATGGCACAACTGCAAACCTACCAAGACATGGCCGTCCACCTAAACTGACAGGCCGGGCAAGAAGAGCATTAATCAGAGAAGCAGCCAAGAGGCCCATGTTAACTCTGGAGGAGCTCCAGACATCCACAGCTCAGGTGGGAGAATCTGTCCACTGGACAACTATTAGTTGTGCACTCCACTCCATGGTGGTGGCAGCATTGGCAGCATTGTGGGATGCTTTTCTTCAGCAGGGGCAGGGTAGCTGGTCAGAGTTGATGGGAAGATGGATGGAGCCAAATACTCCGATCATGTGTAGAGAATTCCGATCGAACAAAGTGCCATGCATGCTCAGATCAAATTCCTACATCAAAGCTATTGGCTACTAGCCTGAAAGTAGTCCCATCATAACGAAATTACGTCATCACATTCTGAAAGATCGGATTTTTTGACAACTTTGTCCGACCGTGTGTATGCAACAGTTTCGGACACAATCCGACGGACAAAATCCGACGGATTTGGTTGGCAGAATGTCCGACCATGTGTACGGGGGCTAAGAAGAAAACCTGTTAGAGTCTGCAAAAGATTTGAGACTGGGTTGTAGGTTCACGTTTCAGAAGGACAATGATGCTAAACATACAAGCAGAGCTTCAATGGAAAGGTTTAGATCAAAGCATATTCATGTGTTAGAATGGCCCAGTCAAAGTCCAGACCTAAATCCAATCTGTGGCAAGATTTAAAAATTGCTGTTCAGATGCCCTCCATCCAATCTGATGGAGCTTGAGCTATTTTGCAAAGAAGAATGGGCAAAAATGTCACTCACTGGATCTGGAAAGCTGGTAGAGACATCCCCAAAAAGACTTGCAGCTGTAATTGCAGCGAAAGGTGGTTCTACAAAGTATTGACTCAGGGGGGCTGAATACAAATCCATGCCACACTTTTCACATATTTATTTGTAAACAGTTTGAAAACCATTTATAATTTTCCTTCCACTTCACAATTATGTACCACTTTGTGTTGGTCTATCACATAAAATTCCAAAATACTCCTAAGGTTTTTGGTTGTAACATGACAAAATGTGGAAAATTTCATGTGGTATGAATACTTTTTCAAGACACTGTACAGCTGTGTTTCACCACTGTGTTTAGCTCTTTACTTTGCGCTAAAGAGGAAATAAACACTGATGGGTTTTACTTCCTCTTTTTTCGCCTGATTTTACTTGCAAAGTAAAAGCATAATGGGCTACTACTGTATGCATCGCATACTAGCCCATTATGTGGCACTTACCTGCAAATGAAGCCAGCGTTGTCCCTGTTGGTGGCCGCATTCACCTTCACTCCTCTTCCTTCCAGGGCTGTGGAATCGGCTCTGTGACTGGCCAGGGTTGTGTGATGTCACATTTGCATGGGAGCCATCAGTCAAGTCATTGCTAGTGAAGAAACAGCATGGAGGGCCGTTGCATCACAGCACATGTGCTGATGTTGTCGTGGCAAGTGTATATGGTAAATATCTCCTAAACTGTGCAGGTTTAGGAGCTATTTACAGTGCCTACAGGTAAGCCTTATGATAGGCTTACCTGCAGGTACAAGTGGTGTAACTAGGTTTACAACTACTTACAACCACTTACAACCACTTACAACTATTATAGAAACCTTCCAAAATACCCTAACATTTTTAAACTTTTCTTCTCTGTCTGCTTTCTTTGCAGCATATTTTTTCTCCAAGAATACAGGTGCTTTTAACATTATATTGGACCATTCTTTATAAGGCTTTCTCTGTATCTACTCGGGAGTTTGAAGATACAGTATATTAGGTTTTAATGCCCAACTCCAGGATTGGTTCCATGCTTGTTTGCCTAAGTAATGAAAAAAGAAAAGAGTTAGAATTTTTTATATAGTTACATAGTAGATGAGGTAGAAAAAAGACAAAAGTCAATCAAGTCCAACCTATGTGTGTGATTATATGTCAGTAATGCATTGTATATCCCTGTATGATGCGGTTGTTCAGGTGCTTATCTAATAGTTTCTTGAAACTATCGATGCCCCCTGCTGAGACCACCGCCTGTGGAAGGGAATTCCACATCCTTGCCGCTCTTACAGTAAACAACCCTCTATGTAGTTTAAGGTTAAATCTCTTTTCTTCTAATTTTAAGTGTGGCCATGAGTCTCGTTAAACTCCCTTTTGTCCCTATTGTGGGGTCACCAGTATGGTATTTGTATATTGAAATCCTATCCCCTCTCAAGCGTCTCTTCTCCAGAGAGAATAAGTTCAATGCTCAAAACCTTTCCTCATAACTGATATCCTCCAGACCATTTATTAGCTTTGTTGCCCTTCTTTGTATTCGCTACAGCGGGAGAATTATCATTTTATCTCTGGAATTAATCCCCTTTTTAATGCATGCCATTATTCTGTTTGCTTTGTTAGCAGCAGCTTGGCTTTGCATGCCATTGATGAGCCAATCATCTACTAGGACCCCCAGGTCCTTTTTCATCCTGGATTCCCCCAGATTCTCCCCCAGTGTATAGCTTGCATTCATATTTTTTCCACCCAAATGCATTATTTTACAATTTTCTACATTGAACCTCATTTGTCATGTAGTTGCCCACCCCGTTAATTTGTTTAGATCTTTTTGCAAGGAATTCAAATTCTGCTGAGAAGTTATTGCCCTGCTTAGCTTAGCATCGTCCGCAAATACAGAGATTGAACTGTTTACCCCATCCTCCAGGTCGCTTATGAACAAATTAAACAGAATTGGTCCCAGCACAGATCACTGAGGGAGCCCACTACCCACCCTTGACCATTTCAAGTATTCCCCTTTTATCACCACCCTCTGAACTCGCCCTTGTAGCCAGATTTCAATCCATGTACTCACTATGGTCCATGCCAATGGACCTTATTTTGTACAGTAAACGTTTATGGGGAACTGTGTTAAATGCTTTTGCAAAATCCAGATACACCACGTCTACAGGCCTTCCTTTATCTAGATGGCAGCTCACCTCCTCATAGAAGGAGATTGGTTTGGCAAGAATGATTCTTCATATATCCATGCTGATTACGGCTAATGATACCGTTCTCATTACTAAAATCTTGTATATAGTCCCTTATCCTCCCCTCCACTATTGATGTTAGGCTAACTGGCCTGCAATTCCCAGAGATGTATTTTGGGTCCTTTTTAAATATTGGTGCTACATTGCCTTTTCTCCAATCAGCTGGTACCATTCCAGTCAGTAGACCGTCAGTAAAAATTAGGAACAATGGTCTGTCAATTACTTGACTGAGTTCCCTAAGTACCCTTGGGTGTAAGCCATCTGGTCCCGGTAATTTATTAATGTTAAGTTTCCCAAGTCTAATTTTAATTCTGTCCTCTGTTAACCATGGAGGTACTTCCTATGATGTGTCATGAGAATAAACACTGCAGGTTTGGTTACTGAAGTCCCCCGATTCCCTCCTGAAGACTGAGGAGGAGAATAAATTCAATACCTTTGCCATCTCCCCATCCTTTGTAACCAGATGTCCTTCATCATTCTTTATGGGGCCAATGTGGTCTATTCTCCCATTTTTTTACTGTTTGCACACTTAAAGATTTTTTTTCTCTCCTCCGCTATGTGTCTTTCATGTTCTATCTTAGACAACCTTATTGCACGCTTACATTTCTTGTTGCTTTCTTTATAAAGTCTAAAGGCTGATGATGATCCCTCAATCTTGTATTTTTTGAAGGCCTTCTCCTTTGCTTGTATATGTATTCTTACATTGCCTTTAAGCCATCCAGGACTTTTGTTCGCTATTTTTAAATTTATTAGTCAATGGGGTGCATTGGCTAATGCCCTTATTAAAGCAAACCCATCTCTCCATGTTCTTTGTTCCTAAGATTTTATCCCAATTTTTGCCTTCTAGCAAGGTTTGTACTCTAGGGAAGTTGGCTCTTTTGAAATTCAGTGTTTTTGTATTCCCCTTATGTTTACTATTTGTGTGATTTATACTGAAGCCAAGTGATCGCTGTTACCTAAATTGCCCCGTATTTCCACATCCATGATAGGTCTATATTGTTGGTAATCAGTAGATCCAGTAATGCTTTGTTTCTAGTTGGTGTGTCTACCATCTGACCCATAAAATTGTCCTGCAAGACACTCAGGAACTGGCAAGCCTTAGATAAATGCGTGGTTCCCTCCGCCCAGTCTATGTCTGGATAATTAAAATCCTCCATTATGATAACACTTCCCATCCTTGCTGCTAATCCAAATTGTGATAGGAGATCTGTCTCCCCTTCGTCCCTCAGGTTAAGGGGCCTATAGCATACTCCCAGTATTATTTTCCCCTTAGCTTCATCCCTTTGGAGCTCTTCCCATAAGAATTTCACCTCCTCCCTAGCTTAGTGATGTCATCTCTCACATTCACTTTCATTGCTGTTAGTATGCAAAAAGATTTTCCAATTTTCCTTGGTTGTGACTGAGTATTCTTTGCAAAGTGAATTTTCACCACATTCACCAGGTTGTATATCAACCCCACTGACACTCATTGTGGGGAGACACAGCAACGAAAACCTTTGGAGAATGGATGGTTTGGCACTGGATCCCTACAAAATGTACTTGATGTCACCCAATAGTGTGAAGATGGTATGTGTCAGGGGTCTCCAAACTTTCTGAACAAAGGGCCAGTTTACTGTCTTTCAGACTTGGAGGGGGTCGGAGTGTGGCCAGTGGGAGTAGAAAATTCCCCAGCATCAATGGGAGTAAAGAATGCCCCATCATTGGTATTAGGGGGAGGAATATTGCCCTATTGTTGGTATCAGGGGAAGGAATAGTGCCTCATCATTGGTGTCAATGGGAAGAATAGGGCCCCATTGTTTTGGTCAGTGGTAGGAATAGTACCCTAATGTTGGGGTCAGTGACAGGAATTATGCTTTGTATCAGTGGGAGAAATAGTATATCAAGGGCATAATAAAGGCAAGCAAAGGGCCACATCCAGACCCCGAACTGCAGTCTGAAGACCACTGGTATATGTGTGTGATGTCTGGATGGCGTGCTGGCAGCTTCTGCCCATCGCCTTGGGCTGTGATAGGAAAAAAAGTAGATCTAAGTGTCACAGCGTGATATATCTTTGGGAATATGTCTTTGTTGATGTTTTATGGATATACTCTGTATAATATTTCAGCCCTGATGAAAAGTACAAGCCTTAGCCCCCAAAATGCATCGCTTTTTTGTACTGGAATAAACTGGTGTCTGGACTTTAATATCACAATGTGGTGCTTCAGTTTTGGAATTACTGTAGATTAGTTAAAATATAACAAGGATTCCAACCATTTACCGTTCTCTGCTGTGTGCTTTTTTTGTATTTTTGTTTGTGTCACCATCTGCCCCTTTGCTTTCCTAATGACCAGTGAGGCCACCCACTGCATTTAGCAGCCAATAGGAAAGTGCGTGTGTTGGGGAGAGCACAGAAGTTGTAGTTAGGATGTACAGATGAGCCTGATGTTCGAGACGAAAGTAAGTTCGGCTCGAACATTCGGGTGTTCGCAGAACAGTGAACAATATGCGGTGTTCGCAGCAAATTCGAAAGCCGCCGGAACACCGTTAGTCTATGGGATACTAACATGAAAAATCAAAAGTGCTAATTTTAAAGGCTTATATGCAGGTTATTGTCATAAAAAGTGTTTGGGGACCAGGGTCCTGCCCTAGGGAACATGTATCAATGCAAAAAAATGTATATAAAATGGGCCTTTTTTTTTTAAAACAGTGTTTTTTTTTTAATGCTTAAAGTGAAACAATAAAAATGAAATATTCCTTTGAATTTCATGCCTGGGGGGTGTCTATCGTATGCCTGTGAAGTGGCACATTTTTCCAGTGTTTAGAACAGTACCACAGCAAAATGACATTTCTAAAGGAAAATTTTTAATTTAAAACTGATCGTGGCTGTAATGAATTGTCGGGCCTCGGCAATATAGATAAAACTCATTGAAATAATGAGCATGGGTCCCCCCCCAGTCCATTACCAGGCCCTTTGGGTCTGGTAAGAATATTAAGGGCAACCCCGAACCAAAAAGACACGTCAGTCAGAAAAGAAAGTTCAGTCGCTGGGAGCCTCCCATGGAGACGGAACAGTTTGCTGCTTTTTTTTTCTTTTTCGGTCCATCGGGCGGCGTGACAGAAGGCGAATGGACATCGCTGAACATTTACATTTTTTTATTTTTTAATAAAGGACTTTTACCCTATTACTAATTCACATGGGGGGGGGATCTGGGGGTCTCCTTGTTAAAGGGGGCTTCCAGATTCTGATAAGCCCCCAATCGCATAACCCCACAACCACCGAGCAAGGGTCATGGGGATGAGGCCCTTGTCCCCATCAGAAAAGTCTGGTATGGATTTTGGGGGGACCCCTACGCCATTTTTTTAAAATTTGGTTCGGGGTTCCCTTAATATTCATACTAGACCCAAAGGGCCTGTTAATGGACTGGGGGGGGACCATGCTCTTTTTTTTCAATGAGTTTTATCTATATTGCCGAGACCCGACAATTCATTACAACCACGATCAGTTTAAAATTACAATTTTTCCTTTAGAAATATAATTTTGCTGTGGTACTACTCTAAACACAGGAAAAATGTGCCACTTTGCAGGCATACTATAGACACCCCCCACGCACGATATTAAAAGGAATTTTTCATTTTTATTGTTTCACTTTAAGCATTAAAAAAATCGGTGCTCCTGAATAAACAGCCGTTTTCTGAAAAAAGTTTTGCATTGGTACATGTCCCCTGTGGCAGTACCCGGGTCCCCAAACACTTTTTATGACAATAAATTGCATAGCCTTTAAAATTAGCACTTTTGATTTTTTATGTTCATGTTCCATAGACTTTAACGGTGTTCGCGTGTTATGACAAATTTTTTGCCTGTTCTGGTGCCAGCCGAACCAGGGGGTTTTCAGCTCATCCCTATTAGGATGCTGTGTAGTTAATAATCGCCTAATGTTGCGCAAAGGATTAGAAAAAACGTAGGCACTCTAGAATAAATTAAATTGATGAGTATGTGCCCAGGGGTATCTGCTAGACAAACCTGGGGCCACCTTACAAGCAGAAACATTCTGTATTTATCTGAATATCCTGTTTAACCACTGGAAGGCTTCAAATGTTGGCACATTATTTTAAAAACCCTAAGCTTTAAATATAAGATTTAGTAAAATCTTATTAGGTATTGTGTAACAATAGCAATATATAAACTTAACTACAATAAGAAAAATATCCAGCTGGTGTTCTAGATATAGCTCTAGTTAGTACAGCTTCCTAATCTCACTAAATGGATGGTAAAGTCATGGGAACAATCTTTCTGCACTGCATGTTTGCATACTGCATTGCAGGTAGCAAAGATTTTCTGACTTGAACAATCTTCATTGCCTCAAATAAGTGTTCTCTGCAGGCTACAGGTTTGTTGCACAAAGAAGAAACATGCAAAAATGTAAAAATGCCTTTATTTTCATTTAAAAATGTAGGTTACAATGCTGTGAACAGAAATAAAAATAAATTTTCATTTATATATTACAATAAAAGTATTTGTTGTCATCAGTAAAATATCTTACTACTCATCACTTTCTAACATTTTTTTTTCTCATCAAAGTGTCAGTCTACCAAAAACTGATATTTCAGTGAATTGTGAATTTGCATAAACCACTGGCTTCTTCCATTTTTGAGAACTTGGTTTCTAAGGTATTACACCAAACCTTTTTGTTCTACACACCCAAACAATTGAGTTTTTGCCTGCAGCTAAAGTGGGAATCCAGATTTTACCAAACCTGACCTAAAGTCCTGCCAGGACTGCATGTCTTACAAGCAAATAGATATGCAAAGGTGGAGTAACACTGCAGTGTGGATTAATATCATGGTTGGGTATCTAGACAGTGTGAACTATTAGACTTGTGGGGTGAAGTTTGGAAAACACTGATAGACACCAAAAAAAAATCTTGCACTATTAGTTAAATCTCTTATAATGGTCATTGCAGATGGATATAACTTGTAACTCAAATGCAGCTAGTCCCTGTGAGACTCTAGGACCTACCAAAAACTGAAATATCAATTTTAGGTTGATTTACCATGAAATAATGGTTTCTAAACTCCTAAAACCCAATTTTTATTACTCTATGCAATACACAAATTTGATTAATGTTGATTTCCAGGAATTAAAGCCAAACTGAAGTGACAGAAATAGATTAAATTAATCAGATGGACATTGTCATGAAAACCTTGATTTGTATAGTCTTACCTTTGCTTCACTATTATAGCTGTAGCACAGTGTGTATACTGTACATACTGTATGACTGCTCAGTCCAATAGGCACCAGAGTTTGAATGCTGGTTAGTGCACTTCATCTAAAAAACCTGTTCAGACACACAAGTCTGTGTTAGGACACTCGTGATGAGGTGTGGCTGTTACTTATCTATGCCAGCACAAAGTACCGGAGTGGGGTGCATATTTTCAGAGAGATTAAATTAGTAGTAAAGCCTTGTTTTAGCAGCAACACATTTGAACATATACATTTTGCACACAACATAACAAGAAGGAATCCTTTTGTAAAAACTGCAGAACACTTACAATATATTCATATTGTAGCCTCGTCCATTGGTTTCTTGTGTTCCACACTTTCGACAGCACTGAAAATGTGAGTAAAAATCATGTGAATCTGTACTCAGAAACACATATCTCATTAGGCAAATTGCTATACATGCATACCCCATTGATTATTTTGAGTACGCTGCTTATGCCAACACACACACAGGCAACCCGAAAAGACAAATAAAACAAGACAGGCCTATGTTCCGCCTCAGTGATAGCGCTGCCCTAAGCTGGCCATACATGAATCGAAAGTGAGCCAGTTCAGCAGGGAAGGCCGATTTTCGATCCATGTATAAGCAGGGAATTTGTAGAATTTGTACACACGTGGATCTACCAATTAAATTCTGTACAGCTGCTTTTAAAAAAGCAGTTAAAAAAACGGATCAATGTATTGACAGTTTAAGTTTTTGATCACTTCCCTTGGAGGAAGTGTAGAGATGTGTCTTTTGTTAGTGGTTCTTTGGGGCTGCCTGTGCATGTCTGTGCACACAGAATCCTCACCTAGGTCTGTAGTCCTCTTCCTAAGAGTGTACATGTAAGGGGGGTTTCAGTGCGACTCGGCAAGCTATGGAGCCGCCCTTACAGCAGAAATTTAAACCAGTGATCAGGGACACCAGATATAAAGGGAAGGCAGACTGCAAGAAAAACCAGAGGAAGCAGCACACAAGGTAAGTCATCAGCATCTTAAATAGTATATAAAAATAGAGTTTAATATCACTTTAAATAGGTATTGTAAGGCATTTCCAAGTATAAATAAGTTAAAAATTGTAACATATGATGGTACAGGACTATAAAGAGTAAAAAAGGTGTAAGACTTCAGATGGGCTTTAATTATGTAGGTACGGTACTTTCTTTGAGCATTTTAAAAGCAGATCCACATAGCGTGTACAATTGAAAAACTCTAAAAACAGGTTTGTGAATTTATCCATATTAAAACTAATTAATTAAGGTTATCATAAACATACTAAGCCTGTTGCATTTTACAACTATTTTCAGCAGAATTGTATGACATTTTTATCTAAAATTATCATATATGTAGACCTCAAGAGATCAAAAGTATTACTAAAGATCAGTTATATGGAGAAATGTTTCATCCGATACTTGGCTCATCTCTGGGGAATAAAAAGGTAAGCCAGAATTCCATGATACCTGAGGAAGTAATGAGCGGATTACCTAATAATTTTCAAACTTCAAACACTCAGCGTGATAACCGCTGCTACTTCCTACTGTGGTACAGGAATATTTAATCTCTAGGCTAGAGCCACCAAAATTCTACTCATTTCCTCGAACATCCTAACAGTACCTGTTTATAGAGGCTCATGATTGCTCTCTTTACTTTCTTCTTTCCATATTGGCTGAAATTATTATTTATTCCGCCAATTGAAAATAAAATAGTTTAGGCCAAGTAGGAAATAAAGGATGGTGGCAACGTGTCCAGGTGCTGTTAAATGGGATAGCAAGATTAATGGCATGGATAAGTAGCCAAAGCTCGAACAGTGTATGGCCAGCTTAATTTGTCAGAACCTGTACTTCTCAACATCAAAATTATCACTATGCTCCAGTGAAAGGAACAAACCAATACATAGTTCTTCTTCCTAAATAATCCTACAAGTTATAAATTCCTGTGTCTTCAGGTATGAACTGCCCATCTGAGGTAAAGCAATATTTCAACAGGTTAGGACTTTGCTTGGAACACTTAGGCCGCGTACACACGCGGGGACTGTTCGCCCAACTTTGTCCGCTGAACAGTGTTTCGGCGGACAGTCCGCTCGTGTTTGGGCTTTCAGCGGACAGTTTCAGCAAACAGTCCGCTGAACAAGGTTTTTCGGAAATTCCGAAAAACTGTCCGCTGAAACTTTGTTTCAGCGAACAGTCCCCTCGTGTGTAGGCTTGTTCGTCAAACTAAGTTCCGCGCATGCTCAGAAAGGATTTACACGCCGAAGTTTGCATTGCAGTGTATAGGACGTCGTTTTCTAGTCCCGTCGTACGTGCCGTTCACGTCATCGCGCACGGTTTCAGCAAACTGTTCGTTCGTCGTGTGTGGCCATGTCCGTCCATGCTAATTTTGAGCGGACTGTTTGCTGAAACTGTTTGACGGACAAAGTTGGGCGAACAGTCCCCGCGTGTGTACGCGGCCTTACTGAGAAGAGTCATCACATTTCAGTAAAATATTAAAAAATCTCCAGTGTCTAAAGCATCATTTATTTCCACAAACTAGACAGACAAGATCACCCTGAACAAAGAAGAGTGAGCCAATACCTTGGAGATATCGCATATATTTCAGATTTTCCGGGTCTGCTTCATAGGCTATTTGTGGTACTTGTTCACTGTAATATGTACAGTATCAACAAAACCAGGTCACTTGAGCCTGCAAGGCTCTTATTGTACATTCAAATAATATTATGTTTCAAACCACATAAAGATAGTTACACATCTTGACTGGTCCTTGAAATATCAACAATAGGATTTTATATAAAAAGTAGGTCACATTCTGAATTCACCTTACACTGTACATTAAATGACTCTTTAAATGTTTAAATATATATTTTTTTAAATATACGTTATTTAAAATACTTCTCTAAGTTTAACTTAAAAATAAATAGTTAATGATGCATAGAAAATACTTTTTTTTTTTTTTTTAATTTTGAATAGAATGAAGGCAGATTAGAACCTTTGTGAGGGTTTTTATTGCAATGACTTGTACCTATCATCATATTTTATCCTGTTGCAACCCGAATAAGAAATGACAGAAAAGGGGTTAAGAAAAGGAATACACAGACCGCAATAAAAATCTCACAGATGTTCCCTTCTACTTGATAAGGAACTGACGTCTGCAAACTGTACCCAAAAAAGATAGGCACAGGGAAAATAACTAATCACTAGTATTGCCTGTGGTCTCCTTGTAGCTGATCCTTTCCCTATTACTGACTATAAGCCTTGTTCTGCGCTGTGTTTCTGTATGGTGGTGGCCATCTTGGTAGAGGCAGCTTTACTTCCTTATGTCAGTCTCCAACAGTGAGCAGCACAGTGGTGAAATCACCACATTTTACTCTAAATCTTCTACGACTAGCATTCAGACAATGCCTTAGATCTCATATTGAAACTATACAGCTAAAAAGCAGTAAGCACAATCCTAACATTTAAAGGTAAAGTTAATCCAGGGAATATTCGATTGCCTCTTGGGGATCAGAAAATAATTTCTTCCCCCACTGGAGTAAATTGGATCATGCTTTGCTGGGGTTTTTTGCCTTCCTCTGGATCAACTATGGGTATAGGAATGTGTATATAAGATTGTATGATTTTTTTTTCCCCTCCTATTGGTTGAACTAGATGGATTTGTGCCTTTATCAACCAGACTAACTATGTAACAGTAATGTCAAATCACACTTTCTAGGTCAAATTAAAGACAAAATGTAAATTTTTCATGGTATTGCTTAGGCACAAATAGCAATTATTGATGCTCGCTATAACATAATTCTACTTTGAATTTAGTTCTACTTAAAAAAATATATATTTAATTTATGTATACAGTATACGGTGTGTATATATATATATATATATATATATATATATATATATATACTGTTTGCGTACTGTATACAGTGGGGAGACCAAGTATTTGATACACTGCCAATTTTGCAGGTTTTCCTACTTACAAAGCATGTAAAGGTCTATAATTTTCATCATAGGTACTCTACAACTGTGAGAGACAGAATCTAAAACGAACATCCAGAAAATCATTATATGATTTTTAAGTAATTCATTTGCATTTTATTGTATGACATAAGTTAAGCCCTTCCCTGTCAGTGACATTTGTACAGTAATCAATGAATTTTTATAGCACTGATCGCTGTATAAATGCCAATGGTCCCAAAAATGTGTCAAAATTGTCTGACGAGTCCGCCGTAATGTCGCAGTCCCAATAAAAATCCCAGATCGCCACCATTACTAGTAAAAAAACGAATTAATAATAGAAATGCCATAAAACTATCCCCTATTTTGTAGACGCTATAACTTTTGTGAAAACCAATCAATATACGCTTATTGCGATTTTTTTTTTTTTTTTTTACCAAAAATATATAGAAGAATACATATCGGCCTAAACTGAGGAAAAAAATCATTTTTTAAATATATTTTTAGGGGATGTTTATTATAGCAAAAAGTAACATTGTCGCGCTTTTCTTATAGCGCAAAAAAAAAATCCGCAGAGGTGATCAAATACCACCAAAAGAAAGCTCTATTTGTGTAAAAAAAAAAAAGGACATCAATTTTGTTTGGGTGCAACATCGCACGACCGCGCAATTGTTAAAGAGACGCATTGCCGAATCGCAAAAAGTGCTCTGGTCAGGAAGGGGATAAAATCTTCCGGGGCTGAAGCGGTTAATGTGTATTAACACTCAAAAATAAAAGTAAAATACATTGTAACTTACTGGTCATTGGCTGTAGTGACTGCACTCGTTTTCTCAGTGGTTTTCCCTTTATTTTTAGTGAGTTAAGCCCCATACACACCATCAGATTTTCTGCAGATTTTTTTCCTTCAGATTTACCAAAACCATATAATATGAAGTCAAACCTTAGGAGTTTCAATTTGTATGCAATCAGGCAGGCCCTTGCACTACATGGTTTTGGTAAATCTGAAGACAAAAATCAGAAGAAAATCTGATAGTGTGTATGGGGCTTAACTCTGTGAATAATGCAATTTCTGTTCAAGAGTGGCTATGCGCACTTCTCCATTGTATCTATGGTGGAGTTAGGATTGTCACCAAGACTAGATTTCAACTCAATTACATTTGGGGGTAATGAAATTAGTAGTTAAGAGAACCAAAATAGGGCTGTTTTTGCTTCTACTTTATCTCATACTAGCAGCCTACATTAATAGCAAGATCAACAGGTATTTTCTGTAATTGCTGAAAATATTCTCAACGCGAGAAATTAAAACAGATGCATCCCTTATATCTAAGGACAGGTAAGCTGCAAAATATTATTTTTAATATTTTCACACTGTTGCAGAAGACATTAAACATATAAATGTGCTAATTAAATAACTATTTAACATCCTAATTTAAGTTATGTGCTTTTCAGAAAGCAAAGTGTAGCATTCTTAATTAGCTTGGCCTGTTTCTGACAAGCTCCTACTTCTGAAGATTCTACACAATAACCCCAGGGTCACTTGCAAAAGAACTGAACTGTAAAAGAAGAGCATTTAGGCTTACCTTTCCAGTGACCCGTGTCTTTGAACGCTGATGATTTGCTGCTTGCTGGACACTGTAGATATTCTACGCTTTTACGTGTGAAATAACTGCTTCCTCCGACCCGTGCTGTGATTTCTCCTACCAGCTCATACGTCCTGTAGCTGGGATGTCAAAATACATCATGAGACTGAAGGAGCAGATATTCACACAGCTGGAAGTGTAGAATATGACCAGCAATCGGGAAGCAACCCAGGCTTTGATCACAAGGTAACAGGGTGACTTTAAGCAAATAAAACCCTTCATCATCAATTGGTTAATTAATAACTATCAGAAGTAGAAAAGTACTGCTGTACTATCAACTATAATATTATTACCAGCAGTAATATATTATAATATTGTAATTGCTTAATATAAGTAACTGTTATACATTTTTTTATTTTTTTTTAAACAAACTTGTAGAAACACAAAGTGGCCAAACCCAAGCTTTGTGGGCATAAGCAAGCATCATAATACCTCAGTACATGTTTTACATGCTTAATAACCTATGTATTACATGCTTAATAATGAGAAAAAAAATCCTAAACTAATACTGACTTTCTATTAGATGAAGCACATGTACACACTCTCTACCTTTAATCCCACAAGGCAATGGTCAGCCCTCAGGGACAAATAATGTTGGCTAGTCTTTGCCATGTATTATGTGGGAAGGAGCTGTTCCCTGAGGGCAACACCATGTGCTGACTGACCAGGACTTTAAAAAATGCCTTCATTGGTATTGGTTTCAGTGTTTAATCTTTCCATGTTCAGTCTTTACTACAGATTTGGACTTGACTTCTATTTATTGCATTTTTTGCAATGGATCGTGAACAATGGAATGTGTGCTGTGCTATGTTAACAGTCTGTGCATTCAGAACTGACACTGCAAACCCTTTCATAATTTATCCATAAAAGTGAAGATACACAGAATAGCAATGAAACTGAACATGGAGTTGAAAAAAGGTTTTATCAGGAATCTTTTTGGTAATGCCTTATGAAATTAAATGAAACAAGGAGAATACTAGCATAGTGTAAAAGTTTTTCCTTAAAAGTTTTTTAATTCATTAAAAAATATATATTATACTCACAAAAATGATATAAAGACATGATTCTCACATAATTTCCATAAGTAACATCTCATCAACCAATGAATGCACTAATCCGTCCATTAATGCTTAATTTGAAGACCAATCTCTAATATACTGGCCAATGTCTCATGACACCCATAAGTTAAGTGGATGTCCAAAACCAGAAAACTTTTTTTAGTTTAACCTCCAGGATTGTATAAATCATTTCATGTCACGTGAGGAAAAGTCTCCATCTCTGAATAAGCTCCAACCAGAGGGAATCCTGATGATCTAATGTTGTGGCAAACAAAAGGAAGTATGTGCTCCTTGGGAGGGGCATTGGAGCAAACTTGCTGCTTCAGCCAGCATGGAAAAATCACAATTTTACATTATGCAAGTCTAGTTTGAATGATTACTTGCAGTTTTGTAAAGTAAAAGGGGGGGGGGGGGTCAGTATGATCAAAATGTTCTGCTACAACAGTCAATAAAGAACACAATGGTTATATGATTTTACCACCATGCTTTATCCTCTGGTTGTATTGTGGGTGAATCCTGATTGACCTTCTTTATAACCCTCACAGACTCTAATGTCAAGATATCATGCAGAAATGGTCTTCCTACAGTGTCATAGTAAAGGTTTCACTCATTTACAGCTGGATTATAAAGTTATTTATTCTGCATCAGCTTTCTCTAGCCAGCTGTTGTGGAATTATAAATGCCATCTGTGAGCTAGGGAGGTGTATGTCACTATTTGCCAAGCCTGTTCTTGAAGTGTATGGAGGAACTGAAACTGAAAGGTAGATATATATCCTAGTACAATAGAAGGACATCCAGTAAGGCATTATTGGATTCTGGATGACATGGTCTGTGCCAGGTGGCAGACTATATTATGGGTTTGATTAAGAACTTGCTACGCATACAACTGTGATTGATTTCTGTTTCTGTGCAACTGGGAGTGGGTAACCAATCCTGAAAATGTAAACTGTGTTACTATTTTGCTTGAATTTGAGGGATATATTGATAGGATTATGTCAGAGGTAACTGACAGCTTTCCATTAGGGGGTCCTGGTTGGAGAGTCAGAAGAACTTATTCAGTGCCAGGAAAAACAGATATACTAGTGTTCACAGTCTCACACAAGGATGTATTGGATATGGCTCGTTCCCATGTGCTGGTTGTTGTTGGTCACTTTGGCTAAGAAAAAACAAAAGAGAGAGTTGAGGGGTTCTTGCCCAGTATTTTCAAAGCAGTTGAGTATTAAAAAGGTACTAGTACTCTTGCCTGTAATTTAGGTCATTTTTTGAGAGTAAAGGACACAAGTTCATAATGTTAGTCCTTGACTAACCTTGCCACCTGGTATCCAGATGCAATCCCTCTTGGGAACCACATCTTCTAAAGATTATAGTGAAAAAAACAGTTTTACATGTTTTTCTGTACTGGTGTTTCTACATAAAATTTTACAGACCAAGGAACCTCTTTTACGTCAAAGGTAACCAAGTAGCCTCATGATTGATGAAAATTATTCACCTATGCACCTCAGTTTACCAGCCCCAAATTAAAAGCCAGGTAAAAAAGTTAAATAGAATCATGACATGTATGCAAAAGTGTTTAATAAGGAGAGAAGATAATGGATCTTCCTGTTACCATACTTATTATTTTCAGTAAAGGAAATGCCACAGTCGTCCACAGGATTTTTCCCATTTAAACATTTGATGTCCCCAGGTACTCCTGGATATAACCCAGAAAATATGTTAGCAAGAGGCCACACCACACAAAAGTGTAATCACATTGTTCAGGTGCAGGGTAGGATAGCAGCAGCAATGCCCATAGTTTGAGAACATATGCAGCAAGCCCAAGAGACAAAAGCCATCTGCTCTAGTAAAATTAGAACTTTAATCCTGGCGACAGTCTTAGATTGGTGCCCACTTTAGAAAGTAAACATTTTGCAAAATAGTGGGGCTCCTATGAGTTCACAGAGAAAGTCAGTAACGAGATCTACCAGGTATATGAGCCCCAAAAGAAAAATCCCCTCCAAATATACTATGTAAATCTAATAAAACTCAAGAAGGATCAAGAGGCTCTTTCAGCAGAAAGTCACCCTAAAGTATCACCCAGCAAAAAAGTGCTGGGGCTCCTGTGAGTTCATTGAAAAAGTCAATAATGTGAATTAACAGGTATAACAGCCCAGAAAGAGATGACCCCTCCAAATACACCATGTAAATCTAATAAAACTCTGGAAGCATCAGGAGGCTTTTGAGTAGAAAGTGACCCTAAGTATCATCAATGAAAAGTGTACCAGAGGTTAGGTCAGAACCCCGGTCTGCTACTCAGATTCAGGAGATGAGAGTGTTCTTGGTACAAAAGAGGTGTTTTCTTAATTTTAGCTAACATAATTTACCTTAACAACGTGACTGAGGTTCTTGTGAAAGTCATTTTAAGATTATATCGGGTACCTGAAACTCAGAGGAAAGCCATTTCAGAAGAGGTTCATAAAATAATAGCCTTGGAGGTTATAGAGGAATCTAAAAATGAGTTGCTTAGCTCTAAAAGGTTTATCAGTAAGCCTAAAGGAAGCCTGATGTTCTGCAACAACTTGAGGAAATGCATTAAAATGACTAAATTTGCTGCTTGTCCCATGCCCCAGGTGGATGAATTGATAGAAATGCTGGGTCTTCACAGGTACATTCGCCTCCAATCTTACTTAAAGGTATTGGCAGGTTCCCTTAACAGCCAGGGTAAAGGAAAAGACCAGGTGGGCTGTACCAGTATGTGGTTCTCCATTTTGGCTTCCATGAGACCCCAGCCTAATTCCAAAGATTGATAGACTACATTCTTAAACCCCACAATGCATGATTTTGTATGTTATCATCACCATAGGTGATGTTATTTTTGGTCTTGACTGGGATTTCCAATTAAAGAAGGTCTGTCAAGTTCTAAATTTGATTCACAAGGCTAGGCTAGCAGCAAATCCAAAACAATTAAAATTAGGCCTGAAAGAAGCCCACTGAAGGCTACAGCATTGGGTAGAGAGTCTTAAAAAAGCTAATGGACAAGATTAAGGCAATTAAAATTATGCCCAACCTGTGTAAAAAAATTAATAAAAAAAATTACTAATCTTAGCAAAGACAACAAGTCCACCATGTGAAATGGAACGAAGAGGCAGAGAGCACTTTTCAAGAGTTGAAGACAATTTTACATAGGGGACCAGTGTTAACCATTCCTGACCTCAGCTGGGAGCTTCTTGTACAAACAGATGCCTCTGATGTTGGCCTGGGAGCAGTTATGTCCCAATAAATTAATGGAGAAGAGCATCCAGTCACATCCCTCAATCAGGTTTGAGTTAATTGCAGATGTATTAGTGCACTTAAAAAAAATGAGTACTGCCTGTGATACTTTTTTTATTTATTGTACTAACATCCAAATTTTCAGGACAAGCTTTTGGGGTGTGTCCCCTTCTTTAACCAATTCAAGGCCAGGCCTATTTCTGAGATTTGTATATATGTGTGTGTATATGTATATATATATATATATATATATATATATATATACACATATTTATTTTTAGGGACCCTAGAGAATAAAATGGCAGTCATTGCAATATTTTATGTCACATTGTATTTGTGCAGCGGTCTTTCTAACGCTATTTTTTTAGAAAAAATACACTTCAATGAATTTTAAAAAAACAGTAAAGTTAGCCCATTTTTTTTGTATAATTTGAAAGATGATGTTAAGCTGAGTAAATAGATATCTAACATGTCATGCTTTAAAATTACGCACACTCATGGAATGGCGACAAACTAAGGTACTTAAAAATCTCCAAAGTCGAGATTTACATTTTTTTAATGGTAACCTGTTTAGAGTTACAGAGGAGGTCTTGTGCTAAAATTCTTTCTCTCACTCTAATGATTCTGGCGATACCACACGTGTGGTTTGAATACTGTTTACATTTATGGGTGCGACTTACATATGGGTTTGCTTTGACACGTGAGGGATGGGGCGTTTAAAAAAAAAAACTTTTTCTTAATTTTGTTTTATTTTTACACTATCCTTTTAAAAAAAAAATCTGATTCCTTTTTGCTGCCACAAGGAATGTAAAAATCCCTTGTGACAGTAATAGGCAGTGACAGGTACTCTTTATGGAGGGATCTGGGGTCTAAAATATCCCAAACCCCTCCTCTGCACTTGAAAGTATTCAAAACGCCAATATTGGCATTTACAAATACTGTGGATTTTAAAAAATTGGCGCAGTTGACTGCCGAGTAAACGGGAAGTGACGTTGCTTACGGGTTACTACATCGGAAACCCAATCAAAGCAGATTCCGGCTTTGATCAGGACTCCAGGCAGCCGGCAAACGTGCTGGCTGTTGGCTCAGGTCTCCTGGTGGGACGTGAAACCTGGGCGAATCGCCGGAAGGCAACGGGGGGTGTCCTCTCCTGCTGCTAGTAACAGCTGAGTGGCTGCATAGCCGCATCAGTTGTTATTACAAGAAAGCCGACCGTTGGTTCTAAAAAAAACGGTACCAGGGTGATACTCCGGTACAACCACTTGAGCAAAATTACATACAGGTATGTGATTTTGCAAGACATATTTTTTTTTTTAAAGAACACAGGCTAGGGACCCAACAAGGGAATGCTGATGGACCATCAAATGTGCACCATTTGTTGGAAAAATATACTCTTTTCCACAGGTCTGAGGAGGTGGTGGGTATGTAAAGCATTGGTTAATAGGATTGTGAATGGTGCTTACGTGTCACCTAGGTTTCTCCCATACACATAGATAATGGGCGCCTCCAGAGTTTATGGCTGATGTGGAATATTTTTTTTTTCTCACAAATCTTTACGTTCTGGTCTGGGTTCTGGAGCACAGAGCCTTTGTAGAGCTTTGATTGGGATAAAGCCTTTATTCCTACCTCTAGTCTGAGTTGCCCACAGGCCTTTATATATTATCACGTCTAAAGACCTGAGAACATCAGCCAAGCATGTTAGTAAAAGAAAAACATTATTTTTTTACAATCTAAACAGGCAAACAGGAAAAACAGCTTGTCTTCAGCAAACAGAAAACACACACTAGTCCATGCTCTGGTTCAAATTGCAAAACAAGGAAATGGCGCACCACCACTATATCAGTCCCATGGTTTTAAGGTTTCCTGTTGACTTCAGGGGTGCTAAAGAGGAGGTTTTCACAGCTCAGCAATTGTGGTTCAATCCTAAAACTCAGTTGCACAGGTGTCCAGCCCTCTCACAGCCAGGTGCCGACTGTTATCTCTTTCTTTCCTGTACTCTGAGGCATCTGGGTTAACCAAAGTCCCTGTAATCAGGGTTTGGAGGTCCTACCCACCCAAAACTCTTTGAACCCCAAAATTGCAGGTCCCTAACAAGGACTTGGCAATCTGCAGAGTACTGAAAGTCAGTCCACTCCCCTCTAGCCAGACTACTTCAGAACCCCTCACCCTGCATGGGTAAGAACCCCTGAGTAATCAACATTACTTGCAAACTGTACCCCTGGAAGGGACCACAACCCAAATATTGGGGAAATATACCTGCCATTCAGGACCCAACCCTGGTCTCCAGTACAATATACAGTATCTCACAAAAGTTAGAACACCCCTCACATTTTTGTAAATGTTTTATTATATCTTTTCATGTGACAACACTGAAGAAATTACACTTTGTTACAATGTAAAGTAGTGAGTGTACAGCTTGTATAACAGTGTAAATTTGCTGTCTCCTCAAAATAACTCAACACACAGCCATTAATGTCTAAACCGCTGGCAACAAAAGTCAGTAGACCCCTAAGTGAAAATGTCCAAATTGGGCCCAAAGTGTCAATATTTTGTGTGGCCACCTCTATTTTGTAGCACTGCCCTAACCCTCTTGGGCATGGAATTCACCGGAGCTTCAAAGGTTGCCACTGGAGTCCTCTTTCACTCCTCCATGATGACATCACAGAGCTGGTGGATGTTAGAGACCTTGTGCTCCTCCCAGCAAACTTCCATTTGAGGATGCCCCACAAATGCTCATTAGGTCTGGAGACATGCTTGGCCAGTCCATCACCTTTACCCTCAGCTTCCTTAGCAAGGCAGTGGTCATCTTGGAGGTGTGTTTGGGGTTATTATCGTGTTGGAATATTGCCATGTGGCCCAGTCTCTGAAGGTTGGGGATCATGCTCTGCTTCAGTATGTCGCAGTACATGTTGGCATTCATGGTTCCCTTGATATACTGTAGCTCCACAGTGCCAGCAGCATTCATGAATCCCCAGACCATGACACTCAGACCACCATGCTTGATTTTAGGAAAGACACACTTGTCTTTGTACTCCTCACCTGGTTGCCGCAAAACACATGCTTGACACCATCTGAACCAAAAAAGTTTATCTTGGTCTCATCAGACCACAGGACATGGTTCCAGTAATCCATGTCCGTAGCCTGCTTGTCTTCAGCCAACTGTTTTTGGGCTTTCTTGCGCATCATCTTTAGGCTTCCTTCTGAGACGACATCCATGCAGACCAATTTGATGCAGTGTGCGGCAAGTGGTGTACTAACAGGCTGACTCATACATCTATTTCCCATAGACAACCTCTGGATATGACGCTAAGCATGTGCACTTAACTTCTTTGGACGACCATGGCGAGGCCTGTTCTGAGTGGAACCTGTCCTGTTAAACTGATGTATGGTTTTGGCCACTGTGCTGCAGCTTAGTTTCAGGGTCTTGGCAATCTTCTTATAGCCTTATAGCCCTGGGGGCCACAAAAGATGTATATATCCAAATTACCATGGGGCCGTATTAAACTGGAACAAGGGCCACAATTGGGCCCGCGGGCCGGACTTTGGACATGCCTGGCCTAGGTTATCTTTATGTAGAGCAACAATAATTTTTTTCAGATCCTCATAGAGTTCTTTACTATGAGGTGCCATGTTGAACTTCCAGTGACCAGTATGAAAGAATGAGAGTGATAACATCAAATTTAACACATCTGCTCCCTATTCACACCTGAGACCTTGTAACATGAATGTGTCACACAACACCGGGGAGGGAAAATGGCTAATTGGGCCCAATTTGGACATTTTCACTAAGGGGTCTACTCAGTTTTGTTGCCAGAGGTTTAGACATTAATGGCTGTGTGTTGAGTTATTTTGAGGGGACAGCAAATTTACACTGTTATACAAGCTGTACACTCACTACTTTACATTGTAGCAAAGTATAATTTCTTCAGTGTTGTCACATGACAAGATATAATAAAGTATTTACAAAAAACATGAGGGGTGTACCCACTTTTGTGAGATACTGTTATATAACAAGGACATTACAGCACAGTAAGTATAAATGTATAGCCAGTAATCCCTGCCCTTTAAAGTTACCAACCTGCACCATGCAGTATAAATAGAGATATGAATGTTATGTTTTTTTTCATTTGGGATCTACTTGGTGACTTGCATAGATTACTATTTATTATGCGTTGCTTGGTGGCCATCTTCAAAAAGTAACATATTATTAAATGACAAATATGTTTTACTTAATCCCATTAGGAACATTACATGAATGAGCATGTTGGTCCATAAATATGCATGGCACTCATAATTAAAAAGACTACTTCATATTTGCTGTCTAAATTATGCTACTGTTTTAATTAGTGACACATTTGAATCTGAATCAGACTGCTTTTATTTGTAGGTCTGGGTGATTATTATAGTTTCTGCTACTAAATGAATGGATTTTGCAAGCTGCAATGTGACATAGACTAATGAAAACAGAATGTGTTACGTATTTCTGTTGTCTTAAGGCACAATTAGGATTATGCCACTGCAACCAAGTACACTGGGAATGTACAGTACATGCACCCTAACAAAACATAATGTTTAACATGCCCCATGGAGCTGCACGATTCTGAATAAAATGAGAATCACAATTTTTGCTTAGAATGCTTAGATCACAATTCTCGGCGTAACATCATCTTTCACATTATACAAAAAATTGGGTTAACTTTACTGTTTAGTTATTTTTTAATTCATTGAAGTGCATTTAAAAAAATAAAAATAAAATGAAGGACTGCTGTGCAAATACAGGGTGATATAAAATATTGCAATGACCACCAATTTATTCTCTAGGGTCTCTGCTAAAAAAATGTATATAATGTTTGGGGGCTCCATGTAATTTTCTAGCAAAAAATACTGATTTTAACTTGTAAGCCAAAAGTGTTAGAAAAAGGCTTAGTATTCCAGTGGTTAAACTGACCTCATTAGCAGACAGAAGTTCATCCCTTTGATCTTTAAAAGAACACAATGGTACAATGTTTCATTTTATCTCTCTTTCAGAGCATGTTGTTGATAAACACTGCTGGTTGCTTTTTTTTTTTTTTTTTTTTTTACAGCTGTGAGCAAGGAATGGCTATGCACTTGTTACATGAACTGTGGAAATGCCGGATTAAGATCGTGAGAGGATTTGAATCGAGATCATGATTTTTAAATGATTAATCATGCAGCTCTACTCATGGAATAGATCCAATATAAGAAAAAATAACATTCTGATATAACTAAACCCATACAAATGTATTAATTTAAAATTAAGTCTAAATTATACCAGTCCAACAAAACCAGCTTTTGGGTCAGAGATAAAACAGTGTCATACATGATCGCTAGTTTACATCATAAGCAAATGTAAAAATCAGTACTTTATTTAAAATATTTAAAAGGATAAACTGGAGATCAAGCTTTATTTTTAAAGTGGAACTTTAGACAGAGAATTACAACCTCAATTCCCCAAAAATTTGGACGCTTTGTAAAATATACATAAAACCAGAATGCAATGATTTGCAAATCTCATAAACCCATAGTGTATTCACAATAGAAAACAGAAAACAAATCAAATGTTTAAACTGAGAAAATGTCAATTTTAAGAAAACAATCAGGTCATTTTGAAATCAATGGCAGCAACACATTTCAAAAAGTTGGGATAGTGCCATAAAAAGCTGGCAAAGACATACTAACAAGGAAGAGCTGGAAGAACATTTTGCAACTAGTCAGGTTAATTGGCAATGGGTCAGTAACAAGAGCATCATAGAGATTCAGAGCATCTCAGAAGTAAAGATGGGAAGAAGATCATCAATCTGTGAAAAGCTACAATTATGTTCCTATTATATAAAAAATCATCATCTGCAGTATATAATATCATCAAAAGACTCTGAGAATCTGAATAAATTTCTGCGCATGGGATGAGGCCAAAATGCAATATTGGATGATCTTCAGGGCATTAGACAGCACTGCATTAAAAACGAGTATGATTGTGGACATCACTGCATTGCCTCATGAATACTTCCAAAAATCACTGTCTATGGACACAGTTAACAGTGCCATCCAACAATGAAAGGTAAGGCTTTAGCATGTAAAGAAGAAGCCATATCTGATCAAGATTCAGAAATGCCGTTGTCTTCTCTGGGTCAATGGTCTGTTGCATAGTGGAACAATGTTCTGTGGTCAGACAAATCAAAATTTGACATTCTTTTTTGGCAACCACGGGTACCACGTCCTCCAAAACTAAAAAAGAGAGGGACCTTCCAGCTTATCGGTGCTCAGTTCAAAAACCTGCATCTTTGATGGTATGGAGGTGCATTATTGTGTATAAAATGGACAGCTTGCAAATCTGCTGAAAGATACATCCAGGTTTTAGAGCAGCAAATGCTCCCATTCAGATGACATCCTTTTCATGGAAGGCCTTGTATATTTCAACAGGACAATGCTAAACCGCATACTTCATCTATGACACCAGCATGGCTTTCTAGTAGAACGTTCTGGGTGTTTAAATGGCCTACCTGCAGTCCAGACCTTTCACCAATTGAAAATATTTGGCTCATCTTAAATGGAAAAATAATCCTCTCCAAATTCCAGCAACTGGTCTCCTCAGGTGTTTACAGAGTTTTGCTAGAAGAGGGGACGCTACACTGTGATAAACATGGGCCTATCCCAACTTTTTTGTGACGTGTTGCCAATTCCAAAATGATCTTATCAAAATGATCTGTGCGGCACACAGCTGAACACAGGTGGACGGCTCTGAAATCTGGAAACCGGTGAAACACACACATTTTGAATGCTTGTGATGTTTTTAATAATGTACGCAGATATTTAAATGGAGATTTTATTTGTTTTGAGCTACTTCTTTTTTAAAAAAAAAATAAAACGGTATTACGCTATGTGCATACTTTGTTTTGTTTTATGACAAACTTGGAGTATTGCTGGAAACGGGACCCCTGAGGGAAGACGTAGGATTTTGTGGTACACCTAAAAGAGTGTCTACTCCCTAAGGCTGGTTTTATCAATGGTGTCTGGTGAGTTTTACCCCCTGTGGGGGATGCATCGCACGTGGTGAAGCACTCCCATTTTTCGGTGGAAGAAATGACAGCAGCACTTTGATCACCTCGCAACGTTGATTAAAACACTACAATCACCCTATCTGCACACTAAGGACTCTCCTCCTTTTTATTAGAGCTCATACACAATTATTTGTGAAAATTCTGTGAACTCTATATAGAGCGCTGTTTTAATACGGAGATTCTCAGACTTTTATTGATGAATTGTTTGTATTACTGGTTTATATAATCACTATAGTTTTTAAACGGCTGCTATTATTGTTTGGATAGCTAGGTCATAATAGACCTGGCAGATTTTATCCAGGTTGTTTGGTTCTATTGGCATTTCATATGCAGGTATTTATATAAGGATATACATATATATATATATATATATATATATATATATATATATATATTTTTTTTTTTTTTGAATCTGTTGTGTAGTCATTGTTTTGCGCTGAGTGGTGTATTATAGGCCGTTTTTGAAATACACCTGTTGTTTAGATATATATATATATATATATATATATATATATATATAGTACTCAATACTATATTAAATATATTGATGCCTTTTGCACTAGTCCATTTAGGTATTTTTAGCAGGTAGGCTGGAGTTCTGCATAAACAAACTTACAGGAGTCTTTAGCATAAAATCTTTGTTTCATTTATTCTGATTTGTTTCGTATATTGGAAGTCAAGGAACATTGGCTATATTCGTTTTAACGTGTTAATTCCTTATTTAGGGAGATTACCCATGTACTGTTTGAGATGGATGGAGGTGGATCCAGAAGAATATCTAGATCATAACATAGCATAACATTTGGAACAAAATAATTTCAGATTAATTTGTTATGTTATGTTCAGAGATTCTGATGGATCTAACCAACCCAAATACAATTGGGAATCATCATCTTATTTCACTTTTATACCTTACTGTATTTATTGCAATAGGTATCCATTTCATATGTACTGCATTTTCTAAAATAACTGAAAAATGTTAATGCAAAATAAAAACAATATAGATTCAAATCAATTTGGATCATTTGTTATGTCTTTATGTTATTTCGGATGCTTCAAACATTAACAATAGTCCCAAACTATAGCATGATAATATCCGGATCAAAGGCCTGAATACAAATGAATTTGTTTCTTTATAATTTGGATTTGTTGAAAGTCTTTACTATTGTGATTTGGGGATTCGTATAAGTACTAACAAATCTCTGAATAACGACAATTTCATCAGAATTTCATCAGAATTTTAATTTGTAACAAAAGGAATCATGCATGTCCAGTGGGCACTCCTTATGAGTCTATTGATGTAATATTGTTTGAGTGGAAGGTAGCTGTCTATTTATTTATTTATTTTTGTTAACAGTATATTCACTTATTTTTTTTTATGTTAAATTTTTATTATTTGTGAATTTTGGGAGCAGCATGATTTTTATTTTTATTTTTTTTATAAATTGCTGTATATTGGTTGTAATTCAGGTTTACAATAAACAGTTGGTGGAATAAATCCTGCTATTTAGCATCTAGTAATCCGTTTTAAAAATATCACAAAGTTTCTTTATCACAGTCAGTATTTGGCTCCCTGCTTATTTTTACTCTCATATTCTTTAAAAAAAAAAACACACTTAGGGGAGAGTCCAGTAATAACTAACACTTTGCTACAACCCAATGATGTAGCAGGCTCTTGTAAGCTGCACCATTCATCATGCAATGTACCAACACCAGAGGAAACAAAGAAGGTTTGGTGGATTTGCTATGCAGTACATCACTGTTATCTCCCAAAATACTTATGAAATGAGGTTTAATTTTACTATACCATCATAAGGGCTGTTTCACATGGTGCTGCCCCACTCCCAGATCCCCTGTGGAAATGAAGCTGCTGCTCCACTTCCAGATCCCCTGCTGAAGCAAAGCTGAATGGGACAGATGTCAGTGTTTTTTACATCTGTGCTTGTCCAGTTTGTGTCCACATTTACACAATAAATACATAATGGCTCTATGTGTGGTTGGATGTAAACAGACCGTTACATCAGGCTACCTCTAATCTGCCACGTCTAGGTCTGGAAAAAAAAAAATTCCTTTTCCGTTTTTATTTTTCCAGATTTTGTCAGACTGGGAGGTAAGTGGGTGTAAATGGGCACAAGTCCCTTTACATCAGCCTGCCCATAGAGCTGCATGGAGCTTCCATTCTGGTCCACCTAAAAAACTGACAGGTGGTCCTGAATGGAAAGCCCATGTGAAAGGTATTAGGCCGCGTACACACGGGCGGACTGTTCGCCCAACTTTGTCCGCTGAACAGTGTTTGGGCGGACAGTCCGCTCGTGTGTGGGCTTTCAGCGGACAGTTTCAGCGGACAGTTGGACGGACAAGGTTTTTCGGAAATTCCGAAAAACTGTCCGCTGAAACCTTGTTTGAGCGAACAGTCCGCCCGTGTGTAGGCTTGTTCGTCAAACAAAGTTGCGCGCATGCTCAGAAAGGATTTTCACGCTGAAAGCTATAATGCAGTGTATAGGACGTCGTATTTTTCGTCCCGTCGTACGTGCCGTTCACGTCATCGCGCACGGTTTCAGCAAACTGTTCGTCCGTCGTGTGTGGCCATGTCCGTCCATGCTAAGTTTGAGCGGACTGTTTGCCGAAACTGTTGGACGGACAAAGTTGGGCGAACAGTCCGCGCGTGTGTACGCGGCCTGAATTGGGTTTTCAATTATTTAAAATATAAAAAAAATCCCAAAGGCCAATGCTGCACTAGAACAAAACAATCAATAGAAACTTTTAGGTATATGAACACAGCTGCTAGCACCCCAAAGTCTAATACAAACTCAAATGTATATATATGCAAAATAGATGCAGCGCTAGTGATATTGCAAAGTTACAGAATTTACAAGTGAAAAGAGGCTCTAAATTTCAATCCATAGGTGAAAAATAACACTCATCCATGCTTAGTATAGATAAGCTGTAGGAGAGGGGAACGTGAAAATCCTTCACATAATGTGCACACAGCTCTCCGCACCAAAATGAGTAAGTAGCCTGCTTATCAGCTCACCAAGCTCAGGGAAATAGGTCTCCCCAGGACCCTTAATAGTGTCTGGAACTTACACCTTACTGAATTTAATAAAATAAGCGGGTTGCACTTACAAGATAAAAGCCATTTGTAGGCAACAAAGCACTGTATCATGTGGTAAGAACCGCGGCGTCTCTACAGGCTTCGCTTCACTTCCTGATTCACTTGTCCATCAACCTCCTGAGGAAAAAACGTGATGAAGTCACCATTGCTGACCCCACCCTACACGTTTTATCACTACTGGACGTCGCCTGGGGATAGGCCAGGTGACTGGGTCATCACTCATATCATTTTTATAGTCCAGTGGTGCCATCTTAACTACTAGCCGTGGGACTAATATGATAGATACAAGGCTGCAATGGCATTTTAACTGCTGGCCACCCATTTAGACAATGAAAACAGGGAAATGAGAGAGCGGCATATGTAAACAAAGAAACTCATCATCCAGTGGCAGAAAAATAAAAAGGCTAAATAGAAACAATTATTGTTATAACAATTAGCAAACTCAGAAAGGTAAACGCTGCATATATAAGTGAAATACACATTAGGGCAATAATATTAATCATTACAAAATAGAAAGGAGTAAAATTAACATGAATATAAATAAAAATAAATATAGATATGAAAATAACATAAAAATCCTTAGACGTTATTTATAAAGCAATTGATATCCCAATCGACAGGGATATCTGGAGAGTGATATTGATGAAACTACAGAAAAAGTAGGAAACATGGACAGGGATCATATGCTAAATAGGATAAGAGTGACTAATCATGGCCAAGATAACACATTTGGATGGTCTACTATCACAGGATATTCCAATCAGCACGTCTCTGTAAAGAAAATCCTCAATAAGCATTGGGGTATATTAAAGGCTGATAAAATACTTGGCCCTGTAATCCCAGATCACCCTATAGTACTATATAGGGGAGCTCCATCATTGCAACACAATATTGCCAAATATTATCAAAAACAATTTATTTTTTTCAATCTATGAAGGGTTTTTACCCTTGTAGAAAATGCAGTATTTGTCAGATTTATTCCTTTAGAGGGTGCAAATGTGACTTTTCAATCCATACAGACATGTAGAACATATAACATAGAATCATTTATTACCTGTTCTACGGAAAATGTTGTTTACATGATCCAGTGTCCATGCTCTAAACAGTATATCGGACGCACTAAAAGGGCATTGTATGTACCTTTGGCTGAGCACGTAGGGAATATTAAGCGTGGTTTTAGAAAACATAATCTATCTAGACGCTATGCTAAGTACCATCACAGGAAACTCAAAGGTACCCTCTTTTTGGCTTTTGACAATATTTTACCTCATTGGAGAGGAACAAACATGGTCAGATCAATTTCTAGGCTAGAAACCAGATGGATATTTGATATGAAATCTTATGTACCTTTCTGGTTTAATGTTGATTGGGAAATCAATTGCTTTATAAATAACGCCAAAGGATTTTAATTTTATTTTCATATCTATATTTATTTACATTTATGTTTACTAGGGATGAGCTTCGTGTTCGAGTCGAACGTACGTTCGACTCGAACATTGGCTGTTCGTGCGTTCGGCGAATTCCGAACGTTTTGGCCGTTCGCGTCAAAATTCGAGTGACGCGCGCGCGGACCATAATGCACTGCGTTGGCGCAGTGCATTGCTGCCCGATGATTGGCCAAGCATGCACTGTGACCCCGCATGCTTGGCCAATCGCAGCGCCGGCAGCGAGGAGAGCCATAATTGGCCACAGGCATCCTGCCTGTGGCCAATCATAGCTCAGGCTGTGTAGTGCACGCCCCACACTATATAAGGCCGCCTTTGAGGCGGCCTCGTGTAGTGTGTTACTTAGCATCTGAAGCAGTGGGTGTTCTGTGTACCTTCAACACAGTACACACCAATCGTTTTTGGCTGATTTCCTATCTTGCTGCTGTGTAGTGGTTGTTGTCTGTGCCCTGACTGCAGTATACACCACTATATTCACCTCGCCTATATAGCTAGTGATCTAGCTTTAACCACTTAACAACTGCCCATTGCCAATTAACGGCTTCAGGGCGGTTGTTTAACTCTGAGAGGCCGTTAATTAACGGCCTCCCAGAATTCTGCTCTCGCGTGCCCCGAGGTGTGCGCACTCGAGAGCATCCGTGACCGCCGGGTCGCATCACGGATCACGGTAAACGGCCGCTCATAGCGGCCGTTTACCACGTGATTGCTCCGTCAAATGACGGAGTGATCACTTGGAAACAAACCGGCGTCATGTTATGACGCCGGTTCCTCCCTCCCCTCTGTACCGATCGGTACAGCGGAGGGGAAAGAGATCGGTGTCAGCAGCGATGTGGGCTGCATCTGCAGTGCCCACATCGCTGCTCACCGAATTTAACCCCTCAATTCCCTGCCAATACTCTGCAATACCAGTGCATACTCTGCAGTACCCTGCCATTACTCTGCAGTACCCCGCCATTACTCTGCAGTACCCCGCCATTACTCTGCAGTGCAGTACCCTGCCATTACTCTGCAGTACCCTGCCATTACTCTGCAGTACTCCCCATTACTCTGCAGTAACCCCCATTACTCTGCAGTAACCCCCATTACTCTGCAGTACCCCCCAATACTCTGCAGTACCCTGCCATTACTCTGCAGTACCCCCCATTACTCTGCAGTGCAGTACCCTGCCATTACTCTGCAGTAACCCCCATTACTCTGCAGTAACCCCCATTACTCTGCAGTACCCCCAATACTCTGCAGTACCCTGCCATTACTCTGCAGTACCCCCATTACTCTGCAGTAACCCCCATTACTCTGCAGTAACCCCCATTACTCTGCAGTACCCCCCAATACTCTGCAGTACCTGCCATTACTCTGCAGTACCCGCCATTACTCTGCAGTACCCCCAATACTCTGCAGTACCCTGCCATTA
This sequence comes from Lithobates pipiens, assembly GCF_037356315.1. Classification (NCBI taxonomy): domain Eukaryota; kingdom Metazoa; phylum Chordata; class Amphibia; order Anura; family Ranidae; genus Lithobates; species Lithobates pipiens. Next base: position 411,394,630 of record NW_027507764.1, on the reverse strand, counting down.
CTCTGTAGTACCCCCCAATACTCTGCAGTACCCTGCTATTACTCTGTAGTACCCCGCCAATACCCCGCCAATACTCTGTAATACCCTGCCATAAATTGCCATACCCAGCCATACTCAGAGATACCCAGCCATACTCGGTGATACCCTGAAATACCCAGCCATAGACGCCCCCCACCCCTCACCGCCCTCCGGTGCTTCTACCAACTCGCCAGTACGATCAAAGCCAGAATCTTTTTTTTTATTTTTTATTTCAGGCTTCCCAGCCTAGAGGTGAGATGTGGGGTCATATTGACCCCCAGATTTCACTGTAAAGAGGACCTGTCACCCCATATTCCTATTACAAGGAATGTTTACATTTCTTGTAATAGGAATAAAAGTGATCAAAAATATATTTTTGGGGAAAAAAATGCCAAACTAAAATAAATAAAGTAAAATGAACAATAAAAAAATAAAATAAAAATTAAAGCGCCCATGTCCCCATGTGCTCGCATGTGCCACACATGTGAGGTATCGCCGAGAATGTTAGAGCGAGAGCAATAATTCTAGTCCTAGACCTCCTCTGCAACTCAAAACATGTAACCAGTAAAAAAAAAATTAAAGCGTCGCCTATGGGGATTTTTTAAGTAGCGACGTTTGGCGCCATTCCACGGGCATGTGCAATTTTGAAGAGTGACATGTTTGATATCTATTTACTCAGCATAACTTCATCTTTCACTAATGCGTTTAATATGCGTACAAGACCCAAATAGGCTGGTAATGGGCAGGGAGGGCTACCCATGCCATGTTTCTCAATGATTTTCAACCATATTGCAGGAACCAGATATAACATTAAAACCGCAAGCAGTTTTAAATGGTGTTATTTCCGTTTAATGTCATTTTGTGCAGGGACTGTTCTAAACACGGGAAACACGTGGCACTTCACAGGCATACTACAGACACCCCCCAGGCACCATATTTAAAGGAATATTTCACTTTTTTTTTTTCACTTTAATCGTCATTAAAATCAGTGCTCCCGCCAAAACGGCAGTTTTTAAAACTTTTTTTTGCAGTGACCCATGTCCCCTGAGGCAGGAGGCAGGTCCCCAAACCCTTTTTAGGACACTATCTTGCATATTAGCCGTTAAAATTAGCACTTTCCAATTCGAACGTTCGAGTCCCATAGACTTCAATGGGGTTCTAACGTTCGTATCGAACGCGGGGGTCGTTCGCAAGTTCTGGTGCGAACCGAACTGGGGGGTGTTCGGCTCATCCCTAATGTTTACTCTACTAATTTCTATCTATTTTGTAATGATTAATATTATTGCCTAGTTTATAGCTTTGAGTGAATTATATTAATGTGTATTTCACACACACATATATATATATATATATATATATATATATATATATATATATATATGGCGTTAACACAGTCGCTGACTTCCTTTCTGAGTTTGCTAATTGTTATAACAATAATTGTTTCTATTTAGCTATTTTTTTCTGCCACTATATGGTGAGGTTTTTTTGTTTACACATGGGGCTCTCTCACTCCCTGTTTTCATTGTTTAAATGGGTGGCCAGCAGTTAAAATGGTGTTGCCGCCTTGTTTCTATCATATTAGTCCCACGTCCAGTAATTAAGATATGCGCGATGACTCTGTCACCTGGGCAATCCCCAGGTGACGTCTGGTAGTGACATCATCATGTTTTTTTCCTCTCATGAGGTTGATGGACAAGTGAACCAGGAAGTGAAGCGAAGCCTCTGGAGATGCCGCGGTTCCTACCACACGATATACTGCTTTGTTGCCTACAGATGGCTTTTATAAGTGCCACACACTTATAGTATTAAATTCCGTTTTTTCTAAAGTACTGCACTATGGGAGCAATTATTTTTTAGATTTCCGAGTCTCAGTAGTAAGGATTAAGTTCCAGACACTATTAAGGGTCCTGGGGAGACCTATTTCACTGAGCTTGGTGAGACCATTATTCTAGTGGTCATGGAGAGCTGGTAAGCAGGTTACTTACTCACTTGGGTGCGGAACTGGATGCACAATGTGTGAAGAATTTTCACAATTCCCTCTCCTACAGCTTATCATCTATAAAGCAAGGATGGGTGTTGTCATTTCTCACCTATGGACTGACTCTGGTTTAGTCTTTATTTTTAGTCTCTTTTCAAGTGTAAATTTTGTAACTTTGTAATATCACTAGCGCTGCATCTATTTTGCATATCATTATTTAAAATATATGCAATGAGCTTGACATACTTCACTAATTTTCATGTCCATCCCAGAAAGGCTTAATAAAACTTTTGTTTTTAATCAATAAAATATTTTTTCAACTTTATCCTATTATTTTTGTTTATTGTGTGCTTTTAACTTTTATTTATGAGGAGATATTCAGGGGTATTTGAAATTGCCGTAATGACAGATTTTGGTAGTAGCTCTCTTAAGAATTGTCTGCACAGAATTCAGGCAAGCATTTGCGCCAGTCTCTGTAACATTACATTTCTATGTCAGTGACAAATTCTTAAATAATTACCACCAGTTCTCTGTTTAGCAAACTGTTGATAATTAAGATAAATAACGATGCTCATATTTGGGATATTATGTGTCATTGATCTAGCTGTAGATAAACCCAGTTCACCATAAAGTCTCAGTAACGTTTAATTGACACCACACAGCACTGGGTGTATTCTATTGGCCTCAGTAGCATGGATGTGTCTATTTCTGTACAGTGTTAAAGTAGAGTGGACCTGCTAGAGGACTAGTCTTTTACTTCCCCCATCAGATTTTGCTCATCCCTAGTAAAAAATGGATCAGACGTCCACTAAAGCAGTGTCCAATGTGGACACTCCATCCTCAGTGCAGACAGGGACAGATTCATATATACATGAATTGGTCACAAGCACCCACGTATTTTCGGTAGACAACCTTTATGAATTCCCCTGATTAACTTAAATAATTAATTTTTCACAAATACTTTCCATGGAATCTAAGGCAGCCATCTGTTGCACTCTAATAAAGACTCTTTTTTATGATTTTTGCTTTTTCTTTATCTGATCATCTTCTTTCTTGCTCTTCAATAACTTCTAAACATGTTCCCTTTTCCTTCAATTCTATATATCAGGTTTTTTTTTCCTCATATTGTTCATTCTCATATTTTCTGCATAGACTCCATATTGAACTTCTATTTCTGTTTATCTTGTCTTTTTTCCCTTTCTGAGAAATTTCTTCACTTTTCACCATAACTAAAATATTCCCTTCCCCATCACAGTCTTACATGTTTCACTGCTTTTGAGTCATTGTCAGGGATTAAATGTGCTCTGAGTGATTTTTAGTGCTCCTGTGACAACACACAATCAATCAAACAACAAAATGTGACTGGTGTTTAGAAAATACACCCTAATCCTGCTCTTACAGCATACCAAGTGCAGCTATTAACTCTGCTGATGCAGTGCACCTAGCATTTAACTTGTGTCTGTGTAAACTGTCAAGTGGTAGCAAGTTAGCTGACCCTAGAATAACAAAGGCTATATGCTGAGCACTAGTAAAGTCAGGGTATACATGAGAAACAAGTAGATAAATTGGAGGAGGATGAATAAACAAATAAAACTTGCTATATAAACCATGAAGTAGCATTTATTATTTGGCCATTGATAAAGCACACAGTCTAGATAAAAACACAGTCATGTGTGAATGGCACAGTCTAATTTAAAAGGTAAAAGCCCAAGTCTGGAGCCCACCCTGAAGATGGCCACTTGCAAATTAGACAGTGCATGACTGTGTGCTTTATCGATGGCCACATAATAAATGTTACTTCATGGTTTATATGGAAGCAAGTTTTATTTATTTATTCATCCTCCAATTTATCTACTTTTTTCTCACAGGTACCCTGACTTTACCTGTGTGTAGCATATAGCCTTTGTGTTTCTGTTTTGGGTATCTCCATTCCTCCAGTGAATTGCATGCAGCATAGGACTGGGTCAATAGGATGCATGTTACTACCACATATAACTGCTAGCTCATTCTATGGTTGAGTGCTTTGGGTCTGTTGCATTTTAACTTGACCCTAGACTAAGCAGATACATTGCACATAATTTCCCCTAATTTATGTACAACCCTCTTGGAGTTTGCTATAGACAATCCATCTATGGTTTGTCTGGTATCATTTAGAAAATGACACAACTTCCGGTTGCGGCCCCACATGGAGTAGCTGCATCGCTACTCAGCTCCTGCAGCTGGACCCTTAAACCAGCTTATAAAACCAGCCCAACCCTCCGCAACGGCCTGCAGCCACCTCGGGTAACCTTCTGCATTCTCATGGACCGAGTCGTAGAGAAATCCAGCCCATGCTAACATCCCTGATGGCATGGTCGGCCCAGCCACAAATTGAGACCCCAGTCTCGGTCTTGTCCGATACCATGGCGGGCACTCCAGAAATGGAAGTGAGTGGCTCCCTCCTCACAGCACCCCTCTCCCCCTTCACAACATGGGGAAAACAATACTGAGCTGATAGCCCAAGCAGTGGCTGCACTCCTGCACCCCATGATTGCTGCTTCAGTTGAAAAAGCAGTAAATTCGGGGATGACACCCATTAAAAAACAACTGGGGGAACACACCACCAGACTGAACGAGGTTGAAAGCTGCCTCTCCGACATGGAAGACGATCTATATCAAGCACAAGTGACAGAACAGGATTAAAGACAAAATGAACAAATATGTGCTCCCAAAAATTGGACCATTTGGAAGACAGGTCCAGAAGGAACCATCTACATTTTGTAGGAATCACAGAGCCCCTCCAAGCATCAGCTCTCACGGATTTCTGTGCCAGACACATCCCAGAAGCTATAGGCCTTCCTGGCCCATGCACAGTTGAACGGGCCACCCGCATGGGGGCTTTCACCGCAGAGCACAAAACTCCCCGCCTGATCATTGCAAAATATCTGAACTACTCGGGTAAAGCCTACATCTTGCAAAAATTCAGACAGTCCAGATCTCTTCAAATAGACGGAATGAAGGTTTTAATCCTTGCGGACTACTCCATTGAAGTCTCCAAAAAAAAGGAAATCCTTCCAATCCATCTGCTTGGAACTCCACCAGCTACAATTGAAATTTACTCTGGCTTTTCCCACAATTTTCCACCTCAAGGCCCCCAATGGGGATAAGCTCTCCTTCCAGGAGCCCTCTGAAGCAGAATCTTTCATGAGCAAGCTACACGCAGGCCCACACTTCAACTCCCCATCCAGGGCTGCCAGAACAACCACCCATTGGATCAAAGAAGCCCTAGGAAGGACTCCCCAAAACACTTCAGACCCTCCAGTCCTGATCTCTGTTCTACGCAACGCTGACTTTTTAAATGTATATACCCGCCCAATCGCCTCACGGGCACTTATGAGCATTCTTTCTAGGTCACCCAAGTCTGGGTTTCACCTACATTATTGGTACTCTCTGATATAGCCTCCATTAACTTGACAGGCCCTGATGTTATGTTTGATATTATGTTCTATATAGGTTTACATCCAACCTTATTAAGTCTTTTCTATACCTTAAGTGACTCCTTTGGTCCTACTGCATAAAGCCACCTCCCTCCCTATATACAACCTGAGTAATGCTGCGAGAGTTGCTGCTGCTCCTTTTGGGCGACCCTCCAATACAACACTTGGGTGAGTACTGGGAGCTGGCCTATACAGTTACTCCATGTGAAAAGAAGTGAAGACCACTCAATGTTTTGTATATTGTTTGTTCCCTATTTTTACCCCTCCAAATAACCTTTCATCTCTCCCACCTTTTTCTCACACCACCTATCCAACATCACACACTCCAGCACCAACACTCCCCCACCTGAAAGTTACATCGCTATGCATTAATGCACCAGCCCCTCCCTACAAGCCAGAACCCACTATAACCTTAATACCAGCCCAAATTCCTCAATGCATTCCTCCCCCATGAAAGTCACCTCTTGGAACGTGACAGAGCTTAGGTCCCCCAACAAGAGACCTAAAATCCTGCACCACCTTCAGAGGCTCAAAACTGACATTGCCCTCCTTCAGGAAACCCATTTGTCATCCCCAGATTTTCATTGCATGAGGAAACTCTGGGTAGGCACAGTCTTGGGATCCGACGCAGTTTGACGTAAAGCAGGGGTCCTCATCCTGATCCACAAAAACCTCCCCTGTGAAGGCATCTCCATAGGAAACAGTGATCTTGTGATATCTAATATGCGCCCAATAATCCCAGAAAACTATTCTTTAGCAAGCGTTCCACTAAACTACTTCACATCCCACATGTAGTTGGGGGCGATTTCAACACCATCATGCACCCAACAGATGACAGATCTACACCCAAACACCTCCACGAAACATCCACGACCTCTGACGTATCACAATTAGCATCCACAATGGACTCCTTCCACTTTCACGACATCTGGTGACTCTTCCACCCAGCAGACAGGGAATTCACCTTCTAATCCAACCCACAGAACGTCTTCACCAGAAAATAAAACAAAGTTTTTTTTTTTTTCATAAAAGTAAAACAAAATAGAGATACAGATTCTAACTAATTACAGGAATGGATGCAAGAGACAAACTGAACAATTTCCTCTACCCTCATTCTAAACTTGTACAAAGACCAAAGATCAGTTTGGTAGGGAGCAGTATGTTTCTACATAGTGGTAACAGTAATGTCAAGTGGAATCCCATGTTCATATATAGAACAGGCTTGCAGACCTCATTAAGACAGTACCTTGGTGAGAACTGAATTGACGACTTTAGGGGGAAGGTTAATTTATTATAAAGGTCCTTTCACTGAAAAAAAGACATGGGCTGGATTTCCAACATTTAGTTAATATTCGTTATATTGTAGAATAGGCTTGCTGTCCTCTGTGGTCTGTGCAGTGTTTATAGAAACCTGTTCCACAGCAGTTATAAAAACACCAATCTAGTCTTAAAGTGCTAGTAAACTTGGGCATGTTTAAAAAGAAAAACCCTGCAGGGTAGAGGCAATGTGTACTAGTATGCATCACATACTAGCATATTATGAAATACTTGCCTTAGAACGAAGCCCTCCAGCTGTGCGCTGTCACCGCTGACAGGGCTTCCATCTTCACCCAGTCTTCCTTCTGGGTTTGCGTGCTCCAGCCCCCTGACTGGCTGAGCCATGATGACGTCACTTCCATGCCTGAGTGTGGGAGTCACAGGCACGGCACATAGCTGTAATCGAATGGCACAGGTATTCTGTTCCTTCAGAGTGCATGTGCCGGTGACGTCACCGGCTATATGCTGTGTGAATATAACCTAAATACTACAAGTTTAGGAGATATTCACTCTACCTATAGGTAAGCCTTATTATAGGCTTACCTGTAGGTACAAGTGCAAAAAATACGTTTACTACCACTTAAAGCTGGGTCTAACTCAAACTAAATTCTCAGTAAGCCAAAACACAGCAGACCTATCAAATCATCTAATGCACAAAGACTACATCATCCATTACTTTTATACAGTGACAGCAGAACAGGAGGCACAAAACAGGAGACACTATTATTTGGAAATGCAGGTAGTAAATGAATGCTTGTAATGCAGCCAACATCTACATTGTTTGTACCATATGTATACTCATTTATGAATTATGAATTAACAATCAGTATACTTAAAATGCTGGTGCTATCTAAAGTAGTTATTTGACTTTAGAATGGCTGTTGGAGAGTTGAACACTTGCTAGCTTCTTACATCTCCCAGAGTCTATAATAAAGATGTTTCCCTGCAGTAGTCTGAGCCTCTAACTCACATTACATGGCCATAATGATGGTGTAATTTTTTAGGAGCTAGAGATCTCAATAATTTGTTGGGGAATGAGACCTGCGGATTGTGATTCAACAAGCCAAGAACCAATGAAAACTGAAATATATTAGACCTTTAAATGATGGATCACAAGTTGTATTAATATACTTTCTCTCGCATTAAAATTTCGACCAATGCTATTTAGAGTCAGGATTGGTACGCTAAATCTGCTAAATGATATTGGTCTTTGATAGGGTCAGGCTGTTCTTGTAAATTAGCACTGCCCTAGTATTTTTTTTCAGTAAATAAGACTTCATAAACAGTGCAGATAATTGGAAATAATGAGGATCTCAGAGAGCACGTACTTATTGTTGAAAAGTAAATCAAGAACTGAAATGGAAAGAATAGGAATGTGTTGTTTTTTAAAGTGTCTAAGATGGGGAGTCACAATTCTTGTTGAATGAATGCTGTGCTTTAAAAGAATAAACCATCCACATCTTGTTTTAGACACCCTATGGTGTCTATATTTACCTTATACCAACTACCAGTGCCCAACAATGTCATACAGGGCCAAAGGGCATGATGTTAAGTGTGCACCTTTTTATTATATTGGATATTGTTGACATTTACCTTTAGGGATTGGAGAGGTAGATTGAGGAACTAAAGATAAATGCCTAATATAGAAAAAAGAAAAAAGAACTTCCTAATGTATGTTATCTTATTTCAAGAATTCCTTTAAAAAAATGGCAGGATCATCAGTAATTTCTCATGCAATCAAGAAATAAAAAGAGAACAGGCCACATTAACAAATATCCACATGGACTCACAGATGGAATAATATATTTTGGGGTAACATACACTTTAAAGTGTATGTCATAGGCAAAATAAAAAACATCTGGTACATCTTTGCAAACCATACACACTTCCCTTTTTACAGAACAATTTTTGTAGATCCTGCCAGAAAAACAGTGTACTCTTACATTTTGTTGTTGGCTAACAACACTACTTTTTCTGAACTGGAATTTTAAATCTGACCCCCTTGTTGGCCTGTAGACCACCTCTCACTTATTGACATGAGGGGGGTGTTTTATAGTCCAGCAAATAACAACCCAGGCAGGGCTGACAACACTGCTTGGGATTCCAGTACAGCAGAGGCAGCATTATCAATTCATTAAAGAAAGTTAGGAGCTCACAGGATTTTTGGCAGGACCCTCAGGTACTTTTATGTAGTTGTGGAAAAAAAAACACATGGCAAATGTGCAAGGATTGCTGAAACGTGTGGAAGAATTTGTGTTTTTTTTTGCCTAGAAATGCACTTTAAATTGTAATTCCAGCCAAATACCAATTAAGGCTAAATCTACTCTCACCCCCATTCTAAAACTATTCTATTTACCCTGTAAAAGAAAATATGTGTATTCTTACCTATTCTGAAGCCGCTTGGCCTCAGTGTAGAGGAGAGACAGCCAACAATGGATGCCCCGTAGTAAGCCTATAGGTGATGTCACAATCCAGGCTCTGCAGCCATTGTCACTACCTCTCCTCTACACTGAAACCGGCGCTGGAACCCGATCATGTGACCGGACAAGAGAAACTTTAGAATAGGTAGGTATAAGCATTAGAATGGGGGTGGAAGTAGATTTAGCCTTAGTTAGAATTTGACTGGAATTCCACTTTAAGTCAGAAAATCGACTGAATTGGCCTTCAAACTGAATTCTAATTAAAAGCATAGCAAAGTAACCAGACGTAGATAGCTACTGGGACAGTTCCTATTTATGGCTGAAGCTTTTGAACATTATCCTCTATGTAACCCATATTACTTGTACAACATGAAATGGGCCAGGATGGGATACCTGACCTGCATATTCGGAAGCTGAGCAGATGGCATTCTGATTAACAAGGCTACTGTCACTAAGGAGATTTCAGTAGAAGTGTGGCTTGAACTAGAACATACAGCTCTGCCTGGATAAAACACAAAACCCCAAGTCTGTATCCAATTTGAACTGGATGCCTACAGTTAATGGTAACTATTCATAGTTTTTTCGCATTATGGTATAGAAACATGGTTTAAGAAATTCAATCAGATTAAAAGAATTGCAGTGTGCAGGTTTTTTTTTTTGTCATGAGGCACAACATTTTCATGAACTGCAGTCACCATTATATCTGTACAGTTTCAGGACCTAATTTTCTTAAAGAACCATAAATAATTTTCAACAAGGTTAGAAAACACAAGGGCACTGTAGTTTAGGCATGCTACAGTATTTTTCAAAAAGTAATAACATACTTAATAACATAACATATGATATGTAAAATAAAAAGGCTGCATATCTATTTTTGACGTACAAAAAAATTCACAGAACATGGACAAATGTTAATTATACTCTGATACATCACAACAGGGTAAATGGACCTCCTAAATACCAAGAAAGCACATCAGGCATCAAAATGCCATTTCTTATCAATTAAAATGAACATAGCTACAATTTTACCATAAATATAACTCACATATTGTCAAGCTGCGCAATAAGATAAAAAGTTTTAAAAGGAAACAGTAGTGTTTACTTTATTAATATTTAACAATACTTCTGTACCTTTTTAAATAAATTATTTATCTTTATTAATATTATTAGTATTAGCATTGTTATTAATAAAGAATCTTTATATTAGAAAACATCAAAAGGCTGACATTCTGACAAATGGGCCAGTGATGCAAATCTACATTGAATAAATATGAAATGTAGCAAAAATACATTTTATCATGCACTTCCATTTATAGAAATTAAATTCTATGGTAGCTAGCAAAAAGATTCCTAAATATACTATATATTCTGCATTTCAAGTCTGCTTGTTGTAAGCAAGATTGCATGCCATTTGTAAAATACTGCAAGAGGTAAAAAAAACAAAAAAACAAAAAAAACATAAACAAAAACAAAAAAATAACTAAAAATAACAAATATACATTTTGGTGCATGTGATATATTTGAATGTAAACATTTCTTTTTATTATTTTTTAATAATAATGATGCTTTCAGTCATTTAATAACCATAACATCCAATAAAAACAGCGTAATACAGAAATGTTTTAATTATTTGAAAAAAAAATTTCTAACAGTCCCACTTAAGCAAACTCAATTGATGTCCTTTGCCTTTAAAATGAATTTTAATATTCTGCCTTTTTAAACTTCGTTTGAATATTATGTTACTAAAGAAATGATAAAACCTCTAAAACAGTTTATTCAGAAAAATAAATCAGTTTATCACTATGTAGGCAGACTTGCTGCCTTAGCATTTCAGTAAGCCAAACTAAATCGCCATAACCGAGCAATTACTGACATGCCATCAGCAGGAAAAAATATCTACTGTAGCTAAAATGAAGTGCACAGTTACTGTTAAAAATAATCTGATGCATACTGAAAGTTAAAGATGGGCTAGTTCACTGTTTATTAATACAGTTTGGTTTCAGTCATACATACAGTTACAATCAGGTGTTGGTGATGGTTACCAATACATACTAAAACTGTTGACACTGCAGATCTTTGGATATTGGCAAGTTCCCTGTAATACAACATGTTCCAGAACTATGGACAAATCTCAAAGTGTGCTTTAAATACTTGTGTTATCTATATCATCGTCATTACCATTGTCATCAGACTTAGTGTGAGACCTGGAGAGCATCAACAGTTTTTCTTTATTAGTGTACTGCTTCTGTTCTACATGTTGTTCTGTGCTGGTATCGTCCGAGGGAATTTCAATGTCTATAGCCTCTGTTTCCTTACAGTCTTGAGTTTTATTGGCTGAGGTGTCTATAGACTCGAAGGAGGTTCCTGCCTCCTCAAGATGAATGTAGCCCTTATTGCTTGATTGGTCAGACCCTGAACTTTGGGAATCTCTTCTTATCAATGGTGCTGTAGTAAGAGAATCCAAAAGAACAGCAGGTTTTGTTTTGCCAAATGGAGAGCCTCTCACCAAAAGGCTACAGTCTAAATCTGTGCTACTTAATGACTGGCTACCCAATTCTGACAGTGGCCCAGGTGACATTGGTCTCCTGAAGTCAGGCAGACAGCTTGTGCTCTGGCGCCTTAAAGGTAATTTTCTATGAGTTTTGGGAATTTCCCAGTTTAAGTCTGCATGGCTAAAATTGGTCAAACTTAATTCAATCTCTCCCTTAGATACTTCTTTGGCACTTTTGTTCCCTTTCCCATGCTCTTCTTTCTTCTCCAAGAGACAGCTTTCTAACTTGACAATAGGCAGTGTAAAAGCACTGAGGGAATGACCGACAATTGAACACGCACTGTTCCTACCCCATTCTACATCAGGTGATTCAGACAAGGAATCTATATCCTCATCTCTCCCTGAAATTCTGTCAAATGGTAAAGCAGAGTTGGACCTCTCCCTGTAAATACTGTATACCTCCTCATTCATGTTTATTTGCTCAGTTGGGTGTCGATATACCTTAGGAGAAGACGTCCTTGTTTCCCTTAGATTAGGAGGAGAGAAGGAAATTGGTCCACCAAGAGCAGAATTCCAGGAGCTCTTGGCCAACATTGCCGCACCAAATGTGTCACCACCTTTTACATCCATGCTTCGAGATTGCACATAATTAACAAACCCATTTAAAGGAACTCCATCTTTAGATTTCATGCCATGAACATCAATCACTGTAGAGTAGAGATCCCTCAGGTTGATGATCTTTGTTTTCTTGTCTCTGTTTTCATGAAGAACTGCATTAGCACAAATAAACAGAAATATTCCAATGCCCATTATTAGAGGACCAAAAACTTTAAGATTATCCGAGTGCAAGTATCCAGAAAAAAACCCTGCAAGAAATCCAGGTGAAGTTTTTTGCTGAAGGCTTCTTGTTAAGTTTGTATCACTTACTTTGAAGGCATTCTGATTAGCTCCTTGACTGTTGTGATGGCTCCATGATTGGCTTGAATTTGCACTGATAGAATTTATATCTCCTGATGAAAGTTTGGCTTGATTTGTCCCTAGACTGCCATGATAAACAGAACTGCTTTTTGGCCAATATCCCATAACAGCCATGGCTATTCCAACCAAAAGTACCAAGATTCCACACAGGGCAATTAATCCAGAGACAGAGCAAAGTTTAAGTTTGCCTTTTACTACCACCACATCATTCTTGCGCTTCTTTTTTGCTTTCCGCTTTCTCTTTGGAGCTTGGCTTTGGGGTCTGAGAGGATCTTGTTTTCGTGCAGAGATCCTCAACAGACCTCCAGTGGCAATCATGCCGACCTCAAACTGCCACACAAGTCACTCCAGCTCCTGTGCATTTAAAAAGAGACAAAAAAAGACAAATTTAAAGGTTAAACATAATTTCCAAGTATGTTAAGTTGTCAATATTATGATGCTCTATAGAGGACAGTACATCTCAAGAGAATGTGTGATTTATGATCTAATGTGAAAGAATACCAACTGCTTTAAAGGCTTAAATATGTACTGATAAATCAATATGTTACTTTTTAATTCTCTGTGAAAATAAATGTTATGTTTTGGATATCCCATTACTTTTTATCTCTTTGATAATAGTCAACAGTACAAATAGGGATGGTGAAACTACGTAAACTTGACAAAGGTTCTGATCCTTCAACATTGATATTTAAAATAGAACAGATGTGTATCTATCACAGGGTGGTGTCTGTGGATACACGGATAAATAAAATGCCACGTCCTGGTTATCACTTTGTGAATGTAAATATTGACAAGGAAAAGGGGGAGTAAGGGGGAAAAATAAAAAATGAAAATAAAAGAACCTTCACATAAAAGACCTCAAAAGAAAAAAGGTGGGTTCAGTTGGACTTTTTAGGCATAAAGAAAGTTGTAGACACAACCAGTATATTCAAAAGGAATTATTTCTATTTATTTTTAAAACAGAAAATAAAAACAGAAAATAAAGAGTTCAATTTCCTTTTTACACACAAAAAGGAAATGTTTCCTCCTTGTAACTACACATTTAGGACCTAATTGACATCCTATCAAAAACAGTAAGATCCATTTCAAATTTCCAAAAAGGAAAAGACAAAATATGTATCTATATAAATATAGGATTAAGGATATCAACCATACAGTCATCAATTACATATATTTTTGGTGCTCTACATGTTTCGCGTCTGCGATGACGCTTTTTCAGGAGCTGATAACAGTGTTATTCCTTCATAGAGTGTGTCCCATATAGAGATAACAAAATTTCCGAAGGAGACTGGGGAAGTTGGTACGATTGATTACACAACCATTTCTCCACAAAGGGAAAAAGAGTAATTGTTGAGCAAAAATTTTTTATACAGGTATAGGTTTTGAGCTTAATCACCTAAAAGGTTTATTGGGCTCATAAGGTTTCAAATCTTCAGTGTTTAATAAATATTCTTGAGACGTAAGTAAAAGGAGGTAGGGTCGGTGATGGAAACTGTTTAGTATCCCCTAAGCTTAAGGTGCAATGAAAACGGACCAAGTTCCCACTGGGTAAAGAAGGAAGGTAAGAGGGGGAATCAAAAAGGCAGACTATTCAGCTCATTCACCCCTATCATATTGTTTGTTGTGTACAAGATGGCCGCCCTGTTTTTATTTTCTGTTTTAAAAATAAATAGAAATAATTCCTTTTGAATATACTGGTTGTGTCTACAACTTTCTTCATGCCTAAAAAGTCCAACTGAACCCACATTTTTTCTTTTGAGGTCTTTTATGTGAAGGTTCTTTTATTTTCATTTTTTATTTTTCCCCCTTACTCCCCCTTTTCCTTGTCAATATTTACATTCACAAAGTGATCCTTCAACATGTTATGCAAGAAAAAAAGGTTTGGGCTATACATACACTTTATTTGTTTAACATAGGAAAAAGTCAGTGCTGCATTAATAGCTTATTAAAAATGAAAGATGAACTCCCAGAGGATGCTGGGACTGTGACATCATAAGGGGACGGGTCATCATGTGACATCACCCGGCGACCCCGCCCATTGTCCCTATATAAGTTGCCGCACAACGCGTCCCTGTCATTGCGGCTAGTGAGAGCGTTGATTCAACATCTGAAGGAAGAAGAGGAGAAGAAGAGAAGGCAGAGACAGCGGCGACAGAAGACTGGGCCACCACTAGTAAAAGAGCTGGAAGAAGAAAGCGGAGGCCCGGCATGAAGAACCGAAGAGGGGGACAAGACCCCCGAAGTCGGAAGAAGAGGCGGCGGTGACAGAAGACCGGGCCACCGCTAGTAAAGGAGCTGGGAGAAGAAAGCGGAGGCCAGGCAAGAAGAACCGAAGAGGGGGACAAGACCCCCGAAGTCGGAAGAAGACCCTCAAAGTCGGAAGACCCCCGGGCGGTGGCGGCAACGAAGAAGAAAGTCGGGCTCCTCCGCTAGTAAAAGAGCTAGCAGAAGATAGCGGAGAAGTCCGGCGAGAAGACCCCCCCAAGATGGAAGACCACCGAAGCTGTGCAATAAATTATTTTAAAACCTTGTGTTGTGTTTTATTTACACTTTTTCACCAGGTGAATGGGTAGGGGTACATTGTACCCCATATTCATTCACATAGGGTGGGGGGCCGGTATCTGGGGGCCCCCTTATTAAAGGGGGCTCCCGGATTCCCATAAGCCCCCTGCCCGCAGACCCCGACAACCAATGGCCAGGGTTGTCAGGAAGAGGCCCTCATCAACATGGGGAAAGGTGCTTTGGGGTGGGAGGCCGCAGGGCCCCCCTTCCCCAAAGCACCCCCCCATGTTGAGGGCACGTGGCCTGGTATGGCTCAGGGGGGGCACTCGCTCGTCCCCACCCCCTTTCCTGACCGGCCGGGCTGCGTGCTCGGATAAGGGTGTGATATGGACCTTGGGGGGGACCCCCATGCCACAAGCACAGTCCCGTCAAGCCCATAGTGCTCTTTCTGCTGCAGCTGCCATTCCTAATTGGGAACCCACCACTTCTGAAGCACCCGTATTTCCCCCATTCACTGACCAACCCGGAATTCAGGTGGAAACAGTTGATTTTATGTCACTTGATTTTTGTTCGCTGTTTTTCACGGAAGATCTCTATAGATCTATTATGGATCAAATCAATTTGTATGCTGGTCAATTCATCGCTGCTAATCCCCAGTTGACCCGTGTCAGAGATTGGAGAACTATTAAGGTCTCTGAATGTAAGACGTCCTGAGCCTATCCCTCCTCATGGGCATAACTAAAATGAGTTGCGGTCATATTGGTCCATTGACCCAATTCATCATATGCCCGTGTTCTCTGCCTCCATGACCAGGGCATGATACGAGTGGTTCTTGCGGTTCGTGCACTTTAATGATGATGAACTCTGTCGTCCTCGGGTGACCCTGGATTTGATCGGCTCTACAAAATTTGGCCCCTCGTAAACCACTTTGCCAGTTTGCAGCCTTGTTTTCCCCTTGATCAAGTTTTCTGTGTTGATGAGTCCCTGATTAAGTTTTCTGGCCGCTTGTCTATCAAACAGTATTTTTCCAGCAAGAGTGCTAGATATGGGGTCAAGATTTAATAAGCCCTGTGACAGGGCAACGGGCTATACATATAGTTTTATGGTTTACGAGGGAAAAGATAGTCCGTAGAGCCAGAGAACTACCCACACTACATAGGGAGCGCTGGTAAGATTGTGTGTGACTTGGTGCCAAGATGAAAACATCTAACCATGGCATGTGTGAGCAATATATCATTTAGTGACAATTTTGTGTAATTTATTTTTTGTCATTTTTCAATCACTTGTGACAAAAAAATGAAATATTCAATGGGTTCAACACAAGCCTCTCAGCAATTTCCTTGGGGTGTCTACTTTCCAAAATTGGGTCATTTGGACGGAGGGGTTGTACTGCCCTGCCATTTTAGCACCTCAAGAATTGAGATAGGCATTTATAAACTAAAAGCTGCCTAAATTCCAGAAAATGCACCATAGTTTGTAGATGCTATAACTTTTGTGCAAGACAATAAATGGGTGGCACAGTGGTGTAGTGGTTAGCACTCTCACCTAGCATTAAAAAGGGTTGCTGGTTCAAATCCCAACCACGATACTACCTGCCTGGAGTTTGCATGTTCTCCTTGTGCGTAGGCTTCCTCCGCATACTCCGGTTTCCTCCCACAATCCAAAGACATGCTGGTAGGTTAATTGGTTTCTGTCCAAAATTGGCCCTAGTATATGAATGGGGGCATTGGATTGTGGGCTCCTTCAGGGTAGGGACCAATGTGAATGTGTGCAATGTACAGGGATAGGGACAACTGTAGACACTCACTCAGGTTGAACCGGATGGACTGGTGTCTTTATTCAACCTTACTAACTATGTAAATATACATTTATTGAATTTTTTTTACCAAAGACATGTGGCTGAATACATTTTGGCCTAAATGTATGACTGAAATTGAGTTTACTGAGTTTTTCTTATAACAAAAATGAGAAAATATCATTTTTTTCAAAATTTTTGGTCTTTTCCCATTTATATTGCAAAAAATAAAAATCGCAGAGGCAATCAAATATCATCAAAAGAAAGCTCTATTTGTTGGAAAAAAGGACGCAAATTTTGTTTGGGTACAACACTGAATGACCGTGCAATTACCAGTTAAAACAGTGCAGTGCCCCATTGTAAAATGTGTTCTGGTCATTGAGCAGCCTAATCTTCCAGGGCTGAAGTACTTTTTTTTTTTGCATTGTAGTGTAAATATGAGATCTGAGGTCTTTTTGACCCCAGATCTTATATTCAAGAGGTTCTGTCATACTTTTTTTCTATTACAAGGGATGTTTACATTCCTTGTAATAGGAATAAAAGCGACCCTTTTTTCTAAAGAACAGTTTAAAAATAAAAGGTAAAATAAATAATAATAATAAAAAAAATTGTTAAACGCGACCAGTCCCGCCGACCTCGCATGCAGAAGCGAACGCATATGTGAGCAGCACCCGTATATGAAAACAGTGTGAGGTATCGCCACGATCGTTAGAGCGAGCACAATAATTCTAGACCTCCTCTGTAACTCAAAACATGTAACCTGTAGAATTTTTTAAACATCGCCTATGGAGATTTTTAAGGGTAAATATTTGTTGCCATTACACGAGCAGGCACAAGTTTGAAGTGTGATTTGTTGGGTATCAATTTACTCAGCGTAACATTATCCTTACTGTTGTCTTATTTATTAACTCAAAAAAATTTATTTTTCCAAAAAAGTGTGCTTATAAGACCACTGTGAAAATACGGTGTGACAGAAAGTATTGAAATGACCGCCATTTTTTGAATGTAGTATCTGATATCCATCTCCTAAATTTTGACCATCCTACAACAGTAGCTTGGATCAGTCTGCATTACTTAGCTTTCACTGCAAGAGGAGAAAGCAGTTATGGCACCTCCAATGAAAGCCCAATGGAGCATTGATTTCTATTGCATTAACAAACATTTCTCCTAAGCTGATAAAAGTTGAAAGGTGCTGAATGCTCCAGGCAACCAGAATAGGCTAACCATTAGAATGCTGGGCATCAAAGAGAAAAGGAAACCTTTAAGCTGGCATTATTTTTCAGGGTTGGTATGAAGTCACTCACTTAGATTTAGGGCTGAAAATAACAATTATTTTCATAATCCATTAGTTGGCCGATTTATTGTTTTGATTAATCGATTCATCGGATAAAACCTCAAAAAATGTGTGGTGTATAATTTAGTTAATATGCAAAATAGGGCATGGCCTGACGCAGCATGGAGTAGGACCTGCAGGCCAGGAGCTCCGTTCATTAATCCTGGATTAATATTATCCTCCACTCCAATCATCCTCCCATTCCAGCTGGCTGCCTGCCTGAGGACCCTCTTCATACCCTACGTTGTTTCGGCCGTCCGGCGGGCCGATTGGAGTGGCGATTTTGTGTTCGGCGGCCGCACTCACTCAGGCAAGTCCCCGGCTTCGGCCTATGCACGGAGGTCCGCGGCCATCTTAGTACACCCCTCGTCCGAAACGGCGCTGGGTCCTGTGCATGCTGCCCTGCTCCCAGCCGGCCTGGCCCCATATAGCGCACAGCATCTCCTGCAGTCACCCAGCGGCCCGGGCGGAGCGTTGATTCTCCCGCACGGAGGCCGAATTTAGGCAAGTCCCTGGCTTCGGCCTATGCAAGGAGGTCTGCGGCCATCTTGGGACACCCTGCCTCCAATTCATTGCTGGGCCCGGTGCCTGATACATTCCTCTAATCCTGCCTGACCCCTAGTCGCCCAGCAGCCAATGTGAAGTGGTGGGCCTCCCACACGGCAGCCGCACTCAGACAGGTCTGTGGATTCGGCCTGCACACGGAGGTCTGCGGCCATTTTGGTACACCCGTTTCTCAAACCAGCACTGGGCCCTGGACCTGTCATCCTTTTCAAGTTTTGTCTAGCCTATTCTGACTGTCTCAGCTTGCTATCTTTATGTCCAATATTATGTCCCCTCCAAAGAGCCAAAAATCCGCCGCGGCAAAGCTCGCACAGTACCGCCGGAATGAGGGAGAGGAGGCTGAGGGGGATGGCGGCACTGAGAAGACGGGGGGAGAGCGCGGGCAGGGAGACACGGCTAAACTACTAGAAGCGATCACACTTTGCAGGACATCCCTCACTGCCCAGATGGAGGAGGTCAAGATGGACATATCTTTGATTAGGCAGGATTTCCAGAAAATCCGCGAAAGGGTCACAGAGACAGAAACCCGCTAGATCTGAACACATGCAGAGGCAGATTAACCAGTTGCTCGCCAAGCAAGACGATATGGAAAATCGCCTGAAAAGGTGCAACCTCCGCTTCATCGGTCTCCCGGAGGGAGCGGAAGGTAAAGACCCGACAGCATTCCTGGAACAACTACTGATAACCACATACGGTCGGGAGTCCTTCTCCCCCATGCTGGTGGTGGAGAGGGCTCATAGGATGCCGGCTAAACCTCCTCCACAGGGGGCTCCCCCCCGTACCTTTATTGCAAAACTTTTAAACTATAAAGATCGGGATGCTGCACTGAGGCTGGCAAGAGAGAAGGGTAACATCCCAGTAGGAAACATCAAAGTGGCAATATTTCCTGACTTCTCGGCCGAGATACAGAAACGCCGGCAGAGCTTCATGGAGGCCAAACGCAGACTGCGCGACTGTCATCTGAAGTACTCAATGCTTTTCCCTGCACGCCTGAGGGTGGAACATGATGGCCGCGTCTCATTCTTTGAGGATCCCGGAGAGGTCGTCTCCTGGCTGGATCGCAGATCTGCACATGGCAGGAGAGACTGACTTCGCACCAGGTGAGCCATGCGGCGTGATGTTCTTGTCTTATGTCTTCACCACTACTTGATCTATCTTAGCTACCCTTGCTGGGTTACCACCTGGACCCACACCACATAGACTATCAGTCCCCTGTGGATATTCCGGGCCGGGGAGGCAGTTGGAACTCTATACTTCCGCGGACCCTTACCATCACATCTGCTGTTATACAATCCTATCTGCAACATCAAGGGTACTGGATTAAAAATCACCCCCTTATTTTATTATGTTCCCACCCCCTTTTTTTTTTTTCCTCACTTTTTCATCCTGGATATTTGGAGTGGACTCACTACATCTCATTGCCCCTCTCATGGGGGTCTTTTTCATACCCCTGCACTTATCTGCCACACGGAGCTGCAGAGGTGTGCTGGTCCTACAGGTCGCCTGCATAGTGCAGTGAATTTATGCCCCGCTATCCACTGGGAATCATGACTATGCAGATGAACGGAGGAACTGGGTCTTACTGCCTTTTTTTTACACTAACCTACGGGGGCGCATAACTAGGCCCCATCCCTTTCCTTCTCGGTGGTGGCTGACTCGGAGCCACTACTTGACCCAGTGGCTGAAATTGTTCCTCATTTTCTCCTTACATGTGAAGTTACTGTTTGTCCCAGATGGTAGTTCAGAATTGTTCAGGGATCATGCCTACACAAGTTGGGGTGGGTGTAAGGCGGGGAGGGGGGAGGGGATTGTTAAGCTGTTATATTTACAATTTTCAAGTGTGCATACAAGCTATCAGAAACCGATTATGGGAACATGTATATATGCTGCAAGGGGGCCTTATACGGTGTTTAGAGTACCTCAGTTTTATTACAAACTATATTCTTCGCTAGACCTCAGGATGTATGTTTCACTGAGGCGAGGTGGTGTCCCCTGTACAGCGCCATGGCAACTATAAAATTTCTAACTTGGAATGTGAGGTGCCTGCGTGAGAAAATTAAGCGCTCGGCCACCCTTACATTCCTCAAAAAGCAACGTGCAGACGTTGTGGCGCTGGTCGAGACACATGTCGAGGGCAGGCTCCAAATGGCCCTTCGCCGCCCTTGGGTTGGATGGGCATACCACTCCACCCACACGACTCACGCTCGGGGTGTCTCAGTAATATGCAAAATAAAAAAAAGACAATTTTTCTTACATATCTTAATGCAGTGGTAAATATAAATAACCAGCTATTATGGTTGGGGAGCAAAATATCTATTCACTCTCAACCCTACCCCCACACACACACAATCTTAATCCGGTATTTCCACGATTCATGTAACAAGTGTAACAAATGCAGAGCAGTTCCCTGCTCACAGCTGTAAAAAACAAAAAAACAGATAAAAAAAACATTGTATCTTGCTGTTCATTTACAGATCAAAGGGATGAACTCAGTTTAGATAAAGTCAGTTTAAAGCAACCTTGTCAAGTAAAAAACTGTTTTTCTTTTTTTGTTTTCTATTAAATTGTTCCTCTGTGTAACCCCTTATTTACCCTTTTTTCTCTCTAATCAGCCTCATTAACTCCTTATTTCCCCTCTCCATTTAATTATTTTCCTGCTAATTTTCTTTTTTTTTTACTTCTATTTTATAAACTATCAATAATTTAAAAAACTATTTTTGTTTGCTTTGTTCATTAATATTTTTACACCTTTATCATATATATACAGGTTTCACATTGAAAAAAGCACAAAATTAAAAGAAAAAATACATTTACTTAATTTTAAAATAAATTTTCAAGGCTTTGTACCATTGATGACAGCTGAAGTGTAAAGAAAAATGTTGAGGTAGGTATCAGTTGATATCTGTGAGTACTATAAAAAAAAAAGACCTTAATATAACTTAATGGTATTTTTATTTTATTTCTTTACACATTACATTATTTTTCATTACATTTCTTTAAATTTGGTTGAAGCAAAGAGTATTATGTCTTATTTTATAACCATTTTGTTTGATAACCTAATGTTCAGGGGTTGTAACTCTTTAAAATAAAGTTCTTCAGAATTGTAAGAAAATTGTGATCTTTATTCTAAGCAAAACAAATTTGATTCTCATTTAATCCAGGATTGTGCAGCTGTAATATACATAGTTTTCATAATTTTGGCTCTGTATGCAATCAGAATAAAATTAAAACAATCCAAATGAATTTGAAGTGCAAACTTTCAGCTTTAATTCAAGGGATTGAACATAAATATCAAGTACACATTTTTACAAACTGCAACTTTTTTATACACAGTCACCCCATTTTCAGGGGCTCAAATGTAGTTGGACAAATACATATACTCCTAAATAAAAAGTTAATTTTTTATATTTAGTTAAGAATCTTTTACTGGCAATGACTGCCTGAAGTCTGGAACCTATGGGCATTACCATAGACTGGGTTTCTTCCTTTCTGATGCTTTGCCAGGCTCTAACTGCAGCTCTCTTCAGTTGTTCTTTGTTTCTGGGTCTTTCTGCCTTTAGTTTTGTCTTCAGCAAGAGAAATGCATGCTCAATTGGGTTGAGGTGAGGTGACTGACTCGGCCATTGCAGAATATTCCACTTCTTTTCCTTCAAAAGCTCCTGGTTTGCTTTTGCAGTGTGTTTTGGATCATTGTCTATCTGTACTGTGAAGCACTGTCCAATCAGCTTTGCTGCATTTGGCTGAATCTGGGCTGACAGTATATCTCTAAAGACTGCAGTCTTTCTTTAAACACTATCTCCAGCTGCTTGTCTTCTGTCACGTCACAAATAAACAACAATGACCCAGTGCCACTCGAAGCCATGTATGCCCATACTATCACACTATCACTATCATGTTTTACAGATTATGTGTGCTTTAGATCATTAACTGTTCCAAGCCTACTCCACACTTTATTCTACCTGTCATTCTGGTACAGATTCATCTTAGTTTCATCCGTCCAAAGAATGCTTTTCCAGAACTGGTCTGGCTTTTTTAGATTTTTTTTGGCAAAGTCTAATCTGGCTTTTCTATTCCTCAGGCTTATCCTGCACCTTGTGGTGAACCCACTGCATTTGCTCTCATGAAGTGTTCTCTTGATTGTAGACCTTGACAATGATACACCTACCTCCTGGAGAGTGTCCATCACTTGTCTGGATGTTGTGAATGGGTTTTTCTTTACCAGAGAGAATCCTGTAATCATCCACCACTGTAGTCTTCCATGGACGTCCAGGCCTTTTGATGTTGCTGAGCACCCTAGTATGTTCTTCATTCCTCAAAATTTTTCAAACTGTTCATTTTGCCACTTCCAAAGTTACTGCTATCTCTCTGATGGATTTGTTTCATTTTTGAAGCCTTACAATGGCCTGTTTCACTTGCTTGGACAGCTCTTTTGAATGCATGATTTAGGTTCAAAGCAATAGATTTCAAATGCAAATACCACACATAGAATTAACTCCAGACCTTTTACCTGGTTAATTGATGAAGAAATAAGGAAGGAGTAACCCACACCTGGCCATGCAACAGCTTTTGATTCAATTGTCCAATTACTTTTGGCCCCTTGAAAAAGGAGGGCTGGCTATTCTTAAGAGCTATATTTCCTAAACCATTCCTCCGATTTGGATGTACATACCCTCAAATTAAACCCGAGAGTGTGCCCTTTCACCACATATCCATTATATAACTATAGCTTGAATATGTTTGGGTAAATATCTTAAAAAATCTACAATTATGCCTGTGCCAAAATATATATGGACCTAACTGTGTATATATATATACACACACACACACACACACACACACACACACACACACACACACACACACACACACTATTAGAGGTTGAACCTGGTACATATCATTAGACTTAGAGATCAAAGTTTTTATTTAACCACTTGACCTCCGGGAGATTTATCCCCTTCATGACCAGACCATATTTTGCAATTCGTCACTGTGTTATTTTAACTGAGAATTATGCGGTCATGCAAAACTGTACCCAAACAAAATTGATTTGCACCTTCCAGCACACTAGGAGTTAACACGGTGGAATATGCAAAGAGGAAGCCAGGGAAATGTCAGCATGGAGCGTGTACTAGGTGTAAGTAGAGTACAAACACATTTGTACTCTACTTACTGTTGTTAAAATGACTGTGTTTTAATAAATCCTGTGTTACAATGAATGAAGCGCCCTGCTGTATGTGCTTTTTAAAAAAATGTGTAACTTCATACCGAATTTCACAGTACAATATATGCTGCCCTGCCCGGCCCGGCTCTCTCCTCTCATGTCTCATGCCTCTCCTGAGTCCTGATGTCAGTGGGGAATTTTCAACCCCGTCCGCTGACTGTAGCTATCAGATCAGAAGAGAGGCTGGGCTGAGAATTCCCGCTGACCTTAGGACTCAGGAGAGACATGAGATGAGAGAGGCGGGCCGGGCCGGCAGGGCAGTCACACGAGCGGGATGTATTGTACTGTGAAATTCGGTATGAAGTTCCATATTTTTATTTAAATGACATACAGCGAGACACTTCATTCATTGTAACATGGGATTTATTAAAACACAGTAATTTTACCAATACGCTCAGAGCGCTCTCCCGGGAGGGGCGAGGCAAGTCAGGATGATGTCACCTGACAATCGTTTTTCTGGTCGTATGCATCGATGCCGCATTGGGGACACCCGAATCGCAATGCAGCGATTAATTTCAGCACCCCTAATGGCCAGCATAGGACCTTTAGTAGCAGCAGCATGCCTTTTTTTTTAATCACCTGCCATAAAGGGGTTAAAAACACAAACTAGCCCTTTATAGTACAAAAACAGCAGATAATCACTACTATAAGGGAGTACTTTTAGTGAAAAGTAATTATATATATATATATATATATATATATATATATAAATTATATCATGTATATACAATAATTAATATACAGTGGTGTGAAAAAGTGTTTGCCCCCTTCCTCATTTCCTGTTCCTTTGCATGTTTGTCACACTTAAGTGTTTCGGAACATCAAACCAATTTAAACAATAGTCAAGGACAACACAAGTAAACACAAAATGCAATTTGTAAATGAAGGTGTTTATTATTAAAGGTGAAAAAAAATCCAAACCATCATGGCCCTGTGTGAAAAAGTGATTGCCCCCTAAACCTAATAACTGGTTGGGCCACCCTTAGCAGCAACAACTGCAACCAAGCGTTTGCGATAACGTGCAATGAGGCTTTTACAGCGTCCTGGAGGAATTTTGGCCCACTCATCTTTGCAGAATTGTCCTAATTCAGTTACATTAGAGGGTTTTCGAGCATGAACGGCCTTTTTAAGGTCATACCACAACATCTCAATAGGATTCAGGTCAGGACTTTGGCTAGGCCACTCCAAAGTCTTCATTTTGTTTTTCTTCAGCCATTCGGTGGTGGACTTTCTGGTGTGTTTAGGATCATTGTCCTGCTGCAGAACCCAAGTTCGTTTCAGCTTGAGTACACGAACAGATGGTCGGACATTCTCCTTCAGGATCTCTTGGTAGACAGCAGAATTCATAGTTCCTTTTATCATGGCAAGTCTTCCAGGTCCTGAAGCAGCAAAACAGCCCCAGACCATCACACTACCACCACCATATTTTACTGTTGGTATAATGTTCTTTTTATGAAATGCAGTGTTCCTTCTACGCCAGATATACTTGGACACACACCTTCCAAAGAGTTCCACTTTTGTCTCATCGGTCCACAGAATGTTGTCCCAAAAGTCTTGGGGATCATCAAGATGTGTTGTGGAGAAATTGAGACGAGCTTTGATGTTCTTTTTGCTCAGCAGTGGTTTTCTCCTTGGAACTCTGCCATGCAGGCCATTTTTGCCCAGTCTTTTCCTGATGGTGGAGGCATGAACGCTGACCTTAACTGAGGCAAGTGAGGCCTGCAGTTCCTTGGACGTTGTTGTGGGGTCTTTTGTGACCTCTTGGATGAGTCGTCGCTGCGCTCTTGGGGTAATTTTGGGCGGCCGGCCACTCCTGGGAAGGTTCACCACTGTTCCATGTCTTCGCCATTTGTGGATAATGGCTCTCACTGTGGTTCGCTGGATTCCCAAAGCTTTGGAAATGGCTTTATAACCCTTTCCAGACTGATAGATCTCAATTACTTTCTTTCTCAATTGTTCCTGAATTTCTTTGGGTCTCGGCATGATGTGTAGCTTTTAAGGATCTTCTGGTGGACCTTACTGTGTCAAGCAGCTCCTATTTAAGTGATGCCTTGATTGTGAACAGGTGTGGCAATAATCAGGCCTGGGTGTGGCTAGAGAAATTGAACTCAGGTGTGGACAACCACAGTTATAGTATGTTTTAACAAGGGGGGCAATCACTTTTTCACACAGGGCCATGATGGTTTGGATTTTTTTTCACCTTTAATAATAAACACCTTCATTTACAAATTGCATTTTGTGTTTACTTGTGTTGTCCTTGACTATTGTTTAAATTGGTTTGATGTTCCGAAACACTTAAGTGTGACAAACATGCAAAGGAACAGGAAATGAGGAAGGGGGCAAACACTTTTTCACACCACTGTACCTAGAAGTAGGATATACAGGGTAATTTAACTGGGAGTCAGACATGAAGCTATATGACGGGTGTATAGAAATCTTTTAGTTAGTGTGGTACCCTCTACTTTAGGTAGGTGCTAGAAGTAGGAATTTTGTAGTGCAAGTAAATTTAAGCAGGCCTAGCTGTAAGCTAGGCCTGTTTGTTTTGATCTGTGTGGGTTGGGAGTGGCCTAGAGTGGCAGCAGGTGACTCACATGCAGTATCCCTTCTCAGTTACCTCCCTCTGGCTTCTAGAGGATTCTAGAAGAGAGGTGGAGCTGCCTGGGATGTTCTAAGGAGCCCTGATCAATCCCCAACTTGGATTGGCAGTTGGCAGGCCTCCTTAAATACCTAGAGTCAGCCCTGTTGGGGAGGAGTTGTCAGGTGGAAGAAGCTTGAGATGGGGCACTAGGTTGTTGGGGCCTTTGAGGCATTCTTCAGTAGGGGGTGTGACCATGGGGCTGTGGAGTTGGAGTGCAAGTCGGAGCCTTTCTGAGAAACAAAGAAGGATCTAGACAGGAGGCACAAAGATGGATCGAGAAGGACCACAAGAGATAGTGCTTCCAGGCAAGTCTCCAGGGCGGACTTGGAGTGTGCAGTCTGAGATGGATGTAGAACCAGTAGGAGAGACTGTGATGTCATGGGCAGTGGAATCGGGCAGCTACAGTCAGGAGGGCCTGAAGAGGACTGACTGGGAGCAGTAGGTGGCAAATTCAAAGGGACGTACGGGTATGCCCCTTTGCCTGCCCGTGCCATTCTGCTGATATAAATCGGCGTGCAACGGTCAGCAAGTGGTTAAACAAACTAGTCATACTTACCTGCTCTGTACAATGCTTTTGCACAAAGCAGCCTTGATTCTCCACTTCTCGGATCCCATGCTGGCTTCTCACATGTTTCTGGCTCCTCCAGCCTACAAAGTGCCCCTATAGCAAACAGCAAAGTATAGTATAGAGTGCTCCTGTAGTAAGGTAAAAAAAAAACTTCTGCCTTTGGAATCACTCGCTTCCTTCTCCTGCCAGGGACTACAATGCATTACTCCTCACACATTCACAAGCTCTCAGGCACTTACTGACATGTATGGTTGTTGCACTGAGCTGTATGAGTGCCGCACTGTGTATACTGACATGTATGGAGGGTGTACTGAGCTGCATTTGTCCTTCACTGTGTATAATGATATGTATGGAGGGTGTACTGAGCAGTATGTGTGCTGCACTGTGCATCAGTGGCGGCTGGTGAGTTTTTTTTTTTTGGGGGGTTGGCAAACAACCACCCATCCCCCCCTTGAGCGACACCCACCACCCTCTGTTTGCTGGTTGGTCTGACACTTACCCCGTGGTGGTGGGTGGCAAGCAGCCTGGTGCAGCAGCTTGGCTCAGAGCCCTCTCCTCCATGGAGCTTTCCAGCTCCTACTAGGCATCCAAAAGGGTCGCCTGTCCTTTCAGCCAATTGGGTGACTGGTGTCAAAACCCACTTCCTGATTGGCCCGGGTGGAGGATTAGTGTTACAACAGCAAATAATAATTTGCTGTTGTAACACACCTGGGTGGGCTCAGAGCGCACTCTCTGCGACCCGAGCCCACCCTATATTGAAGACTATTAGAGCCTCCTGGCTCTAATTGGTGTTTCAAAAAAAGCCCCTCCGCATTGGAATCCATGCACCGGTGTCATGAAAGGGGCCAGACGCATTGATAGGGGAGGCGGCGATGGACGGGGGGTGGCACCCGTGCACCCTTAATGGACACTGACGCGTATGGAGGGTATACTAAACTGTATGTGTGCTGCACTGTATTTCCTGATATGTAAACAAATAATGCATTCCTATTGCAGGCCAACTAATTGGTTGACCAACTAATCGATTATGGAAATAGTTGACAACTATTTTCATAATCGATTATATTGATTAGTTGTTTCAGCACTACTTAGATTACGTTCATATTTCTCATGAGAACACTAATAGTTTAGTTACCATTCCCAGTAATTAATTTGCAATATAAGCAACTCTACAGATATTCGCTCCAAAAATGTACCTACATACTGTATATATTTTATATAATACACAATACACTATTAAAAAAAAGATACAGGCTAAATTAGCCATTTCACAGAAAGCTACGCAAAGTGAACTGCAAGGTTCATTGTTAGGTTTTCTTTACTCCCCATCATCCAGTTACCATAGTAACCAGCAATGACCTGTATCTAGTGTCAGACACATCCAGTGCATTGTAGCTTTGTTTATTGTCTGCAGTTCCTTACAATGCTTTTAATGTGGCTGCACTGTTAGAAGTCTGCAAGGTCTACCTGTTATCAGGGTAAAATTATAATTATGGATTATCATACTGTATATTTTCCCTGACTTTACCAAACACTGTATGGACTCAATAAAACACACAACTGTATTTTAAATGATCTATTTTGTTTTATTTTAAATGAAACTAAAATTCTGTAAAATAAATTTAGCAAATGCACTTAGGGTCCCTTTTTTAAAGGAGACCAGTTTCCACTCTTTGCTCACCATCCCTGGAAATACTTCAAGCTGCGCCTGCATATGTACCGTGCATCTGGAAAGTGTTCTACAAACAATACCCCATAATGACGTGAAGGTTTGTTTGAAATCTTTGCAAATTTATTTAAGAAAAAATTAAAAAATCACATGTACATAAGTATTCACAGCCTTTGTGATGACACTCAAAACTGAGCTCAGGTGCATATTGTTTCCACTTCTCATCCTTGAGATGTTTCTACACTTGATTGGAGTCCACCTGTGGTAAATTCAGTTGATTGGACATGATTTGGAAAGGCACACACTTGTTTATATAAGGTCCCACAGTTAACAGTGCATTTCAGGGCACAAACCAAGCCATGAAGTCCAAGGAATTGTCTGTAGACCTCCGAGACAGGACTGCATGGAGGCACAGATCTGGGGAAGGGAACAGCATTGAAGGTCCCAATGAGCACAGTGGCCTCCATGATCCATAAATGAAAGAAGTTTGGAACCACCAGGACTCTACCTTGAGTGAGCCACCTGGCCAAACTAAGCAATTGGTGAAGTGCCTTAGACAGGGAGGTGACCAAGAACATGATGGCCACTCTGACAGAGCTCCAGCATTTGTGGAGAGAGGAGAACCTTCCAGAAGACAAAACCATCTCTGCAGCACTCCACCAATCAGACCTGTATGGAAGTGTGGCCAGACGGAATCCACTCCTCAGTAAAAGGCACATGGCAGCCCTCCTGGAGGTTTTCCAAAAGGCACCTGAAGCACTCTCAGACCATGAGAAACAAAATTCTCTTGTCTGATGAAACAAAGATTGCATTTTTTAGCCTGAATGGCAAGCATCATGTCTGGAGGAAACCAGGCATCGCTTATCACCTGGCCAACATCATCCCTACAGTGAAGCATGGTGGTGGCAGCATGATGTTTTTTGGCAGCAGGAACTGGGAGAGTAGTCAGGATCGATGTAAATATAAATACAGCGATGTACAGAGACATCCTTGATGAAAACCTGCTCCAGAGTGCTATGGACCTCAGACTGGGGTGAAGGTTCATATTCCAACAGGACAACGACCCTAAGCACACAGCTAAGATAAAAGGAGTGGCTATGGGACAACTCTGTGAATGTCGATGAGTGATCCAGCCAGAGGTCAGACTTGAACCCGACTGAACATCTCTGGAGAGATCTGAAAATGTCTGTGCACCAACGCTTGCCATCCAACCTGATGGAGCTCGAGGGGTCCTGCAAAGAAGAATGGGAGAAACTGCTCAAAAATAGGTGTGCCAAGCTTGCAGCATCATACTTAAAAAAGACTTAAGGCTCTAATTGGTGCCAAAGGTGCTTCAACAAAGTATTGAGCAAAGGCTGTGAATGCCTACAGTTGTGTGAAAAAGTATTTGCCCCTTCCTGTTTTTTTTTTTTTTTTCCATTCAAAATTTTATTAGAAATAGATAATGGTTACAGTAACAGAGCACGTAACGTGCGTGCAAAAACAGTACAGTCCAGAGCATAGCACATATTAAAACATATCACAGACATTATGCGTCCGATTACATCACGTTTCCAGGTTGAGTTTCTGGAGCAGAACCTACTCACACCGTGGGAAGGTCTAACCTTCTGCTATCATGTAAAAAGTAGCCTTTCCCTTTCCATCCAATCAGCTGTCATAAGTAGCTTTAACATGTCTCGCTGGAATAGTCTTAAGTAAAAAATCTTCTGTCATGTCTAATAAGTAAGGTAGGGTTCTGTCCTAAAGTAAGTCAGTCATCTTGCGTGAGGTCGTTTGTGGGCAAATTGTTAGACCGTCCAAATTATTATAGTCTACTGGAAGTGAAAAATGAGTAGTTGAGTAAGTAGGAAGGGTTATCTACGTAGGTAGAAAAAGGGAGAGAGGAAGGGGGGAGGTAAAGGGAGGGGGGGGGGTAAAGAGAAAGAGGAGCATTAGAGGAGGGAAGGATGTAGGGAATATGATTGCCTCTCCGGCCTCCGCCGTTCATAGCACTTGGGCCTAGCCTATCTGGGTCTCTGTGTTTCTTGTGTTTTTTTTTTTTGCATATTTCTCACGCTTAAATGATTCAGATCATCAAACAAAATTTTATATTACACAAAGATAACCCAAGTAATTCCAAGATGCCGTTTTTGAATTACTATTTCATTTATTAAGGGAAAAAGGCTGTTCAAACCTACCTGGCCCTATGCAAAAAAGTAATTGCCCCCTCCCATGCTGAATCATGAATGAACTGTGTTTAACCACAATTTCTTGGAAAGCTGAGTTAAATTTCAGTCGCAACACCCAGGCCTGATTATTGCCAGACCTGTTGAATCAAGAAATCACATAAATAGAAGCTGTCTGACAAAGTGAAGCACAATAACAGATCACAAAAAGCCACACATCATGCCACAATCTAACAAAATTCAAGAACAGATTAGAAACAAAGTAATGTACATGTATTGGTCTAGGAATGGTTTTAAAGCCATTTCTAAGGCTCTGGAACTCCAGTGAACCCCAAGGAGAGCTATTATCCACAAATGGAAATACTTGGAACAGTGGTGAACCTTCCCAGGAGGGGCCGGCCTACAAAAATTACTCCAAGAGCATGACGACGACTCATCCAACTCATATAAGAACCCAGAACAATATCTAAAGAACTGCAGGCCTCACTTTCCTGAGGGAAGAGACTGGGCAAAAATGGGAGCCTTTCAAGGCCAAAGCCACTGCTGACCAAAAAGAACACAAAGGCTCATCTCATATTTACCAAAAAACATCTTGAGTATCCCCAAGACTTTTAGGCCTCTTTCGCACTACCGATCCGTTCAGGTCCGCCTATCAGTTTTTCAGGCAGACCTGAACGGATGCTCCATAGAGGTCTATGGAACGTCGAATGTCAGCGGTGACATGTCCGTTGATATCCAACCCGCTCTGATCCGAAAAAGTGTGACGGAGGAAAAACCTACTTTTCTATCCATCATCGGATCGGATAGGGTGACGACGGACACTGCGGTCCGTTGTCATCCGATCTCCCATAGGGGAGAGCAACGCTCTGACAGATCTGTCCCTGCGCAGCGTGCAGAGACGGACCTGTCCTCTGCCTGCTCAGCGGTGATCGATGGAGCTATCCCCGCTGAGCAAGTGGATATCCATGGGGCGGATCATCACTGATCCGCCCCGTGTGAAAGGACCGTCAGGCAAATATTCTGTGGACTGATGAGACAAGAATGTTACTTTTTGGAAGGTGTGCGTCCCGTTACAGCTAGCATAAAACTAATACATAACAAGAACATCATATCAACAGTCAGACATGGTGGTGGTAGCGTGATAATCTGGGGCTGCTTTGCATCTTCAGGGCCTGGACAACTTACCATAATTGATCGAACTATGAATTCTGAGCTCTACCAGAAAATCCTAAAGGAGAATGTCTGGCCATCAGTTTGTGACCTCAAGCTCAAGTCCACCTCCAAATGGTTTAAACAAAGCAAAATCTAGGTTTTGGAGTGGCCTAGTTAAAGCCCAGACTCAACCGCTTAAGGACCACCTCCTGCACATTTACGTCGGCAGAATGGCACGGCTGGGTACATCAACGTAAGGTACGTTGCTCTTTAAGTGCCCAGCCGTGAGTCGAGAACGCCACCGGCGGCACACTCGTGACCCGGTCCTGATCGGACCCGTTCGCCGCTGGTGTCCCACGATCGGGTCACAGAGCTGAAGAACGGGGAGAGGTATATGTAAACAAACCTCTCCCCGTGTTTCCTAGTGTGGCTGTCACTGATCATCTGTTCCCTGTTATAGGGAAAAACGATCAGTAATGTCACATGCCAAGCCACGTCCCCCAACAGTAAAAAAACACACGCACACATCCCACTTAACCCCTCCCTGCCCCCTAGTGGTTAACCCCTTCACTGCCAGTGTCATTTACTCAGGAATCAGTGCATTTAAATAGCACTGATTGCTGTATACATGACAATGGTCCCAAAAATGTGTCAAAAATGCCCGATGTGTCTGCCATAATGTAGCAGTCACAATAAAAATCGCTGATCGCAGCCATTACTAGTAAAAAAAAAATAGTAAAAATGCTATAAAACTATGCCCTATTTTGTAAACGCTATAACTTTTGCGCAAACCAATCAATAATCGCTGTTTATAGCGCAAAAAATAAAAACCGCAGAGGTGATCAAATACCACCAAAAGAAAGCTCTATTTGTGGGAAAAAAAGAACGCCAATTTTGTTTGGGAGCCACGTCGCACGACTGCGCAATAGTCAGTTAAAGCAACGCAGTGCTGAATCGCAAAAAGGGGGCCTGGTCCTTTGGCTGTAAATTGGTTCAGGGCTTAAGTGGTTAAATCTAATTGAGATGCTGGATCATGACCTTATACAGGCCGTTCATGATGGAAAACCTTCCAATGTGACTGAATTAAAACAATTCTGCAAAGAAGAGTGGGGCAAAATTGCTCCACAGCAATGTGAAAGACTCATTGACAGTTATCGCAAATGCTTGATTGCAGTTGTTGCCGCCAAGGGTGGCACAACCAGTTCTTAGGTTTAGAGGGCAATTACTTTTTCACATAAAGCCAGGCAGGGTTGGAAAACTTTTTTGCCTTAATAAATGAAACCATCATTTAAAAACTGCATGTTGTATTTACTTGGGTTATCTATGTGTAATAATAAAATTAGTTTGATGATCTGAGTCATTGAAGTGTGACAAATATGCAACAAAATACCTGTGAATACTTTCCGTATGCCCTGTACATAATCAGGGCCGGATTAACCACTTGCCGACCGCCGCACGACGTTGTACGTCGACAGAATGGCACGGGCAGGCATAAGGGCTTACATGTACGTCCTTGCCTGCCCGCGGGTCGGGGGCCCGATCGGGCCCCCGCCCGGTGCCTGCGGCGTTCGGTATTCGTTCGGGAGCGATCCCGGACGAGGGGACGGCCATTCATTCATGGCCACCCCCTCGCGATCGCTCCCGACGAATGAAAATGTCCGGTGACATCACTTCCTCTCCTGTAATGTAAACACAGGAGAGAATGTATTCTCTCCTCCGTGTCGGTATTTTTCGTTCCGGCACCGAGGAGAGAGCATCGGTGAGTTGCACAAGCACTACACTACACAGTAGAACATGCCAGGCACACTCACACCCCCCCTTTACCCCCCGATCACCCCCCAATTACCCCTGCCCCCCCAGTCACAGTGACACCAATTGCTTTTTTTTATTTTTTTTGCATTGGTGTCATTTGTGACTGTAATAACTGTTAGGGCAGTTAGGGTTAGCCCCCTTTAGTTCTAATGTGCCCCCCTAACCCCCCCAATAAAGGTTTAACCCCGTGATCACCCCCCCTCGCCAGTGTCACTAAGGCTGGGTTCACATTGCAGCGGTTTATGAGAACGAATGTGATTCGCACCGCACTGCAGTGCAAATCACATCCGATCTCTGTGCGATTCGAGTTCAGCCATACAGATAGTATGGCTGAATTCGTGTCGCACCCGCCGCAAATTCGCACGGGACCCTTTTTTTGTCCCGCAGCAGAATCGGATCGCATGGGTGTTCACACCATGCGATCCGAGTTTGCAGATCGCACTGCGATATGCGAACTGATCTGGGGGTGTCATTAACATTTCACTGACACTCCCAGCAGTTCGCATAGGGCAGTGTGAACTGCCGCCGGGAGGCATGCGATGCGGGAACCCGCCGCGGATTCGTGGCGTTCCCGCATCGCTCCAGTGTGAACCCAGCCTAATAAGCGATCGTTTTTCTGATCACTGTATTAGTGTCACAGGTGACGCTAGTTAGGCAGGTAGGTATTTAGGTTCGCCGCAGCTTTTTATAGCGCCAGGGACCCCCATATACTACCGCATAAAGCCCCCTGATTGCCCCCTAGTTAACCCTTTCACCAGTGATCACCATATAACTGTTACAGGTGACGCTGGTTGGTTAGTTATTTTTTTATAGTTTCAGGGCACCCGCCATTTATTACCTAATAAAGGTTTAACCCCCTGATCACCCGGCGGGTGTCATTTGTGACTGTAATAACTGTTAGGGCAGTTAGGGTTAGCCCCCTTTAGTTCTAAGGTACCCCCCTAACCCCCCCAATGAAGGTTTAACCCCGTGATCACCCCCGTCGCCAGTGTCACTAAGGCTGGGTTCACATTGCAGCGGTTTATGAGAACGGATGTGATTCGCACCGCACTGCAAATCACATCCGATCTCTGTGCGATTCGAGTTCAGCCATACAGATAGTATGGCTGAATTCGTGTCGCACCCGCCGCAAACTCGCACGGGACCCTTTTTTTGGTCCGCAGCAGAATCGGATCGCATGGGTGTTCACACCATGCGATCCAAGTTTGCAGATCGCACTTCGATATGCGAACTGATCTGGGGGTGTCATTAACATTTCACTGACACTCCCAGCAGTTCGCATAGGGCAGTGTAAACTGCCGCCGTGAGGCATGTGATGCGGGAACCCGCCGCGCATTCGTGGCGTTCCCACATCGCTCCAGTGTGAACCCAGCCTAATAAGCGATCGTTTTTCTGATCACTGTATTAGTGTCACAGGTGATGCTAGTTAGGCAGGTAGGTATTTAGGTTTGCCGCAGCTTTTTATAGCGCCAGGGACCCCCATATACTACCGCATAAAGCCCCCTGATTGCCCCCTAGTTAACCCTTTCACCAGTGATCACCATATAACTGTTACAGGTGACGCTGGTTGGTTAGTTATTTTTTTTATAGTTTCAGGGCACCCGCCATTTATTACCTAGTCTCACTAGTGTACCCCTAAATTTAGGGGTGTCTACTTTCCAAAATGGGGTCATTTGGGGGGGGGTTTGTGCCATCTTGGCATTTTATGGCCTTCAAAACTGTAACGCCCTTAGAAAGCCTGAAGGCGGTGCTTGGTTTTCGGGGCCCCGTACGCGGCTAGGCTCCCAAAAAGTCCCACATATGTGGTATCCCCGTACTCAGGAGAAGCAGCAGAATTTATTTTGGGGTGTCATTTCACATATGCCCATGGCATGCATGAGCAATATATCATTTAGTGACAACTTTGTGAAAAAAAAAAAAAAAAAGTTTGTAATTTTCCGGCAACTTGTGGCAAAATATAAAATATTCCATGGACTCAACATGCCTCTCAGCAAATAGCTTGGGGTGTCTACTTTCTAAAATGGGGTCATTTGTGGGGGTTTTGTGCCATCTTGGCATTTTATGGCCTTCAAAACTGTAATAGGTAGTGAGGAGTGAAGTCAAATATTTACGCCCTTAGAAAACCTGAAGGCGGTTCTTGGTTTTCGGGGCCCCGTACGTGGCTAGGCTCCCAAAAAGTCCCACATATGTGGTATCCCCGTACTCAGGAGAAGCAGCAGAATTTATTTTGGGGTGTCATTTCACATATGCCCATAGCATGTGTGAGCAATATATCATTTAGTGACAACTTTGTGAAAAAAAAATAAAAAAAAATTAAAGTTTGTAATTTTCCCGCAACTTGTGGCAAAATATAAAATATTCCATGGACTCAAAATGCCTCTCAGCAAATAGCTTGGGGTGTCTACTTTCTAAAATGGTTGTCATTTGTGGGGGTTTTGTGCCATCTTGGCATTTTATGGCCTTCAAAACTGTAATAGGTAGTGAGAAGTGAAATCAAAAATTTACGCCCTTAGAAAGCCTGAAGGCGGTGCTTGGTTTTCGGGGCCCCGTACGCGGCTAGGCTCCCAAAAAGTCCCACATATGTGGTATCCCCGTACTCAAGAGAAGCAGCAGAATTTATTTTGGGGTGTCATTTCACATATGCCCATAGCATGTGTGAGCAATATATCATTTAGTGACAACTTTGTGTAAAAAAAAAAAAAAAAAATATTTTTTGTCATTATTCAATCGCTTGAGGCAAAAAAATAAAATATTCAATGGGCTCAACATGCCACTTATCAATTTCCTTAGGGTGTCTACTTTCCAAAATGGGGTCATTTGGGGGGGTTTTGTACTGCCCTGCCATTTTAGCACCTCAAGAAATGAGATAGGCAGTCGTAAACTAAAAGCTGCGTAAATTCCAGAAAACGTACCTTAGTTTGTAGATGTGACAACTTTTGCGCAAACCAATAAATATACAATTATTGACTTTTTTTTTACCAAAGACATGTGGCTGAATACATTTTGGCCTAAATGTATGACTAAAATTGAGTTTATTGGATTTTTCTAATAACAAAAAGTAGAAAATATCATTTTTTTTCAAAATTTGCGGTCTTTTTACGTTTATATCGCAAAAAATAAAAATCGCAGAGGCAATCAAATACCATCAAAAGAAAGCTCTATTTGTGGGAAGAAAAGGACGCAAATTTTGTTTGGGTACAACATTGCATGACCGCGCAATTACCAGTTAAAGCAGCGCAGTGCCAAATTGTAAAAAGACCTCTGGTCATTTACCAGCAAAATGGTCCGGTCTGAAGGTGGTTAACATAGGGGCTATTGGAGCTGCAGCTCCAGGCCCCTTTCTCAAGATAGGCCCATATGCCCAAAAAAAAATAAAATAAAAATAAAAAAGATCAACTTCGAGGATTGTAGCTCGGCGATCAGGAGTCACAGAGACCCCATATTTGGGGGGTAGGTAGCTAAATACCCACTCCAACACTGGTTAAATTATGGGGCTGCTATCATCTATGGTTCCGGAGATACGGGGCTCCTTGCGCTGCCTGTCAGAAGCTACATACAGAGCGGCAGTATAAATACAAGCTGGAACACTCTGCTGCAGACTGAGAGGATGAACTCACTGTGCTTATAATAATTATTTGTATATTACTTATGATAATTAACCCCTTGCCACCCGGGCCATTCTGAGACTTCTCTCCTACATGTAAAAATCATAATTTTTTTATGCTAGAAAATTACTCAGAACCCCCAAGCATTATATATTGTTTTAGCAGACACCCTATGGAATAAAATGGTGGTCTTTGCAACTTTATATGTTACACGATATTTGCGCAGCAATTTTTCAAACTTTTTTTTGGAAAGAAACTGTTTCATTCATAAAAAAAACACTAAAGTTAGCATGATTTTTTGTTGTGTACTAAGCGATGCTTTACATTTTTTTTACAGGTTACATGTTTAGAGTTACAGAGGAGGTCTAGTGCTAGAATTATTGCTCTCGCTCTAACGATCATAGCGTATGTAACCTGTGTGTATCTGGCTCTGATACTAACCAGTGCCTACCCAGGGACTGACTAGTATCTCTCCCCAGCCTGTCCCCACACACCCACACACCCTCTCACCCGCTGACATGTGAATGGGGCAATCACTTCCGCAGTGTTATTGTGTTCTGCCAGTGAATACAATGATTAGTGTTGCTAACTATAGCTGGCAGCACTGATTGTTTGGGGGAAAACCTGACAGGCTGGTTGTACTCAAGTCAGTTAATAGGTTGACTTGTGTAAAACCAGCTAGCCCATACATAGATCGACTATGGCTGGTCTCTGCTTAATTGGTGTAATTTCAATCCATGTATGGACCGCTTAACCACTACACAGCCCCTAAACATCCTTCCACAAACCTTTACATTTTTCCTTCCCAGATTATTGCATCATCCTCTCCTATACAAGTGCCCACTGTCATACCCTTCACACTCCTCTCCTATACATAGTGCCCACTGTCATACCTCCAACACTTCTCTCCTATACATAACGCCCGCTGTCATACCCTCCACACTCCTCTCCTGTACATACTACTCACTGTCATACCCTCCACACTCCTCTCCTATACATAGTGCCCACTGTCATACCTCCAACACTTCTCTCCTATACATAGTGCCCACTGTCATACCCTCCACACTCCTCTCCTGTACATACTACTCACTGTCATACCCTCCAAACTCCTCTCCTATACATAGTGCCCACTGTCATACCTCCAACACTCCTCTCCTGTACATACTACTCACTCTCATACCCTCCACACTCCTCTCCTATACATAGTGCCCAATGTCATACCCTCTACACTCCTCTGCTGTGCATACTGCCCACTGTCATACCCCTCACACTCCTCTCCTGTACATAGTGCCTTCTGCCATACCCTCCACACTCCTCTCCTGTACATAGTGCCCACTGTTAGACCCTCCACATTCCTCTCCCTCACCTGCACATACTTCCCACTTTTATACCATCCATACTCCTCCCCTATGCCTCTTACCCACAAAAACTGTTCTTTAAAATTATGCTGAATATCCTCAATGTTACCAGCTCTAGAATGGGCACACTTTTGTCAGTTCAACTAAAGGAAATTTCACAGTCCTCATATTTGTTCTGCCCCATTATTAGTACTTATTTAATTTTGTAATTACTATTGTGATGTATAGAGGAACACGGGGGATGTCAGCTAATCTAAATATAGCACCTATAGAAAAAAGTGTCCCTGAAATTATTTTTCAAATGTTGACAACTATGCACTTAGGCACTGCCCAAGGGCCACAGGGTAAGTAGGGGCCCCATGAGAGGCTCCTGTGATATTAAATCAGTAGTAAACTTTTCTAAAATTACTACTTTTTAGAGGCCCTGGGGTAGGTTATGCCATGATGTACAAGTATGCCCAGCATATTAGCACATTAGGGCACACTTAAATTGTCAGATTGAGCCCTCCAGTGCTGTGCTGTGATCAATCCGGCGGCACTTCCATCTTCACCCGGTCTTCCTTCTGGGTTCTGTGCCTTCGGTCACTTGCCTTGGCCAGGCTGTGTTGATGTCACTCCCACACATGCTCATGTGCATCCTCTTTCTCTCATCCCCCCTTTCTCTCTCATCCTCCCTTACCCCTCACACCTCTTTCATCCCCTTTTTCTCTCTCTGTCTTTCTCTCGCTCTCTCATCCTCCCTCTCTCTCTTTAATTGAATTTGTTATAACAAAAAATAGTTAGCATTTTTATTTATTTATTGTTTATAAAAGGCCCCATCAAAATCCTCAGCACCAGGCCCATGATGTTCTTAATCTGGCACTGTGTACATTTTCTACCCACCTGCCAGCCAGGCTTTTATGGCACTTTTTGTTTACAAGTTTAAATCAGTATTTTTTGCTAGGAAATTATTTAGAACCCCCAAACATTATACATTTTGTTTTTTTAGTAGAGACCCTAGGGAAGAAAATGGTGATTGTTAAATTTTTTTATGCCACACAGTATTTGCACAGCAGTTTTGCAAAATACTCGTTAATGAATAAAAAAATAAAAAAAACACAAAACTTACCCCAATTTCTTTGTAAAATATGAAAGATAATGTTACAGTGAGTAATTAGATACCTAACATGTCATGCTTTAAAACTGCGCAAGCTCCTGGAATGGTGACAAACTACTGTACTGTACTTAACCACTTGACCACTGGGCACTTAAACACCCTTAATAACCAGACCAATTTTCAGCTTTCTGTGCTCTCACATTTTGAATGACAATTACTCAGTCATGCAACACTGGACCTATATGAAATTTTTGTCCTTTTTTCACACAAATGGAGCTTTCTTTTGGTGGTATTTAATCACCGCTCGGTTTTTTATTTTTTGTGCTATAAAAGAAAAAATACAGAAAATTCTGTAAAAAAAATGAATTTTTCTTTGTTTTCTGTTATATAATTTAGCAGATTAGTAATTTTTTCTTCATAAATTTTGCCCAAAATTTATACTACTACATATCTTTGGTAAAAATAAGTACACATTGGTGGATATTATTTGGTCTTTGTGAAAGTTATAGAGTCCACAAGCTGTGGTGCCAATATCTGAAAATTGATCACACCTGAAGTACTGGCGGCCTATTTCAATTCTTGAGACCCTAACATGCCAGAAAAGTACAAATACCCCCCAAATGACCCCTTTTTGGAAAGAAGACATTCCAAGGTATTTAGTAAGAGGCATGATGAGTTTTTTGAAGTTGTCATTTTTTCCCACAATTCTTTGCAAAATCAAGATTTTTTTTACTTTTTTTTTCACAAAATTGTCATATTATCAGTTTATTTCTCACACACAGCATATGCATACCACAAATTACACCCCAAAACACATTCTGCTATTACTCCCGAGTACGGCGATACCACATGTGTGAGACTTTTACACAGTGTGGCCACATACAGAGGCCCAACATGCAGGGAGCGCCATCAGGCGTTCTGGAGCACCCAGGACAATTCTGACATTTCTCTCCTACATGTAAAAATCATCATTTATTTGCTAGAAAATTAAATAGAATCCTAAAACATTATATATGTTTTTTTAGCAAACACCCTGGAGAATACAATGGTTGTTATCTCGCACGGTATTTGCACAGCAATTTTTCGAATGCTTTTTTTTGGAAAAAAAACAGTTTTGTGCTTAAAAAAAAAAAACACTGTAAAGTTAGCCCAATTTTTGCATAATGTGAAAGATGAAGTTACGCTGAGTAAATAGATACCTAACATGTCACTCTTCAAAATTGCACACGCTCGTGGAATGGCGCCAAACGTCGCTACTTAAAAATCCCCATAGGCAACAATTTGAATTTTTTTTACTGGTTATATGTTTTGAGCTACAGAGGAGGTCTAGGGCTAGAATTATTGCTCTCGCTCTAACGTTCGCATCGATACCTCACATGTGTGGTTTGAACACCGTTTTCATATGTGGGCGGGACTTACGTATGCGTTCGCTTCTGCATGCGAGCACATGGGGACAGGGGCGCTTTAAAAAAAATAATATTTTTTATTGTTCATTTTACTTTATTTATTTTAGTTTGACATTTTTTTCCCCCCAAAAAATTTTTTTGATCACTTTTATTCCTATTACAAGGAATGTAAACATACCTTGTAATAGGAATATGGCATGACAGGTCCTATTTACAGTGAGATATGGGGTCAATAAGACCCCGCATCTCACCTCTAGGCTGGGAAGTCTGAAAAAAAAAAAGATTCTGGCTTTGATCGTATTGGCGAGTCGGTAGAAGCACCGGAGGGCGGCGGGAGGGGGGATGTCTATGGCTGGGTATTGCAGGGTATCACCGACTATGGCTGGATATGGCTGGTTATCTCCGAGTATGGCTGGTTATCTCCGAGTATGGCTGGGTATCTCCGAGTATGGCTGGGTATCTCAGAGTATGGCGTTGCAGAGTATTGCATTGCAGAGCATTGCAGGGTATTGGCGGGTGTTGCAGAGCATTGCAGAGTGTTGCAGGGTATTGGCGGGTGTTGCAGAGGATTGCAGAGTGTTGCAGGGTATTGGTGGGTGTTGCAGAGCATTGCAGAGTGTTGCAGGGTATTGGCGGGTGTTGCAGAGCATTGCAGGGTATTGGCGGGTGTTGCAGAGCATTGCAGAGTGTTGCAGGGTATTGGCGGGTGTTGCAGAGCATTGCAGAGTGTTGCAGGGTATTGCAGAGTGTTGCAGGGTATTGCAGGGTTTTGCAGGGTATTGCAGAGTATTGCAGAGTAATGGCAGGGAATTGAGGGGTTAAATTTCGGTGAGCAGCGATGTGGGCACTGCAGATGCAGCCCACAGCGCTGCTGACACCGATCTCTTCCCCCTCCGCTGTACCGATTGGTACAGAGAGGGGGAGGAAGGAACCGGCGTCATGTTATTTGTTTACAAGTGATCGCTCCGTCATTTGACGGAGCGATCACGTGGTAATCGGCCGCGATGAGCATCCTCAAACGGAAGGTGGAGGAGCACAAGGTCTCTAACATCCACCAGCTCCGTGATGTCTTCATTGAGGAGTGGAAGAGAACTCCAGTGGCAATCTGCAAAGCTCTGGTGAACTCAAGGCAGTGTGCTAGAAAATAATGTTAGCCACACAATATATTGACACTTTGGGCCGAATTTGGATATTTTCCCTTAGAGGTGTACTCACTTTTGTTGCCAGCAGTTTAGACATTAATGGCTGTGTGATGAGTTATTTTGAGGGGACAGCAAATTTACATTGTTATACAAGCTGTACACTCACTACTTTACAACATTGTAGCAAAGTGTAATTTCTTCAGTGTTGCCACATGAAAAGATATAATAAAAATGTGAGGGGGTGTACCTACTTTTGTAAGGTACTGTACATGGATGTCCTCCTGTGCTCGCGCTGTCAGCACACCCTCCTGCAGCACGCAGTTGGCACGTTCTGTGATAACCAAGTCCTTAACACATGATCAGCTGTCAATTACAGCTGATCGCATGATGTAAACAGAGGCCAGTAATTGGCTTTTTTTCCCTCATGGTGATAACGTGAGGAGAAAAAAATAAGCCGATTACTAGCTTCTGTAAAAGGGACAACGATCCCACACCAGTGCTGCTAACCAGTGCAAAGTGCTCCTAACCAGTGCCACCTATCAGAGCTGCCAATCAGTGCCCATCAATGCCTCAGTGTCACCTATCAGTGCCACCTATCAGTGACATCTCTCAGTGCCCTTTAGTGCCACCTCTCAGTTTCCTTCAGTACCACCTATCAGTGCCCCTCAGTGCTACCTATCAGTGCCTCCTGATCAGTGCCCACCAGTCCTGCCTCATCAGTGCTCAGTGCTGACAGCATGAGGAGAAAAAATAAGCTGATTACCCGCTTCTGTAAAAGGCACATTGATCCCACACAGGAACCACAAGTGCTGCTAACCAGTGCCCACCAGTGCTCATAACCAGTGCCACCTACCAGTGCCCATCAGTGCTACTAACCATTGCCCACTGGTGCCACCC
Organism: Lithobates pipiens; assembly: GCF_037356315.1. Classification (NCBI taxonomy): domain Eukaryota; kingdom Metazoa; phylum Chordata; class Amphibia; order Anura; family Ranidae; genus Lithobates; species Lithobates pipiens. Next base: position 411,351,029 of record NW_027507764.1, on the reverse strand, counting down.
ATCAGTGCCTCATCATCAGTGCTGCCTATCAGTGCAGACTCATCAGTGCTTCCTGATCATTGCCCACCAGTCCTGCCTCATCAGTGCCAATCCATGTCACCTATCAGTGCCCATCAGTGCCACCTATCAGTGCAGCCTCATCAGTGCCTCCTGATCAGTGCCCACCAGTCCTGCCTCATCAGTGCCCATCCATGCCACCTATCAGTGCCACCTACCAGTGCCCTTCAGTTCCCCCTTATCAGTGCCTATCAGTGCCCATCAGTGCAGCCTCATCAGTGCACATCAATGAAGGAGAAAAATTACCTCTTTGCAAAATTTTAAATACCACCAAATGAAAATTCTATTTGTGTGAAAAAAATGATAAAAATGTCATATGGGTACAGTGTAGCATGACTTCGCAGTTGTCATTCAAAGAGTGACAGCGCTGAAAGCTGAACATTGGCCTGGGCAGGAAGGGGGTATAGGTGCCCAGTAAGCAAGTGGTTAATATTCCCCTAGAAACACTTTATTTTTGACTGAAGTTCTGTTTTTAAATGAAAAGATACAACCACAAAATGTTTTTTTTTTTTTTTTTGTTACATGCCTTTATAAGTTGCTATTTATTTAGCCAGATGACAAATGTATGTATTTATAGAAGGGTAAACTATCTGCTTTCACAAAGCAAGCTTATAGTATTTTTAAGAATTGTGCTTGTCATTGTTGAAATGCTTTAACGTTTATCACAGACCTCTGGTTGATTCTGAATGGTCACATGCAGTTTAGTATAATATTGTATTTCATACACTTTCAAACTATTTTAGATATAGGGAGGTCAGGTAGAAATCTACAGCTGGCATCTTATATAAAAGCAATTTGGGATGTTAACCATAAACATCAGTTTAGCTTTTACTCAGGCTGTGGTATGAATGGTATATTTTCAATGTTGCACACTGCTTTCAATTCAGGATGCAGGCTTAGAAACACAATACAATCTTTTAAATAAAAGAATATCTTTCTTGGAAACATACAGTATCTCACTCGCCAGCAAACCATGATCTGTTCAGTTTAGAGTGGTTAGCACTGATGCAGCAGAGACAATTACACTTGAACACTTTTATATAATACCCATCCGCTCTAGTCACCATGGCAACAAGCTATGGACTGTATACACCCCACCCCAGCACCCCAGATGCATTGCAGTCTCCTTTCTTAAAATGGTTACTCAGTTTTTGGAAACCACTAATTGTATATACTAACAGAATTGTACAGTATTACATTTTACTATATAAAAAGGTCACATCACACAGCTCTAAAATGAACCTGTTCGTATCTAGAGGTCATTGATGCATACAAGCTCAGGTCAGATTTAGCAACATCAGCATGCATCAGTTAACTTGACAATAATTCTATTGTATCCAATAACACAAAAGGTCTGCGCTATAATCTATAAACACCCCTCACCATCTAACTACAAATAAATCCTAAGTGATTTCAATAGGTGAATGTAAAAAAAAAAAAAAAAAAAAAAATATATATATATATATATATATATATATATATATATACACATACACACACACACACACACACAGTTGTGCTCATAAATGAATGTACATACCCTGGCAGAATGTATGATTTCTTGGCCATTTTTCGGAGAATATGAATAACACAAAAAAAAATTCATTTTTAAATCATAATAACAGAAACTACTCAAATGACCCTGATCAAAAGTTTATATACCCTGGCCTGATTACATGCACACAAGTGGTTTCAATGGCTATGGAAAGGTAATCATCCTCAACTGTGATCTGTTTGCTTTTAATTAGTGTGTGCGTATAAAAGGTCAATGTGTTTCTGGACTCCTGACAGACCCTTGCATCTTTCATCCAGTGCTGCACTGATGTTTCTGGATTCTGAGTCATGGGGAAAGCAAAAGAATTGTCAAAGGATCTGCAGGAAAAGGTGCAAGGGAACTGTATAAAACAGGAAAGGGATATAAAAACATATCCAAGGAATTGAGAATGCCAATCAGCAGTGTTCAAACTCTAATCAAGAAGTGGAAAATGAGGGGTTCTGTTGAAACCAAACCACGGTCAGGTAGACCAACTAAAATTTCATCCACAACTGCCAGGAAAATTGTTCAGGATGCAAAGAAAGACCCACAAATAACTTCAGGTGAAATACAGGACTCTCTGAAAACATGTGGTGTGGCTGTTTCAAGATGCACAATAAGCAGTCACTTGAAGAAAGATGGTCGAGTCGCCAGAAGAAAACCATTACTACACAAATGCCATAAAGTATCCCGCTTACAATACGCCAAACAGCACAGAGACAAGCCTCAAACCTTCTGGCACAAAGTCAATTTGGAGTGATGAGACCAAAATTTAGCTTTTTGGCCACAACTGTAAATGCTACATTTGGAGAAGAGTCAACAAGGCCTATGATGAAAGGTACACCATTCCTACTGTGAAACACATGGAAACGATGGATATCGGATCCACGGGTAGCTCCACCCTCATTGGTAATGGGGGAGTCTGTATTGAGTGGTTAGTATAGTTTTTCTTTTTCTGTTTGAGTGGGACAGTAAAAGCAGTATTCAAAGGAAGATGTGGGTATAAACATTCTCCTCCTTTGTCAGCTTGTGATATATAACTCACTATGGAAACTACGCTATGGATTTTTCGCCCGGAGAGTGCGTGTGTTTTTTATATTTTTTTATTTATTTATTTATTTTTATTTTTTTTGTTTTTTTTTGTGTTTATGTCTGTGTGTATGTTTGTAAATACTTGTGTCTAAAGGATGGTTAGGTAGTATATATGATAGTGGCAAGTAAGAATAAGAGAAAAATATAAAAAGTTGTTTTGCACGGATCAATTGAAATAAATAGGAAAACGAGAATATGATGTATTAGCGGTATAAGGAAACAAAACTGTAAAATATAAAACTGATATTGTAACTTGGTCTGTTATAACTTGTAATATGTCAAATAAAGAAATAAACAATAAAAAAAAAAAGAAACACGGAGGTGGATCACTGATGTTTTGGGGATATGTGAGCTACAAAAGGCACAGGAAATTTGGTCAAAATTGTTGCCAAGATGAATGCAGTATGTTATCAAAAAATACTGGAGGAACATTTGCATTCATCAGCCAGGAAACTGCGTATGGGACGTACTTGAACATTCCAACATGACAATGATCCAAAACACAAGGCCATATCAACCTGTCATTGGCTACAGCAGAATAAAGTGAAGGTTCTGGAGTGGCCATCTCATTCTCCTGACCTCAATATCATTGAGCCACTCTGGGGAGATCTCAAACGCCCAAGAATTTACAGGGACTGGAGGCTTTTTACCAAGAGGAATGGGCAGCTTTACCATCTGAAAAGATAAAAGCCTCATCCACAAATACCACAAGACTTCAAGCTGCCATTGATATTAAAGGGGGGCAATACACGGTACTAATTACTGGGGTATGTAAACTTTTGATCAGGGTCATTTAGGTAGTTTCTGTTGTCATTATGATTTAAAAAGAGTAAACACATTTGATTGATATTAAATGGCTTCAGCCAAACACTAACCATGAGTAAAAGAATTTTTTTGTGTTATCATTCCTATTCTCTAAAAAATGCCCAAGAAATCATAAATTCTGCCAGGGTATGCAAACTTATGAGCAAAACTGTGTATGTATATGTATATATATATAGTGCCTTGAAAAAGTATTCAGTGACAGTGTCACTGATCTCTGCTCCCTGTGATTGGGAGCAGAGATCAGTGACATGTCAAACACAGCCACACCCCCCGCACAGTTAGAATCCCTCCTCAGGACATGCTTAACCTCTACACTGCCCCCTAGTGGTTAACCCCTTTACTGCCAGTGTCATTTACACAGGAATCAGTGCATTTGTATAGCACTGATTGCTGTATAAATGACAATGGTCCCAAAAATGTGTCAAAAATGTCTGATGTGTCTGCCATAATGTCGCAGTCATGATAAAAATCACTGATTGCCGCCATTACTAGTAAAAAAAAAATTATAAAAATGACATAAAACTATCCCCTCTTTTGTAAACGCTATAACTTTTGCGCCAAGCCAATCAATAAATGCTTATTGCGTTTTTTTTTAACCAAAAATATGTAGAAGAATACATATTGGCCTAAACTGAGGGAAAAAATGTTTTTTTTTAAATATATTTTTGGGGGATATTTATTAAAGCAAACGCTCTTTTTTGTTATTAGCGCAAAAAATAAAAACCAAAGAGGTGATAAAATACCACCAAAAGAAAGCTCTATTTGTGGGAAAAAATGAGCGTGCAATTGTCAGTTAAAGCGATGCAGTGCCGAATCGCAAAAAATGCTCTGGTCTTTGGCCAGCAAAATGATCCGGGGCTTAAGTGGTTAAAGTGGAACTTTAGTAGGAAAATGAAGTTATGCTAGATCACTTCAGGCTGGCCCCTTTTGCAGGTATAGCTATGTAAAACATTACAAATAAGTGCCTATACTATTTATAATCCTGTAATATACTGTCTCACCCTGCTCTGCCCATGCTCAGTTGCTCTCCATTTTTAGGCACTAATGAATTTCTAGAGGCCGATCTGCTGACAGTCTTAAAGCGGTAGTAAACCACTGAAAAAAAAAACAGAACAAAAAAACCCTGCAAGATTATAGCATAATGTGCTAGTATGCACTGCGATGATGTCACTCCCAGGCATGCATGTGGGAGTTCTCCATTCCGCCAAGGATCTCTGAATTTCTGGCGTGATCTGTTGGACCTTCAGAGCACATGCGCCGCTGACGTCAGTGGCTGCATGAAGAGTGAATATCTTTTAAACCATGCAGGTTTAGGAGATATTAATTTTCCCTACAGGTTAGCCTTATTATAGGCTTACCTGTAGGTAAAAAAGACCAAGCAGGGGATACAACCGCTTTAAAGTGGAATTTAACCCTCCTACCCTTTACAGCAAAGGAAGCTGCTTCTCTTTGATCTGCAACTGCCATGGTGCTGCACAGACACAGGGTACATGTCAGGCAGACGGCGAGCAGGCAGGGGCCACACTGGCAGCATTTGATGGGCACACTGGCAGCATATGATGGGCAGTTGGGCACACTGGCAGAATTTGATTGAATACTCACTTGATACATTTATCTCCAAGGTAATTATACAGACATGGAATATTAAAGTGGGGTTCCACACTAAAGTGGAACTTCTGCTCATCGGAACCCTCCCCCCCTCTGGTGTCACATTTGGCACCTTTCAGGGGGGAGGAGGGTGCAGATACCTGTCTAAGACAAGTATTTGCACCCACTTCCGGGCATAGACTCCCACGGGAGTCTATGCCTCTTCCTGTCCCGGCGCACTGTCTGCTGGGACACACACGGGTCCCAGAGACAGAGCGGACCATTCCTATTGCACTGCGGGACGGGGAACCGGGAAGTGAAGCCACAACGCTTCACTTCCTGATTCCCTCACCCAGAATGGCGGCGGCAGCAGCCGAGAGCCGAGCGATTGATCGGCCTCGGCTGTTGACATCGCTGGATCCTGGGACAGGTAAGTGTCCATTTATTAAAAGTCAGCAGCTGCAGTATTTGTAGCTGCTGGCTTTACAGTGAAATCCCTCTTTAAAGCTATATAAGGATATTTCCCAGGCACGTGACTCCAAAGAACATTTTCAAAAAGAAGTCCTACCTCACAAAATCTGGATTTTTTTCAATTTTTAGTTAAAGTATCTTAATAACTATGACATCAAATTTAAAAAAAAATGTGCTGCAGAACTTCATTATCAGCACATCTGCGTCTCAGTTTTGCCGTAGTATACCTGCAATGTCCCTGAAATACCTGTTGTCCCTGCCAGTGAAGTTCACCTTTCAGTGATGGTGTGGCAATGATGATACTGCACGGCTTGTGAATTCAGAGTCAGAGTAGAAGGACGTTTCTTTGTTTACTTTATGACGCATGTGCATAACATAGTAACTGGATTTGGTGCTTGTTTAGACTGTAATATGGGAGTCTTTAGTTGTACTTTAACTTGTTGGCGCCAACGGCATGCTAATACGCGGACCCTGGCAGTGAGTGGCTACAAATATGTAGATTTGCATGCAACACTGCAAAACCAGCTGTGCCAAGATCGTGCTCCCTGCGCATTCACCAGTGGCTAATGGAAAGCTGCCAATCGCTTCTTGCGATCAGCAGCTTTCCGATCATGTGACCGCCATGACAGCCAATCGTGGCATCCACATAATCATAGATCCCGCCAGATCTATGATCATAGATCGGACCAGCATACAGACAAACGGTTTTCCCGATAGGAATTGAGTCATTTGAAACAGGTTCATGGGAATTTTTAAAAGAAAAACAATCGGATTATCCCACACACGATTGGAATATCCTACAGAATGATTCTATTCTGCTGGAAAGTCCAGTCGTGTGTACGTGGCATCAGAAGCACAATCAGTAGCACAGCAATGACATCACTCATTCCTACTCCAAACTGAATTGGAATAGCAGTAATTGTATAAGGGCCGGTTCACACAGCGAGGCGATGCGAGGCGACACGGCTCGCCTCGCTCCCGCAAGTCGCCCCCGTTCTGTACAATGGAACCGTTCTGAGAGGAGCGACTCGAGTCGCTCCGACTCAGAAAAAAGGTTCCTGTACTACTTCTGGGCGACTTCGGGGGCGACTTGCATTGACTTCTATACAGAAGTCCTCTGCAAGTCGCCGCTGAGGTCCCCGCAGGTCGCGGCGAGGCAAGTCGGAGACGCCTCGCCGCGCCTCGCTGTGTGAACCGGCCCTAATGCATATATATCTACAGCTATAGGGGGCTAGATACAGTGACATGTCAGGAAGTATACTTTTATTTCTCTGAAAAAAAGTCAGGGCATTGCAAAGAGAAACAAGCTGTTGCTATTATACCCGCCAAGGAGTTAAACATTTCTGTCAAGAAACGGACCTTTATTTCAACAATGGTGTAACATACACAGTTTGATAGCAGCTCACAAAGGTAGGTGTCAGCAGGGCTGGGATAAGGGGTGGGCAGGAGGGGCAGCTACCCTGGTAACTGTAGTATCATGTGAGGTGGGAGGGCACCGCAAGGAGATTGAGGGCAGAGGGGATTAGTGTTGGGGGGAAGAATTTAGAGGGCAGTAGAGGGAAAAAATTCTTCTAGGAGGGGAAAATTGGCAGTGTGTGCTAGGAGTGGTGATTCAGCAGTGATCTGTGTTGGGAGTGGGATGGCAGAAGAGGATTTGTGCTAGGAGGGTTGATTTTGGGGGGCCGGTGCTAGAAGTAGAAGAGGTAATATGGGGGGGGTTTTTGCTCGCAGGGAGGATCGGGGGTACTGGTGCTTGCAGGGAGAATGACGGGGGGGGGGTATTTGTGCTAGGAGGGGGATTTGGAGTAGGGGAAGAATGTATACTCAGAGGGGAAATTGAGGGGTGGGGGATTTGTTGTAGGAGGGATGATATATTTTTTGGGGGAGAGTATATGTGCTTGGGGGGGCTTTGGGGGGAAGGAGGGGGCAGCGATTTGTGCTGGGGTAAATTCAGCAGGGAGGAGTGGGAGAATTTATGCCTAAGTGATAATCATGCAGATTAGTGTCCCAATCTTTTAATTTTTTTTGAGGGGGATTTTTGCTGACACTTAATGCTCATACATCTTGGGGGGTGGGGGCAGCGCAGTTTGGCATGTTCCTCCTGGGCTCTTGGTGGCTAGATGTCAGATGGAAGATATCCAATATCCATGGGTACTTTCTAAAAACTCAGCTAATCAGTGGAAATATTTTATGTACTGAATAATTTCTCAAGACTATGCTAGAAAATAAATTTTCTTCGTGTACCTTCTTTCTATGTATGAAAAGGTGCACATCACTGAAAAAGGGCAAGATTCCGGGTACATTCATACACGACTCCTGCGTTTGTTTTATTTAAAGCCGTAATAAACCAAAAATTTTATATTTTGCAGCTTACCAATCATTAGATGTGATGGCTGCATTTGTTTTTTTTTAGGCTTTTTCCCTTTGTTTTCACTTAAAGGTTTGGAAAGTAATACACCTTCTGTATTAGCATGCCTCCACTCTGGATTAACAAGCCTTTTTTTCCTAAAGCTGGCTATTGATATAACATTTTTCATCTAATCTGATTTCACAAATGTGTTATTTCATGTATAAAACTGGCAATAAATTGGCTGATAAACTGGCACACGCTGCATAAATGTTAGGTATCAAAAGATGTTTTCAGTGCAAGTATCCATACAGTGGAGTCTCTATAACATAATTCATCAATCTGCTACATTATTCTGGAACACAACTACAAAGAAAAAATTATTCCATAGAACATCACCAGATTTTTACACACTGATTGGTAACATTTTAAAGCATTAGTAAGATTTTTATAAACATGTCGTTCTGCTCAATGTTACTGAATTCTTCTCCTACCCAATAAAGAATTGCTACATCTATGTCTGCCCCCATCATTTTCATTCTTGAGACCCAAATAGGGAGAAGCAGAATGATTTCAATGGAATTGATTTTGCCATGACATTACAAGTTTCGTTGTCACTGAAACTTTTCAGAAATGAAAACTTTTTTTGTTAATCAAGCTGAGTAGGTATAACATTTTAGAATAAAATTTTTTTAAGAGGGTGCTTCATTTTTTGTTTAGTTTATTTCATTTATTGTTCTTTGTATTTGTATTTTTCCACAATTTTGTGTATTTTCTATGGGGTTGTAAAGTCAGAAGGTTTCTTTATTTTAATGCTTTCTTTGCATTAAGATAAAAAGCCTTCTGTGTGCAGCAGCCCCCCCCCCCCCTCCCTCGACCTCCCTAATACTTACCTGAGCCCCATCTCTGTCCAGTCATGTCCACATGTGTCTTGGCCAATCAAGACTCTCCCTCCCGATTGGCTGAGACACAGAAGAGGTGACATTGGCTCCCACGGCTGTCAAAGTCAGTTAGCCAATCTGGAGAGAGAGGGGGCGGGGCCAAACAGCAGCTTCATTTCTAAATGGACACACGGAGCTGCAGCTCAGCTCGAGTGCCCCCATAGCAAGCTGCTTGCTGTGGGGGCACTCGACAGGAGGGAGGGGCCAGGAGAAGCGAAGCAGGACCTGAAAAGTAGAGAATCTGGGCTGCTCTGTTCAAAACCCCTTCACGGGGCAGGTAAGTATTATTTTTTTTTAAACAAGACTTTACAATCCCTTTAATGTGCAGCTGTACACATTTGTGAAGGCATACAGTGAGGCATTCATGAGTAGCATAGCACCTGGGTACACCCTAATCACTAGGCGTGGTACCAATTCTCCCTACTGCTCGGGCTTCCCCCCATATTTCCCCCTCTGCCCCGCAGTGCTGCTAAATTCCTTCCTCTCCCCCTGGCTGCTGCAGGGAATGTTTCAGGATAGAGAGCAGGGGAAGGGGCTAGTAAATGTGTGATTTACCAGCCTCTTCCTTTTCTAAATGAATACAGTGAACACACTCGCTTACTGTGTCAATTCATAACTGAAAAATAGTAAACTATGTTTACTAAGCTTCAGTTTGTGAATGAACAGGAAGCCCATGCATTCACTGCCCCGTCCAGGTGAGGCTGCAGAGAAAGGCATGTGTGTTTGCATTATGGGGTGCAGACCCTAATGCAATAGACTGCACACACCTATGGTGAGTACATACAGTTAAAAGCATACACATGCAGGGTAAATAATTTTACAGTTAAATAATATTAATTGATTGCCACAGGCACTAAGATTTGTTTCAACTGTGTATTATATCAGCCACAACAGAATTTGAATTATTTTTACCATTATTTTATTATTATACAAGATTTATATAGAGCCACTAGTTTGTGCAGCGCGTTACAGAATGGAATTCCACAAAGATTTGGCTAAATATGTTGTGGCTTACAAAATTCACACTGCATATTTGCCGTCCACATTCTTTATTTGATTGGATTACTAGCTGGGTTCATGGTTGCCATAAAAAATTGCAAACCTCTCTATCCCTGATGTAACAGCAGTTCACCGACTATTAAGGATTATGTGAGGTTTCATAGTGACTTGTGAAAACAGGCAGATGGCAAGATGTACATGGACAAGCATTAACAGATTTTTACTTTGTAAAAATGAGCTTTGCACATTCAGAGGAACACATTATCTACAGTCATTTGTAACAGCATAAGAGTAATGTGAACATCCTGATTTATTCTGCGATAACCTGTCCATGAATAGATCAAATTCCCTTAAGAGCCGGTCAGAGTTTTCAAGTAAGTAAACCAAGAAATCGAAATCTGAAATAAACAATGATTTATTCCATTCAAAGAAAGAATATTTCATAAATGTTTCTTGGTCGCTAGGAGGAAGTTCTACATCATTTATAGCTAATAAAACGTGTCACCTGTTTGCTGATGAAATTTTAATGACTTGATTATTGAAGACAAACAAACAAGAGGTAAAGGTCCTTTGGTAGTATTGCAGACTGATAATATGCCTAGGTGCACACGGCAGTGAAGGGACTTCTTCTTTCCCCAGTCTCTCCCCTGTGCATAGACGGATCTGTTGCTCACATAAGACTTGCATAAAACAGACCCCAAAATAACATGTGAGAAAAGCACAGTGTACTGCTGTCTTCCCTGATGGTGTTCTTGTGTCCCTTTCATTGAAGTCCCATGAGAACAAGAGATTCCCATATGCAGAGAGAACAACTGTTCTCTATGCCGTTCCAGTCTGCCTTATGGCATTATCACGTTTCTCTACCAAAAAATAAATAATGTGATGGAACGATTCTAGAATACAGCAACAGCATTGTATTTCTTCTTGATGGGCATTTGGTGGTTTTACATTTACCATTAATGCTTGTAAAATCTGTATTACTTAAGTTCCTATATTTCTCGCTGTACCTATTGCTCATGTACACTATGTTTTAAGGCTGAACTCCAGGCAAAGGAGTAAATGCACAGTTGAAACCCAAATATGCCAGCTGTCTTACCTGGAAAGGGTTTGTATTGCTGTCCATCCAGGCCTGTGATGGACTGGTAACTTGTCTCTTCTAGGTTCTTCTTAACCACTTTCAGACAGGACCATTTTGCTGGCTTAAGACCAGAGCGCTTTTTGCGATTCGGCACTGCGTCGCTTTAACTAACAATTGCGCGGTCGTGCCACATGGCTCCCAAACAAAATTGACGTCCTTTTTTCCCCACAAATAGAGCTTTCTATTGCGGTTTTAATTTTTTGCGCTATAAACAAAAAAGAGCGACAATTTTGAAAAAAACGCATGTTTTTTAAAATTTTTTGCTATAATAAATATACCCAAAAAATATATAAAAAAAAAATTTTTTCCTCAGTTTAGGCCGATACGTATTCTTCTACATATTTTTGGTAAAAAAAAAATCGCAATAAGTAATTATTGTTTGGTTGGCGCAAAAGTTATAGTGTTTACAAAATTAAATTATCCCTTATGGCATTTTTATTATTTTTTTTTATACTAGTAATGCCGGCGATCAGCGATTTTTATTGTGACTGGGACATTATGGCGGACACATCAGACATTTTTGGCACATTTTTGGGACCACTGTCATTTGCTATACAAATGCACTGATTCCTGGGTAAATGACACTGGCAGTAAAGGGATTAACCAGGAGGTGGCAGTGTAGAGGGTTAAGTGTGTCCTAGAGGTGTGTTTCTAACTGTGGGGGGCATGGCTGTGGTTTACAGATCACTGATCTCTGCTCCAATCACAGGGAGCAAAGATCAGTGTCACTTGTTGCTAGGCACAATGGGGAGATGCTGTTTACATTGGCATCTCCTCGTTCTTCCTCCCCGTGAGACGATCGCGGGTATCCCCATGACGATCGAGTCCGCGGGACCCGTGGTCAGACTCACGGGGTCCCGACCAGCACGCATGCACGCGATGGCACGGTGGCAAATTCAAAGGGATGTACCTGTTCACCCATTTTCCTGTCTGTGCCATTCTGCCGACGTACATCGCCGTGTGCCGTTGGGGAAGTGGTCAAGCAACACAGCTAGGACACCTCCCTTCCCCACACAAGAAAGGAGTAGAAAAATTAAGATGAGGTCATCTCTTTTCTCACTCTTCCTGTCTGCACGAGATCGGAAGCCTCATTCAAAAAGCATGCAAAGAATGCTCAAAAATGCATGCCACAAAACGTGCTTGGCTCATTGCCAAAATTTGGTACATAAGCTTCTTCAGTGCAGGAGGGAGGTCCATTTAAATTAATAGTGCCACTCAAAAAAACACACTAAAAAAGCTCTAAAAACATGGCAGCGTCGCTCAGGTGTGAACGGAGCCTAATTAAACCCGAGTACTGGCTCACACTCCCTAAGTCTGAATGTTGTTGTATAGGAGAGTACATGAGGCTGAAATCAAGTAATATTTAGGTATTAAACTAGATACATTTAAAATATATTTATTTATTATTTTAATAAATACATTACTGCATTAACTGGTGTTTTTAAATATTCAGCTGCTACAATACTGTTTGTCCTGTACTATTGAAGTAAAATTGCTCATTGAACAATGCTGCTTGGACCAAACTCTACAAAGACACAAAAAAAAAAATATTGGCTGTGTAAACTTAGCCTTTTTCCAACCTGTTTTACTTCTAGCGGATAGACAAGGGATAAGGACAGGGACAAACAATCCTATGATAAATTATCTGAGTACACAGGTACTTCATATACTTAGTACAAACATGAAAAAATAAAAGCTTTTCATTCAACTATCAACTCTCCAGCCAATATAATAGATATAGACCACAACAAAAAAGGCAGGCTAAGCACGTATATATTCACCTAAACAGGTGGGGTGGTTACTCTTGGATCCTACACCGTGTAGGGTGCTATATTCGTAACTAAACATACAACAAAAACAAATGATTCGGGTGCGAGACACCAGAAAAGTGTTACTAATAGCAACAGAGTTTGATCCTTTTACAAGTATCAAAAATTCATATTAATTAGATTAATTTAGAACAAGTTGGCAAAATGATAAACCAAATGTCAAAAAATAACAGCTTCACTATAATGACCAATAGAAAATCACTACAGTAATTGATGCATCAAACATACACGTAAACATAAGACACTACATGTAACAATCTTCAATTTTATAGCATTGATCGCTGTATTAATGCCAATGGTCCCAAAAATGTGTCAAAATTGTCCAATGTGTCCTCCATAATGTCGCAGTCACGATAAAAATCGCTGATCACCGCCATTACTAGTAAAAAAAAATGATGAATAAATCTATCCCCTATTTTGTAGACCTTTTGTGCAAACCAATCAATAAACTTTTTTACCAAAAATATGTCGAAAAATACATATCAGCCTAAACTGAGGGAACAAAAATGTTTTTTTATGTATTTTTTGGGGATATTTATTATAGCAAAAATTTAAAAATAATGCTTTTTTTTCAAAATTGGCGCTCCTTTCTTGTTTACAGCGCAAAAAATAAAAAGAGGTGATCAAATACCACCAAAAGAAAGCTCTATTTATGGGAAAAAAAAGACGTCAATTTTGTTTGGGCACAACATCACAATTGTCAGTTAAAGCGACGCAGTGCCGAATCGCAAAAAGTGCTCTGGTCAGGAAGGGGGTAAATCCTTCCAGGGCTAAGTGGTTAAAGGCAAAAACAAAAAATGCAATATATTCCAGCACAGTCATTCCAAGATTTGGTGTCTGTATTTCATTTTTAGGCTTTTTTCTTTATTTTCACCTGCTGACCTGGCCAATGACTAAACTCTAAATTAGGGAAACATATATTTTTTTACATGTATTCTGTCTATAAATGTGTGCAGCCAATATCTTATCTTTGTGTGGAGGTTTGGCCCTCAAAATTAGAACATTTCCTTTCATAACCTGAGATTTGTAGAGGCCCTTGTAAAGACATGACAGAAGTGTCCAATGAAACCTTATCAGCTCAAATGCACTCTATGCTTCCTTGGCAGCCAAGGCAATTTTGGAGCAGGGTCATAAGCCCATTTGCGACGTTGACTGCTGCAGGAGACACATCATACATGATGTCTTGTCCCCTTCCTCTAGAATAGAGATCTCCAAACTACGACTCTTCAGCTGTTGAACTACACATCCCATGAGGCATTGCAAAACTCTGACATTCACAGACATGACTAGGTATGATGGGGATTGTAGTTCCTGAACAACCGGCGGGCCATAGTTTGGAAACCCCTTCTCTAGAACCCTGTCTCATTCATTCAATGTATACATGGGTGGGAACTTGCCTAGAATTGACTCGGAAATGCCAGAATTTGGAACCAGCTGCCAGGTCATTACTGGAATTGGTGAAAGTCTGGGATGACTGCTACATGTGTGGAGTCTAGGGATGAGCTTCGTGTTCGAGTCAAACATACGTTCGACTCGAACATCGGCTGTTCGCCCGTTCGGAGAATTCCGAACGTTATGGGCCGTTCGCGCCAAATCCGTGTAGCGCTCACGGCCCACAATGCACTGCGCCATCGCAGTGCATTGCTGGCTAATGATTGGCCAAGCATGCACTGTGACCCCGCATGCTTGGCCAATCACAGCGCCAGCAGCGAGGAGAGCTATGATTGGCCACAGGCAGGATGCCTGTGGCCAATCATAGCTCAGGCTGTGTAGTACACGCCCCACACTATATAAGTCTGCCAGCGCGGCGGCCTTGTGTAGTGTGTTGGTGTCTGTAGGAGTTAGTGGGTGTTCTGTGTACCTTCAACATAGTATACACCGATCGTTATCGGCCGATTTTTCGTTCTTGATCTTCTGTAGTTGTTGTTGTCTGCATGCCCTGACCACAGTATACACCGCTATACCCACCTATATAGCTAGCTATATTTCTCTTTTTTAATAGAGCTTGCAGTCAGTGGTAGGAGATTGTGCGTGCTGTCTGCGTGCCCTGAACCCAGTATACACCGCTATATTCACCTATATAGCTAACTATCTTGCTCGTTTTAAATAGAGCTTGCAGTCAGTGGTAGGAGATTGTGCGTGCTGTCTGCGTGCTCTGAACCCAGTATACACCGCTATATCCACCTATATAGCTAGCTATCTTGCTCATTTTAAATAGAGCTTGCAGTCAGTGGTAGGAGATTGTGCGTGCTGTCTGCGTGCTCTGAACCCAGTATACACCGCTATATCCATCTATATAGCTAGCTATCTTGCTCATTTTAAATAGAGCTTGCAGTCAGTGGTAGGAGATTGTGCGTGCTGTCTGCTTGCTCTGAACCCAGTATACACCGCTATATCCATCTATATAGCTAGCTATCTTGCTCGTTTTAAATAGAGCTTGCAGTCAGTGGTAGGAGATTGTGCGTGCTGTCTGCGTGCTCTGAACCCAGTATACACCGCTTTATCCATCTATATAGCTAGCTATCTTGCCCGTTTTAAATAGAGCTTGCAGTCAGTGGTAGGAGATTGTGCGTGCTGTCTGCATGCTCTGAACCCAGTATACACCGCTTTATCCACCTATATAGCTAGCTATCTTGCTAGTTTTAAATAGAGCTTGCAGTCAGTGGTAGGAGATTGTGCGTGCTGTCTGCGTGCTCTGAACCCAGTATACACCGCTTTATCCACCTATATAGCTAGCTATCTTGCTAGTTTTAAATAGAGCTTGCAGTCAGTGGTAGGAGATTGTGTGTGCTGTCTGCGTGCTCTGAACCCAGTATACACCGCTATATCCATCTATATAGCTAGCTATCTTGCTCGTTTTAAATAGAGCTTGCAGTCAGTGGTAGGAGATTGTGCGTGCTGTCTGCGTGCTCTGAAGCCAGTATACACCGCTATATCCATCTATATAGCTAGCTATCTTGCTCCTTTTTAAATAGAGCTTTCAGTCAGTTGTAGGAGATTGTGCGTGCTGTCTGCGTGCTCTGAACCCAGTATACTCCGTTATATCCACCTACATAGCTCTTCTCTAATTGAGCCATCTGCCATCTGCAGGAGTTAGTGATTGTTTTGTGTGCCTCCAGCACAATATACACTACCCAATTGCTGGTTTTCCCAACTCCCTTCAGGCCATTACCATGTCTGGAAGGCCAGCAAGGAGAGGCAGACAGGCGCGAGCCGATAAAAGAGGGCAAGCAGGCTCTGTGTCTACAGACAACCAAGCTGGTCGTGGACGCGGTGCATCGTCATCATCAGCACGTGGCCATGGGACACACTTGTCCTTCTTTTCGGCAGCTGGACATGTTGAGCCGCAACATGCCAACGACTTGGTAGAGTGGATGACCAAGCCCTCTTCATCCTCCTCATCCTCTCTCACCCAGGCTCAGGGTACTAGCAAAGCAGCTGTCAACGCATCGTCTTCCCTCCTCTCAATGTCATCATCAGTGACTCCTTCCCTAGACCCACCACGTCCTCCTGAGGAGTCTCCTGATCTCTTTGAGCACAGTGTTGGGTAAATGCTCCAGGAGGATGCCCAGTGTTTTGTAGGGTCTGATGATGATACTCAGCTAGAGGAAGGCAGTAGCGTGAATGCAGAGAGAGGGGATGCTCAAGAAGGACAGCAATCTGGCAGTCATGTTCCACAAGCTGCAGCATACTGCCAGGTTTGCTCCAGCGATGAAGAAGGAGGGGATGATGAGGGCACTGACTCCACGTGGGTGCCTGGTAGGAGAGAGGAGGAGGAGGAGGCACATGTCCAACGAGGCAGCTTAGGGGCAGCATATCGACTGAATCACACCGCAGAGCTCCGCCTGTGCAGGGCACTGCATCTGCGCGTTATTCTAAAAGTTCTTTGGTGTGGGCCTTTTTTGACACGAGTGCTTCAGATCGCACCGCTGCTATTTGCAACATATGTCTCAAGCGTATCTCGCGTGGCCAAAACATCAGCCACTTGGGCACCACATGCTTGACCAGACATATGTTGACCTGCCATGCAGCTCGTTGGCAAGCGTACCTCAAAGACCCACACCAAAGAACAAAGCGGACCTCTCCTTGCTCCTCATCAGCTGGCATCTCCAACCCCACTAGACCTTCAGTCCTCTCTGAAACCTGCTCTGAGAGGAATGAAGGTGTACAATTAGGTGTGTCACAGCCAAGTGCTTCCGGGCACTCTGCTAGCAGTACACCCACGTCCGATTATAGCAGGCAAATGTCCCTGCCCCAGCTGCTAGACTTGCGAAAGAAGTTCACTCCCAGCCATCCATATGCCCAGTGGTTGAATGCTAGCTTGGCTAAATTGCTAGCACTTCAACTGCTGCCTTTTCAGTTGGTAGACTCGGCCCCCTTCCGTGAGTTTGTACAATGTGCGGTTCCTCAGTGGCAGGTCCCCAAATGCCTTTTTCTCACGGAAGGCGATTCCAGCTCTCTACCGGCATGTGAAAGGCAATGTCTTTGCCTCGCTGGACAGGACAGTCAGCGGTAAGGTGCATATTACCGCTGACTCATGGTCCAGCAGGCATGGACAGGGACGTTACCTGTCTTTCACAGCCCATTGGGTCACTCTTCTGGCAGCTGGGAAGGATGCAGGACAAGGTGCAGTAGTGTTGGAGGTTGTTCCGCCACCACGCCTCCAAAATGCTACTATTGGTTGTGACACACCTCTCTCCTCCACCCCCTCCTCTTCTTCTTCCTCCATGGCCTCTTCCAGTGCTCTGTCCTCAGAACCAGCGATGCTCCGTAGGCATTCCAGGGGCTACGCAAGTACGCAGGCAAAACGATGCCATGCCGTGCTTGCGCTGGTTTGTTTGGGGGACAGGAGCCACACTGGGGCGGATGTTTTGTCAGCTCTGCAGGGGCAGGCCAAGAGGTGGTTGACGCCACGCCAGCTTAAGCAAGGAATGGTGGTTTGCGACAATGGCACCAACCTCCTCTCCGCCCTCCGACAGGGACAACTGACCCATGTGCCCTGTGTGGCTCACGTCCTTAACCTGGTGGTTCAGCGGTTCTTGGGTAGGTACCCGGGCTTACAGGATGTCCTGAAGCAGGCCAGGCAAGTCTGTGTGCATTTCCGCCGATCATTTAATGCCTGTGCTCGGCTGGCTGAGCTCCAAAAGGAGTTGAACCTGCCCAAGAACCGCCTTATGTGTGACATGCCCACCAGGTGGAACTCAACGTTGGCCATGCTGCAGCAGCTGCACACACAGCAGAGGGCCATCAATGAGTACCGGTGCGACTACGGCACCAGGACAGGGTCAGGGGAGCTCGGTTTTTTCTCACCACGCCAGTGGGGCATGATCAGGGATGCATGCACTGTCCTGTCACCGTTTGAGGAGGCCATAAGGATGGTGAGCAGTGACAGTGCATGCATCAGTGACACTGTACCTCTTGTCCACCTCTTGGAGCATACGCTGCGTGGAATAATGGACAGAGCACTGGAGGCAGAACAGAGGCAGGAAGAGGAGGACTTCCTTGCCTCTTAAGGCCCCCTTTATCCAGACAGTGTTCCTGCTGTGCCACCCATCACACAGGAAGAGGATGAGGATGAGGAGAAGGATCATTGTGTCAGCATGGAGGTGGAGGCTGGCACTCAGAATCAGCAGCAGCAGTCTTGTAGGGATGATTTACAGTGCCAAGAAACCCATGGACTTGTACGTGGCTGGGAGGAGGTAGCTGCGGATCATGTTGTCCTTAGTGACCCAGAGGACCCCGGACCGAATGCCTCAGCTAACCTACGCTGCATGGCCTCCCTGATCCTGCAAAGCCTGCGGAAGGATCCTCGTATTCTTCGGATCAAGGAGAGGGACCATTACTGGCTGGCCACTCTCCTTGATCCACGGTACAATGGTAAGGTTGCCGACCTTATCTTGCCATCGCAGAGGATGAGACAGAAAGGTCTGTGCAACGTGTTCCCAGAGACTGGGAGGTTACAAACTCCTGGTCCTGGACAACGTGTTTCTGAGGCATCGGTCAGAAGGAGCGGTGGAGAAGGTCCGCAGCCCCAAGGTATGATCGGTTCCAGCAACCATCGCCAGCGTCTGATTTACATGGTGCAGTAATACCTAGGGGCAAGGTCAGACTTGGACACCTTTCCCACCGAAAAATCCTCTGGCTTACTGGGTCTTGAGGATGGATCACTGGCCAGAGCTTGCACAGTATGCAATTGAGCTACTGGCCTGTCCTGCATCCAGCGTTCTTTTGGAATGCACCTGCATTAAAACTAGAGTATATGGGAGAGGTTGCAGTGTCGTGGCACCAGCACCAGTGCCTAAGGCCCAATTTTTCTGCCCCTGTTTAACAGGGGCGTTTAATTACAATTTTTGATGCAATGCTTTGCAGCAGGGCTAATTCCTGCACTAAAACTAGAGTATATGGGAGAGGTTGCAGTGTCGTGGCACCAGCACCAGTGCCAGCAGCCCAATTTTTCAGCCCCTGTCTAACAGGGACATGTAATTACAATTCTTGATATAACATTTCACAGGAGGGCCTGTTCCTGTGCCCACCCAGAGTAACTGTGAGGACTTATAGTGTTGTGGCACCAGCACCACAACCACCAAAGGTCAATTTTTCTACCACTGTTCAACAATGGCATGTAATTACAATTCTTGATATAATCGTTCACAGCAGGGCGCTCCAGCGCCCACCAAGAGTCACTTTGAGGGCTTACAATGTTGTGGCAAAACCAACACCTTGTTCCGCCATTTCTGCAGAGCATATAGGGCAGGCCCCTACTTTCAAACATCCAACTTACAAACATCTCCTACTTGCAAACAGAAGGAGACAACAGCAAGTGAGATGAAAAAAGACGGACGGCAAAACAAATTATACAGGGGTGATAACCCTTCCCTATGTTTTCCAAAAAGCTTAAAAATTGTTTTTTTGACTGGAGCTACACTTTAAAAATGTACCAGTTGAAAATTACAAACAGATTCAACTTAACACAACAAATCTACACAGTCCCTGTCTTGTTTGCACCGCCTGTATACTGCTGTTCTGAGTATATAGGGCCTGGGGGCCACACGTATTTCCTTTTTTTAATATGGGTACGGGGTTCCCCTTAATATCCATACAAGACCCAAATGGGCTGGTAATGGGCAGGGAGGGCTACCCATGCCATTTTTCTCAATGATTTTCAACCATATTGCAGAAACCAGATATAACATTAAAACCGCAAGCAGTTTTAAATGACGTTATTTCCGTTAAATGTCATTTTGTGCAGGGACTGTTCTAAACACGGGAAACACGTGGCACTTCACAGGCATACTATAGACACCCCCCAGGCACGATATTTAAAGGAATATTTCACTTTTTTTTCACTTTAATCATCATTAAAATCATTGCTCCCGCCAAAACGGCCGTTTTTTAAAACTTTTTTTGCATTGACCCATGTCCCCTGGGGCAGGAGCCAGGTCCCCAAACCCTTTTTAGGACAGTATTTTGCATATTAGCAGTTAAAATTAGCACTTTTAATTTCGAACGTTCGAGTACCATAGACTTCAATAGGGTTCTAACATTCGTACGAATTTGGGGTCCGTTCGAAAGTTCTGGTGCGAACCGAACCAGGGGGTGTTCGGCTCATCCCTAGTGGTGTCACTCATTGATTCACGCATGCAAAGTTGCCAATACTGCCGTATGGCACTATGTAGCTAGTATGTGCCTTATGGAGAGAATAGGGAAAGAGGGGAGGAGTCAGAGACCTTAACTGGTTGCCACCCGCCCACTGTCAAATGACGGAGGTCCGCTGTTCTGGGACCTATTGGTGCACAGCACGGCGATCGCAACCGGGCTGTGTTGCTAGGACACGGCGCGACCCTGATCTGTGGAAAGAGCCACGTCCGCGGCTTTTGAAACATGTGATCGGCTGTGTCCAATCACAGCCGGTCCCATATAAACAAGGAAGTGCCGGTAATCGTCGCTCCTCGTCTCACATTGACAGAGTGTGTGGCGAGGAGAGCTGATCAGTGGCATCTCCATGCAGGGGGACATTTAGGAATGTAATCAAGGCACTGATCATCAGTGCCCTGACTACAATAGAGAAAAATAGTGTCACCATACAGTGCCCACCAATGCCAGCGATCAGTGCCCACCAGTGGCAGCAATCACTGCCCACCACTGCCCACAAGTGCCACCAATCAGTGCCCATTAGCGATGCCAGTCAGTGCTGGCAACCAGTGCTGCATATCGGTGCTGCCCATCAATGCCCATCACTGTTGTCAATCAATGCCAATCAGTGCCACCCATCAGTACTCCCTATCCGTGCCGCCTATCAGTGCCCACTAGTACCGCCTATTAGTTCCCACTAGTGCCGCCTATCAGTGCCGCCTGTCAGAGCCCACCAGTGCCGCCTATCAGTGCTGCCTAACAGTGCCCATCAGTTCTGCCTCACAATGCTCATCAGTGCCACATATCAGCGCCACCTATCAGTGCCCATAAGTGCGGCATATTAGTGCCTCCTCATCAGTGCCACCACATCAGTGCCTATAAATGCCTTCTCATCAGTGCCCATAAGTGCCACCTCATCAATGCCCACCAGTTCAGCCTATCAGTGCCCACCAGTGTTGCCTCATCAGCGCACATCAGTGAAGGTGAAAAATTACTTAGTTACAAAATTTACTGACAGGAAAAAAGTGAAAATTTCTTTTTTTAAAAACATGTATGGTCTTTTTTTTTTTTCTAAAAATTTAAAAGCCAGCAGTGATTAAATACCACCAAAAGAAAGCTCTATTTGTGTGAAGAAAATTTTAAAAAACGTGTTTGGGTACAGTGTAGCATGACCGCGCAATTATCATTTAAAGTGTGACAGTGCTGAAAGCTGAAAATGCCCTGGGCAGGAAGGTGGTGTAAGTGCCTGATAGGCACGTGGTTAAAGAGTAATGCCGCATACACAAGACTGGACTTTCTGGCAGAAAAGGTCAGACGGAATAATTTCATCGGACATTGCAATCGTGTGTGATATTCATCTGACTTTTTTTTTTCAAAAATTCTCATGGACCTAGAAATAGAACATGTTTTGAATCTTTCCGGAATCAATTCCTATCGGGAAAACCGTTTGTCTGTATGCTATTACAATGGACCAAAACTGACACAAGGGCAGCTATTGGCTACTGGCTATTGAACTTACCTTTTCTAGTCCCGGAGTACATGTTGTACCTCACCGCGTTTCAAACAAATGGACTTTGGTGTGATCATGTGTAGGCAAGTCCTTTTCAGCAGGAAATCCATCGGAACTCCATCGAAAAGACCATCAGAGTTTATTCTGACAGAAAAAACGGTCATGTGTACGCAGCATAACTCCACTTTCGTGGGGAAAAAAATAGCAAATAAAGAAAAAATAATCTGACGGAAAAAACGGTCATGTGTACATGGCATAACGCCACTTTTGGGGGAAAAAAAATTGCAAATAAAGTAAAAATATAGCGTATACAATTGCGACGCAAGTCATATTGTGAATGAATGTTATTAAAAATGACCTTTCCTTTTAAATCTGCGGCTCTGTAATATTTTTGAAAATACAATGTGTGGCAGCACGCAGGTAAAATCACCTGGTTGTATTCAGGATGGGAAATATGTGTGTCCTAGATTCAGGCTTTATGCAGACTTTTACAATTAGAGGGGAAGAGTTAATGAGCCCAGCTGTAGTAAGTGGGCTCATTAAGGCCTCTACAAAAAACCCCAGCATGCATAGGGAGATGCTCCATCCTGGAACCAGTTTTGTGTGTATAGACTGGGGAGTCTGAGATCTGTTCTGTGCGGTGAGTTAACGCCTGTGTGGCAAACCCCTACAATAGAGACAGGGTTGTTAGACAGGGAGTCTACGTGTGCAGTTAGAGGTCAAGCTGACCAGGATTTATTTTCTTGTTTTATTTTGTTTGGCTGTTATATGTATCACTGCATGTAGCCTAAATAAACAGGATCTTTTGTTTTTTTGCACCTACACCGCTGTCTGCTGTGCCTGACTTTGTGTTGTGAACCCATCCAGGGGGTCACACACACCCGCTACCGAGCTAACCCCTCACAGTTGGTGGAGAATTTTGGCAGTTTTTTTTTCAATTTTTTTTAAAAGGCCAGCATGGAGGAGATACTGAGACAGCTGGCTCTAGCAAATGCAAATCAGCAGCAAGCAAATGCAAATCAGCAGCAAACAAATGCGGCTTTACAAAAGAGCCTTGCAGCCCAGCAGAAAGCTCATCAGCAGAGTATGGAAGCTCAGCAACAAGCCCAGCAGCAGACAAATGCAAATCAGCAGCAGATAAATGCAACTTTGCAGCAGAGTTTGGAAGCTCAGCAACAAGCCCAGCAGCGATCTGAAGCCCGCTTCATAGACCTGTTGCAAAAGCAAGAGCAGAGCTTTCAACAGCAAATAGAGACATTGATACAGCAACGTCCGCAGACCAATGAAGCAAGTGGTTACAATAATACCGCATCCTTTGGTGTGAGCCGTTTACTGACAAAAATGACTGGAGAGGATGATCCGGAGGTGTTTTTGACCACATTTGTAAGGACTGCTGAAAGGGAAAAGTGGCCTAAGGAGCAGTGGGCTGGACTGGTGGCCCCTCTGTTAACTGGGGAATCGCAGAAAGCTTATTATGACCTAGAGCCTGAACAAGCAAAAGACTATGTGGTGCTAAAAGCAGAAATATTGGCACGGCTGGGTGTCACCCTGGCAGTCCGGGCTCAGCGTGTGCATAACTGGACTTTTCAGGTTGGAAAACCTCCCAGGTCTCAAATGTATGATCTCATTCACCTGAGCAGGAAGTGGCTGCAGCCAGAGATTTTGACCGCACCAAACATTGTGGAACGTGTTGTTATGGATCGTTTCCTGAGAGCTCTTCCTACTGCCATCCAAAAATGGGTAAGCCATGGAGACCCAGAAAATGCAGATAAACTTGTGGATCTGGTTGAGAGGTACTTGGCTACAGAGAACTTGACCACCTCTTCCAGGGACTCACGGACTTTCCCCCCTAAGACCAGATCATCCCCAGTGGCGGGTAAGATGACTCCAAGGGGTGAGGGTGGAGAGAGTGAGAGGGTGGGAGTTCTACCTAAGGTCTAGACATACCTAAGGTCTGGCGGGAGCAGCCCAGGAAGCCCATGCTGCAAGAGGCAGCGAAAAAGATTATTTGCTACCGCTGCCGGCAAGAGGGACATATTGCAGCCAATTGCCCAGTTGTGGATGAGCCTATGCAATGTGACTTTATAAGGGAGAGACGTCAGTCGCTGTTTGCGACAGTTGCATGCACTGCCATTCGGGGACCTGAGAGACATTTATGTAAAATGTGTATTAATGGTAGACATGTTGATGTGTTGCTAGATTCAGGTAGCCTGGTAACATTGATAAAAGCTGAATTAGTTACTACAGAGGTCTCTGGGAAGAACAGGGTGGCTGTTATTTGTGTGCCTGGGGACACCCGAGAGTATCCTGTGACTTCAGTGTTTTTTGAGACCCCCAAAGGTAACCTCTCTCATCAGGTGGGGTTAGTGTCTCACTTACCACATGATGCTATTGTGGGAAGGGATTTTCCAAAATTCTGGGAACTCTGGGATTGTCCTGAGGCCCCCATTGGTGCCCCTATAAACCAGGAAGATGACCAGAATTCCTCTGGGAGTGGTGAGGACTCTCCTGAATTTCCCTTGTCGGTATTGGCGGGGGAAACTCGAGAAACTGGGGAGGAGCCAACATCCTCAGATGAAAACATGCCGTCTGTGGAGTTTTTGGATCTTGAGGTTCACAGGGAAAATTTTGCCACAGAACAGTTAAAAGACCCCACCCTAATAAAGGCACGGGAAAATGTGGTGAAAATAGATGGCGAGTTAGTGAACCCAGATAAGACTTGCCCTTATCCTTACTTCACTATGGAAAAGGACCTGCTATATCGAGTGGCTCAAAGGGCAGAAGAAACCATTGAGCAACTTGTAGTGCCCAAACCTTACAGGAAGTTGGTGTTAGAATTGGCTCATGGACACATTCTGGGAGGTCATCTGGGGACAGAGAAAACCAGAGAGAGGGTATTGCAGAGATTCTATTGGCCTGGGGTCATGAAGGAAATAGAAAAGTATTGTTCCTCCTGCCCTGTGTGTCAGAAGTCGGCACCTATGCCACATTTCCGTAACCCACTGGTACCTCTTCCTATCATTGAGGTCCCTTTTGAGAGGATCGCAATGGATTTGGTAGGTCCGATAATGAAGTCTGCTAGGGGGCATCAGTACATTTTGGTTATATTGGACTATGCCACCCGTTATCCGGAAGCAATTCCTCTCCGAAATACCTCAGCCAAAACCATAGCCAAAGAGCTATCTCTTGTTTTTAGCCGCGTGGGTATTTGTAAGGAACTGCTTACGGACCAAGGTACACCCTTTATGTCCCGGGTTATGAAAGAATTATGCAAGTTGTACAAAGTGAAGCAATTGCGTACATCTGTGTATCACCCCCAAACAGATGGGTTGGTTGAAAGATTCAACAAAACCCTAAAACAAATGTTAACCACTTTCAGACCGGACCATTTTGCTGGTAAATGACCAGAGGTCTTTTTACACTTTGGCACTGCGCTTCTTTAACTGGTAATTGCGCGGTCATGCAATGTTGTACCCAAACAAAATTTGCGTCCTTTTCTTCCCACAAATAGAGCTTTCTTTTGATGGTATTTGATTGCCTCTGCGATTTTTATTTTTTGCGATATAAACGTAAAAAGACCGCAAATTTTGAAAAAAAATGATATTTTCTACTTTTTGTTATTAGAAAAATCCAATAAACTCAATTTTAGTCATACATTTAGGCCAAAATGTATTCAGCCACATGTCTTTGGTAAAAAAAAAGTCAATAATTGTATATTTATTGGTTTGCGCAAAAGTTGTCACATCTACAAACTAAGGTACGTTTTCTGGAATTTACGCAGCTTTTAGTTTACGACTGCCTATCTCATTTCTTGAGGTGCTAAAATGGCAGGGCAGTACAAAACCCCCCCAAATGACCCCATTTTGGAAAGTAGACCCCCTAAGGAAATTGATAAGAGGCATGTTGAGCCCATTGAATATTTTATTTATTTGCCTCAAGCGATTGAATAATGACAAAAAAAACATTTTTTTTTTTTTTTTTTTTAACAAAGTTGTCACTAAATGATATATTGCTCATGCATGCCATGGGCATATGTGAAATGACACCCCAAAATAAATTCTGCTGCTTCTCCTGAGTACGGGGATACCACATATGTGGGACTTTTTGGGAGCCTAGCCGCGTACGGGGCCCCGAAAACCAAGCACCGCCTTCAGGCTTTCTAAGGGCGTAAATTTTTGAGTTCACTTCTCACTACCTATTACAGTTTTGAAGGCCATAAAATGCCAAGATGGCACAAAACCCCCACAAATGACCCCATTTTAGAAAGTAGACACCCCAAGCTATTTGCTGAGAGGCATGTTGAGTCCATGGAATATTTTATATTTTGCCACAAGTTGCGGGAAAATTACAAACTTTTTATTTATTTATTTTTTTTTTTCACAAAGTTGTCACTAAATGATATATTGCTCACGCATGCCATGGGCATATGTGAAATGACACCCCAAAATAAATTCTGCTGCTTCTCCTGAGTACGGGGATACCACATATGTGGGACTTTTTGGGAGCCTAGCCGCGTACGGGGCCCCGAAAACCAAGCACCGCCTTCAGGCTTTCTAAGGGCGTTACAGTTTTGAAGGCCATAAAATGCCAAGATGGCACAAACCCCCCCCAAATGACCCCATTTTGGAAAGTAGACACCCCTAAATTTAGGGGTACACTAGTGAGACTAGGTAATAAATGGCGGGTGCCCTGAAACTATAAAAAAATAACTAACCAACCAGCGTCACCTGTAACAGTTATATGGTGATCACTGGTGAAAGGGTTAACTAGGGGGCAATTAGGGGGCTTTATGCGGTAGTATATGGGGGTCCCTGGCGCTATAAAAAGCTGCAGCGAACCTAAATACCTACCTGCCTAACTAGCGTCACCTGTGACACTAATACAGCGATCAGAAAAACGATCGCTTATTAGGCTGGGTTCACACTGGAGCGATGCGGGAACGCCACGAATGCGCGGCGGGTTCCCGCATCGCATGCCTCCCGGCGGCAGTTCACACTGCCCTATGCGAACTGCTGGGAGTGTCAGTGAAATGTTACTGACACCCCCAGATCAGTTCGCATATCGCAGTGCGATCTGCAAACTCGGATCGCATGGTGTGAACACCCATGCGATCCGATTCTGCTGCGGGCCAAAAAAAGGGTCCCGTGCGAATTTGCGGCGGGTGCGGCGAATGGCTGAACTCGAATCGCACAGAGATCGGATGTGATTTGCACTGCAGTGCGGTGCGAATCACATCCGTTCTCATAAACCGCTGCAATGTGAACCCAGCCTTAGTGACACTGGCGAGGGGGGGTGATCACGGGGTTAAACCTTTATTGGGGGGGTTAGGGGGGTACCTTAGAACTAAAGGGGGCTAACCCTAACTGCCCTAACAGTTATTAGTCACAAATGACACCCGCCGGGTGATCAGGGGGTTAAACCTTTATTAGGTAATAAATGGCGGGTGCCCTGAAACTATAAAAAAATAACTAACCAACCAGCGTCACCTGTAACAGTTATATGGTGATCACTGGTGAAAGGGTTAACTAGGGGGCAATCAGGGGGCTTTATGCGGTAGTATATGGGGGTCCCTGGCGCTATAAAAAGCTGCGGCGAACCTAAATACCTACCTGCCTAACTAGCGTCACCTGTGACACTAATACGGCGATCAGAAAAATGATCGCTTATTAGGCTGGGTTCACACTGGAGCGATGCGGAAACGCCGCGAATCCGCGGCGGGTTCCCGCATCGCATGCCTCCCGGCGGCAGTTCACACTGCCCTATGCGAACTGCTGGGAGTGTCAGTGAAATGTTACTGACACCCCCAGATCAGTTCGCATATCGCAGTGCGATCTGCAAACTCGGATCGCATGGTGTGAACACCCATGCGATCCGATTCTGCTGCGGGCCAAAAAAAGGGTCCCGTGCGAATTTGCGGCGGGTGCGGCGGGTGTGGCGGGTGCGGCGAATGGCTGAACTCGAATCGCACAGAGATCGGATGTGATTTGCACTGCAGTGCGGTGCGAATCACATTCGTTCTCATAAACCGCTGCAATGTGAACCCAGCCTTAGTGACACTGGCGACGGGGGGTGATCACGGGGTTAAACCTTTATTGGGGGGGTTAGGGGGGTACATTAGAACTAAAGGGGGCTAACTCTAACTGCCCTAACAGTTATTACAGTCACAAATGACACCAATGCAAAAAAAATAAAAAAATGACATTGGTGTCACTGTGACTGGGGGGCAGGGGTAATTGGGGGGGTGATCGGGGGGTAAAGGGGGGGTGTGAGTGTGCCTGGCATGTTCTACTGTGTGTGTAGAGTGTTGGTGCAACTCACCGATCCGCTCTCCTCCGTGTCGGAACGAAAAATACCGACACGGAGGAGAGAATACATCACTTCCTCTCCTGTGTTTACATTACAGGAGAGGAAGTGATGTCACCGGGGATTTCTATTCGTCGGGAGCGATCGCGAGGGGGTGGCCATGAATGAATGGCCGCCCCCTCGTCCCGGATCGCTCCCGGACGAAAACCGACCCGCGGGAGGCAAGGGACGTACATGTATGTCCTTATGCCTGCCCGTGCCATTCTACCGACGTACATCGGCGTGCGCCGGTCGGCAACTGGTTAAAGAAGGTGGTGGATAGAGATGGAAAGAATTGGGATTGTCTAATACCCTATCTGATGTTTGCCATTAGGGAGGTACCCCAATCCTCTACGGGTTTCTCACCCTTCGAGTTGCTCTATGGGAGACACCCAAGAGGGCTGCTGGATATCGCCAAGGAAACGTGGGAAAATGAGAGTTCTCCTCACAGGAGTGTGATTGAGCATGTCGCCCTGATGCAAGATAGAATTGCACAGGTAATGCCAATTGTAAAGGAACATTTAACCCAAGCGCAGTTAGCACAGAAGAGAGTGTACAACCGTGGGGCCAAGACCCGTACTTTTTCCCCGGGGGATAGGGTCTTGGTGCTAGTCCCTACGGTTGAAAGCAAATTTCTGGCCAAATGGCAAGGTCCATATGAAGTAATTGAAAAAACTAGTGAGGTGAACTACAGGGTTAGACAGCCAGGAAGGCGAAAGCCGGAGCAGATCTATCACGTCAATCTGCTGAAAGCCTGGAGGGATAGGGAATCCCTAGTCGCAGAGACTTTGTCACAAGTACAGCCTGATTGCTTAGTTCCTGAGGTTGGAATAGCAGACACCTTATCGAAACCCCAACAACAGGAGGTTAAAGAGTTTGTACTTCGTAACAAAGAGATTTTCTCTGAGCTTCCGGGACAAACATCTGGTGTAGAGCATGACATTATCACCCCACCAGGAGAAAGGGTAAAACTAAAACCTTATAGAATACCAGAGGCCCGACGGGAGGCAATACGTGGGGAGGTTCAAAGGATGCTGGAATTGGGTGTGATAGAGGAGTCCCAGAGTGACTGGTCCAGTCCTATCGTACTAGTGCCCAAACCTGATGGGAGCTGGCGGTTTTGTAACGATTTTAGACAATTAAATAAAGTTACAAAATTTGACACCTACCCCATGCCACGTATAGATGAGTTGATTGACCGGCTGGGAACAGCCCGATATATGACAACTCTTGATCTCACCAAAGGGTATTGGCAAATTCCCCTGGCCGAGTCGGCCAAGGAGAAAACTGCGTTTGTAACCCCAGATGGGGCATTCCAATATAAGAGAATGCCGTTTGGGTTACAAAATGCACCGGCAACATTCCAGCGGAAAATGGATAAGATTCTGAGGCCCCATCAGAAATATGCTGCAGCTTACCTGGATGATGTGATTATCCATAGCACAGACTGGGTCTCACATTTGCCAAAAGTACAAGCAGTCCTAGACTCTATCCGGGAAGCTGGGTTTACGGCCAATCCAAAGAAGTGTACCATTGGACAGGAGGAGGCCAAATATCTTGGGTACACTATTGGGAGGGGGGTGATAAAACCCCAAGTCAATAAAGTCGAGGCCATACAGAGTTGGCCACGTCCCAACAGCAAGAAACAGGTACGAGCCTTTCTGGGAATCGCTGGCTATTATCGACGATTCATTCCCCATTTTGCTTCTCAGGCTGTGCCCCTCACCAACCTGACAAAAGGGAAAGAGTCGGTCATGGTTAAATGGTCCCCAGAGGCTGAGGAAGCATTTCAGTCCTTAAAAACAGCCTTATGTAGCCAGCCAGTGTTGTACTCACCAGACTTCTCTAAGGACTTTGTTGTACAAACTGATGCCTCAGACGTTGGGTTAGGAGCAGTGTTATCCCAGGTCTGGAACGGGGAAGAGCACCCAGTCATTTACCTCAGCAGGAAGTTAAAGTCCCATGAGGTAAATTACTCCACGATTGAGAAGGAATGTTTAGCAGTGAAGTGGGCTCTAGATTCCCTTCGGTACTATCTGCTAGGTAGGCACTTTGACCTGGTGACTGATCACGCTCCTTTAAAGTGGATGGCTCAGAACAAGGAGACCAATAGAAGGGTAAATAGGTGGTTCCTGGCCCTACAGGAATTTAACTTTACAGTTAAGCATCGCCCTGGTGTTAAAATGGGGAATGTGGATGCTTTGTCTCGGATACATGCGTGTCTGGCTGCTTGTGTTACAACCCCAAGGTTGAAACGAGGGGGGGGTATGTGGCAGCACGCAGGTAAAATCACCTGGTTGTATTCAGGATGGGAAATATGTGTGTCCTAGATTCAGGCTTTATGCAGACTTTTACAATTAGAGGGGGAAGAGTTAATGAGCCCAGCTGTAGTAAGTGGGCTCATTAAGGCCTCTACAAAAAACCCCAGCATGCATAGGGAGATGCTCCATCCTGGAACCAGTTTTGTGTGTGTATAGACTGGGGAGTCTGAGATCTGTTCTGTGCGGTGAGTTAACGCCTGTGTGGCAAACCCCTACAATAGAGACAGGGTTGTTAGACATGGAGTCTACGTGTGTAGTTAGAGGTCAAGCTGACCAGGATTTATTTTCTTGTTTTATTTTGTTTGGCTGTTATATGTATCACTGCATGTAGCCTAAATAAACGGGATCTTTAGTTTTTTTGCACCTACACCGCTGTCTGCTGTGCCTGACTTTGTGTTGTGAACCCATCCAGGGGGTCACACACACCCGCTACCGAGCTAACCCCTCACAAATGCAATATGGCTAACTGGAGTTGTTCTGTACACAGAGTGTGTACTGAACACACCCCAGAAACATAATTTCCTGCTTGTGTGATTGGCTCACCGATTTTCTCAGAAATCTGCACCAAAGTTTGTTACAATCCTTGTAATGTCCATTTTTCTCAACAAGGAGGAGAGTGACTGTGGTGTAAAAGCCATGCGAGGCTGAGCACAGTGAGCAGTGAGAAGAGAGCAGCACGAGGTGGCTGGCTGCGCTCAATTCTTCCTGACATTACAATCTTGGAATGGCTGGTACCTAGAATTGATTTAGGTCAGGTGAAGGTCAATTGCAGTGCCAGAGTGCCTTTCCAGGGTTGGACCATGGGAGACAAATCTCTACTTTTTGTACTGGCCTGGTGGGGTGCAAAAAAAAAACCCACCTTGCTTTATAATTTATTTTATTTAACCTTCCAACAGAAAATTATTATCCTAATGTGCTTGCATGTGTGGAAAGCAAGCCTCTGGGGTTGTAAAAAATAAATAAAAAATCTTGCCGTGAAACGTAATCATTATTCCCTTGCATAAGACTGACCTTACAGTATGTGCATTTGTGGGAGGTGATTCTGCTGCTGTATAAAAAAAAACTTGCTGTGCAAATAAAGCATTAACTTGCAAAGATCTGGTGCGCATGCAAAGAAAAGTCTGCAGCTGTGCAAAAAAAAAAAAAAAATGTTTTCAAACTAAAGCATTCTCTTAAAAATAAATGCCCTGGGATACGCGGGAGGGTGGCCGCTTTTAGCACATTTTTATCCACACCTTAAATTTGCTACAATGTGATTAGATCCTCCACGCCCCATCTACTGTCTCTCATTTACACAATATCAACTGAAATAAGTGGACTACTGTAGCAAAACATTTCATAGATGTACTGAACAGTCTAAAAATGTTGAGCTTTTAAAAATGCTAATTATTGAATGTAGTATGACGAGGCCAATAAGGTGAGATTCTAGGTTATCAATGTTATGTGAAGTGTTTGGATTTTCACTTTGGAAACTTGTTTACCAATTGGTCTTAATTTTGAATGGGATTTACATGAACAAACATTTTTTGTAAAGGAATACGAATTAGTGAGCATTAATAGTTAAAGGGATTGTAAAGTTAATAAAAAAATAAAATAAATAACAAACATGTTATACTTACCTCCACTGTGCAGCTCGTTTTGCACAGAGTGGCCTCGAACCTGCTCTTCTGGGGTCCCTCGGCAACTGTCTCTGCTTCTTCCCGCAGGTACTTCTCACGTTCATGCGAGCTCCCTCGCATGGTGAGAAGCACCTGCGGGCGCGCTCCTGTGATACAGCTGGCGGCTATAGCCGCTCGCTGTATCACACGGCCCTGCCCCCCCCGGCGCTCCACGTCAGTGGATGTGATTGACAGCAGCGCGAGCCAATGGCTACGCTGCTTTCCATCCATCCACTCCAGCCAATCAGTGGCCAGGCTGAGTGGCGAGGAAGGATGGCGGGGCGAGCGCGGGATTTTCGAGGGGTGAGGTAAGTAAAACGGGGGGGCTGGTGTCGCAGGCACTGTCAGATGTTTTTTCACCTTAATGCATAGAATGCATTAAGGTGAAAAAACATTTACCTTTACAACCCCTTTAATTATCTCATTCTTGTATCTGATATATTTTCTGTAATAAATAGTCTGATTTAATTTTTATTTTTGTTGATGAGCTGATTTGATGGTTCTACCTTGCAATGAGTTAATATACATTTCTAGTAAATGATGTGGCCCTATGGGCCCAGTGTTGATACGTATACATTGGATGTTTCTCACACTCACACTTTGTCAACTGTAGCCGTCCAATAATGCTACATCTTAATTTTTGTTGATAAACATTGCAAAAGGTTTTTAACTTTGTTCTGGCTGATCATTTGGATACATTTGTGAATTGGATATCACTGTTACAATGTTTCTTGGGGTTGTAATTAGGTGGAACTGCACTTTGATCACTGACCTGTGGTGGCAGTGTGTAAGAGTATTGTGGTTTGACTACTCTTGGTAAGGTAAGCTAATTGTCCACTCAGCTCATCATGATAATTCAAGTGTTACAGGTTTTGTTGTTAGACTTCAATATAAGGACTGCTTCTTTATGTATTTTTACCCTACAATTAAGCTTCTTTTATCCATGAAATGCACTAGAGCAGCTTTAACACCAGATCAATTGTCAGTGCATCTCTTTGCCTTAATAAATTCAAATGGGCTTTTATGGTGAGTGGCTCCTCCTTCCCTTTTTTTGGATTGCTAAAGCTTAGTGTGTCTATTGTAAAGAGTATGGAGCAGAGTGTTCATATAGACACTCCGTCCTCACTGCAGCTATGCTTCCACCTGCCACTGCCGCTGTCACAGAGAGAGTACAGTTTGATACCTGGGTGGGTGGAACCTTATGGGGACTCATAGATACTAGCTCCCTATCAGGTTCAAACCCTTTATGATTGACAGCAGGCAGTTGGATTCTTGTAACAGTCAGGGGTCCGGCTCAGATACCAGTAGCTATAGCAGTAACACGGCTTACACCGACCAGCTAGATAAGTGCAGCAACAGGTCACCCTAGTGCAGTGATGGCAAACCTTGGCACCCCAGATGTTTTGGAACTACATTTCCCATGATGCTCAACTACACTGCAGAGTGCATGAGCATCATGGGAAATGTAGTTCCAAAACATCTGGAGTGCCAAGGTTCGCCATCACTGCCCTAGTGGATAACACAGGCTCACCTGAAGTGCAGAGTATTAACCAGTGTTCACCAGAGCTCTTGATGGTGGAATTGGGTTTTTAATGCATGTAAGTACCAAGTGGCGGTCCTCAGGATTGCCCCACCAGGAGGAGAGCAGGCTGGTGTCCAGTAGCAGATATAGCGGGTAGGGATGAAGCAGAAGCGTAGTCAATAAAGAATCCAAAGGTCAGTAACAAGTGGTCACAAAGCAGAAGTATATACGAGGATCAAGCCAAAGTTCAATGGTAAGTGGTAGCAGAGATACAGACGGCAGCAGGAGCAACAAGAGCGAGATATTGGCTGGAGAGAGCACAATAATCTGGCAAACAAAAATTGCAAAGACATGGCTAAAACAAGGAAGTTCATGGGAGAAGCAAAGGGTTCAAGATTCAAGGGAAACAAGGTTCAGGGCAAGATCATTCAAGGAATTATCCAGGGAGATGTCCATCATTCCAAG
Source organism: Lithobates pipiens (assembly GCF_037356315.1). Classification (NCBI taxonomy): domain Eukaryota; kingdom Metazoa; phylum Chordata; class Amphibia; order Anura; family Ranidae; genus Lithobates; species Lithobates pipiens. The sequence continues at coordinate 411,316,759 of NW_027507764.1, read as the reverse complement.
CGGCTCAGCCAGAAGAGACATTGCCAGACACAACAGAGGTCCAAATTTCAGACCCAGGTACTGACAATTCTATCCAATAGGCAGCCCGCTATTGGCAATAGAATCCACCCACATGCCTGCTTTACATCATGAGAGAGAGGACCTGATGGGGAACTAGTGTTTCAGCTTACCTATCAGGCTCCACCCACTGCAGCATCACTGTTTGCTAGGACCTTGTTGACTGTAATGCTGTCAGAAGGTATATATACTGCTCTGCTACACTGCATCCAAGGACAGGCACTCCAATTTCATTATCTATGAATTGGAGGCAATTATTTTTGTAATTTTGTGCATTAATAAAAGTGGCACTATTGTGATCTGTACAACTCTGCCACATGTGTTTATAAAGTAACTGAAATGAGTGCCAGGGGTTTTTGAACCTGACACAGGGCAGTTTAAAGGGCACAGGGCCAACACAGTGCATAAGTAGTTACTGTTGGTACTGGAGGTAAATTTGATCATTTATACTATGATTTCCCACTGCTTAGCAATAGGGGCCCAGCTATCTCCATGGTCATCAGGTAAACAAGGATAATATGTTAGGAATGTCTCAAGGCATGTTATACTTATATTTACTCTGATATATTTTTCTTCTAGCAGTGAAAACAGGGAATCAGCTACTGTATAAAGACAGAAAAAATCTCAATGTACGTTTTATTCTCTCTTCCATGAGGCAATGAAGGAAAGAGTCGTGGACACAAGAGAAAAACATGCCACAAACTACAATGCACTGCGTTACAATGATAGACAATAAATAATGAGATCCCCAATCAAAACAATGTACAGAACACTAGCTTTCTAATGCCAATTAAAGTGAACATCAAACCAAGTTTCTTCTCTTCTGCCACCAATGATGTTCTCAAAACACTACACTCTATCTAGATTGAAGAATTACAACATACATTGAGTTAAAGTGGATTGCTGTATGTTACAGAGAATTGTTTGCTTTCTGTATTGTCTGAAAAACCTCAACATGGACAAGGAAATGGGAAAGCCAAAAAAATCAATAAAACACATCACCGAATCTCGCAATACATTTCAATTATCTGATCTCAAATCTATATGGAACACAAGCATCGAGACTAGAAAACCACTTTACCGGTGATTGTTTCCTTTCATATTATTCTTCAGTCTAGGATAAATTATTAGCTTCTCAATCAGTAAACTGATAAGTATTGTCTTCGCTTTTTTAACACTTGCTGAACTGTGTTATTAGCATGTCAACAGCAAAGACCAAATGTTTCCTGAAATATCCAAGCTGCTATCACTCTAATAGGCTTACTCAATGAAAAGTGTGAAGACCAATGAAAATGTGTAAAGTTAGGTACTCTATAGCAACCAGTCAGACTTGATATTGCTGCAATCCAAAAACTATTCTCCTGCCCTGGAGTGGTAAGCTTGGAGGTGTATAACCACTTGAGGACCGCCGTATTGCCATTGTACGTCAGCACAATGGCACAGGCAGGCATAATCACGTACATCTACGTGATTGCCTTCCAGCGGGTGGGGGGTCCGATCGGACCCCCTCCCGCTGGTTACGGCGGTCCGATTCGGTCCAGGAGCGCTCCGTGATGAGGGGATGGCCGTTGGTTTTCGGCCACCCCCTCTGGATCGCTCCTGGCCAATGAGAAGCTTCCTCCCCTGTGTATTGTTTACACAGGAAGGAGGAAGTGATGTCATTCTCCTCGGGGCGGTCTTTTTGACCGGACTACGAGGAGAACAGTAAAAGTAAGTGTGCACCAACACTACACTGACATGTAGGTACACACAGGCACACAAACCCCCCCCGATCCCCCCCCGATCCCCCCCCGCCCCCCCTCCCCCCCCAGTCACAGTGTCACTGATTGCATTGATCATTTCTTTACTGATCAATGCATTCAGTGTCAGTTGTGACAGTAAAAACTGTCAGGACAGTTAGTGTTAGGTCCAGGGTAGCCCCCTATCACCCCCCAATAAAGATTTAACCCCCTGATTGCCCCTAGAGTTAACCCTTTCACCCCCTTTTGCCAGTGTCACTAAGCGATCATTTTTCTGATCGCTGCATGTGTCGCTAGGTAGCTAGTTATTTTTTTAGGTTCACCGCCAGGTTTTTATATCGCTAGGTACCCCGATATACTACCCAATAATGTTTTTAACCCCCTGATTGCCGCTAGTTAACCCTTTCACCCCCTTTTGCCAGTGTCACTAAGCGATCGTTTTTCTGATCGCTGCATTAGTGTCGCTACAGTCGCTAGGTAGCTAGTTATTTTTTTAGGTTCACCGCCAGGTTTTTATAGCGCTAGGTACCCCGATATACTACCCAATAATGTTTTTAACCCCCTGATTGCCGCTAGTTAACCCTTTCACCCCCTTTTGCCAGTGTCACTAAGCGATCATTTTTCTGATCGCTGCATGTGTCGCTAGGTAGCTAGTTATTTTTTTAGGTTCACCGCCAGGTTTTTATATCGCTAGGTACCCCGATATACTACCCAATAATGTTTTTAACCCCCTGATTGCCGCTAGTTAACCCTTTCACCCCCTTTTGCCAGTGTCACTAAGCGATCGTTTTTCTGATCGCTGCATTAGTGTCGCTACAGTCGCTAGGTAGCTAGTTATTTTTTTAGGTTCACCGCCAGGTTTTTATAGCGCTAGGTACCCCGATATACTACCCAATAATGGTTTTAACCCCCTGATTTCCGCTAGTTAACCCTTTCACCCCCTTTTGCCAGTGTCACTAAGCGATAATTTTTCTGAACGCTGCATCAGTGTCGCTAGTGTCGCTAGGTAGCTAGTTATTTTTTTAGGTTCACCGCCAGGTTTTTATAGCGCTAGGTACCCCGATATACTACCCAATAATGGTTTTAACCCCCTGATTGCTGCTAGTTAACCCTTTCACCCCCTTTCACCAGCGATCACAGTATAAGTGTCACTGGTGACGCTGGTTAGCCAGTTAGTTATTTAGGTTCCCCGTCAGGTTTTTATATAGCGCCAGGGACCCCCATATACTACCTAATAAAAATTTGAACCACCTGATTGCCCCTAGTTAACCCTTTCACCACTGATCACCGTATAAGTGTTACGGGTGACTCTGGTTAGTTTTGTTTTTTATAGCATTTTATATTCAAATCCGGAAGGCAGTGCTTGGTTTTCGGGGTCCCGTACGTGGCTAGGCTCCCAAAAAGTCCCCCACATGTGGTATCCCCGTACTCGGGAGAAGCAGCAGAATTTATTTTGGGGTGTAATTTGACTTCTGCCCATAGCATGTGTGAGCAATATATCATTTAGTGACAACTTTGTGCAAAAAAAAAAAAGTTTGTAATATTCCCGCAACTTTTGGCAAAATATAAAATATTCCATGGACTCAACATGCCTCTCAGTAAATAGCTTGGGGTGTCTACTTTCCAAAATGGGGTCATTTGGGGGGGTTTTGTGCTATTTTGGCATTTTATGGCCTTCGAAACTGTGATAGGTAGTGAGGAGTTAAATCAAAAATTTGCACCCTTAGAAATCTTGAAGGTGGTGATTGGTTTTCGGGGTGCCGTGCACGACTAGACTCCCAAAAAGTCCCACACATGTGGTATCCCCGTACTCGGGAGAAGCAGCAGAATGTATTTTGGGGTGCAATTCCACATATAACCATGGCATGTGTGAGCAATATATCATTTAGTGACAACTTTTTGTAAAAAAAATTTTTTTTTTTTTTTTTTGTCATTATTCAATCCCTTAGGACAAAAAAAATAAATATTCAATGGGCTCAACATACCCATCAGCAATTTCCTTGGGGTGTCTACTTTCCAAAATGGGGTCATTTGGGGGGGATTTGTACTGCCCTGCCATTTTAGCACCTCAAGAAATGAGATCGGCAGTCATAAATTAAAAGCTGTGTAAATTCCAGAAAATGTACTCTAGTTTGTAGACGCTATAACTTTTGCGCAAACCAAAAAATATTCGCTTATTGACATTTTTTTTACTAAAGACATGTGGCTGAATAAATTTTGCCCTCAATGTATGACTAAAATTTAGTTTATTCGATTTTTCTTATAACAAAAAGAAGAAAATATCTTTTTTTTCAAAATTTTCGCTCTTTTTCCATTTATATCGCAAAAAAAAAAAATCGCAGAGGCAATCAAATACCATCAAAAGAAAGCTCTATTTGTGGGAAGAAAAGGACGCAAATTTCGTTTGGGTGCAATATTGCATGACCGCGCAATTACCAGTTAAAGCAGCGCAGTGCGAAATTGCAAAAAGACCTCTGGTCCTTAAGGTATTTATTGGTCCGAGGCTGAAGTGGATAATGTAAGTATCCTTTTTTCTGCCAAAGGTCCTTACTGCCCCTCTCAGGACGATAGGTATCCTTGGGACTTTAAACAATAGCAAGAGAAGGACACACCGACCTAGCCCATTACCAAAAAAAAATGTTATTTAAAATGAAAAGCAACAATTGCTATACTCACATACACATGGTGTATATAGGTATAGCATAGCAAGGGAGATCAATTGCCTTCAGGTCTGCTATAGTCAGCAAATAGTGTGGAAGGACCAGGCAACGCTTCTGACGGCTGACGCGTTTTGAGGGAGAACCTTCACCTTTAGAGTCAAAATAGTGACTTTGGCTCTGAAGAAGAGACTTTTCCCTTGAAACGTATCAGCCATCAGAGACGCCACCTGGTCTTGGTTGACTATAGCAGACCTGAAGGCAATTAATCTCACTTGCTATGCTATGATATGCCTATATGCACCGTGTGTATGCGAGTATAAAAGTTATTTTGGTAGTGCGCTAGATCAGTGCGCCCTTCCCTTGCTATTGTTTTATATTGCTGCAGCCTGATATCACAAAGAATATTTTCCTAATAGTTGATACGAATTCCTGTATATGGTCTTTGCACTGCCTTATGGGATCTTAAAACCAGCCAGCTCCACTTTAAGAATTATTTTAATTTCACAAGGAATATTACCCACGCTGACAAGGAGAACAATGTATACTCAAGATCAAAAGTCTTGACTCATTCAATTCACGTTCGGTCTGACGGGGATGCTGATTGTATTAGTTATGTTTGATGCAATGCCCAAATGAAAATCAAACAAATCAAAATCATATGCTTTGAAATAAGCATTTTATTGATACATTTAGATTAGATTCATTACATGAGTGAATCTGTTTACAGCAAAAATTCCCTTTGTTAGTAATGCATTATAGGTGAAAGCGCTTCATAAAGAAAGATGAAAGAATATACCGTAGTTAAAGATGTTGAATCATATAAAAATATTGGTTAAAAAAAAATTAAATAAATGGGATAGGAAGTCTGCTTGCTTTTGGAAAGAAAGCGACTTCTGCATAATTACCACGAATAGGAAGAGTTTACATTGTTTTTCTATCCAAATCGATGCTTAATGAACAGCACTACAGCTCTAGTTCTGGGCACAGTACCAAAGCCAATGGTCCATTCACAGCTGAAACATAGAAGCAGATGGTACCCATTCTCCCAAGTGTTTTCTAATCAATATTAAACGCACAAGTGGTTGGTCAGTTAGCACAGCAGATTTGAGAGATGCAAAGTACTTATGGACTTATTCTCAAAAACATATCACAAACTGCACACTGCCATGAAGTCATATAGCTCTTATCAAACTGATTTCATTACTGTAATTAGAATACTTTGTCTGTTTTCCCTTATTTTTTTATTAAAGTAGAATTATCTTCACACAAGGGGCATTAAACGTATGCATATTACTGTGTGTAACAAATGTACAGTCGTTTTTAAAATCACCTTTTTATGCATGCATTAGTAAATTGGATTGTGAGCAGACCATTTGATGGCACTAAAAATGCTCATTCGGCATTTGAGAATTTTACTGGTACTTAATAGCATTGCCAGCATGCATCTCCGACTGCTGAATGGGTCTGAATGGTAACATGTAGTTTACAGTAATAGTTCCACAATGGAAATCACAATAGAAATCCACACAATGAGAAAAGGGAAAAATATCATTGTGATGTTTCTTGGGAAATATATACATGAGAGTAACTATAAACTGCAATTCAGCTCTCGGAGAGTCTGTAAAAATAAATAAGCACTCTCTCACAGGCTTCTTATTTTTTTTAAATATATATATATACATATATATAGCCATATATATATATATATATATATATATATATATATATATATATATATATATACAGTGGTGTGAAAAAGTGTTTGCCCCCTTCCTCATTTCCTGTTCCTTTGCATGTTTGTCACACTTAAGTGTTTCGGAACATCAAACCAATTTAAACAATAGTCAAGGACAACACAAGTAAATACAAAATGCAATTTGTAAATGAAGGTGTTTATTATTAAAGGTGAAAAAAAATCCAAACCATCATGGCCCTGTGTGAAAAAGTGATTGCCCCCCTTGTTAAAACATACTATAACTGTGGTTGTCCACACCTGAGTTCAATTTCTCTAGCCACACCCAGGCCTGATTATTGCCACACCTGTTCACAATCAAGGCATCACTTAAATAGGAGCTGCTTGACACAGTAAGGTCCACCAGAAGATCCTTAAAAGCTACACATCATGCCGAGACCCAAAGAAATTCAGGAACAATTGAGAAAGAAAGTAATTGAGATCTATAAGTCTGGAAAGGGTTATAAAGCCATTTCCAAAGCTTTGGGAATCCAGCGAACCACAGTGAGAGCCATTATCCACAAATGGCGAAGACATGGAACAGTGGTGAACCTTCCCAGGAGTGGCCGGCCGCCCAAAATTACCCCAAGAGCGCAGCGACGACTCATCCAAGAGGTCACAAAAGACCCCACAACAACGTCCAAGGAACTGCAGGCCTCACTTGCCTCAGTTAAGGTCAGCGTTCATGCCTCCACCATCAGGAAAAGACTGGGCAAAAATGGCCTGCATGGCAGAGTTCCAAGGAGAAAACCACTGCTGAGCAAAAAGGACATCAAAGCTCGTCTCAATTTCTCCACAACACATCTTGATGATCCCCAAGACTTTTGGGACAACATTCTGTGGACCGATGAGACAAAAGTGGAACTCTTTGGAAGGTGTGTGTCCAAGTATATCTGGCGTAGAAGGAACACTGCATTTCATAAAAAGAACATTATACCAACAGTAAAATATGGTGGTGGTAGTGTGATGGTCTGGGGCTGTTTTGCTGCTTCAGGACCTGGAAGACTTGCCGTGATAAAAGGAACTATGAATTCTGCTGTCTACCAAGAGATCCTGAAGGAGAATGTCCGACCATCTGTTCGTGTACTCAAGCTGAAACGAACTTGGGTTCTGCAGCAGGACAATGATCCTAAACACACCAGCAAGTCCACCACCGAATGGCTGAAGAAAAACAAAATGAAGACTTTGGAGTGGCCTAGCCAAAGTCCTGACCTGAATCCTATTGAGATGTTGTGGTATGACCTTAAAAAGGCCGTTCATGCTCGAAAACCCTCTAATGTAACTGAATTAGGACAATTCTGCAAAGATGAGTGGGCCAAAATTCCTCCAGGACGCTGTAAAAGCCTCATTGCACATTATCGCAAACGCTTGGTTGCAGTTGTTGCTGCTAAGGGTGGCCCAACCAGTTATTAGGTTTAGGGGGCAATCACTTTTTCACACAGGGCCATGATGGTTTGGATTTTTTTTCACCTTTAATAATAAACACCTTCATTTACAAATTGCATTTTGTGTTTATTTGTGTTGTCCTTGACTATTGTTTAAATTGGTTTGATGTTCCGAAACACTTAAGTGTGACAAACATGCAAAGGAACCACTGTATATATATATTAAAAATGTGTATATATGTTAAAAAAAAAATTGTGTACATTTACTCATATCCAGGTCAGCCATATGAGTTCCGCAAGGATCAATACACAACATGCATCTATATTGGACCACACATTAAAGAGGAAGTAAACTCTCCCACTCTGATGCTTCTTTTTATTTAGTCCATTATAATAAGTAATTATCAAACTATAGCCACTGTAATCCAGCCCAAATTACATATTACTTACAAAAAACTTGTTTCCAGGAGTAAGACAGCGCCATCTTAAGTATTGTTTTCTGAGTCCACAGTAGAGTGCATTTCTGCCCTTACATTGAGCACTTCCTGTACTGTTAACCAAGCCTCCTTCTCAATCCAACGTTTCTATGGCAACCCTGCTTCCCTGTTCATAGCTGACTTGTTTATTTCATAGTATTTACTACTTTGACTACAATAATGCTGCCCCATGCCCTGCTTTACACTGCATGTGATGTCTAATGGTCACATGGTGTGTAGGAGGAAGCTCTGAGTGATTATGCAGCCTCTTGGGAGTTCAGTGTTGTGTGCCGTAGGAAGTCTTGATAACAGATAGATAAGCACATAGAGAGTGTGCCGTAAATCAGGGGAGATCTGGGCATGCTCAGTGACGTCATTCTAAAGAACAAAAAGGATTACAACAAAACTAAACAAGGAGATATCTACAAGCAGTGTTCATTAGGGTTTTTTATGCTGATTTGCATGGGACAAAGTTGCGGGGGGCGGTTTACAACCACTTTAACCTCCCTGGCGGTATGATTATTTTAGATTTTAGATGCTGAAAGCGGTACCATTATTTTGCATGGAAATTTGGCATTTTATATTGTAGGCCTGTAATTCTTAGCATTAATTCACTTAAATCTGTCCAAACAAGAGTCTAATAGAACAATATATATATAACAAATAATAATAAAAATGATTCAATAATGTAATCAAATCAAAAACACTGAAATATGCTGAGTTGCAGAATTGTCGCTGTCATTACTTTTAGTGTTTGATGCTGAATTTCCCCACAAATCATTATCGCTCAATTCTGTGAGTGATTCTAATTTATTATCGCTGTTTTCTAGTTGGTCTATAACCACTTTGATGTAAACGGACATTTCTTGGTTGCTATGGACAATCTCCAGTTTCCTGGCATAAAGAATTGTATTTATAATATAAAACTACATGCAGGGCACTGGACAAACCACTAGAGACAAAGGGGATGTGTAATTATTTGATACAGCACTGTAATCTGTAAGATTATAGTATACTGTATCTATACTGTGTATTTACCTTTTTGAATTTATCGCCGAACTCGGTCCCCGTGCGTCGCAACGCTTGCAGGGAACGGAGCCCGGCGATGTGACAGATCGAGCGGAGGACGGCTCGCTAATCACAGCGGGGAGACATCGCTGGATCCAGGGGACAAGGTAAGTAAACCCCTCCATGGATCCAGCGATGAGATCTCGAGTCTGGCTCGGTAATACCGCTTATGGTATTTAAATCTTACCCCGAGCCAGACTCGGGAATACTGCCAGGGAGGTTAACAAGTTGGTAAAGTCCTTCCTCGCTGATCGTGTCCACAGCGGACTGCAAAATTCCTGTGACTAACTCCAATATTCTGTTTTGACTCTGTACCTTATTTTATTAAAATTGTTTAATAAACTCTTTCTATTTATAAAAAATGTGTCTTTTCAAGCAAAATAATGACCAGTAAGACACATTTAGCAGCAAAATTTGAAAATGTATAGTAATTCCATCCCTTTTTGTAGAAGACTGTGTGATTTGCACTGCCCAGGGCTGTACAAGGCCGGTGCAGTGTTTATATCTTCTGCAAATCTGTATGTAGTCAGTAAGGATGGCTGCATTCTCTAAGGGGGAATATGTCACGGTAGGATTTGCATTAAATTCGTTTTAAAGGCTAAACATCTTTTACCTTACTGCATACATGGCATTAAAGCTGAACTCCAGGAATTCTGTTACATTGTAAATGTGCAGGCATACTAGGAGTTAAGTCCAACAAGGTGCATGCCACCTTTTTGGCTTACCTCTTTAATTTACAATTGCCATTTTTACTGAGCTCTGGGAGCACAGCTATCAGTATACGTTTGGCTCTTTGATGCTGGACCTCCTAGTTGCGCCTTTCCTCATATACCTCCTATGAACAGAAAGGAAAGGGGGGGAGGGGGTGGGCAAAGATGATGTGTGTGAGAAGACAGCTCCTCTCAGAGCGCTGGGAGCATAACAATAGCTGTAGAAAAAAGTGAAGAAACTGCGCTGAGAGGATGAAAAATGTAAGATTCTAAAATATATTGGAAGCTGCAATTCTCCTGTATAGCATAAACACAGTAGGGATAAATCAAAAGAAAACAGAATTGCGCTAAACCTATGAGCAATAAATAAATGATAAATGCATGAATTCCAATTCAATATAAAGTCCACCAGTGCTCAAAGGATAAAGTCCATCAACATGTGCGATGGCATCCCCAAAGGCTGCCAAATGTTGTGCTGACTCCACCACCAAATAGAAGAAATCACTTCTTACCAGATTACCATGACCCCCCGTTACAGAGGATCAATGAAAGCATTTGTAGCTTATACATAGCTTGGTTCCAACGCACAGTGAATGCACTCAAATATCTTCAAGCCGCCTCTTATAAGCTCAGACCGGTGAATGGATGGACGTGGTACATAAAGGATAAAGGCTCCAAATAGTGTAAAACCTTTAACATTTATTAAAAATTTAAAATGCAAAATATTGCATTTACAATAGTAGTATTTATGTGAGCCTTAAGTCTGATGCGCCGGCCGGCACACAAACAGACAAACCCGTCCTTCCAGCAAACGAAAAGTAAACATGAGGCGACGTCAGCACATCACTCCTCCCTATGCATTTCATCAGAGATGACATCATCCAGGGGCCCCAATATTTCATAATTTGCCACCTCACAAATGTTAATTCTCCATTACGAATGCTAGTTTTCAAAACTGACCGCTTCCAACTCGTCCTTGCTTCCGAGCATGCGTGTTTGTACTTTGTACTTTTTTCCGACGGACTTGTGTACACACGCTCCAAAAATCTGACAGGCATTTGTGAAAAATGTTAAAGCCTGCCATCAAACATTTGCGAAAAATCTGACAATTGTCCCATAGAGCATGCAAACAGTCGGATTTTCCGCCGACAGCCTGTCATCACACATTTCCAGTCAAAAAAATCTGATCGTGTGTACGTGGCTTAAGTCTGTCTTGCCTGAACTACAATAAAAAAAAATGGGTTTAGTATCACTTTAAGCTGACTATAATGAATAATGGCCATCTAACATAGATTCTACCATATCTTCCTGTTGAAAGATTATGTAAACATAAAACTAACTCTGTGGACCCCTCAATGTCTCCAAATGAGGTAATCTACCAGATCCCAGCTTGACAGCAAGATCATGAATTGTTTCAATAAGTGACATAAGGATTTTGAAAATGTCCTAGTTCACAAAGGGTAGCTTAGTGGTGTCTTCTTACAGAGAATACACTAGCCATATATGCAAGGCAAAAATAGCAGACTAGAGTGTGAATGCATGAAGAAGGCTGAATATGTATATACGATTCTATACATGGGATTGTGTTTGTGAGATGTACATGTGTTTTGTAAAAGGCTGCAAGTGTGATTGTGTACATGCCTATGATTGTGCAAGAATGTGCTCATGTGTATAGATTACAGATGTGCAAACATCTGCAAACATCATTCAGTTGCAATTCAGCCAAACCAAAATTCACAAAATGTCCTATAAACTTCTAGACAGCTTAATACATTTTAAAGATACAGTAGCCTAACAACAATAGACTACCCAGAAGAAACGTACAGTCTTATACTGTATTGTCACTATATGCAAAATAGTTTAAAGCGATTGGAAAGTTTTGTTTTTTTTTTTTCAATAAAAATAACAAACATGTTATACTTACCTGCCCCAATGCAATGGTTTTGCACAGAGCAGCCCAGATCCTCCTCTTCTCTGCTCCTGGTGCCTCCCTCCTGTTGAGTGCCCCCACAGCAAGCAGCTTGCTATGGGGGCACCTGAGCCGAGTCACAGCTCCTTGTGTCCATTCAGACACGGACCTGCAGCCCGGCCCTGCCCCCTCTCTCTCCTGATTGACTGACTGACTTTGATTGACAGAGAGGAGCCAACTTGCAGTGCCAATCAGGAGGGAGAGTCTCAGATGGAAGAGATATTTGTGGACATCATTGGACATAGATAGGGCTTTGTTAGGTATTAGGGATGGCTGAGGGGGGCTGCTGCACACAGAAGGCTTTTTATCTTAATGCACAGAATACATTAAGATAAAAAAAGTCTGCCTTTATAATCCTTTAAGGTGGTTCTAAAGCCTGAAGGTTTTACCTAAGCCAGCACTGTGCACAAGAGCAGAAGCTCTCCTGGGTCTATACCTCCTCATTGGACCGATGGTGCCCGGCCATCTCTAAGACCCTGGGAGGCTGAATTCAACATCATGATGTCACTTCCAGCTATGGCAGATGTAAACACTGCCATTTGTTTTCCCTAGAAAGCAGAGATGAATGTTTTTTTTTTATCTCAAGCATTTCAGGGTAGAGGAGATATCTGGGGTCTTATAGACTCCCAAATCTCCATATAAAGAGGACATATAATGCCTTATTTCTATCACAAGGGATATTTACATTTCTTGTGATAGGACTAAAAGTGATCAACAAAAAAAATTTAAGGGACAGTGTATAAATGAAAAAATACAATTTTTAAAGCCCCCCGTCCCTTCGCATATGGAAACAGTGTTCGCACCACACATGTGAGGTATCACTGCAAACATCAGAGTGAGAGCAATTATTCTAGCTCTAGGCCTCCTCTGTAACTTTAAACTGGTCATCTGTAAACATTTGTAAAGTGTCGCCTATGAAGATTTTTAAGTACTGTAGTTTGGCGCCATTCCACGAGTGTGCGCAATTTAAAGCATGACATGTTAGGCATCTATTTACCCGGCGTAACATCATCCTTTTATATTTTCCAAAACTAAAATAACAACGGATGCTGCTTGCAGCAGGGGTCCGGTGCATCCCTGTTCTCCATTCCAAGGATGAATCAAGGCCAAATTTTTGCCTGAATTCGGCCCTGAAACGGAGACAAAGACACATAGCACTCCTGTGCAGGCCGCTCCGCAGCTGCAACGGAGATATGTGAACCGGCTCCATAGAGAGCTGGTCACAATCTCCTGTTATGCGAACTGGATGTGAAGAAAGCAGCATTTCAATTTGCATAGGTGTGAACCCAGTCAAGGCAATAAAAATGATCTAGTTTCACGTCCCATAGACTTCAATGTGGTTTTGTGCTAAGTTTGTAGTTTTGTGAACCAAACCAACCAAGTTTACTAATACCTTTTCCCAAAGAGTGTTTTTTGCACTCTGTGGGTTGGAAGGTTTCCAAACATACACGCAGATTGAATTTTTTATAATGCCACTCCGACCAGTACCTAAGGCAGCATGGATAGAGGGGGCAGCACCGGGCATGGGGGATTGTGCTTTAAAGTAGTAGTGGGCACAGCAAACATTCTGTAAAGACTCATAATTTTCACAATAGCTGTTCTATCACTGCAAGAAAGGTAAGTATCCATATTATGTACTGTCAAATAATCAGACCAGATTTCTTTTGAATATATACTGTATATATCTTTTTATTTAGAAGTCCCCTTTAACAAGAGAAGCCATAATTACCATTTTAGATATTATTTATGTAATGATTTATTAATTTATAAAGCACTATGACAATATTTTAGCTTTGAAGAGATGTCTCCTTCTCCAGGGCTCCACAGCCCCCATTACACAAAGTGCAAGCAAGACAAATGAAGATACCTCATCTGTTCCATTTTGAAGCTCTGGCTTAGTCACTAGACTGTGTGACATTAAAAATTCAGCAACTGCTCTCTCTTGTCATTTTAATTTTAGATAACAGACTCACTGTTTTCCCAGCATGATAAAAATTCATTAAAAAGATCTGTAATGTGCAATTACTGTATGTTACAGTAACTGCACATAGGTCTCCTATGCTTTAATAATTATTTCTTGACATAATGCCATCTACCTGAATACACACTTTAGCTACGTAGTTATTATCATATACTCCCTGCTAGGTCTTATCGCATGGTGCTGCACATTTATTTGCCGAAATTTAAATTTATCACGTCTTGCTAATAATTAGCTTTGAACAAATCGGGGGCCCTTGATTACCATAATATTGATAATCTATACATCATTAAGGAGAAGATTGGTGATATATTGGTAGGCTTCTATTGTGCTATATGTCCTGTTCATCGAGGTCGATTCTGATTTCCTCTTGTCTTTTTCATGAGAAATATTGCTTCAAAGTCACCTATTTATAAAGCAATACTGGGCAATTTCTTCAGTCATGTTCACCATATTCAACTATATTAAGGGGAATTTTCATTTTTTTTTCTCACTGAAAACATTCATGATCATTTATACACCAGGAATAATTCATTATTTTAAAAGGAGGGAAGCCAGAGACTTATTCACAGTGGTATATTGTTACTTTACAAGCGCATGCCCAGTCTGAACTTTACACCTTTTTTTGACTGAGTGGTGCAAGATTAAAGCCCCTGAAAAGCTTTACTCTTATCTGGGGCCCTGTAGAAGAGATTTTCACTCATTTAAAGTGATAATAAACATATACTTTACCCCTTTGCACCTAGAGGGAAAACAAATCTTAAAGGGATTGTAAAGGCAGAAGTTCTTTGCATTCAGATAAAAAAAAAACCTTCTTCAGACCCCTAATAGTTACCTAAGCCCATCTTTATCCAATGATGTTGCAGGAGTGTCTAAACTGCCCTGGGCTACCCTCCTCATTGGCTGAGACAGCAGCGTGGCGTGACTGGCTCCTACTGATGTCAATCAAAATCATTCAGCCAATAAGGAAAGAGAGGGGGATGGGCCGCGTCACGGCTCCATGTCCGAATGGACAGAGGGTGCTGTGACTAGACTTGGGTGCCCCCATAACAAGCTGTTTGCTGTGGGGGCACTCAACAGGAGGGAGCACAGAAGAGGGACCCGAGAAGAGGAGGATCCAGACTGCTCTGCAAAACCAACTGCATAGAGCATGTAAGTATTTATTAAAAAAAAAAGACTTTACAATCACTTTAATGCCCAAGCACAATCTTGCAACTTTGACATGTGTTAGTAAAACCGTACATATCATCACAACTACTTTGTGTATCCAGGTAGATTATAGCTTGTTTTATTCAGAACAAATTGGGCTTTTATTTGATGGTAAATGGTAATGGATATCTTCAGAACTTTTTTTTATTATCAAAAAAAAAAAAAAACTGTCCCAAAATAGTAACTTTTTTTAAAAATATAGCTGTATATTTCTTGCTACTTCCATAACCTTCCACCAAAGAACAACCCTAAATTCTACCGCTCCTGTCGATTATACTGATACCACATATGTGTATGTTAGTTGGTCTTTGTACCCATAGTACAGCCCTGAAACAATAGTGTGCATTTTGCTTTTACGTTATGCTACCTAAAATACACTGATACTAATTTGAAAAACAAAAAACATGTCCATAAAAATAATGCCCCTGACCTTTGACCCTGACCTTGACCAAAACACTAACACTGGCACTGACCTAGATCAAACCTTGATCTAGGTTTTTTCTTAAAATTTTTTTATTATTTATTTATTTATTTTCTTTTTTATACACGCTTTTTTTTCTCTGCAAGGAAAGAGAGAAATATGATGTATCTCCCTCCTCCATTCACAGAGAGAGAAAACATGGGGGGTGGGCTTCTCAGTGACTGATCACTGTGGTAGCCAATCAGAGGCTATCACAGCGATTAGGTGAGCTGGCTTTGTGAGTTCTGGGTCCCGGTCGTCAGTATGGGGAGCGCCGCTCTTGCTAAGATCCCTTTCTCTGTGTTGGGCACGCTCCCAGGAGAAAGGGAGACATGCAAATATGCGGTCCCGCAGAAAAAAAAGCCCAGTGAGGCCGCATATTTGTGTTAATTTGACATCAAGGGGTTAAGTTACACTATCCATTCGCTCTCTGTATGTGGATGATGGCACTGTGATTATTTTAATACGGAAAAAAACCCCATCTAATTACCTTTTTCCTAACCGATATACCGCTGTCACATGACCCAGCTTATTCCCAGCCTGTCTGTAGGGAAACATTGGCAGGAGGAGCTTCTAGTGCTCTGCTATTGGTGACATATGAATAAACTGTTTTAAATTGTCATACAAATATATATTTTAAATCACATCTTTATTCGTTTTTGACAAGAACATGGTGTGGGCGGATTTTTGCCAATCACAGGTTGCCACACCTCCTCCAGTCTTAAAATAACAATGAGGTGAAGCCTCCATCAATCAAGATGTAGGCTGCCGTTTACTACTGTGTTTATCCCCACATGTGCGAATCTAGAGTCACGTGGGCTGCTCAGATGTAATGGGAAGGAAATGCTCACTGTAGAAAATACACTGAAAACTGAGTCTGTGTACTAGCTGTCAACACTGCTTTGCAAAATCCCCAATTGCGATGGGGACACGGACAGGAGGGGGACACAGAGAGTGGCAGGATAAACCAGGTTTGTTGCAAAATACAGAAAACAAATACCATGTTGACTGTGTGAATGAACTGCATGTAATGCAGCATTTATTGATAGTTTTTAATGTGGGGTTAATGACACTTTAAGATGGCCATACATGCTTTTAATTTCTCTTTTTCAGCCCTGCCCACTGCTGTAGCTCAGTGTTATCCATTCTAAATGGCACTGCCCCACTACCTGAAAATGGAATTACCTTATTTTATATTCTCTCCCCTACCCTTTAAAAAATTGCACTTTTTTGGGAAGCAAATACAGTTTTTGGCGGTATCTGCTCCCACTTCCTTATTCCTTGTTTACAATGGGGGTTGTTTCGGTCCACTCCCCTGCTGAAGTTACTCTTAAATAATGGACCGCTAACAGATTTACCTAACTTAGCTTGTGATTTGCAGATAATGCTACACCAAGTCCATTTGAACACTGATATCTTTACACTGGCTGTGGAGCCTGCTTGACCTCCTGTCTGAACCTTATACTGTGTCTAAGCTTGCTGGAATTCACTAATATGCAGTTGATGATATATGTGCAGGGCTTTTTTTCTCAGAGAATAGGTGCAGGAACTCAACCATGTCCGCCACACACACATACCTGCCAAATGGCATCAAATAGTAGTTCTTTCCTTTGCATACAACCCCCTCCCAGCACTGCCCTCATCTTCTCCACCCTCCTTAAAAGCTCCACCATCTGTCACATGTCTTACCTTTGTTGCAATATTAAGCTGAAACACCTATCCGGCTGTAGTACCTCCCAGCATACTATACTATAGTCACTTGCAAGGGAGATCATGCAGTAGGAGCATCAACAACTGGTCACCAGGGAAAAAATGGAGAACACAGAGGGTGCAGCCTACCATGCACTCTATCCTGCCCATGACTGCATTGAACCCTGGGCACCTGTTCTGTATCTCCCTTGTCCCTGTCCAGCACTGAAGGGATCTGCGCAGAAGATCTGACCTATGGGAACTACTGGGAGAAACGCATAAGCTGGACTTCAGTGTTACCAAGTGATAGTGGTGAGCAGGCAGCAGAAGGCCAGAGCCAGAGGTGGTGGAACTGAGTTTCCCCTAGTTCCTGCTGAAAAAAAAAGCCCTGTATATTTGCAATCTGTAATTTTCTAGCCAACTTCTGGGTCACACATGTTCAGCGTCTTATGCATATATGCAAGATAAAATGTACAAAGAAAGATGCTTCTAAGTGCAGTAGGCCAGCAGTTTTAATAGAACACAACGGTTAAAAACACTGATGCCGTGTACACACAAGCGGAATGCCAGACAGAAAAAGTCTGACAGAATCTTTTCATTGTATTTACCGATCGTGTGTATGCCTCATCTGACTTAAAAAAAAAAAAATTCTGATGGACCTAGAAATAGAACATGTTTTAAATCTTTCCGACAGAACCAATTCCTATCGGGAAAACCGTTCGTCTGTATGCTGTTCTGACTGAGCAAAAACGACGCATGCTCGGAAGCAACTACAAGGCGGAGGCTAGTGGCTACTAGCTATTGAGCTTCCTTTTTCTAGTCCCGTTGTACGTCACCGCGTTCTTAACCACTTGCCGCCCGCCCTATAGCAAATAGACGGCGGCAAAGTGGTTGCATAATCCTGACCGGACGTCATATGACGTGATCAGGATCATGAGCCGCTGCACGCCCCCGGGGGCGCGCATCGCAGCGATCGTTGTTGCGGGGTGTCAGTTTGACACCCGGCAACTACGATCTCGGTAAAGAGTCTCCGACGGAGACTCTTTACCATGTGATCAGTCGTGTCCAATCACGGCTGATCACAGTGTAAATAGGAAAAGCAGGTTATCGGCTTTTCCTCACTCGCGTCTGTCAGACGCGAGTAGAGGAGAGCCGATCGGCTGCTCCTCTGACAGGGGGGGTCTGTGCTGATCGATTATCAGCACAGCCCCCCCGAGGATGCCCACACTGGACCACCAGGGACGCCACCAGACCACCAGGGATGCCAAGGACAAGGTATGCCACCCTAGACCACCAGGGATTCCAGTCAGTGCCACAATGGATGCCAATCAGTGCCCATAATGGATGCCACTCAGTGCCCACAATGGGCATCACTGATTGGCATGCATTATTGATTGGCACTGATTGGCGTCCATTAGTATAATATATTATAATACAATGCCGCCTATCAGTTCCCATCTGTGCCGCCTATCAGTGCCTACCCATGCCCACCTGTGCCGCCTACCCATGCCCACCTGTGCCGCCTACCCATGCCCACCTCTGCCGCCTACCCATGCCCACCTGTGCCACCTATCCATGCCCATCCATGCCAATCTGTGCCAATTTGTGCCACCTATCAGTGCCCATCCGTGTCGCCCATCAGTGCCACCCATCAGTGCCGCCTATCAGTGCCACATATCGGTGTCCATCAATGCCACCTCATCAGTGCCACTTCATTGGTGCCACCTCATCGGTGCCCATCAGTGCCGCCTTATCATTGCCCATCAGTGTAACCCCATCAGTGCCCATCAGTGAAGGAGAAAACGTACTTATTTGCAAAGTTTTGAAACTGAAACAAAAAAAACATTTTTTTTTCAAAATTTTCGGTATTTTTTTATTTGTTTAGCAAAAAATAAAAACCGCAGAGGTGATCAAATACCACCAAAAGAAAGCTCTATTTGTGGGAAAAAAATGATAAAAATTTCATTTGGGTACAGTGTAGCATGACCGCGCAATTGTCATTCAAAGTGCGACAGCGCTGAAATCTCAAAATTGGTCTGGGCAGGAAGGTGTTTAAGTGCCCCGGTATTGAAGTGGTTAATGATTGGACTTTGTTGTGATCGTGTGTACGCACGACAGTTTCAGTGGAACTCTGTCAGAACTCCGTCGGAAAAACCTTCAGAGTTTATTCCGACGGGAAAACCGGTCGTGTGTACGCGGCATTACAGAATGTACAAATAAAACAGGCTCATCAATCCGTTAAGTGCTCTTGAGATTGTATTACCTTTCTCTGTGCCGACCAGCAAGCGGCCAGAACGAAGGGTCCATGGGAACAAGATGGCCCCTGCCGTGGAATACACTGGGGCTGAGTGGAATGCAAGGGTTGTTAGTGACATCAGAATGGGGGTAGTGAAGCATTTTGGTGCATGCTCAGAAGCTCTTTCTTCAAAACCTAAGCCTTAAAGTAATGAGCCGACTTATAAGGGGAAGGGGAACGGAGAACAAGTAGTGGAATCAACCAATAAACCTGTCAGCAGGGAGGGCCCTTGCTTTCCACGCAGCCCCCGTGCATTCCACAGTGGTTCCCGGTGCGGCAACCATCTAGTTCCCATGAACCCTTAGTTCCTGCAGCTGCTGGTTGGCACAGAGACTGAAAATACCATCTCAGGAGCATCTACCGATCGATGAGCGTGTTTTCTTTCTACATTCTATAAGTGTTTTTAACCGTTGTGTTCTAATAAAATCACTGGCCTACTGCACTTAAAAGCAATTTTCTTTGTACATCCAAAGCCTGCTTCTCTCCCAAAAGTGCTCCTTGAATGTCCTACCAGCTTTTATCTCGGATGATTCCAATAGATTACAAGTGTCTCGAGGACCCTTCTAGCAGAAGCGCTACTATCCATTATCCATATATGCACAATAACAGTTGCCACACAGTTACCACACATTAGATGATGCCATATGTTTGACAATAAGCACAGCATAATAACCTTATCACATCAGCTGATTGGGAACTGGCACAATATTAGCCAGTAACATGTCAATCATTTATGAATTCTTTATTTTTTCTCTATTTTATCTTTCATCACTATGGCTGTTACATAGTATATGCCAGTGCCCTGAAGGTTTTATTTTATATTTTTCTCTTGAGGAAGTATATTCATGTCATATTTCTACATTTATTCAAAAAACTAAATAAAAAACTGTATGAATCCTAATCCTTTTCTATGTAATATATAATATAATATCGTTGAGTCAAATCCTAATAGGTGAAGTTTTCTCAGTGGAATTAACAATAAAAAGCTGGAAGAGTCCTTCTACCACTAAAAATGTTTTATTTTGTAATTTTTACAAACAAGTTTAACTGGCTGTGTTTTTCATTGCTTATCTGTTTGTTTGTTTTTTCTTCATTTACTCGGTTTGATGGTGGAGCTATTTTTTTGCACATGGTAAAAAAATTATTTTAGTTCTGAAGAGTACTTAAAACTCCTAACCATTACACAGGGTGATTCATAAAGAAGTATACAGTTTCAACAGACTTAAAAACAAGAACACATTAGATATTTTATGTTACCTGCAAAAGAATTGTAGGGGAATGTTTCAAGTATTTAAGAGACAGTCATAGATGTTCTATATGTGCACCCTTAGTCACACGACACACATCGAGCCGGTAATCCATTTCATTTCCACCCAAACACGAGTTAAGAAATTTGAATCAATTGCAGTAATAGTGGCTGTAATATGCTGTTTCAGCTCCGCTAGATCACCAGGAAGAGTGGCGAATACCTTGTCCTTTACGTACCCCCACAGGAAAAAGTCACAAGGTGTTAAGTCAGGATTTCTGGGTGGCCATTGGGTCAGTGGCATGTTGTAGTCCACGGCTCGTCCAATCCATCAGCCAGGAAAATGTTCATCCAGGTAATAATGCACTTCGTCTGACCAGTGTGGTGGTGCACCATCCAATTGGAGTATAAAGTTGTCACTGTCATCCATCAACCAAAGACTTAACATATCCAGAAAAGAGCCTCCCATGACAGTTTTCTTATGAAAAAAGAAGGGGCCATAAACGAATCTTGCATGTGTTGCACTGTAAATCTGGGATCCTCTGTTCCCCAAAAGCAAACGTTTAGCTTGTTTTCCTGACTGCTCACATGAAATGTAGCTTCATCGGTGAAAACGAAGTGATTGGCAAAATCGTCATTTTCAAAACGGTGCTGCATTTCAGTACAAAATTCAAAGCGCTTTGATTTGTCATGATCAGTGAGGTTTTGCAACTTCTGCACTTTGTATGGAATCATTTTCAGCTTCTTTCTCAAAATTCTCCAGACAGTGGGCTATGAAATCTGCACTTCATGACTAACCCCCCGTGTTGATTTTCCCGAGCTTCATTGAATGGTGGTGAAAACACTATCGATGACTTCTTCCAATACACGCGGTCGTCCAGGACTTATAAGTTTGCACAAACAGCCCATAGTTTCAATTTTTTTTATGTCAATCGTAGATAGATTTTCTGGTTGGATGTTCTTTTCCGAATCGTGATCCAAAATGCCTTTGTACAACAATTACAGATTCCGTTTTGCTAAATTCAAGAACACAAAACGCCTTCTCCACTGCAGACGCTGTCAGTTTGACTGACTAGTCATGTGACATTTCCCTCAGTAGTGGGACACAAACTTTAGGAGTACATCTACCTAACGGTTCGCAGTTGTGGTCCGTGTCTTCAACTGTTAGTGTTTTACAGCATCTGGAAACTGTATACTTCTTTATGAATCCCCCTGCATATTTTCTGAAAACAGAGACCATGGAGAATAAAATAATTGCAGTTCCAATTTTTCATGCCACATGATATTTTCACAAGGATTTATCAGGATCAAATAAATAAATGAATAAATAAATAAATAAATTAATAAATAAAATATTTCCATTATCATCATTACACATCTTGTTTTAGGCCCAATGCCATCATCACTAAGTCCCTGTGCTTCTCTATGCAATAGAGATAGATCATTGCTGGTGGAAGAGGCAAGCTGGGCGCTGCACATAACCTCCTGAAAATATTACAACGCCCTGTCTAGAACCCTCAATTCTGATGCAAGCAGTGGGCTGGATTTTGGGAGAAGTTAGACAAATATCAAAATGTATTGACAGAGCAGATGCCAGTCTGGATGAGTGGATGTTCCTATGCAGACTGCATCTGCATTCTAACTGCTCTAGATAATACCCACATGTTATGATGCGCCTCTATGAGCTGAGTTGAGCTGATCGAAGAACTGACATCCAATGAGTGAAAGGGTTAGACCAAGGACAGTCGGGCTGGGGAGGATTAGGTTAAATGATGATGGATGTTCTCCAATCTGGAAATTAGAAAAATAACAGCTTTCGCTGGCTGCATCACCAGATGAAAGTAGAAGAAAACAAACACATTCATCTCTTCTTATAATTGGTAAACTAAAATATACAGTGCCTTGAAAAAGTATTCATACCCCTTGACATTTTCCACATTTTATCATGTTACAACCAAAAACGTAAATGTATTTTATTGGGATTTCATGTGACCAACACAAATTGACACATAATTGTGAGGTGGAAGGAAAATTAGAAATGTTTTTCAACATTTTTTACAAATAAATATCTGAAAAGTGTGGTGTGTGCATTTGTATTCAGCCACTTTTACTCTGCTATTAACTAAAATCTAATGGAACCAGTTGCCTTCAGAAGTCACCTAATTAGTAAATAGAGTCCACCTGTGCGTAATTTAATCTCAATATAAATACAGCTATTCTGTGAAGCCTTCAGAGGTTTCTTAGAGAACCTTAGTGAACAAACAACATTATAAAGGTCAAGGAACCCAGCAGACAGGTCAGGGATAAAGTTGTGGAGAAGTTTAAGGCAAGGTTAGGTTATAAAAAAAAATCTCAAGCTTTGAACATCTCACGGAGCACTGTTCAATCCATCAGCCAAAAATGGAAAGAGTATGGCACAACTGCAAACCTACCAAGACATGGCTGTCCACCTAAACTGACAGGAGAGCATTAATCAGAGAAGCAGCCAAGATGCCCATGGTAACTCTGGAGGAGCTTCAGAGATCCACAGCTGAGGCAGGAGAATCTTTCCATAGGACAACTATTAGTTGTGCACTCCACAGATCTGGCCTTTATGGAAGTGTGGCAAGAAGAAAGCCATTGTTTAAAGAAAGCCATTGTTGAAAGAAAGCCATAAGTCCTGTTTGCAGTTTGCGAGAAGCCAGGTGGGGGGACACAGCAAACAAACATGTGAAAGAAGGTGCTCTGGTCAGATGAGACCAAAATTAAACTTTTTGACCTAAAAGCAAAAACGTTGTGAGTGGTGGAAAATAACACTGCACATCACCCTGAACACACCATCCCCACCGTGAAACATGGTGGTGGCGGCATCATGTTGTAGGGATGCTTTTCTTCAGCAGGGATAGGGAAGCTGGTCAGACTTGATGGGAAGATGAATGAAGCCAAATACAGGACAATCTTAGAAGAAAACCTGTTAGAGTCTGCAAAAGACTTGAGCTTGGGGGCGGAGGTTCATCTTCCAGTTGGACAACAACCCTAAACATACAGCCAGAGCTACAATATAATGGTTTAAATTAGGGGTCTCCAAACGATGGCCCTCCAGTTGTTCAGGAACTACAATTTCC
Organism: Lithobates pipiens; assembly: GCF_037356315.1. NCBI lineage: Eukaryota > Metazoa > Chordata > Amphibia > Anura > Ranidae > Lithobates > Lithobates pipiens. Next base: position 411,292,981 of record NW_027507764.1, on the reverse strand, counting down.
ATCCTACTTAGTCATGTCTGTGAATGCCAGAGTTTTACAATGCCTCATGAGACATGTAGTTCTACAACAGCTGTAGGGCAGGAGTTTTGGGATCTCTGGTTTAGATCAAAACATATTCATGTGTTAGGATGGCCCAGTCCAAGTCCAGACCTAAATCCAATTGAGAATTTGTGGCAAGACTTGAAAATTGCTGTTCCAGATGCTCACCATCCAATCTGACAGAGCTTGATGTGTTTTGCAAAGAAGAATGGGCAAAAATGTGACTTTCTAGTTGTGCAAAGTTGGTAGAGACATCCCCAAAATGACTTGCAGCTGTAATTGCAGCAAAGGGTGGTTCTACAAAGGCTTGACTCAGGGAGGCTGAATACAAATGCACGCCCCACTTTTCAGATATATATATTTTTTTAATTTGAAAACCATTTATCATTTTTCTTCCACTTCACTTTGTGTTGGTCTATCACATAAAATACAATTAACATTTTACATTGCTGGTTGTAACATGACAAAATGTGGAACATTTCAAGGGGTATGAATACTTTAAGGCACCATAATACATGTTTGCTTTTGGGTTTTATACAAAAAGAGAAGTGCAAAGATCTTAAAAAAAAAAAAAAAATTTTTAAAATAACTAAAATGTCCAACTTTGTTTAAAAACACCTAAAAGAAAAAGCCTGATTTATCTAGTTTGGGAGCAGAAAGTGGAAGAATCTTCCTTTTTTTCTTTCTTCTTTGGCAGGGAATATCATCAGTTGGGATGATGGGATTATCTCAAAGATACAGGCAAGCCAAATTTAAGACAAGAACACGTCGGGGATGTACAGTTATTTGTTCTTCAAGCTCTAACAGAACTTTGACTATTATATGCCTGGCATCTTGGGCTTTTTCAATTCTTAAATATGATGAACTGTGATTTTTTGCTCAAATCTGACTTCTTTGCCACAAAGAGGATTGATTCTTCATTAATACTATGCTACTGAAGCCACTATGATTCACATTCTATGAACTTTATATGGTTATATGCTTTGCCAAGTACAGTATACTCAGTGAAAACCAGCTTTAATACAGTTTGATTACACACGGGAGTGAATTATATGTCAGACTTTTTTATCTGCTTTATAGCCATCTACCTGAGAAGGAAAAGATATTATAGGAATATCTAACTCAAATATATAACCCAGACATAACCCTCCATTGATATATGGAATTAGGGATCCATCAATATTATATCCTCAACCCGAATTGCGTTTATTTTTGGATTACAGTAATATGAACTTCAATTGACATTGTAAGGAAACCAGGTGAAGATTGGCTCATTGTTGGACATTTGAGATTTGTTGTTTACAAGTTAAAAACAGTTTTTTTTTTGCTATAAAATTACTTAAAACCCCCAAACATTATACATTTTTTTCTAACACCCTAGAGAATAAAATGGCGGTCGTTGCAATACTTTCTGTCACACCATATTTGCACAGCAGTCTTACAAGCGCATTTTTTTTTGAAAAAAAAAAAATGTAATTAGAAAAAATAGGACAAAAGTAAAATTAGCCCAATTTTTTGGTTTTACATTATGAAAGATAATGTTACTTCGAGTAAATTGATAGCCAACATGTCACGCTTCAAAAATGCGCCTGCTTGGCAATAGCAACAAACTTTTACCCTTAAAAATATCCATAGGCGACATTTAAAAAATTCTACAGGTTGCATGTTTTGAGATACAGAGGAGGTCTAGGGCTAGAATTATTGCACTCGCTCTACCGATCGCGGCGATACCTCACGTGTGGTTTGAACACTGTTTTCATATGTGGGCGCTACTCACGTATGCTTTCTCTTCTGCACGCAAGATTGGCAGGACAGGGTGCATATAACATTGGTTTTTCTTATTTATTTTACCTTTTATTTTTTATTTTTGCAGTGTTCTTTTAAAAAAAAAATTGTGTCACTTTTATTCTTATAAAAAAAAGAAAAAAAAGCATGACAAAACCTCTTAAATATGAGATCTAGGGTCAAAAAGACCTCTGATCTCATATTTACACTAAAATGCAATAAAAAAAAAAATGGCCCTTTAAGAGCTATGGGCAGAACTGATGTTTTGACGTTGCTTCCACCCTGCAATGGTATAGAGACAGGTGGGGGGCATCCCTCACTCGTTTCAATACCACAGAGGAGAAAGATTCCGATCACGCCGACGGCTCTGGTAAGAGGGCACTGGTGTGCGGTGGGGGGCCCCTCTCCCGCCGCCGATAAAAGTGATTTTGCCGCAGAGACCACTATTATCGGAAACCGGACCGCCCGCTGAACAAGAGTATACCTGAGTTATGGCAGCTAGCTGCTGCCATTGCAAGGATATTCCGCTTCAAATTTAGGACGCATATCGGCGTGCGGTGGTCCGGAAGTGGTTAATTGCATGACAATTTTGAATAATTCAAGTCCGCTGCATATAAAGTAGAATTATATGCTGTACTTACCCATTCTGTATAATTTGGAGGACATTCTTATAACTAAGATATTAGAGATACCATTTGATGCATTCATTGTATGCAAGTTTTTGTGGGCTGGATTGGTAATCTGGAGTAACATAAGGTGATCGCTTGAATATGTAGTAAACTGCACCAAAAATAAAAAGGCCCCCCCGGGCGGTTTAAGTCATAATGTGCTAGTATGCACCACATCTATCAATCAAATTGGTATATTAAGCATGCCCCTTAACGGTTTGAATCTCGGCCGGTTCCTGCTAAACCGGCTGAGATTCAAACCATATATGGCCGGCCTTACCTTCCTCTGATCTCCAGATTTACATTTTGTGAATTTTTTAACTATAACTATAAATCCACTATTTCACATTCTAGTAAGCACTGGACTATTTAAAGGACCTTCTGTCATAGATACCAATCCAGTTTTATGAGTATCTTTAACAGCACTTTCCCTAAAAAACAGTCCAGCTCACCACAAGCTCATTTTAGAGCCAGTTGTACATATAACACAATCTTTACATTGTATATGAGTTAGTTCAGGGTCTCCATTTATAAGTAAACCAAATTTATCTCTTTTCTCTATGAAGGGAATGTTGATTGGTGCTGTATACATTTTCTTTACTTATTATGGTCATCACATAAAACTTTACATCATACATGAGTTAGCTCAGGAAACAATTTATAGGTAAAACAAATTTATCACATGCCTCTTTATTATGGTCATGATTAGAAAAATAAAATTTTGAAAAAATATTTTTATTTTATTTTTGTAAGGTAAATATGAAATATTACATACCAATGTTTCGTATTCTCATATTCAGATTACAAGTGGAGTGAATGGACCATTTTCAATTTTTTTCAAAGCTATTGTTATCTGCATTGCTGAAAAAGCCTGTTTAGAGTACTTAGTAGGCCAACTGTGAACTTAACCGCCTCCTGTGATATTTGCCCTGACCCACATAGCACCACCCTGAAACCTTTTAAGGTTTCTTCCCTCCAGGTTCATGATGATGTCATAGGTCTTTTACATAATAGGTCCTCTGAATGCAGCCCATAAATCCCTATTGTCATAGGCAGTTGAAGGTTCGTAAAAAGCCAGTGTTGAAGCCATTTAGTCCTATGTAGGTTACCGCTGATGATGGGGTCCCCATCTTCCTATGGGGACCCCATCATTAAAGCTAATACAAAAACATGCAGCTGCTACTAAATATTTTAGTGACAGTAGGCATAGAGAGCTTGTATCAAGCTACCTACCTATGACAAGGGAGTCTGCCATGCAAAATATTATATGTCAGTACTGTGTAAAAATATGTAAAACAGTGATCTATGTATTTTTTTATGTTTTTTTCTTTAAAAAAAAAGTGTTACATTTCTGAATCTGATGATATGTACCAGATTCAACCTCTAAAATATATATATCTTCTGTCACTTATTCTCAGAGTGGATTAGATATATTGTTACCTAACTATATAGCTGGTTATTTATATTTTAACTATATAGATGGTTATTTATATTTACCACTGCATATGCAGTAGATATTCAAAAATAAATAGACTTTTTTTTAACTTCAGATATTAACTAAATTATACACCACACTTGGAGGTTTTTATCAGATTAATCAAAACATTAATTGGCCAACTAATTCATTAGGAAATAAATCTTTAGTTGCAGCACTTTTTTTCCTGGCCGACGTTGTCACCGAGTGTTTATATACTGTTGGCAAACTTTGAGAGGAGGCTTAGTCATTCCCTACTCTATTCAAAACTAAAAAGGTTTTGGTTTTACATATACTTTAACCACTTGCACTCTGGAAGATTTACCCCCCCCCCCCTTCATGACTAGGCAATTTTTTCAATACGGCACTGCATCACTTTGAATGACAATTGTGTAGTCACTGTACCCTGGACACTGCGTGGACACTGTACCCAAATAAAATGTATGTCCTTTTTATTTCACAAATAGATTTCTTTTGATCACTTCTGTGGTTTGTATTTTTTTAGCTATAAACACCGACAATTAAATTTTTTTTTAAAAAAATTGTTTTTTTACTTTCTGCTATAAAACACCCTTAGTGAACAAACAGCATTATGAAAGCAGCCAAGGAACACGCCAGACAGGTCAGGGATAAAGTTGTGGAGAAGTTTAAAGTAGGGTTAGGTTATAAAGAAAAATATCCCAAGGTTTGGACTGCTCAATCTATCATCCAAAAATGGAAAGAGTATGGCACAACTACAAACCTATCGAGACATGGCTGTCCACCTAAACTGACAGGCTGGGAAAGGAGAGCATTAATCTGGAGGAGCTGCAGAGATCCACCGCTCAGGTGGGAGAATCTGTCCGCAGGACAACTATTAGTCGTGCACTCCACAAATCTGGCCATAATGGAAGAGTTGAAAGAAGAAAGCCATTGTTGAAAGAAGTCCCGTTTTTAGTTTGCGAGAAGCCATGTGGGGGACACAGCAAACATGTGGAAGAAGGTGCTCTGGTCAGATGAGACCAAAATTGAATTTTTTTACCTAAAAGCAAAACGCTATGTGTGTGGCAGACAACTAACACTGCACATCACCATGAACACACCATCCCCACCCTGAAACATGGTGGTGGCAGAATCATGTTGTGGGGATGCCTTTCTTCAGCAGGGACAGAGAAGCTGGTCAGCGTTGATGGGAAGATGGATGGAGCCAAATACAGGGCAATTTTAGAAGAAAACCTGTTAGAGTGTGCAAAGACTTGAGACTGGGGCGAAGGTCCACCTTCCAGCAGGACAATGACCCTAAAAATACAGCCAGAGCTACAATGGAATGATTTACATCAAAGCATATCCATGTGTTAGAATGGCCCAGTCAAAGTCCAGACCTAAATCCAATTGAGAATCTGTGGCAAGACTTGATAATTGCTGTTGACAGACGCTCTCCAGCCAATCTGACAGAGCTTGAGCTATTTTGCAAAGAAGAATGGGCAAAAATGTCACTCTCCAGATGTGCAAAGCTGGTAGAGACATCCCCAAAAAGACTTGCATCTGTAATTGCAGCGAAAGGTGGTTCTACAAAGTATTGACTCAGGGGGGCTGAATACAAATGCACGGCACACTTTTCACATATTTAGTTGTAAAAAATGTTGAAAACTATTTATCATTTTCCTTCCACTTCACAATTACGTGCCACTTTGTGTTGGTCTATCACATAAAATCCCAATAAAATAAGTTTTTGGTTGTAACATGACAAAATGTGGAAAATTTCAAGGGATATCAATAATTTTTCAAGGCACTGTACATGATCTGGCACAGAGCAGCCACCCTGCCGCAGTATATGTACGGTGGGCAGTCCGCAAATTGTTGTTCTAATTTGTAAACAACTAAATAAACATCTGTCAAAAGGTTAAATCTGTTTCACAGAGTATGAAAGAAAACGACTTCTGCCGTGCTCTCTATTTAGAAAACCATAATGTTCGGGAATGCTTTGTCATTCGTTCTCCTATATTAAAGCGGAGGTCCACCCTAAAATGGACCTCCGCTCATCGGAATCCCCCCCCCTCCGGCGCCACAATCGGCACCTTTCAGGGGGGAGGGGGGTGCAGTTACCTGGATAATCCAGGTAACTGCACCCACTTCCGGGCTAGCTCTCTGCGGAAAGGGGCGTACGTTACGCCCCTTTCCGCAAGCGCCCGCCCCCTTCAGCAAGTGCCCCGCTGCCTGCTGGGAAACACACAGCTCCCAGAGGCAGCGGGGACCGTCCGGATTGCGCCGCGCCGCTCGCGCATGCGCAGTAGGGAACCGGGAAATGAAGCCGAAATGCTCCATTTCCTGATTCCCATACCCAAGATGGCGGCGGCACGAGCGAGCGATCGGCTTCGGGTGCCGACATCGCGGGCGCGCTGGACAGGTAAGTGTCACTATTTAAAAGTCAGTAGCTGCAGTATTTGTAGCTGCTGGCTTTAAAAAAAAAAAAAAAACGCGGAGTCCCGGTGGACTCCCGCTTTAACTGTTTATTTGTAAAACAAAGCTTTTCTAAGAATTATAACATACAACTGAAATAAACAATACATTTTAAAACATATACATCTTCAAAAGGTTGAATTAAAACTGATGCAAAATTATTATAGGTTACCCTTAAAAATAATTTTCCAACAAATAGACCACAAGCGAAAGGTTTTTGAAACCTTTTCACAGAAATAGGCCTTCTTCCCGTCAACTTTTATTGTATCTATCACACATGCACATGCTGTACTTTTGTGTTCAGCAATGGCATTGCAACAAACCTTTTACTTTTAGTTTCCACATCACACTATTAAAAAAAAGATTATAAAGCAAATCCAGTCAACCGGTAAAGGAGCCACCAACGCTTTCTAGAACACAATGCAATAGTGCTAAAGTTCATTTAATGTAGCTTATAGCTGAACTCCATACAACTATGGATAAAATATCCATATTTGATTCCCTGCCAAAGGGTTTTTATTTTTGTTCAAACAGTACTGAGCGTACCATAGCTCTGTCCCATAGCACAGTCCTGCCGAGCAATGAGGAGGATCTAGTCTTGCTGTACTGAAGTTTTATGCCGCCTACACATGACTGGCGGACTAGATCCAACGGGACCAGTCCGTCGGACAATCAGATCGTGTGTGGGCTAGTCCGACTGCTTTTTCTAAAAAATAAATCTGACGGACCTAGAAATAGAACATGTTTCAAATCTATCCGAAGAAAATCAGGAAAACGTTCGTCTGTGTGCTAGTCCAACATACCAAATACGACGCAAGGGCAGCTATTGGCTACTGGCTATTGAACTTCCTTGTTTAGTCCCGTCTACATCATCACGTTCAAAACTAATGGACTTTCGAAGGGACTTAGTCCAGTCATGTGTGGCCAAGTCCGTTTGTTCAGAAAGTCGATCAGACCTATGCCGAAAGTCCGTCGCGAAGACCGTCGGACCTAGTCTGTCGAAAAAAGTCCGGTCGTGTGTATTAGTTCCAGTCCCCCTCCCTACATCCACCTTGTCTGTGACTGGAGTGAAAGGAGAAGCAGCAGACTGATGAGCTGTGTTTTTCCTATCAATCTGCTCTCCCCTCCTATCAGTATGCTCTACACTGCAGCACACCTGTATGGCTTCTTGTGCTTCTTCTTCCTCCCCTGTCTCTAAACTCTACTGTAAGAGGCTGATACCAAGTCAAATTCAGGTATTTACAATTACTGTGCATTGAGGATTGGAAAGCTGCACTCATTTCTGTGTCTATATTAGCCTGCTTTAATTAAAACTTGTACTGCAAGGAATACTTTAAAGGCTGTAATTGTTAATATTTTTCTGGAAAGTTATTTAACCACTTGACCTCTGGAAGATTTACCCCCCCCCCCCCCCCTCCCTCATGACCAGACAATTTTTTGCGATAGGGCACTGTGTTACTTTAACTGACAATTGCGCAGTCATGCAACTTTGCACCCAACTACAATTTTTTCCCACAAATAGAGCTTTCTTTAGGTGGTATTTGATCACAACTGTATTTTTTATTTTTTGCGCAATAAACAAAAAAAGACTGACAATTTTGGGGAAAAAAAACATTATTTTTTACTTTCTGCTATAAAACCTATCCAATAATTTTTTTTGAGAAAATCAAATTTCTTAATAAATTTAGGCCAATATCTATTCTGCTACATATTTTTGTTTAAAGAAATCTCAATAAGTGCATATTGATTGATTTGTGCAAAAGTTATAGATCCTACAAACTATGGTATACTGTATATACTGGAATTTTTATTATTTATTTTTTATACTAGTAATGGTGCCAATCAGTGACTTATAGCAGGACTGCAATATTGCAGCAGACAGTCAGACACTAACTGACTCCAAAGACATGCAGGTAGGTAAATTGGCTTCTGTCCAAAATTGGCCCTAGTAAATGAATGGGGACTTTGGATTGTGGGCTCCTTGAGGGTAGGGACCAATGTGAGTGTGCAATGTACAGGGATAGGGGTAGACACTCACTCAGGTTGAACTGGATGGACTGGTGTCTTTATTCAACCTTACTAACTATGAAACTATGAAACTATGACACTTTTGACACTGTAGCAATCAGTGACACTAATACAGTAATCAGTGCTAAAAAATATGCACTGTCACTAAAAATGACACTGAAGAGGTTAAATATCTAGGGTGATTAAAAGGTTAACTGTGTGCCTAGCCAGTGTTTTATGGCACTATGTGTGCTGCTTTTACTCAGGGAAGTAAGAGAGTTTAATCCCTGCTTTTCAAGGCCACACAATCTATTCCTTCCCCCCTGTCAGAATGGAGTTATGCCTTGTTTACAGAGCTCCATTCTGTGTCTCTGCCTGATAATCATTGGGTGCCAGCGCACATCCAGTGTCCGGTACTCACAGATCAGCTTCTGCTGTGATTAATCACAGAAGAAGCGGGACACCGACGGCGGGGCGTGCAGCCCCCTAAGCACAAGTGCAAAATCATGTATAAATATATGTGATTCTGCACAGCAGGGCTGCCCTGTAGCAGTATAGCTGCTATGGGGCAGTCCTTAAAGTGTTTGCAGCTCTAAAAAAAATAAATAGATCCTGTTCCTTTAAAGCATGAACAACAGCACAGTGCTTGTGCTGTGTAATTTGGCCCCCTGTATCACCTGAAATACCTGGCTGATCCTTCCTGGTTCTGCCCTCACCCCTGTAAATTGACCACAGTTAATCATGGCTGCTGAGCCCTGACACCATGGTCAGTTTACGTGCCTCCTTTATCTGCAGCTCTCCTCTGTTCTCCTCCCCTCCCTGCCTGTCAGCTCCAACTGCTGATATAATTTCTGAGTGGCATTTCTACTCGGCGCTCACGTGACCGGCTGCCTCCCTCTCCTCCTCTAGCGGGGTTTTTTTTGGCCTATCCCACTGTAGCTGTCAGACTGGGAGAGGAGAGAGGCGGGTGGTTACGTGAGCGCCAGGAGACGATTCGAAATATAGTACAGAACGTCTTATTTTTACAAAACCACATACACTGGGCACATCAGTTAATGTAATAGAGGGGATTGTAGAAATGACACTGTAGCTTAACAGCTGAAGTTAACCACTTAAGGACCGCCTCACGCCGATGTACGTCAGCAGAATGGCACGGCTGGGCACAAGCAGGTACGTGCCATGCTTTTTAAGTGCCCAGCCGTGGGCCGTGGGCCGCTGGTCCCGCGATCGGGTCACAGAGCTGAAGAACGAGGAGAGGTCTGTGTAAACAAACCTCTCCCCGTGCTTCCCTGTGTGGCTGTCACCGATCGTCTCTTCCCTTTTATAGAGAAGGACGATCAGTGACGTCACATGCCAGGCCCCGCCCACTACAATAAAAAAACACATAACGTCATACATAACACCTACACTGCCCCCTAGGGGTTAACTCCTTCACTGCCAGTGTCATTTACACAGGAATCAGTGGATTTAAATAGCAGTGATTGCTGTATAAATGACAATGGTTCCAAAAATGTGTCAAAAATGTCCGATGTGTCCGCCATAATGTCGCAGTCACAATAAAAATCGCAGATCACCGCCATTACTAGTAAAAAAAAAAAAATTATAAAAATGCTATAAAACTATCCCCTATTTTGTAAACGCTATAACTTTTGCGCAAACCAATCAATAATCGCTAATTGCGATTTTTTTTTAACCAAAAATATGTAGAAGAATACGTATCGGCCTAAACTGAGGAAAAAAATGTTTTTTATATATTTTTTGGGGATATTTATTATAGCAAAAAGTAAAAAATATTGCATTTCTTTTTCAAAATTGTCGCTCTATTTTTGTTTATAGAGCAAAAAATAAAAACCGCAGAAGTGATCAAATATCACCAAAAGAAAGCTCAATTTGTGGGAAAAAAAAGGACGCCAATTTTGTTTGGGAGCCACGTCGCACGACCGTGCAATTGTCAGTTAAAGCGGCTCAGTGCTGAATCGCAAAAAGGGGCTTGGTCCTTTGGCTGCAAATTGGTCCGGGGCTTAAGTGGTTAAACTGTATCTAAGGCCACAATTTTTTTTTCAAGTTTTGTATATAGTGGTGAGATGTTAGAACCTCTGAAATGTTTTTATTGCCATTTGTTTCCCCACTATGAAGATGTACCCCTTCTGTTTATCATGATGTCCACTGTTACCATGACTAAAAGTGAAAAACTTTCTGAGCCAATGACCTAAAACAAGTATAAAGCTAGTTGGATCAGCATGCTTCATTTGAGTCAGTGACTCAGAAAGTAGTAAAGACAATGGATCAGCAAGGCAGCTAGAATTTTAGAACGATATGTCATCAATGACTGCTTACTTATTTCTCCCAGGACAGGTTTGCTTTAACCTGAGTAGGAAGACCTTCTGAATACTGTGATGTCTATATCAGCCTTTCTCAAACAGGTGCCATCTGGGTTGACCCCTGAAAATGATGTAGCACATACAGTGGTATAATAAATAATTATTGCAGATAATTATGCAGATTTTGTAAGTTTGCCAACTTACAAAAAAATTAAGGGTCTATAATTTTTAATATAGGTGTACTTTAAATGATAGAGACAGAATATCAACCAAAAATACAGAAAAACACATGATACAAATGTTATAAATGAAGTTGCAAGTATTTGATCCCCAAGCAAAATATGACTTAGCCCTTGTGCACACGGTCGGACATTCCGACAACAAAATCGGTCTGTTTTTTTCTGATGGATTTTGTCCGAAACTGGTGTTGCATACACACGGTCGGACAAAGCTGTCAGAAAATCCAATCATTCGGGACGTGATGACGTTCGTTTGTTACTCCCGAACGAAGACTATGTTCAGGCTAGTAGCCAATAGCTGTGGTCTCGTAATTTGATCTGAGCATGTGTGGCACTTTGTCCGATCGGAATTCTCTAAAAATGCCCAGCTCTCAAACTTTGTTGGTCGGACATTCCGACAGAAAAAGTCAGATGGAGCCCACACACGGTCGGATTATCTGACAACACCGTCTGATCTGACATTTTCCGTCAGAATTTCCGGCGGACTTTAGAAATAGAACATGCTGGACCGAGAAATCCGTTTGTGTGTATGCTAGTCCGACGGACAAAAATCGACGCTAGGGCAGCTATTGGCTACTGGCTATGAACTTCCTTATTCTAGTCCAGTCGTATGTCATCACGTTTGAATCCGTCGGACTTTGGTGTGATTGTTTGTGGCCAAGTCCGTTCATTCGGAAAGTCCGTCGGACTCTGCCAAAAGTCAGTCGGAAAGACCGTCGGACCTAGTCCCTCGAAAAGTTCGGTCGTGTGTACACGGCATAAAACCTTATAGTTTCTTGGCTGTCGTTTGGCAACTCAAAGTTTCAGCTCCCTCCATAAATTTTCTATAGCAATAAGGTCTGGAGTTTGGCACCTTTATGTGCTTCTTTTTGAGCTACTCCTTTGTTGCTTGGCGATAGGGGTGCAACGGATCAAAAAACTCACGGTTCAGATCGTTCCTCGGGTTACAGAGTCACGGATCGGATCATTTTTTGGATCAGCAAATAAAAAAAAAGACAAGACAAATAAACATAAATGTTGTCTTTTTGTTTATTAACACTTTTAAATTACGTTCCCCCACTGTAATATCCACATCATCTCCCCCACTGTAATATCCACAATCTCCCCACTGTAATACCCACAATCTCCCCCACTGTAATAACCATGTCATCTCCCCCACTGTGATGGACATCTCCCACACTGTAATGGACATCCCCCCCACTGTAATAGACATCTACCCCACTGTAATAGACATCTACCCCACTCACTGTAATATCCACAGACATCTCCTGCACTGTATATTCACAGACATCTCCCCCACTCTAATATCCACAGATATCTCGCCCACTCTAATATCCACAGATATCTCCCCCACTCATATCCACAGACATCTCCCCCACTAATATCCACAGACATCTCCCTCCCCACTGTATAATACAGTATAGGAAGACTAGTGTCTTACCTTACCAGAATAGAAGCCGGTGTAACAACATATTCGGCGACCCATCGCAGTTTACTACGGAAGTGACGTTCCGTCGCTACCATCTTGCTACACCCCACACTCGTCCACAGTAAGGATATACTAAGAAGGGGTAAAGCGGACATGTTCTTACACCCACCAGAGTTTTGCATTTTAGACGTATTTATAACAGTAAAGTTATTTTAGATTTAGACTTACAACTTCATCTGACTACTTAGATGTTGGATTTTAAAAGCAGCGAATTTCTATCAGATTTGCAAACCTGTGAGAAGAACAGGATTGCCGCTGCTTTTAAAATTCAAGATCTGAGTAGTCAGACGAAGTTCTAAGTCCTGTATTTCACTATATAAATGCACTTTACTGTTATAAATACATGTAAAATGCAAAATGCCGGTGGGTGTAACAACATGTCAACTTTACCCCTTCTTATGTCATTACACCGGCCAGATCAGATCCACGAGCAGTTGAGGGGTGATGGCGTCAGCACGCAGCTCATTGCCAGGTGTACCAAGATGGCCACCACTCCGGAGCTAGGCGAAGCCACGGCATTTTCTAAGGCCGAGGCAGTGGAGCACTCCGCGGATCGCATGGTGTGCTGATCCGAACAGGTTGACCCGTTCGGATTATGGATCGGTGACGATCCGTTGCACCACTACTTGGTGGTATGTTTTGGGTCATTGTCATGCTGGAGAGACCCATCCCCAAACCATTTTCAGTGTTCTCGCTAAAGGGGAGAAGGTTCTCATCCAAGATTTTACAATACATGGCACGATCCATTGGCCCCTCAATTGGCCCCTCAATGTGGCAAAGTCAGCCTGTACCTTTAGAAGAGAAACAGCCCCAAAGCATAATGTTTCCACTGCTTGACTGTAGTGATGGTGTTTTCAGGATCATAGCATGTTTCGTCCTCCAAACACAGTCGAGTTAATGCCAAAGAGCTCAACTTTGGTCTCATCTGATCACAGCAGTCTCTCAATCCTTCTCTGAATCATTTGGTTGTTCATTGGCAAACTTCAGACAGGTCTGTACATGTGCCTTCTTGAGGAGGGGGACCTTGCAGGTGCTGCAGGATTTCAATTCATGGCGGCATATTGTGTTACCAATGGTTTGTCTGGTGACTGTGGTCCCAACTGCCTTGAGAGCATTCACACGCTCCTCCCATGTAGGTCTGGGCTAATCCCTCACTTTTCTCATGACCATCCTTTCTCCATGAGGTGAAATCTTACCCGGAGCTACAGAATGAGGGCGATTGATGGTTATTTTATATTTCTTCCATTTGCAAATAATCACTCCAACAGTTGTCTCCTTCTCACCAAACTTCTTGCTGATAGTCTTGTAGCCCATTCCCATCTTGTGCAGGTCTGCATTCTTGACCCTGACGTCTTTTGACAGCTCTTTGGCCTTGCCCAGGATTATGAATGGAAGAAAGAGATTCTGTGTACAGGTGTCTTTTATACACAATGGGGTTGATTTACTATAGCGCAAATATGCGAATGTGCAAATAAATACTCGCAAAATAGCCAAACCGCTTAAATTAGCGTGAAAATGGAATTCATTAAAAGCGCTTGGGAAAAAATACTCACAAAATCAAATTCACTATAGGTCACAGACAACGGAGACCAGCCAAATCATTAGTCGTGCTAGAAACACAGGACTTGCACATGGAAATAATGTTTAGGGCATGATATGATAGCCTAAATGGTTCTTAAATATGTGATATATTGTTTAAAGAAAATCCGCTTTTAAGCTGCAGGAAATTGTATATAAAAACTGAAATATCATTGAAAGTCTGAGCTGAGATAAATTCCACCTCTTTCTACAACTATGTACCAGTACAAGTGTGCATGCTCAGACATGCAAAATACTCACATTTTAACTCCCATAAATTTTTCAACAAGCGCTATAGTAAATTCGCACATTAGAGTTAAAAAGTGTTTGCAAACGTGAAAATGCACACTATATAGCCAAATGCAAGATTCAACCATTGAATATAATTGTACAATTGTTAGGCCGCGTACACACGGGCGGACTGTTCGCCCAACTTTGTCCGCTGAACAGTGTTTGGGCGGACAGTCCGCTCGTGTGTGGGCTTTCAGCGGACAGTTTCAGCGGACAGTTGGACGAACAAGGTTTTTCGGAAATTCCGTAAAACTGTCCGCTGAAACCTTGTTTCAGCGAACAGTCCGCTCGTGTGTAGGCTTGTTCGTCAAACAAAGTTGCACGCATGCTCAGAAAGGATTTTCACGCCGAAAGCTATAATGCAGTGTATAGGACGTCGTATTTTTCGTCCCGTCGTACGTGCCGTTCACGTCATCGCGCACGGTTTCAGCAAACTGTTCGTTCGTCGTGTGTGGCCATGTCCGTCCATGCTAAGTTTGAGCGGACTGTTTGCCGAAACTGTTGGACGGACAAAGTTGGGCGAACAGTCCGCGCGTGTGTACGCGGCCTTACTTTCACAAAAAAAAATACATTTAAATTTTGAGATGAACTGTTTATTTTTTTTTAAGAATGCTAATAATGTTTTGGTCAAATATATTTTTCAGAAAAATCAGATCCGAAACTCCCACAGGTGTCTTCACAAGCCACAAATAATACCATTGCTGATGCAAATTTTAAATGAGTCGCAATTTTGTGTGTTGTTTAGTATTTCCACATGATCATAATTTGACCCCAAAAAATGTGATATGTGTACCAACATCAGAAATCAAAATATCACTCCCAAAATTCAGAGGGTAAAATCACTATTTTACACTCACACTTCAAGAACCACAAAATATCACAGAATAGATCGAGAAGCATAACTCCTGAGCCCTGACTAATTTCATTCCATCACCTATAGGTACATGCCCAAAGAAATGCAGTATTTGTGTATTTATGTGTAGGATGGTTCCACTACCATTGCAAATCATGTCATATGTTTTCCATGGGCAAGGACGGTAATAAGCCTTAATAATTCCTCACCAGCACCAATTGCAGCATGCTGACAGTAATAAGCCATACCCAGCCTTCCAAAAAGATGACATATGACAGAAAAAGGTTGTTCAATGGTTCTTGGGTTGGGTATGTGGAGGGTACAAAACAGGATATGGCAACTTTGTGAGGGCTGCTTCACACAAATTGTTGACAAAGCACATTCGTCATTTATCATCAGCATACATCATTAAAATATGTGTGCAGGATCACACCAGACTTATACATCATATCTGACCCAAAACACAGTTATAGATTTGGTGCAAACCCACACTCGGTTGATTTATAATGTAATTTCTTGGGTTTCCATTATGTGAAACCCATAAAAAATGTAATCACTGGTGAAAACAAAAACTTTAAAACCACAACACATGAAGAAAATACAAACCTCTAGCCAGGTAGCCGAATAAATAGGGGTTTTTAACCATTTCCCCCCCCCCCTGTCTTGCTTAGCAGAAGTTCAAACCAGTTAGCCATTGTGCTGCCACATGGATGTAGGCTGCATCTCTGTGGTTAATCAATGCAGATGTACTGCGGAAGGCCATCTGTATTCATTAACCACAGATATGTAGCCTAGTAACATCTCCCAGGGAACACACTTAACCCCTTGACCGCCCCCTAGTGTTAACTTCTTCCCTGCCAGTGACATCTATACAGTAATCAGTGGCTATTTTTAGCTCTGATCACTGTATAAATGTCAATGGTCCCAAAAAAGTGTCAAAAGTGTCCCATCTGTCCGTCGAAATGTCGCAATCCCGCTAAAAATCGCAGGTCACTGCCATTGCTAGTAAAAAAATAAAATAATAAAATGCCATAAATATAGCCCCTATTTTGTAGACGCTATAACTTTTGCGTAAACCACTCACTATACGCTTATTGCATTTTTTTTCCCTGGCTTGGTATGGAGATGAGTGAGGGGAATATGCCCCCCCCCCCCCCATACCACTGCAGGGTTTAAGCAATGTCAAAATGCCACTTCCACCCATAGCTCTTAAAGCCACTTTTTCTTTTTTATTTGTAATGACATTTAATTTATTTCTTTTTTTATTGCATTTTAGTGTAAGTATGAGATCTGAGGTCTTTTTGACCCCAGATCTCATATTTAAGAGGTCCCGTCATGTTTTTTTTTTATTACAAGGGATGTTTACATTCCTTGTAATAGGAACAAAAGTGTAACTTTTTTTATTTATTTTTTATCTATATTGCCGGGAGCCGGCAATACATTACAGTCGCGAGGATGTTTAAAGGGGAACTGCAGTCTGCTCACATAATTTGTAATAAAAACATCTTTGCATTTTATATATACTGTGATTCTGTTCTTGCCAAATATGCTGCAGAAATCTCCCTTCACTGAGTCTGGTTGCATTTTAACTGTGGGCATCTGAAGATGCTGCCTGTTCAGTTCCTGGATTTAAACAGAGGCGCATCTTTAGACCTGCAGCTCTGATTGGCTCTCTTATGACTCATCCGCCATCCCTTCCTGGCAAACTATCACAAGAGTGAGGAGGAGAGCTGTGCATAACGACATAAGCCTAGGCTTTTTACCAGACAAGAATCAGGAAGTGGGCTGTATAAGGTATTTACTGGCAGAAAAAAATGTTTTACTATCCAAATTTGAAACAACAAGGGCAGAGGATTTAAAGCGGAGGTCCACCCTAAAATGGACCTCCGCTCATCCGAATCCCCCCCCTCCGGCGCCACAATTGGCACCTTTCAGGGGGGAGGGGGGTGCAGTTACCTGGATAATCCAGGTAACTGTACCCACTTCCGGGATAGCTGTCTGCGGAAAGGGGCGTAGATTACGCCCCTTTCCGCAACTGCCCGCCCCTTTGCGCAAGTGCCCCGCTGCCTGCTGGGAAACACACAGTTCCCAGAGGCAGCGGGGACCGTCCAGATTGCGCCGCGCGGCTCGCGCATGCGCAGTAGGGAACCGGGAAATGAAGCCGAAAGGCTCCATTTCCTGATTCCCATACCCAAGATGGCGGCGGCAGGACCCGACAGACGACCTAGCGATCGGCTTCGGGTGCCGACATCGCGGGCGCGCTGGACAGGTAAGTGTCACTATTTTAAAAGTCAGCAGCTGCAGTATTTGTAGCTGCTGGCTTTTTAAAAAAAAAAAAACGCGGAGTCCCGGTGGACTCCCGCTTTAACAGATGGAAAGTTGAAAAAAATGACTGAAGGTCAGCTTTAAATTAAATGTTTTCCTTTAGAAATTTCATTATTGCTGTGCCATGTTCTACACATCGCACAGATGTGCCACTTTACAGGAAGACTAAGGGAACCCTTTAGGAACGATATTTAAGGGAATATTTCATTTTTATTGTTTCACTTTAAGCATCATTAAAATCACTGCTCCGTTAGAAGCAATCATTTTAAAAACTTTTTTTTGCATTGATACATGTCCACCAGGGTAGTACCCAGGTCCCATACACTTTTTATGGCAATAACTTGCATATAAGCTTTTGAAATGAGGACTTTGGATATTTCCTGTTCCTGTCCCATAGACTTGGGCGAATGCCTAATAGGCAATGCCACATCAGCAAGAGCATGGTTGTTTCCATAATATTAATGTCTTAAATGCAAAACATTATTTTATAGTAGAGC
Organism: Lithobates pipiens; assembly: GCF_037356315.1. Classification (NCBI taxonomy): domain Eukaryota; kingdom Metazoa; phylum Chordata; class Amphibia; order Anura; family Ranidae; genus Lithobates; species Lithobates pipiens. The sequence continues at coordinate 411,274,976 of NW_027507764.1, read as the reverse complement.
GGCACAATTAATCGTCAATAATCGTTATCGTGATCTTGACTAAAGCGCTTCCCAATTCTTTCTATGCAAGATTCTCTCTGCTCTTCTGAAGCCACAGCCCTCAAAAGAAAGGAAGAGAAAAACTGGGCAGTCTGCCAAGAATCATAACATTCTTTATCAGTTGAACTCAAGTATAAGCATCTTAACAATTTGTCAATGGAATAGACTTTGTGTGTAAGTGAAAAAAGTTTAACCACTAAACCTTTTTCTGACAGTTGTTGGTTTCAAGTTAAAATCATTTTTTGTGCTAGAAAATTGCACTAACATTGTACCCTTGTAATTTTACAGCACCATTGCGCCAATTTTATAGGGGGTACTCTGTGGCCACAGCGATTTGGGGTTCCTTCTCTGGTCCGTACCTGGGAGCTGCGATGCCTTGTACGTGTCCCCTCCTCCACCTCTCCTTCCTGCCCATTAGGGCCGGGGAGCTGTATGGGGGAGTGTGTAGATGCCTACAGAGCATCAGCGCCACGCATTCTGCCTTGCGTGTGATGTCAGGATTGACGCCAACACGCAGCGCACATGATCTCCATCTTGGCTGCTTTGGCGGGGAACACAGGCTGTTGCGGAGGGCGGTATTTGCCGCCTCCCCCGGAGCCCCTCCCCAGCCCACATCATGCTAGTGTGACGCTGGTATAAGCCGGTGTGCACATGCGCGGGGCCCTTATAAACAGCCTCCCCGACACAGTTTTGCTGTTACACACTTCAGATACCACTTTGCGGTTCAGCACGCTACCTCACTCTCAAGTCTGGTCCCAACACATTTTTTGCCTCACTGTTTATTATTATTATTATTCGCGATTTATATAGCACCAACAGTTCACGCAGCACTTTACAATGTATGGGGGGGACAACACAATTACAGTGCAAAACAAAAGGTACAGGAGGGCCCTGCTCGTAGAGCTTACATTCTAAAGGGAGGGGGTGGTGGTACAAAAGGTAATAGCTGCAGAGAATGATTTGATGTACCTTCTTCACGTCACTCTAGTCACGATCACCCAGTGTATACATTGCTTTAATATATATTCCTTTAATATGAAATAGTTTTTGAACAATTTACTTCCATCCATTCACACATAGTCTCATGTACACTTTTTTAGATCCCTATGGGTCACCATCACCAGTCATCATGGTTTTTGCACTCAAGTTTCAGCAATTTGTGCCCTGGGTCATCGGGAGTTCTTGTTGTATGCACCCTGCTGCACACAGCTTTAATTACCTCAGCTCCCGGGGACAACTATTCTGGGACCTTGATTCTATGGTCGCAGCATTTTACCACATTGGACCCTTTGTGAGTATTAAGGAGAGGCTAACTCGACCCTCCTTCTCATTACCAAATATAACTAATGTTATGATCTTTTTACACTCTGTAGACATATTTGAGCATCTGCCCCTGAAGAGTGTCTCTACACGAAACGTGTCGGGCATACGCTATGCTGACCTGTGTCTTAATGGACATATTGACCCTGGTCTGCAGCAGATTACCAATTTTGACATTTATGGATTCCTCAATTACGGTTCTATCTTATATATTTATACTCTTGCTGCTGGTGCTGTTTATATGATACGTGTATATATATGAATTTACCCAATGCAATATAATAATCATTGTTTAGAATTACTATATCAATGTAATTTATTACCCATGCCACACTTGTATGTTATGTGTGGGTGGAGCGAATATGAATCAGTATATCTACTATATATGTGGTTTTTATTGCTATATTTCATATAATATTCTTTATCAATAAAATTTGTATTTTTTCAATCTGCCTCCACAAAGTCACCTATCTCATCTAAAGTCCAACTTTTCCTTCTTTTTTCCAGAAAATTACTTGGAACTCCAAAACGTTATATACATATTTTTTGTAGAGAATAAAATAGTGGTTGTTGTAATATTTTATGTCACACTGTATTTAAGCAGCAGTCTTTCAAATGCAATTTTTTGGGAAAAAATTACTTTAATGAATAAAAAAAAAAAAAACTAACCAGAAAAGTTATCCCATTTTGTATGTATAATGTGAAAGATTTTACATTGCGACAATCGTGATCTTTTTATTCTAAGCAAAAAAATCGTGATTCTCATTTTGGCCAGAATCGTGCAGCTCTATTTTATAGAATTTAAAAAAATCAAACACTAGTAAATGTATTTTCTAGGTATAATTGTGTTCAGCTCAGTAGCCTATTTTTCTATTACAATACTGCTTTTATGACAGTTTTAAACTCAATTCAACCTTTTCCTTCAAGGAAGAACAGAGTACTCACAGAACAGAAGGCGCTACAATCTACTGGAGGTGACCTGCCTAACTAGAGTCTATTAGGGGTATAATGACACAAAAGTAGATATTTGTATATATTACTTGGAGCGTATTAAGATAACCTTGATGTATCAATTATATATAGCCTGATATCAAATTATACTATCATATATCCCCTGTAATTACAATATACGTTATATAGCTGCAGAAACATCTACAGGGGCATTATTTGAGTATTCCTAACTAAAGAGTATAGCGAAATATAATACATAAAGAAAAGTGATAGTGGTACAGCAGTTAAAGTAGACCCAAAGTCAAAGTGACTTAAAGAATATGTTACCCCAGCATTTCATAGTCCAGATATGTGCCTGTTGTACCATGTACTTGTGTTAAAAATGATCCTGTTCCCTTTACATTGTTTCCTTTGCGTGAAATACCTGATATTCTTCCCAGTCCCCCTGCTTTCTTATATCAAACTGACCACTCTAGGCATGAGAGCACATCCATCCAGGTGTGATCAGTCAGGCTGGGATAACAGCCTGCCTGTCCTCCAATGGCCAAGACATGCCCCCCCCCCCCCACAGCCATTCACTGGGAAGATCAGTGCACTGCTGTTTCTCCACGCCCACAGTATGCAGCTGAGAACTGAGGTTATGTGAACAAAAAAAAAGAAAAAGGGATTTATAACGATATATACACACACAAATGTTCTGCAATGTATTTCTTTTTTAAAATGAATGAGTTATTTTAAGGTAGGCGTGAACATATACTTTAAAGTAATTGTGAACCCTGTCTATCTTAAAATATTAGAATCAAGTACAATATTAATTTAAGACAAAATTATGAAAAAACAAAAAATAAAAAAACACTATCAATAATCAGGATCTGCATCCTGGACTTCAAGGGTCACCAGACCAGTTCTGGTCACCGGTTCTCAGTAGGGAGGTGCAGGAACTGGGAAAAACCAGAGAAGGTCAACAAAGCTAATAAGGGGGCTGGAGGACCTCAGCTATGAGGCACTACTATAAACATTAAACTCTGGAGAAGAGCCGCTTAAGAGGAGATATGATAGCGATATATAAATTCCTCAATGGTGATTCTAGCATTGGGAATACACTATTCAGTATCAGAGAGTGTAAGAAGATAAGGGGCCACTCAATGAGGAGAAGCATTTTAACCTTAAACTGTGTAGGGGTTTTTCACTGTCAGGGCAGAAAAGACGTGAACTTCACATTCACAATCGGTGGTCTCAGTGGGAAGTATTGATAGTTTTAAAAAACTCTTGGATGGGTATCTTAACAAGTACAGGGATGCGGGAAATGATTTTTTTTACATAAACACACACACCCACACAGGTTGAACTGCATGGACTGGTGTCTTTATTCAACCTTACCAACTTTGTAACTATATAAGGGGTTGCGGGAGGAGATTCCTAGTGCATAGTAGGGCTGGGCGATTTTCCCCTCAAAAAATCTGCAATTTTTTAATTAAAAAACTTGATTTACGATTCAAAACTATTTTTTTTATTATATTAATTAAAGTGCATCAACAAACAAAATTGCAAAGGCAAACCATTTCTCTAACGGAAAAGTAATTGAGCAAGTAAAGCAGCACATTAATACACATATTGCAGGAGAGGGTCAGAGAGAGCAGACATACTGCAGGAGATTACCAGAGACTGTGGATATACTGCATAAGATTACCAGAGACTGCGGATATACTGCACAAGATTACCAGAGACTGCGGACATAATGCACAAGATTACCAGAGACTGCGGACATACTGCACAAGATTATCAGAGACTGCGGACATACTGCATGAGATTACCAGAGACTGCGGACATACTGCACAAGATTACCAGAGCCTGCGGACATACTGCACAAGATTACCAGAGACTGCGGTCATACTGCACATGATTACCAGACACTGCGGACATACTGCAGGAGATTACCAGAGACTGTGGATATACTGCATAAGATTATCACAGACTGCGGATATACTGCATGAGATTATCAGAGACTGCGGACATACTGCACAAGATTACCAGAGACTGCGGATATACTGCACGAGATTATCAGAGACTGTGACATACTGCACACGATTACCAGAGACTGCGGATATACTGCACAAGATTACCAGAGACTGCGAACATACTGCATGAGATTACCAGAGACTGCGGACATACTGCACAAGATTACCAGAGACTGCGGACATAATGCACAAGATTACCAGAGACTGCGGACATACTGCACAAGATTATCAGAGACTGCGGACATACTGCACAAGATTCCCAGAGACTCCGGACATACTGCATGAGATTACCAGAGACTGCGGACATACTGCACAAGATTACCAGAGCCTGCGGACATACTGCACAAGATTACCAGAGACTGCGGACATACTGCAGGAGATTACCAGAGACTGTGGATATACTGCATAAGATTATTAGAGACTGTGGATATACTGCATGAGATTACCGGTGAATTGGGGCCCAAATGACAGCTTTGCAGAGTGCACTGCACAAAGGACACAGGAGGCTGTATTCACGCGCTAGCTAGCAGAGAGGGTGCGGGGCCGGGAGCTCCACTTGGAACAGAGCGGCGGTAATTAGAGCAGTGATCGGAGTGGGCACATCAGTGGAGCTTCTGGCCAGTATAGAGGGAGCTCCACTGATGCGCCCTCTCCGATCACTGCTCTAACTACAGCCATTCTTTTCTGAGCATACAGGCTACAAGGGGCAGCATGTCAGTGGAGCTCTGGGCGCCGCCCCCTCACTGCTGGCTAGATCTCGAATACAGCCTCCCGTGTCCTCTGTGCGCTCTGCAAAGCCGCTTGTTTTGCCTGTCCTGTCGGGATGGGCCTGCGGACACGCCCCCTGCTACGGAAACTCTCAAGGGAAAAAAAAAATCGAAAAAAAAATCGATTTTCTTCAAATCTGAATCGATTTGAACTCACAACACGATTCAAGATTAAAATAGTTTTTTTCCACAGCCCTAGTGCATAGGCACAAGTCTTGTAGCTCCCATTCAGAAGGCACGGACATAAACTGACCATGCTAGTATAGATCTGCTTCCATGACTAGTGTAGTAAGAAGGAAACAGGATAAAGGGGACTGCTAGGATCACAAGGTGTGTTTTTCCCTCTAGTGGGGATAACATTGGACAACATCGGCTCATATATTGCCATTTTTCCAAGGCGCAAGTGTTTTCCTTTTCTCTAATGTATTTTAATGCTTCTCAAGAAATAAAAAAAGACTCACTATGTAAATTAAGGTTCACATACACTTTAAGGTCCCCACCCTCTCAATGATGGTCCACATATAAAAAAGGGTTGCCAGACACTAAAAAATATATGCCCAAATCCTGGGAAATAGCCACCATCTTCAATTTCTCTATAGCATCTTTGCTGTGGCATTGACATTTTTTCCTACCAAAACCACATCCTACAAAGCTCACCACGTGTCCTCATTAGAACTCCATCAGAACATTAATTGGGATCTGTGGTGACAGCCTTATTACATGGCAGCTCACTTTTTTTAATCAGCAAGGAACTTACAGACCTAGGGGAAGTCTATTTATCCCCGAATTCTGCTTTGTAGCATTCTGCATTAGATCACAGGTACAAGTCACATGGCACAAAACCAAAAAGGAGTCTGGGTCCGGGTAACGGGCCAAAACATTGCAGAGAACTTTTTTTCCACAAACACCTTATCAATGCAAGTTTATTGTACTACAATTATCTAGGGCTGCAACTAACGATTATTTTCATAATTGATTCGTTGGCCAATTATTGTTCCAATTAATCGGTTAATAACCTTAAAAAAAAGCGTGGTGTATAATTTAGTTAATATGTAAAGTTTAAAAAAAAAGGCAATTTATTCTTCTATATCTGTATACAGTGGTAAATATAAATAAGCAACTATATGGTTAGGGAGCAAAATATCAAATCCACTCTGAGAATAACAGACAGAAGAGATATTGGGGGTTATTTACTAAAGGAAAATCCACTTTGCACTGCAAGTGCACTTGGAAATGCAGTCGTTGTAGATCCAAGGGGGATCATGTGTATGCAATTCCGACAAGCAAAAACTCACGCATGCTCAGATTCAACTACGAGATGGAAGCTATTGGCTACTAGGTATTGAACTTCCTTTTTCTAGTCCCGTCGTACGTGTTGTATGTCACCGCGTTCTTGGCGGTCGGAATTTGGTGTGACCGTGTGTATGCAAGACATCTTGAGCGAAATCCCATCGGAATTCCGTCAGGAAAACCATCAGAGCTTTTTCCGATGAGAATTCCGATCGTGTCTACGTGGCATTATTGTTAGTTTCAGTAGGAGGATTTGGTGCCCTATCATTGGTGTCAGTTGGAGGAAAAGTGTTCCAAGGGCGTGATAAAGGCAAGCAAAGGGCCACATCTGGCCCTCGGGCCACAGTTTGGAGACCACTGATCTAATCGTTAGTGGGGTCACATCGATGTTCATTTTCAACCAGAGTGGGGAAATGGGAAATGGGAAAATTTGGAAATAATAGAAAACTTCTTGATCAAAGAAATTTTCAGACAGTGTATGTGGTTTGCGTTCAGAAATTACATTCATTTTAAAAACAGAATGTTAAAAACAAGTGAAAATTTCAAGCAACATTCTTTCAGCAAATGTACAAAGATTTTTCGTCTGAAAAAAATTTTTGGGCCAATTTGTTGTTGGGCAGATTAAAAAAACACAAACTGCTGCAAAAACGCATTGCATGCTTTTCTGCAGCTTCTCCATTGAAGTATATTGAACCAAACAAGGCACAGTTTTGCGTTAAAAAAAAGAAGTCCCAGACCGTTTCCAAATGCGCTGCGGCTGAAAAAAGCATGGGTGTGACCGTGTCCCATAGGTAAACCTGTTAAGTGAGCTGTAGTGCGTTTCTGCAAAAAGCACCAAAAAAACACATAGATGTGAACCAGGTCTAAGACGTTTAGTAACAAAACGGGGTGAAAAAAAAACTAAAATTAGCCCTTTATAGTACAAAATAAGCAGATAATCACTACTGTAAGGGGTTAATTTATTTATTTTTTTACTGTAGAACTGTGAAAGTAATATTTACAGTAGCGATTATTTGCTCTTTTTGTACTATAAAGCAGTGGTTATCAACCCTGTCCTCAGGACTCACTCAACAGGCCAGGTTTTATGTATTACCTTGGGGAGATGCAGACTGCGATGCATTTCAGTTATCTTGCAAACCTGGCCTGTTAGTGGGCTGTGGGGACAGGGTTAATGACCACTGCTATAAAGGATTCATTTTAATTTTTTTTAACCCATTATGTTAATCTATTATGAAAATAATAATCTATTAATTTCACGATCAATTAGTTGTCGATTAATCGATTAGTTGTTTCAGCCCTACAATTATCCTATAGTCACGTTTTACAACAGAAGCAAAAGCAATATATTGAATAATGTACTGAATGCTCTGTTATCTGTGACATTAAAATTGCCAAAATTGCCTTTAAAGCGGGAGTCTGCCGGGACTCCGCGTTTTTTTTTTTTTAAAGCCAGCAGCTACAAATACTGCAGCTGCTGACTTTTAAAATAGTGACACTTACCTGTCCAGCGCGCCCGCGATGTCGGCACCCGAAGCCGATCTCTAGATCGTCTCTCGGGTCCTGCCGCCGCCATCTTGGGTATGGGAATCAGGAAATGGAGCCTTTCGGCTTCATTTCCCGGTTCCCTACTGCGCATGCGCGAGTCGCGCTGCGCAATAAGGACGGTCCCCGCTGCCTCTGGGATCTGTGTGTTTCCCAGCAGGCAGCGGGGCACTTGCGGAAAGGGGCGGGCACTTGCGGAAAGGGGCGTAATCTACGCCCCTTTCCGCAGAGAGCTATCCCGGAGGTGGGTGCAGATACCTGTACTGTACAGGTATCTGCACCCCCTCCCCCCTGAAAGGTGCCAATTGGGTTCCGATGAGCGGAAGGTCCACTTTAGGGTGGACCTCCGCTTTAATCCACTAACCTGACCCATGGTTTCCTGTTGTCTAACAGAATTTTAGACCTATTAAACAAATGTATGCAATTTATTTCTATTTTATATAACTTACTTAGAAAACTTAAAGCCAACAAATAGACATCTAAAGACATCAGTTGTCTGATGGTCTGATATTAAAAATAATAATAATAATAAAAAATTTAAAAAAACATTATCGCTGACTTATTTTTCTATCACCCAAGCATGAAGCATAGAAATTCTTTTTTTTTAAGAACACCTAACTTCCAATTTGTACAATAAGACTTTTAGCTGCCACTGGCAAAGATATCAGAAAATAGATAAGAAATCTGTATGATTATGTTTTCAAATATTCCTGGCAAATGGAATTGATGTCACTAGTTTGTGGAGAAATGGAACTGAATCGGTTGTATTGCGGTGTTTTCAGACGAGTTATGAGCCCATTCTTAGAAGGGTTGGCATGTTGTGGGTTAAAACAGACAAGACCAGCCATTGATCCCCTTTCTCCATTACTTAGTATGTCATCTCTGTTCATGACATAAGGAACATACTCATCTTGACAAGTAAGACAAAGTCACACACAGTTCGAACACAAAGAAAGGTGATAAAAGTTCACTAACGATCATTACTCCGCATTCTTGGATGAATTTTCCACTGAAACTGTCAGTTTGGTACTAACTTGAGCTAAGATTTTTTGTAAATCAATTCATCTTATACAGGTAAAAAGCAGTAAATAATATGCAGCTGGCTAAAAGTACTTTTCACATTTTGCATTGTTACAACCAAAAACGTAAATGTATTTTATTGGGATTTTATGTAAGAGACCAACATAAAGTGGCACATAATTGGGAAGTGGAAGGAAAATGATGAATGGTTTTCAAAATCTTCAAAAGGGACAAAGCTGAAAGTTTCTACCTATGAGGAAAGGGGGTGTGTGCCTTTCCTCCAATCAGCTGTCTTGGCTGCATGCCCAGGTTTCAAAGCAGTGCTAACCATTAAAAGAAAATCTCCTAACACGATGTGCACTTTCTAAACAGTATATAAAGCTGAAAACAGCAGATATACATGTAAAACGTATGTAGAGTTTTCATCTCTGTGTATCATCTGAGGCTGTTCGCTTCACTGGGTATATGTGAGGGTTTACATCCACTTTAAGGAGCAAAGCTCAGATACATTTTAAGTAATTTTAAGAGGTATTTGCCTGTGCTCGAGCGGCCTGCACGCTCCCTGCAGGGTGTGCCCGTCGTGCTCTGTGATCAGCGAATCTATGAGACTTGCTGGATCACAGATCCGAGTAAAGGGTTGGTCCCGTCCCTTTACCACGTGATCAGCTTTCAGCCAGTATCAGCTGATCATGTGATGTACAAAGAGCTGGTAGTGTGCGGGAAAAAAACGTGATCACCGGCGGCTGCCAGAGGGACATCGGTCCCGTTTAAGGAGAGCAGCCACCAGCTCATCTGTGCCCACCTGTGCCACATGCCAGTACCACCTACCACTGCACAACAGTGCTGCCCACCAGCACCACCTAGCAGTGCCCACAGTGCCACCTATCAATGTCACCAATCAGTGCCTCATCAACAGTGCTGCCCATCAGTGTCACCTACCAGTGCCCATCAGTGTCACCTATCAGTGCCCATCCGTGCCATCTATCAGTGGTACCTATCAGTAACACCTATTAGTGCCCATCAGTGCCACCCATCAAGGCCCATCAGTGCCATCTTATCAATGGCCATCAGTGCCACCTTATCTGTGCCAATCAATACTACCTTATCTGTCCCCATCAGTGCCACCTTATCTGTGCCTATCAGTGCCGCCTTATCTGTGCCTACCAGTGCCGCCTTATCTGTGCCTATCAGTGCCCATCAGTGCAGCCTATCAGTGCCCACCAATGCATCCTATAGTTGCCCATCAGTGCCATCTCATCATATCAATGAAGGAGAAAAAATGGTTGTTTGCAAAATGTTATAACAAACTACGAAACATGATTTTTTTTTCAAAATTTTCCGTCTATTTTTGTTTGTTTAGCAAAAAAAAAAAAAGCCTAGTGGTGATTAAATACCACCAAAAGAAAGCTCTATTTGTGTGAAAAAAATAATAAAAAAGTCATTTGGGTACAGTGCTGTAGGAACGCACAATTGTCATTCACAGAGTGATGGCGCTGAAAGCTGAAAATTGGTCTGGGCAGGAGGGGGGTTTAAGTGCCCAGAAGCAAGTGGTTAAATAGATTTCATATAACTTCCTGTGCTGCTGACGTTTTCCCTTACAGGAAGTGAAATCAACTCACAGCAACAAGAGACAAAAAAAAATATTTTCTTTAATAGAGTAGGGTTAGACTAGAACCCCTGTCATTTTTTTCTCAATACAAACATACCGCACAGATTCCTAACAAGGCAATCAAAAAGGTGAGTGCACAGTCAGATGCCAGAATCCAATGTATAATAAAGGCTAGCATGCCAGGGTAAAATGTAATTTACTGAAGTCTGATAGATACACTGGACATGTCAGAAGCATTCGGGTCCCCTTTATTAAGGTGACAGAGGTGTGACAGTAAAAACCCAATGCTTGCACCAAAAGTATTAAAAGCAGGGGTATAAAAAGCACAAAGCAAAAACAAAAACAAAAAATTGAAAATAATATTTATCAGACACCAGGACCAGGACAGAAGACCTTGGAGTTGTCTTGCCATCAAGTTATAACAGGAAATATCTAAATATTGTAAGGATTGTAGAACAGAAAAAAAAAACAACATGACTTTTGACTGTGTTAAGTGACGTCTGGGGACAATCTAGGGAAGCCAAGTGATCTTATTAGGAATATTTCCTGATGTCAAGTAGTTATTATAAGCTAAGAGGTATAATTGGCAGTTAATGGGATGTAAATGATTTATTAAATAAATATAAATCCAGTTAGTAAAATTCCAAATAAACTTTGACATACACTATGATTTCAAAAGTCATTTTTCATCATTTTAAAACAGGGTTGTAAAAGTAAAGTAAAGTAAAATCAGTTGTTTAAGATACACAGTGCTTTAGCAAATTAAGCTCTACTTATGGTTTAGTTATACTTCAATTTTTGCCAAACAAAGCTTGCTTAGTGAGCTACTATTTAGTTTAACTCAATTTTAAACCCAAACCTTTTTAAATGTTTTGGATTAAAGAGTATTGGAGTAGTAGAGCTGCACGATTAATCGTCAAGAATCATTATCGCGATCTTGACAAAAGTGTTTCACGATTCTTTCTATGCAAAGAATTCTCTCTGCTCTTCTGAAGCCACAGCCATTAAAAGAAAGGAAGAAAAAAAAACAGGCAGTCTGCCAAGAATCAAAACATTCTTTAGCAGTAGAAATAAGTCGAAACATTGTAACAATTTGTCAAAGAAATAGACTTCGTAAGTGAGGAAAGTTTAACCACTAAAAGCGGAGTTCTGCCGTTTTTTTTTTTCAAATACTGCAGCTGTTGACTTTTAAAATATGGACACTTACCTGTCCTGGGAGCCCGCAATGTCGGCACCTGAAGCCAAACTATCCCTCAGCTGTCAGGTGCTTCTGCCGCCATCATCGGTAAGGGAATCAGGAAGTGAAGCCTTGCGGCTTCACTTCCTGGTTCCCTACTACACATGCGCGACTCAAGCTGCGTTGTCCCATTGGTCCCTGCTGTTTTCTGGGACCCGTGTGTATCCAAAATTACAGCGGGGGGAAGTGGCGCAGATACCTGCGGGTGGCTCTGGTATCTATGCCTGGAAGTGGGAGCAAAGTACCTGTATTAGACAGGTATCTGCTCCCCCCTGAAAGGTGCTAGATGTGACACTGGAGGGGGAGAGGAACCGGAAAAGCTAAAGTTACATTTTTGGATGGAACTCCACTTTAAACACTAAACCTTTTTCTGACATTTGTTGGTTTCAAGTTAAAATCATTATTTTTTTTGCTAAAAAATGACTTAGAACCCCCAAACATTATATATATATATATATATATATATATATATATATATATATATATATATATATATATATATATATATATATTTTTTTTTTTTTTTTTTTTTTTTCAGCAGAGACCCTAGACAGTAAAATGGTGGTTGTTGCAATATTTTATGTCACACTGTATTTGCGCAGAGGTATTTCAAATGCAATTTTTTTGGGAAAAAATTACTTTAATGAATTAGAAAAAAAACCGAACCAGTAAAGTTAGCCCAATTTTTTTGTATAATGTGAAAAATTTTATGTCACGAGAATCGTGATCTTTTTATTCTAAGCAAAAAAAATCATGATTCTCATTTTGGAATCGTGCAGCTCTATGGAGTAGTGAATGGGTAAAATCCTCACTAAATGTTTTAGTTTTCTGCATCTTTTGAGGAAATTTCACTTCCTGTCATGGAATGACAACAGAAAGTTAGTGAAACTCTCCCCAAAGTCAGGAGAAGTATCTTCTTAGGCCGCGTACACACGCGGGGACTGTTCGCTGAACTTTGTTCGTCAAACAGTTTCAGCGGACAGTCCGCTCAAAATTAGCATGGACGGACTTGCCCACACACGACGAACGAACAGTCCGCTGAAACCGTGCGCGATGACGTGAACGGCACGTACGACGGGACTAGAAAACGACGTCCTATACACTGCAATGCAACCTTCGGCGTGTAAATTCTTTCTGAGCATGCGCGAGACTTAGTTTGACGAACAAGCCTACACACGGGCGGACTGTCCGCTCAAACCAAGTTTCAGCGGACAGTTTTTCGGGATTTCCGAAAAACTTTGTTCGTCAAACTGTCCGCTGAAACTGTCCGCTGAAGCCCACACACGAGCGGACTGTCCGCTGAAACACTGTTCAGCGGACAAAGTTGAGCGAACAGTCCCCTCGTGTGTACGCGGCCTTAGAGTCTTTTCTAAGAAAAGATGTCTCCATTTGAAGACTTACAACAGTGACAACTGTAACATTTTGGAGTTCCGCTCACTTTTTGTCCCAGTGACAATGGACAAATAGAGAGAGTAAGGCCTCATACATGCAGGTAGGAAAAAAAATGCTGCTTTAGAAGCATTTTTCCTTTGTTTTTGTTTTTTTTGCCTCTGAACACAGCTAATGTGTCCACGAACACTGCGGTGTTTGGATTAATATTTTAGAGCAGCATTTAGGGGCATAAAAATTGCCCCAAACCTGCATTGACTTGTTTGTTCCCCTGTGGGGCAGCATGCCCAAGATAAGAGCAGATGTGCTCGCTACCCTGATACCCAACAAAAGTAAATGTTTATATCCTGGCAAGAGGCTGTTTATTTCAGAGAGGAGTGAACCCAAGCTATTGTTCTACACAAGGCCGCAGTCTATATTGACCACGGAGATGCACATTTTGTCACCTAATACATTAAAGAAGTATTCCAGGTATAGATGTCTTATACATAGTTACATTGGTTCAGCTTGTAACTATGCGTATACCATACCTGACCCCTGAGCAGTTGCTCTGCTGCATTCTGAACAGAGGAGTTTGGTCGTAGGGCACCAGCTCCATTTAGAGAATGCTTTGCTGAATAAAAGCAAAGCAATCTCTGATTGGATGATGTGGAGAGGGAGGGTGGTGATGTCATGCTATCCACCTCGTACAATAAGAGAACGCTTTGCATTTATTCATAAAATGCTGCAGAGCATGGAAGCAAGTGGAGATCACTGTAGTATTAGTGTCTATTTCAGTAACTATGTGTAGCCAGGTGCTTGGCTAAGAATGAAGAGTGAGAGAAACACTGACTGCAGCTGCTCTCTGTAGCTGCTTCTCTGATGTGCTGAATTGGTTAGCTATATCAGCAAGAGGAAGGAGCTGCTAAGCAAGAAGAGTTCAATGGAGTAAGTAAGACAGCACTATACTGTGGGAACTGTAGTCAAGAGGCGAGAGACTCTACTAGAGCTTTTAACCACTTACAGACCGCCCGCCGTCATTTTACGCCGCTATTTTGAAGAGAAACACCATTGTTATGGAAGCAGCTAGCTGCCATAACCCCCGGTATCCTCTTCTTCAGTGGGCGGTCCCCTTCAAGAAAAAAGTGGTCTCTGCAGCAGATTCGCTGCAAGGTCACTTTTATCGGCGGCAGGAGAGGCCCCCCTCCCGCTGCTCTCCGGTGCCCTCTGCCACTTACCGGAGCTGCCGGCAGCAACGGAGGCAATCGTGTCCTGTCCCTGGCTTGGCATGGAGATGAGTGAGGGGAAGATGGTCCTTACCCGTCTCCATACTACTGCAGGGCGAAAGCGAAGTCAAAACGTAATTTCTGCCCATAGCGCTTAAAGGGTAATTTTTTTCCCCAAATGACATAATTTTATTTATTTTTTTATTATTGCATTTTAGTGTAAATATGAGTTATGAGGTCTTTTTGACCCCAGATCTCATATTTAAGAGGTCCTGACATGCTTTTTTTCTATTACAAGGGATGCTTACATTTCTTCTAATAGGAATAAAAGTGACACAATTTTTTTTTTTAAAGAACAGTGTAAAAAAATAAATAAAAGGTAATATTAATAAGTAAAAAAAAAATTTTTTTTTTAAACGCACCCTGTCCCGCCGAGCTCGCGTACAGAAGCAAAAGCATGCATGAGCAGCACCCACATATGAAAACGGCGTTCAAACCACACGTAGAGAAAAAGCAGTTATTTTAGCCCTAGACCTCCTCTGTAAGGCCGCGTACACACGGGCGGACTGTTCGCCCAACCTTGTTCGGCAAACAGTTTCATCAAACAGTCCGCTCAAAATTTGCATGAGCGGACTTGCCCACACACGAGCGGACTGTTTGACGAACAAGGTTGGGCAAACAGTTCGCTCAACTTTTGAAATGAACGGACTCGCCCACGTAAGGAGGAGGCAAATCCGCCCATTTCGAGCGCGTGTACAGGTAGGCGGGGCCCGCGAAGGAGACATCGCGGGCTCCGCCGCCTGGAATGGGCTTAAAGGGGAACCCCAACGCCGAAAAAAATCGGCGTGGGGGTTCCCCCCAAGTCCACACCAGACCCTTGTCCGAGCACGCTACCCGGCCGGCCAGGAAAGGGGGGCGAGCGAGCGCGCCCCCCCTCCTGAGCCGTACCAGGCCGCGTGCCCTCAACATGGGGGGTGCCTTGGGGAAGGGGGGGCCGCGCGGCCCCCCCACCCCAAAGCACCTTGTCCCCATGTTGATGAGGACAAGGGCCTCTTCCCGACAACCCTGGCCGTTGGTTGTCGGGGTCTGCGGGCGGGGGGCTTATCGGAATCCGGGAGCCCCCTTTAAGAAGGGGGCCCCCGGATACCGGCCTCCCACCCTATGTGAATGAGTATGGGGTACAATGTACCCCTACCCATTCACCTGTGAACTAAAGTACAATAAAAAACACAACACAGAGAAAAAATATTTTATTGCACAGCTCCGGGGGTCTTCTCGCCGGACTCCTCCGCTATGTGTGTGTAGCTCTTTTGCTAGCGGAGGAGTCCGGCTTTCTTCCTCCCCGCCGCCGGCCTCTTCTCCCGACTTCGGGGGTCTTGTCCCCCTCTTCGGTTCTTCTGCCGGGCCACCGCGCCTGGTCCGGTGGCCCGGTCTTCTGTCGCCGTCTTCCGTTCTTCTGTCGCCGCCTTCGGTTCTTCTGCCGGGCCACCGCGCCTTCTTGTAGCTCTTTTACAGGCGGTGGCCCGGTCTTCTGTCGCCGCTGTCGTCGCCGCCGCCGCCGCCTTCCGTTCTTGTTCTTCTTCTTGTTCTTCTTCTTCTCCTGGAGATGTTGACTCGACGAGCTCTCCGGCCGGAATGCCAGAGCCGCGCTGTGCGGTCACTTATATAGTGACAATGGGGCGGTGTCACATGGTATATGCCACATGGGTTGGTCACATGGGTTGATGTCACATGGGGACTATGACATCGTAAGGGGGCGGGGTCACCATGTGACCAACCCATGTGACATATACCATGTGACACCGCCCCATTGTCACTATATAAGTGACCGCACAGCGCGGCTCTGGCATTCCGGCCGGAGAGCTCGTCGAGTCAACATCTCCAGGAGAAGAAGAAGAACAAGAAGAAGAACAAGAACGGAAGGCGGCGGCGGCGGCGACGACAGCGGCGACAGAAGACCGGGCCACCGCCTGTAAAAGAGCTACAAGAAGGCGCGGTGGCCCGGCAGAAGAACCGAAGGCGGCGACAGAAGAACGGAAGACGGCGACAGAAGACCGGGCCACCGGACCAGGCGCGGTGGCCCGGCAGAAGAACCGAAGAGGGGGACAAGACCCCCGAAGTCGGGAGAAGAGGCCGGCGGCGGGGAGGAAGAAAGCCGGACTCCTCCGCTAGCAAAAGAGCTACACACACATAGCGGAGGAGTCCGGCGAGAAGACCCCCGAAGACCCCCGGAGCTGTGCAATAAAATATTTTTTCTCTGTGTTGTGTTTTTTATTGTACTTTAGTTCACAGGTGAATGGGTAGGGGTACATTGTACCCCATACTCATTCACATAGGGTGGGAGGCCGGTATCCGGGGGCCCCCTTCTTAAAGGGGGCTCCCGGATTCCGATAAGCCCCCCGCCCGCAGACCCCGACAACCAACGGCCAGGGTTGTCGGGAAGAGGCCCTTGTCCTCATCAACATGGGGACAAGGTGCTTTGGGGTGGGGGGGCCGCGCGGCCCCCCCTTCCCCAAGGCACCCCCCATGTTGAGGGCACGCGGCCTGGTACGGCTCAGGAGGGGGGGCGCGCTCGCTCGCCCCCCTTTCCTGGCCGGCCGGGTAGCGTGCTCGGACAAGGGTCTGGTGTGGACTTGGGGGGAACCCCCACGCCGATTTTTTTCGGCGTTGGGGTTCCCCTTTAAGCCCATTCCAGGCGGCGGAGCCCGCGACGTCTCCTTCGCGGGCCCCGCCTACCTGTACACGCGCTCGAAATGGCCGGACTTTCCGAGCGGGAACAGTCCGCTCATTTCGAAAGTACAGCGGACAGGCCCACACACGGGCGGACTGTTCGCTCAAACACAGTTTCAGCGGACAGTTTTTCGGAATTTCCGAAAGACTTTGTCCGTCCAACTGTCCGCTGAAACTGTCCGCTGAAAGCCCACACACGAGCGGACTGTCCGCCCAAACACTGTTCAGCGGACAAGGTTGGGCGAACAGTCCGCCCGTGTGTACGCGGCCTCAGTCTAAACATGCAACCTGTAGAATGTTTTAAACGTCGCCTATGGAGATTTTTAAGGGTAAAAGTTTGTCGCCATTCCATGAGCGGGGGCAATTTTGAAGTGTGAAATGTTGGGTACTTGGCGTAACATTATCTTTCACAATATAAAAAAAATGGGCTAACTTTACTGTTGTCTTATTTTTTAACTCAAAAAAAATGTTTTTTTTTTTTTTAAAGTGCGCTTGTAAGACCGCTGCACAAATATGGTGTGACAGAAAGCATTGCAACGACCACTATTTTATTCTCTAGGGTGTTCGAAAAAAATATATATAATGTTTGGGGGTTCTAAGGAATTTTCTAACAAAAAAAATGTTTTTAATTTGTAAACACCAAATCTCAGAAAGTGGCTCGAGCCTTAAGTGGTTAAACTGCATTTCCCAGAGAGAGATTGCCAGGAGAAGGTGACAGGGCTGCATTTTCTCAGACTGTATAGGACACAGCTCAACTCTTGCCATGAGGGAGATCGGAGAGTGCACAACGCTGTCTAGTGTGCACCATCACTTCTGCATATCAGCAGCCTAAGTGGAATCTGGGGCACGGAGTTCAGGGGTGCCGACAGCAGAGAGTGGACCAACCGCTGTGTGTGACCAGATGGTGAGCTGCAATATCACGTGGACTGGTGAGCTCCTGCTGTGGAAATTTACTATCTGCTTTTAGACACACTGAACCCAATAGGAGATGACCGTAAAGCCATCTAGTAGCCTTTTTGCTGCCAACAGGCTAGACTGGGACTATTCTTATGTGCACCAAGGATTCAACTGGGACCCTATGCTAGCCAGTTGAAGAGTTATAACTAAAGACTGTCCCTTTACAGCTGCTACACAGAGGCCTTCACCTATTACTTATGCTAAGAGGTATCTCTCAGGCCGCGTACACACGGGCGGACTGTATGGCCTACTTAGTCCGTCGAAACACATTTCAGCGGACAGTCCGCTCGTGTGTGTGCTTCAGCTGACTTTTTCAGCGTGCAGTCTGGCGTACTAAGTATTTCAGATTTTTCGAAATACTGTCCGTCATACTTTGGTTTCAGCGGACAATCCGCTCGTCAGTAGGCTAGTTCGACGGACTAAGAATGGCGCATGCTCAGAAAGGATTTACATGGCGAAAGGTTGCATTGCTGTGTATTGGACTTCCTATTTCTAGTCACGTCGTACGTGCTGTACACGTCATCGCGCAAGCTTTCGACAGACTGTTTGTGCATCCGTGTGTGGTCAAGTCCGTTCATTCGAAAGTAGGACGGACTGTCCGTCGGATTGTATGACGGACTAAGTAGGCCATACAGTCCGCCCGTGTGTACGCGGCTTCAGGGGACATTGCACTATATATTAGCCATTCTCCTAGAGTGCACTCTATGTTAGTTATTGTATGATTTTTCACATTGCAGTTGTTGTTTATATGCACTGTTTATTGCTGAACAAGTTAATTTCAGTTTAGTGGTACAAAACTCTATTCTAACTCCCTGCCCCAGTCTATCCACTCAACCCCTACCCTGTTGACCTTTAAGAGTTCCCTGAAAACTCATTTATTCAGGGAAGCCTATCCCACACCCACCTAACTGTCCCCGAGCCACCCTCATCAAATCATTCTCTGCAGCTATTACCTTTTGTACCACCACCCCCTCCCTTTAGAATGTAAGCTCTACGAGCAGGGCCCTCCTGTACCTTTTGTATTGTACTGTAATTGTGTTGCCCCCCCCCTATACATTGTAAAGCGCTGCGTAAACTGTTGGCGCTTTATAAATCAATAATAATAATAATAATACGTTACCTTTTTCATAGTGATAATACTATCTAGCAGACTATGTCTGAACCTACCTTCTGTGTGTTAATTTATGCTCAAACCACAATTTATTCTAACCTGTACCAATACAATGAGTTCATGTATCACTATACGGTCTTGCGTCTTTTTCCCAGTACTAATTCACAACCAAGTTAAGGGGATCCACACTTGAGTTCCAATGAGTGCTTGCAATAACTTTCACTCAACCAGGTGCATCAGAAGGGGCTGAGCCTGTTTTTGAAGTCGAGGCACAGAACAGAGAACCCAAATTACCAAGTGGATCCTTTGGGGGTAGCGCTATATATATGTACAGTGGGGAAAATAATTATTTGATCCCCTGCAAGTTTGCCCACTTACAAAGAAATGAAGGGTCTATAACTTTTATCATAAGTATATTTTAAATGATGGAGACAGAATTTTAACCAAAAATCCAGAAAAAACACATGCTATAAATTAAGTTGCAGTTCAGTACTAAGTCATGTTTTGTTTGGGAATCAAATACTTATTTTACTCACTGCACTGAAACTCAATTTATATAATTTGTATCATGTGTTTTTTTCTGGATTTTTGGTTGGTATTCTGTCTCTATCATGTAAAATACACATATGATGGAAAATGATAGACTCTTCATTTCTTTGTAAGTGTGTAAACTTACAAAATCTGCAGGGAATCAAATAATTATTTTCCCCACTGTATAAAATATCCATATATGAAATTCACCTTTAATGTCAAATTAGGTCTTAGACCACCTAATATTGTTTCATGTTTCTTCATACTATATATTTGCCCATGAGTCTCACTGCAAAATAATTAGGATGGTATTTGCATACCGAGTTAATACAGTAGTAATAACCGGAACAAAAAATATGTATTACCTAAGCAAATACAAAGTAATTTGGTGTCCCTGTTTTGTTAGAGACAGCATGCCACCTACAGAAACAAGTATCAGACAAAAACACAACACCATGCCTTTTACATGTCTGCATGAAACGACTGTCTTCTAACCAGCTTCAAAGAGTATGCTCACTGTGCTACATGCAAAAAAAATTGTGTAACAGCGTCCACTTCCCAGCATACACCACAGACTACAGACTGATTATCAGATAAAAGATGGTGTACTTTTCTACTCCTCTGCAGCTAATTAAATCATTTGTGAAATTCAGGGGATTCTGGAATATTGCATGCACGTAGGACACTGCTGGTTTATAAAAAGTCAGTTTCTTAGTAATGGCTTCTCTTCAACAAAACATGAAATTACCTATCTTCCTTCAGTTCAATTAAAAACCCATTGGTACAGGAAAGTATGCAAATCAGCCGTCCAAATAATACATGGCTTACCAGTCAAATGAGAGTCCATAGTTAGCCATGTCTTTCATGCAGCATGTCTCAAAGGTTCCATGCTTCCAGGCAGCTCTTACTAAAGCTGGCAGAGGGTCTCCTCCGCTGCCAGAATACACAGATTATTTCTGTAGGCCTATTGGCTGCAAGCATTGGGCGAGCGAAAATATACCAATAGTCCAGTTTGGGGCCAGTAGATCAACTCTTTTCAGATTTATATGGATTGAAATTAATCTGGTTCCTGCTGAACCGGTTTCATTTCAATCCATATATGGCCAGCTTTAGGCTAGGTTCACAAAAACCAGTGCTTTGAAAAGTGGTCTGCAGTAGGCCACTTCTCAAACAGCTGTCAGCGGATCAGGAGGCAGACCTGCCTCCTTCTAAATGTCTGTTTTTGTTTTTTATTTGGAGAGGGGGCTTGCAGTTTATAATGGGGCTAATGCAGGAGTGCTCATCCTGTGGCCCACCAGCTGTTGCGAAAGACAAGTCCCATAATGCATTGGAAGGCTGACAGTTACAAGCGTAACTCCCAAAGGCAGAGGCATGATGGGACTTGTAGGTCACCAACAGTTGGAGGGCCACAAGTTGAGCACCTGTGGGTTTGAATGGCCGAATATGCCAGGCACTGGCAATACGGCTGTTGTTTAGCCTTCAGGTGGGTGTCAAGGGGAATGCTGAAATCATGGCTCACTGAACTGAAAGGACTCACAGCCTTTACCAAAGGAGAGGTATTACTGGGATCCTGTAAAATGCTAAAGTGACCCATACGTTTTTCTTTCTACCACAGTTAACATTACCTTACGTATTGGCTTTTATAAGCTCTATATTTGTCCCTCTCTTGGCAATTCCTCACCTCAGCCAAAAGAAAAAAAATTGCATCCAATAAGGACAGAAGGGCTGATGTCAATCTACTGGGACATACTGTATACGGGCATTGCAAGCCTGACTTGTAAAGGTAACTTTTACACAAAGTTTTCACAGCTGCAATCTAGGGGTTGACATAAAACTGTGATATGAGAGAGAAGCAATAAAGAGCACAAATCAGCTATTATGCACTGTTATTTGTAGACAGGATAGTAAAAGGAATGACATGGGTCATTTTAATTTCATTTATAACATGAGCTATGAGCAGGACACACTTTTTCAAGTAAAGTTTCCTTAAAGAGGAGCTCCAGACATTTCTATGTTTATTAAAAATCAGCAGCTACAAAAAGTTTAGATGCTGACTTTTAATAAACACACACTCACCTGTCCCAGGATCCAGTGATGTAGTCACCCAAACTATCGCTTCCCTCCCTTTTCTCTACCCGGTGCCGGCATTTCAACTGTGGGCACCCAGCAGTGATATCCAGGTGCACACTGTGCATGTGCGAGTCGTGCTGTGTGTCCCGCAGTCATCTGGGACCTGTGACGTGTCCCAGATGACTTCGGGGAGGAAGGGGGAAAGGAGAACTTCCACTCTGTCTTGGGGATCTGAGCGAAAGTGGAAGCGGGTACCTGTCTAAATAAGGTACCCGCTCCCCCACAAAAAAATAACATGCCAAATGTGGCAGGGGGGGAGGAGTGCTTAAAGCGGAATTTCCCCTTTTGGATTTAGCTCCGCTTTAAGAAAGCTATGTGTCAATCTCTGTGAAAAAATGTGTCAATGATGCATAAACACATCTTGGTGCTTTAACAAACAAATGATGCATCTCAGGGCTTGGCAAACCCCAGATTGCCATTGGAACTAGGAAATGCAGCCTGGCACCTGGGCTGTTGTCAGCCCCAGTGGCTAGCATAGGGAGGAACAGCCGGGTGCACCATTGCTGGGCGGCAGGCAGGTAAGTTTGTTTTCTGATGCCGGGGGTGGGGAGATGCATCGCTGTGAAGCCGAGTTAAAGAAGGAGAGGGACGGGAGTGTGAAGGGCGCGTTAGAGCAGACAGGGGGCTGTAAGGTAGAAGGAGGGGAGGAGCAGAGCTGACAGGGTGGGAGCGGAGCCCCGGCAATAAGCGTTCCTCTGCGGCCCTCTCCTCCCTCCCACTGGGTGTGCATCTAGATCGAGTTGTCCGGGGAGACTCCCTAGAGCAGGAACCGGTGGAATCCCCCAGGCACTCCGGTTCCCACCTGGATGGGCTCTGAGTCAGGTCTGGCCAGCTTGAGAGCCCCCTGGACAGCCAGTGTGGCCACCTATCAGTGCCCATTAATGCAGTGTCATCAGTGTCCATATCAGTGCAGCCTCATGCGTGCCCCTATCAGTGCAGCCTCATGAGTGTCCCTATCAGTGCAGCCTCATCAGTGTCCCTATCAGTGTTGGCCTCATCAGTGTCCCTATAAGTGCCTCCTCATCAGTGTCCATCTTCAGTGCAGCTTCACCAGCGCCCATCAGTGCAGCCTTATCAGTGCCCCTATCAGTGCAGCCTCATTAGTGTCCCCATCAGTGCCCCATCAGTGCAGCCCCACAATGCCCCTATCAGTGCTGCCTCATCAGTGTCCTTATCAGTGCAGCCTCATCAATGCTCATAGGTGTAGCCTCATCAGTGCCCATCAATGCTGCTTTATCAGTGGCCCTATTAGTGTAGCCTCATCAGTGTCCATCAATTCTGCCTTATCAGTGGCCCTATCAGTGCAGTCTCATCAGTGCCCATCAATGCTACCTTATCAGTGGCCCTATCAGTGCAGTCTCATCAGTGGCCCTATCAGTGCAGCCTTATCAGAATCCCTATCAGTGCCCCTACCAGTGCAGCCTCATGAGTGTCTCTATGAGTGCAGCCTCATCAGTGCCCCCCATCAGTGCAGCCTCATCCGTGTCCCATATCAGTGCAGCCTCATCAGCACCCATCAATGCTGCCTTATCAGTGTCCCTATCAGTGCAGCCTCATCAGTGCTCATCAACGCTGCCTTATCAGTACCCCTATCAGTGCAGCCTCATCAGTGGCCCTATCAGTGCTGCCTTATCAGTGGCCCTAGCAGTGCAGCCTCATCCCTTTATATTGATTGGCTTTTGGAATTTACAAATGCAGCAATTTAGAAATCAGATGAAAGGTTTAGCGCTGGAAAACACTTTTTGATAGATAAAAGTGCACTATATATACAACTATACAACTATATATACAACTATATAGATCAGACCAAAATGAGGGACAGAGTGATATTGCTCCAAATCAGGGACAGTCCCTCGAAATCAGGGATAGTTGGGAGCTATGCTAGTGTCTGATCAGAGCAGCAGCGGGGTGAATGGAAAGTGAGTATGTACAGCTGGGAAGATAGGAAATGTAAGTGAGCCTGTTGCTTCGCTCTGCATGGGCAAAGTGCGTGTTCAATTTAAGGTTTACTGCTAGGTAATGTCAAATCGGAAAAGCTGCTGACTCATTATTTTTGAGTCCCCTAATATTTTTTAATGTAGATTTGATCTGAATTAAAGGAGAAGCACATCCAAAGCTCGTTTGGCTGTACTTTTCCTGTGGATCACAGGTGTGCAGTCTGTTCTGCATTTCTGTGACCCATTGTCAGCCGACAGCAGGCTGAAGCCCGCTATTGGCTGACATCACAGAGCCAGTCCAGGCTGGGGTAAGATTATGGCCACCTACAACCCTGGACCGTTACCTGGCTCAGCGAGCCACTGAGAGACTGAGCCAGCCACTCCTGCATCCTCCACCACCCAGCACTCCAGTGAGCATTGGGGGCAGAGCAGACAGCAGTGACTGACACTATCTGCTCACAGAGCTCTGAAAACTGAGCGATCGGTGCTGTTTGATCGCTTGGTTCTCAGTCATTGAGCCTATGTAAATATGATTCTTAAAAAAATAATAAAAATGTTATATATATATATATATACATATCGAACTTCTCTTTTACATTAAAACATGTAGGAACCCAGGTAATATTGGTTCATTAATTGTATGTCTCAATACAGGATCAATCTGTGTATATTCAGGAGTGCTTAAAAATGTACACTTCACTGATTTTTTATTCCACCTGGATTCCATTTGCTCATCACTAGTTCCTTTATACTGAATCTCTGGTCCAATAATGTAAAATGGTTGATATGTACTGTACTTGAAGCTTAGCCTTGCATGGAAAGCTTATATTTTATCCCTTGGGACTGTCCATTCTCTTAATGAGTTGAAGAGTTTTTTTTTTCCAGAACCTGTTTTTGTGAAAGACAGTACATCTTACTATGTGCCAATGATTTTCACTACTGGACACGTATCTTAACTCACTCACATGTACAGAAAACAGACGTTAATTACATCTCTTGAGAAAATGCCTTATTGGCCTGCAAAAAAAATGTCCACAAACAATTTGTTTCATTTTTTTCAAGGTATCAGTCTGGACAAATCCTGAAAGGTAGCCAGAACACAAAACTATTAAATTAAATAATAGTAAAAGCTGTAGATGAAAAATAAAATCGGTTGCTGCACCTTAAAGCCCAACTTCAGGCACAACCAAAGAAATACCCTTGCAGTGGGGCCCCTGCACTGCAAGGGTTAAATTCTCGTTAGTTCTAGGGATACAGGAATAAAGTGTAATGCTTGTCATATTAATCACTGCAGAAGGTTATCCCTATCCATACCACCAGTTCTCCCAAAGCCTCCTTTCTAAGACACCCTTGGCCATGGTCGCACGCCTACCTCCTCCACATACAATGCAGGGCTAAAAGCCCTGCATTGTATGTGATAGCACTGAGGGACCACCTGCAACCCAGAGTGCCAGAAGGAGAAAAAGATAACACTGGAGCTTGCCGGAGCAAGAGTAATGCCTTGTACACACAGTCAGAATTTCCAATGTAAAATGTGCGATCGGATTATATTGTCGGAAACTCCGATCGTGTGTGGGCTCTATCGGACTTTTTCCGTCGTAAATTCCACAGAAAAAATTTGAGAGCAGGATCTAAAATTTTCCGTCAAAAAAATCCGATCTGACGTTTTACGATCGTTTGTAGAGAATTCCGACGGACAAAGTGCCACGCATGCTCAGATCAAATTACGAGACCAAAGCTATTGGCTACTAGCCTCTACGTAGTCCCGCCGTACGCAACGAACGTCACCTCGTTCCAAACGATCGGATTTTCCGACAACTTTGTCCTACGGTGTGTATGCAACACAAGTTTTGGCCAAAATCCGTCGGAAAAAATCCGACGGATTTTGTGGTCGGAATGTCTGACCGTGTGTACAAGGTATTAGACAAGTAATACAAATTTTACAAGGAGACAAGGAGAGTGCTGGAGCCTGCCTGGGTAGTGATAAGACAAGCAATACAAGTTTTCTAAGGAGAAGAGGAGAACGTTGGAGCTTGCCAGAGCAAGGGTAAGGGCTCATGTACACTACAGCTTCTTAACATAAGTTTTTATTAGCTTTTGCCGTTTTTTTTTTTTTTTTCAAAGGTCCTAAACTCATCTCCATAAAAGCCTATGTGTTGATTTTACAAGAGTTTAGATGCAGCTGCAATTAGGGGAGGTTAACCTCCCTCAACCTATCTCTCCTGAAAGCAGAAAAATCGCATTCCGGATAGAATTGTTTTGACCATCAGCCGCAAAACGCGGCAAAATCGCAGCATGATTTTGCTGCATTTTCCCAAGGTCGGCGGTCAACCTAGTCTGTGTACATGAGCCCTTAGACAAGCAATACAAGTTTTACATGGAGAAGAGGAGAGTGTTCTTATCAGCACAGTGGTATAACATGCAATACGATTTTACACAGTGAAGAGGAAGGTGCTGGAGCCTCCTCCAATGCCCCAAGACTTATCAAACATTTAATGAAACGAAGAAAAGACGGGACGGCTGCACTCTGTTGACACTCTTATTGAAGATGGTTTAAAAATTCTTTTGGTACAAAGACTTCAGAGGCACAGGATCAATGAAAAACTGACATGTTTCACAACACTTTGGGGTGCTTAGTCATAGCCACAACTGTTTGGAGTGAAATGTGTCAGCTTTTCATTGATCCTGTGCCTCTGATGTCTTTGTACCAAAATAATTTTTAAACCGTCTTCAATAAAGGTGTCGACAGAGTGCGGCCATCCAGCCTTTTCTTCGATTCATTCCTACATGCAGAGCCAGCACCTGTTTCCATTAGTAGGTGGGATGCATTATGAGATGTCTGCCTAGAGCGGTGTTTTTTTGTTATCAAACATTTAACCCTTGCAATGCAGGGGGCCTCGCTACAAGGGCTTTTTTTTTCTGTACCCAAAGTTAGTAATTAAACAGGACTGACTGGCTCCTAACTTTGATATAAATTTGTCCTTTCCTGTCCAACACACACTCCAATAGACTAGTTATTAACTGCTACCAAACAACATAAATTTGAACATTCTCAATACGAACTGTGTGCAATTGAACCTGTCGCGTGCAGCGAGGAATGAAATACTGTAATTATGCACAGTTCCTTGAATTTTATCATTTTTATCATAGATCAGGTTTAATTTGGTACTTATGTACATTGAGTAGAGAGAAACAATACTGAAATTTTCTAGCCAGAAAGAAGACATGCTTTTATGTATTTGCCCAAAGTTGTAAAACAAGCTCTATCTACATGCTGTCACATTTGTTAAAATTGCTGCAACCTTTTTGTCTGTTAGACTGCAAGATCCTCTGACATTTTAACTTGTTTCACCTCACATCTCCGTCTACATCTCACCTTTCATCTACCAGCCAGCTACAATATAAAGATTATATGCTCCTACACAAAACAAATCTGCATTTTTTTTTTTTGTTGTATGGTCGAGACCAACAGTTCATAAACCTGAACTCCAGGAATAAGACAAAATCTACCCTTGCAATGGGGCCCCTACTGCTCATTTAGTCTAGGGGTGCTCTGGCATGCTCCTTTAATCCATGCGGCCAGTCCTGCACTGCCACCTCTCAAAGTTTCTTCAGGCCCTGGTTGCAACCTCACCTCCTCACATACAATGCAGGTTTATTAGCCCTGCATTGCACATGGTGATGCCGTGGGACCACCCACAGCCCAGAACTTCAGACAGAAGAGAACAGTGCTGGAGGGAGAGATAGGGTCAGTGATACACCTAACCCTTTCACCCCTAGACTAAATGAGCATTTAGCCCTTGCAGTATGGGGAACCCCACAGCAAGGGGTAAATTTGTCTAATTCCAATAGTTCTGCTTTAAAGCGGAACTTTACTCTCTCAAACAGCATAGACTATTTCTAATTCTTATGTTGCTAGCAAATTAATAGTAAATTAGTAAATAGATACGAAATGGTAGAGAGTGACTAGGTGTCCCAGGAGCCGCACATCAAGTCAATACCTGCTGTGTGATAAAGAATGTCAGTCTTGGCCTGGACGCCCACCAGGCAATGCCCCCAAGACATGGCCTGGCAGGGGTCCAGGCTGAGACTGCCATTCACTATCATACAGAAGGTTTTGACTTGATGTGTGGCTCCCGGGACACCTAGTCACTCTATACCATTGCCTGGAGCATAGACGAGGTCCCTTCCTTGCCAGCTATCACAGCGGTGGGCACAGGACTTCATTCTCATACAGCCTGTCACGGCTCACATACATATCCTTGGTTTGCAGTAGATAAGAAAGTATATCATATTTACTTGTTTTAAACATTTATTTATTTATTATTTCTTCAGTTACTTCATGGTTTCCATGCCTAGGCAAATGATACTATACATCCCATGAGATTTTAGAAGGGGAGGGTGGGTTCTCAGCCAACCCGTGCCTGAGCTAAGGGCTTATGGATTCCAGGAAGTAAATGCTATATTAAAGCAGAGTTCCACTTGTTTTTTTAGTCAGCAGCTACAAAAAGTGTAGCTGCTGACTTTTAATAAACAGACACTCACCTGTCCCACAGTCAAGCAATGCGGCCGCTCTGAGCCTCGCTCCTCTCCCCCTCCTCGCTGTCATAGCAACTGTGGGCATCCGGGCTGTGACAGCTTGCAGCTTCGCGCCCGGATGCGCACTACGCATGCCTTAGTCACGCTGCGCTCTGCTAGTGGCCAGGCAATCTCCTGGGACCTGTGACGTGTCCCACAAAATTGCAGAGAGGGAGGGGCCACCTAGGGGGAAAGGAGGGGTGGCCAAGAGACGGAAGCAGGAAGTGGGACAGGAAGTCTCTCTCAAAACAACAACAACAAAAAATACAAGCCAAATGTGGCTTGTAAACGGGCGAGGAGTTCTTAAAGTGGAAGTTCCACTTTTGGGTGGAACACTGCTTTAATCCCCTGCCCTTACTCAAGATGGCCACTGCCAGAAATGCCAGGGGGTGTTTTTTCAAAACGATTTCTCAGCAAAATAAAGCATAGAGACATGGCTGGACGGAGGAGTTTACTTTGACGATTTAAAATAAATTATATAGCATTTTTGGTTTGTGGTGCTTAGATGCAGCACAATTCCACTTTATGTACATCATTTAATACATATTAATATAATACATACTATACAATCAGATCATTCCTTCAAACCCCAAAATCCACACTCCTCTGTGTTATTTTCCACATAAATATGATACAGTAACAGCGCATAAATTAACATTTTTTTCTGTATTCAAAAATGTCATACACACAAAGCGTCCGAAAAATGGGCAAACTACACCAGCAGTCCACATATATAAATAAGCAGTATTCTATTTATTCTGATAAATGTACTCCGCTAACACAGGAATAGCAAAATAGTTAAAAAAAGGCCTCCTAGAATCCTGGCTTCTAGCCTGCTTTCATCTGTGTATGTACTGTATTTGCATTGATATAAAAGGCAAAATCCACACAGCTCAGAATACATTACATGGGTCTACTCTCCCTAGAATAGAACGAGGCAATACTGCTGCATAATAACGTATCCCCACAGTACTTGTGCAGCTGCAGTTTGTGCTGAACACGCCAACCCTAGTTTTTCAAATTTCGGGGAGGGGGGGGATTCTTCCTATGCAACTCCGATTTGATCTCCGCATTGTTTACTACGTTTAATATGGCTTATTAGAATCACTTGCGCAAGCTCGCCTTTGGTACCTTTTTAGCTCACGCATGTAACAAGCTAAGGTAAAAGTAAATTGCAGTGGGAAATCCAGCAGCACATTATAGCAGTATTCAATCATTCATCGAAGTCACTGACCCCCTCGCTCGTCAGTGTAGCTGCACATCACTACAATACAGAACCTGCGCTGTCACTCTCACCGCTGTTACGGGTCTTCTACACATAATGTACTCATCTAGCACTGATGAATTGTGCCGTAGCTCTGCAACATATAAGGTGATTGTAATATACCATACCCCTTCTGACTGAGGAATGGTGTGTGTATATTAGGAAACACATTCTCCCGTGAAAGACTTAAGATGGAAAACAGACGGCGATGTACGATCAGCACGCACTGACCCATGTGCTATTAAAATAATATAGATGTCAGCTTTAGGAAAGCCTTTAATAATCCTGACATCCTTATTTGGACTACACAAAAGAAACACTTTAAATCACTTAAATTACCTCTGCCGCTGATCCTGGCTAGGAAGGGACTAAGAACACAAACTGAACCAGATGTAACTATGAGCACTAAGCAGGTGCAGACAATGTCACATTCAAAATATGGTTTATAATAGATACATTGTACTATAGAGAAAAGTCAGCATAGAAGACGGAAAGAAAGCACGGTGTCCATAGCCACGCACTGATCCCATTCTCACTCAGCCAAGGAGTTCACTCACCCCCTATGTCATTGTTTCCCAAAATACTCCAAACTGGCAGGGGAACATCATAGGCTCAGGAAGCTGCAGGACTGCTTACCGCTGCAAGCCTCTGTGAGCATCACGTGTCCTCCTCTACACGTTGCCATAGAGATTCAACATAGATACAATGTATTCATGCATCAGAAGAGAACCCGGGCTCAATGGAAGTGCAGGGCTCATGCAGACCAGGGCAGGGGATGGAAGTGGTAACCTGCACCTACTAAGCTTACACTCATACACTCTACATGTCAGGGTCACCAGCACTCTGGGGTAATGGAAAACCCATGGAGCTGACCTTCATATAACTGGAGGAAAACTGATGCAAGCTTCACACATCTCCACTTTTCAGGTCATCATATACCAGTGATGGCGTTCCTCGGCACCCCAGATGTTTTGGAACTACATTTCCCATGATATTCATGCACTGTGCAGTGTAGTGGAGCATCATGGGAAGCGTAGTTCCAAAACATCTGGGGTGCCAAGGTTCGCCATCACTGTCATATACCAATGGCATGCAATAAAATAGATAGAGACCCTGACGGATATTTTTCTAGTTGGATAAGTGTAATCCAGAACATCCACTACTCTCTATTAATGCTTTACCTTTTATTAGGTATATCTCTCTGTACAAAATTGTTCTATGTATGGATATGAATTTTTTTTTCCAATAAAGAACTATTGAAATTAAAATAGATAGAGATCCAATCACTTACATTTCATATAAGCTTTAAAGCTGAACTCCATGGAAAACATAAATCCTCCCTTGCAGTGGGGCTGTTGTCGCACTGTAATGCCCCGTACACACAATCAGACTTTCCAACAACAAAACCGTGGATTTTTGTTCAAAGGTTGTTGGCTCAAACTTGTCTTGCATACACACGATCACACAAATGTTGGCCACTAATTACGAGCATAGTGACCTACAAGATGTACGGCGAGCCGATAAAAAGGAAGTTCAATAGTCATGTGCCACCCTTGGGCTCCTTCTTCTAATGTTGTGTTTGGTGAGCATTGATTCCGAGCATGGGTGGACTTTTGTGCGACAGACTTGTGTACACACAATCAGAAAGTCAGACCACACAATTTCTTGGTGGAAAATTTGAGAACCTGCTAGCCAACATTTGTTGGCAGTAAGTCCGCCAACAAATGTTCGATGGAGCATAAACACGGTCGGACCTTCCGCCAACAAGCTCACATCCAACATTTGTTGTCGGAAAATCCAAATCGTGTGTACAGGGTATAAGAGTTGAATGCTCATAGAGTAATGCTTCCCAACTTCAGTCCTCAAGAACCCCTAATAGATCATGTGTCCAAGATCTCCTTCACCTTGCACAGGTGCTTTAAACAGTACAAACAAATGGCCACGGCCCTCACCAATTACTGGCCTTTGCAGCAAGGAGCATGTGGAATGGCAACGTATGCAGAATAAAACCAAAGAAATTCCCGACTCAACTTACCGACCAGCCTGCTAACCAACCCTTGGTTAGCGGGCTAGTTCGTAAATTAAGCTGGGAATTTCTTTGGTTTTGTTTCACAGGAGCTTTAAATCGATGTTAATGGCTTGGTATTTATGACAGTTATTTTATCTAAGGGAAATTCCCAAAACATGGCTTGTTGGGAGTACTTGAGCAATGGACTTCGGAAACACAGGTCTAGGTTACTGGTAAAAACACTTACCTGATCTCTGAGTCCAGTAGGCTTCCTCCATGCTGCTAGACAAGTCCCTGAAGCCTTTTCTCTATGCATTGGTGACTGCAGGCCCTCTGATGTCATTAAGTACAATGAAGAGCAAATAGCCTTGAACTAGACATGAGGACCACCCAGAGGGAAAGTCTACCGCTGGAGGGTAGGCGAGCGCTGGCTGCCAAGAGAGCAAGGAATCAGGTATATAAAATAGTTTTTTCTGGTCCCCTAGTCCTAAATGAGAATTACATTTTTGCTTTGCTGGAGTAGTTCCATTAGAAGGGAGGATTTTTCCTTTCCTTAGAGATCAGCTTTACCATGTTATTTTAATTTTGTTTGAAAATCTGTGGCTTTCAGCTGCTACTGAAAATACCTATCACTTTTTTTGAAAATAAGTATTCTTATACTGGTGTGTTAGCTCTCAAAATTAAGCCTACTGTGATCCCGCTATAAAGGTAATCGTTCAGGCATTTCCTCTTATGGGGTGGCAACTGTCTTTCAAAACTGCTCCTACGTTGTCACCCTGCGCCCCTAGTGCAGACTCCAAGTGGCGGTACCTATGCACAATGCACAGTTATGTACAACCATTGCTGTTCCAGTGTGATAGCGTACAGCTGATGCTGGAGCGAGTACATGGTCACCAAAGGTAGCCAAAAGAGGCTGGATGACATTAGATTGCAAGCTCTAGTGAGCAGGGCCCTCCTCTATTGAATTGTATTGTTACGGTACTATCCCTCTTTATTTTGTAAAGCGGTGCGCAAACTGTTGCTGCTATAGAACTCTCGTATTGTAAAAATAATAATGATAATAGTAATAATCAGCTGAAATTAGATACAAAAAGGGGTGGAAATAAGGTAATTATTTATAAGCATTGCTTTAGGAAAATAAACATCTAGAAAGGGTTCAGATGTGTTTTGGTTTTGATGTAGAAGGAAAATAATCAGGAGCGCGGTCATAGTCATTGAAATAAATAATAAAAATAAATAAAATAATTTGAAGGCTAATAATGACAATAATATAAAAAAAAATAATAATAATAATAAAAGAATACTAATAATAATAATTATAATAATAATATAATAATAATATTACTACTAATAGTAATAACAATAATACTAATAATAATAATAAAATAATAATACTAATAATAATAGTAATAATGAAATAATACTACTACTACCACTACTACTACTAATAATACTATTAGTAATAAAATAATAATACTGATATTAATAATACAATAATAATAATAAAATAATAATACTAATAGTAATAATGAAATACTACTACTACTACTAGCAATAATAATAATAATAATAATAATAATTAAATAATAATACTACTACTAATAGTAGTAATAATAATACTAATAGTAATAATAAAATAATAATAATATAATAATACTACTAATAATAGCAATAATGAAATACTACTACTACCACTACTACTAATAATAATAATACTATTAGTAATAAAAAAATAATACTGATATTAATAATAAAATAATAATAATAAAATAATAATACTAATAGTAATAATGAAATACTACTACTACTAATAATAATAATAATAATAATAATTAAATAATAATACTACTACTAATAGTAGTAATAATAATACTAATAGTAATAATAAAATAATAATATAATAATACTACTAATAATAGTAATAATGAAATACTACTACTACCACTACTACTAATAATATAATAATAATAATAAAATAATAATACTACTAATAATAAAATAATAATAATACTAATAGTAATAATAAAATAATAATAATACTAATAGTAATAAAATAATAATAGTAATAATAAAATAATAATAAATACTAATAGAAATGATAATGATAAAATATTGGTAACGATAGAAAGTTCTAATAACAATTCCAATGGGTAAAGCAGAAGCATTGTACTAGAATAATGAGACCACAATAAGAGTGGCAGTGTGAAAAGAATTGGCAGTATGGTTTGTTTTTCCCCGAGCTGTAGACTGGTTAAGGTGGAATGTGTGGATAGAGCCCATGGATGCCGTGTACATCCCCGTATAATACGATGACAGATGGCCGGGGCCGATCACACTACAAAGTAGATCGATGTCAGATGAAGAACTCCCGGGACCGATCAGATGATAGTGATCAGCCCATCGATCAGCCCATTGATCAGCAGCCCACCGATCGCCGGCTCTGAGATGTCTGTAAATCCGATGAGTGAGCAGACAACAGCTTTGCCATCTGCAGGGAAATGATGCCCTCCATGATCGCACTCACCAGTTTGCCGTGCCGCGGAATGGATGCCGGGTGACAACCCAGCCAGTAGGATTAGTGTGGTCAGATCGTGCGATCCTCCTGACATCGGGCGTCCATCATGTTCCTCCATGGACCCGGCTCACATGCTCGGAGCTCCCCCGGCTGGCTGCCTCCTCCTCCTCCTCCTCTCCGGTCCTGCGCCGCGCTGAGGCTGGAGAAGATCTCCCGTCCCTGACATCCTCGGCTGCGGGATCCGCCTCTGTCACTCTCTCCATCGCAGAGCCCCTGGCAGGCTCCGCCCCTGGTCACTTCTCGCCCTGTGGTTGGTCCTCGGGGTCATTTACACAGCAGGGGCGGAGTGTAGAGACAGCTCTTCACACCTGATATGATCACCGAGGAATGGATACACATCATAGGCTGCCTTCACTTCTATGGGGGAAACTAAAGTCATTCTTTTCATCTTTCCATCTATTGGATAGTAAAACATTTTTTTTCTGCCAGTAAATACATTGGACCCCTGGATTTACACAGACATGCAAAGGCACGCCTCCAGCTCTGCAGCTCTCATTGGCCCTCTTATGACTAGGGTTGCCACTTTTTCTTAAAGCCAAACCCGAACACTTTGCAGTAACTTTTTTTTTCGTATACATTATAGGATTGTAGGAGACCAGGGACACCTTTCAGCACTCCAAAGAGAATAGTAATGTGGCGCACATAGTACCCCCTTACCATCCTGTAAAGCCCTGGTCCAAGCCACATTCCTGTCTGAATAATGTGTCCGGGTTTCAAGTGGACTGAAACCCTGACCCATGATTCAAAACCCAAACTGCCCAGGTGAATTCCGGACAGGTGGCAACCCTTATAATGACCAACCCCCCACCCTTCCTGGCAAACTCTCACTAGAGAAAGCTGTGCATGATGTCATAAGCCTAGGCTTTTTTACCAGACAAAAAAAGAGGAAGTGTTCCTCTTTTTTTGTCTGGTAAAAAGCATAGGCTTATGACATCATGCACAGCTTTCTCTAGTGAGAGTTCAACAGGAAGGGAGGGGGGATGAGTAATAAGAGGGCAAATGAGAGCTCCAGAGCTGGAGGTGTGCCTTTGCATGTGTAAATCCAGGAAGTGAACAGACAGCAACTTCAGTTGCCCACAGTTAAAATGGTTACAGCCGGACTCAGTGGAGGGAGATTTCTGCAGGATATTTGGCAGATACAGAATCACAGTGTATATAAAATAATATGCAAAGTGTTTAGAGGGAAGCTTCAGAATGGCAAAGATGTTTTTATTACAAATTATGTGAGCAGACGGCAGTTCCAGGAGCTAAACCAAGGCCAGATCTAGCCTGTCTGATTGGGGGGGGGGGGGGGGGGTGCAGTAAAAGATGTGCAGGGGCAGAGGATGGTAGGGTTAGCAGATTTTTGTGCATGCACACTATAAAATCTTCTTTTGTTTTTTTCCTTTAGATTTACCAGAACCATATAGTATAAGGTTAAACCTAAACACTTTCAATTTTTATGCAATCAGGAAATTGAACAACAAAAGTTGTATAGTTTGTATCCAAGTTTTATTTATAGCAACAGAAAAGAAAAGTAAAAAAACTGTACATATTCAAGGACTATCAAAATAGTGCACAAATAAAGAGGATCCAATAGGATAAAAATGAGTACACAATGGGGAGATAAAAGTCCACACATTCAGTGCTATGAAAAAGTATTCATATATTGTAATTCTACTGTACACATTTTATTTTCCATATATTTTTACATGTTTCTATCCTTCCTAATAAAATCGTTTTGTAAACAAAGAAAAAGTATCCATAGCCCTTTACATTTCCCACATTTTGTCATGTTACAACCAGAAACGTAAATGTATTTTATTTGGGATTTTATGTGATAGGCCAACACAAAGTGGCACATAGAGTAAATGGAAAAAAGAGGATGGGATTATAGCAGTGCTTGAATAAAGTTCATATAAGATAACATTTAATCTTTATTATTACATAGAAGAGAGGAGGGTCAATTAATTGATTAATAAAGCATATGCAATTTGCTTTTTTTACTGGTCGCTAGTATCCTACAGAGGCACAGAAGGACAGAAGTAGATGTTATGTTCCAACATGTTTCGTCAGCTTTGGCTTCCTCAGGGGATTATTTAGGACCACCAGTATTCACACAGCTCTAGCACTAATAAGATACAAAAAAGTTTTCATCAGTAATTAAATATAAGAGAAATAAAAAAAAAGACATAGATAAATACATATATATATATTTCCTGGACCTCCCCATGTCAGCCTACTATGCGATCAACTCCGACCCCTCTGACCCCTCTTGGACCACCTTCTTCTTAGCCCATAAAGGGCGGCTGTCTGCTTACACCAGTGTTCTTTTTTTGTCCTCGCTCCGGACACCTTTTAACCACTTGGCGCCCATACTACGTCATATGACGTCGTGGGCTTTGTGGTGGTATATTTGAATGATGCCTGAGGCCACAGACATCATTCAGATATCGGCATTTTCAGCCGGCGATTCCCTGCACCGTAAGAATGAGCATAGCGACACCCCCCCTCCCGCTGCCCTCCGGTGCTTGTACCGACTCACCGCTTCCATCGGTGAGTCGGTCACAGAATCTGCCGGCCCCCGGATGATACCATAGAGATTTCCGGCGGACCAGATCATCCCGGAGTCTCTATGATCGTTCGGAGGCTGGGTGCGATGTTGCATTCAAATTAACGGAGCCGTTTTGGCTGGGAAGCCAGGATCGTTTATTTATTTTATTTTAGTCTTCCCAGCCTAGAGGTGAGATATGGGGTGTTATTGACCCCATATCTCACTGTAAATAGGTCCAATCGTGCCATATTCGTGCCATATTCCTATTACAAGGGATGTTTAAATTCCTTGTAATAGGAATAAAAGTAATCAAATTTTTTTTTTTTAAGTGTGAAACTAAAAAAATAAAAATAAAATTAACAATAAAAAAATCAAAAAAATTAATTTAAAGCGCCCCTGTCCCCGGGAGCTCGTATGCAGAAGCGAACGCATACCTAAGTCCCGCCCACATATGAAAACGGTGTTCAAACCACACATGTGAGGTATCGCCGCGAACGTTAGAGCTAGAGCAATAATTCTAGCCCTAGACCTCTGTAACCCAAAACATGTAACCAGTAAAAAAATTTAAAGCGTCGCCTATGGGGATTTTTAAATACCAACGTTTGGCGCCATTCCACAAGCGCGTGCAATTTTGAAGCGTGACATGTTGGGTATCTATTTACTCGGTGTATCTTCCTCTTTCACATTATGCAAAAAAATTGGGCTAACTTTACTGTTTTGTTTTTTTTTAAGCATGAAACTGTTTTTTTTTCTGGAAAAAAAGTGTTCGAAAAATTGCTGCGCAAATACCGTGCGAGATAAAAAGTTGCAACGTCCGCCATTGTATTCTCTAGAGTCTTTGCTAAAAAAAACATATATAATTTTTGTGGGTTCTATGTAATTTTCTAGCAAAAAAAAATATGAATTTTACATGTAGGAGAGAAATGTCAGAATTGGCCTAGATGCGAAGTGGTTAAAGTTTATTTTTATTTATTTTATTTTTTATTTATTTATTTATTTATTCTCCATCCATCATCCATCCTGTTCCGGTTCAGAAGACTCCCCCCCCCCATATAGGCTGTAAATCTCCTGAGGAGGTGGGTTCCTGTGGTGCAGGGATTGTAAGGTACAGTATAAATGTGCATTACTGGCAAAGGTCACTGGCAGTATAAATGACTGTATATACCTTCGTTAGGCAGGTGCTGCCACTCTCTCCTTCCATGTTTTTGTGTGTTCAGGCAGTGGTTTGGCTCGCTGGGACTTGTAGTTCACCGTCTCCACATGTATTCTTTTCAGGAAGCTCAGAGTTGAGCAGATGAGGTCAGAGGCAGCTTCCTCTTTGGGTTGCCTAGCAAACACCAGAATGCTGATTTGCAGCAGGCTCTGTCCTCTAGGCTACTCTCAGCCTCCAACTGATCAATCTGCTGCTCTGCTCTGGTAAGCCTCCTTCCAGGACTCTCATTACTTTCTCATTACTTACGGCTGTTTTTCTTGTCTGTCAGAGAGTTTTTTATTATCCTGTACCTTATAGGTCTGGGGAATTTTGCCTGCCTGTCTAGCTGCCTTAGCGCTGAAGATTCGGATGGAGACGTTTATTTATTTTATTTATTTTTTGTTTTAAAAAAAAAAAAAGGTTTTATTTATTTATTTATTTTAAAAAAGAGAGCACAGTCTCACTCTGTGTTTTACAGAGAGAAGGGCCCAGTGCGGGATAAATGCCCGCAAAGAGGTTCCAAATCAGCATGCCAGCCTCAAAGGAGTAAAAAAGGGACTAAGACATGAAAAAATCGTAGAGTCGCATGCAGCTGGATAAATGCCTGTTGTCACAGCATCCCAGATCTTGACCTGAACCAAGAGTGGTCAAGACATCAGAAAGCCTCTAGAAAGAGCAAATCCGGGAGCAAACAGAGAAGAAGATCCTCTTCTTTGGATAGGTCTTCTTCGCTAGCCCAGGCAGAAGAAAGATCCTGTTGGGCCTGCTCAACTGAGATCCTCAGAGGAAAGCGGGTATGTGCATCTTGCTTCAAGGAGGCGTATCAGGACAATGCTGCGAAAGCACGCCAGGTTAAATTCTACATCCTAAGCATGCAGTCAAGGCAGGGTTAAAGAGTGTTTCAAGGAATCCTGCTCATCCTGCTGTATCTTCTGCATCTCATTTTTAGTGTGTTTTAACTCTGAAGTCGATCGCATACGTTTGATTTTTTACACTGGCTCCCCTTGGTGGAGGCTGTTAAGGATGCGATGAAGTGCCAGGAAGAATCGTCGCCTCCAAAGAAACAGCAGAGATACTACCCGTATTTAAAGAAATTGTTACCTTCCTTCCCATGCATTTCTGAAATTAAAAAAAGTATTTGATGATGAGTGGACGGGGCCTGAGAAGAAGCTCAATGTGCATAATAGAGTATCGAAGCTGTACCCCTTGTAGGTGGATGCTTACATTACGTAGATTTGCCCGCCACATTCCGCTTCCACTGGAGGATTCGGTCTCTTTTAGGGATCCTATGGATCGCAGAATAAACGCAGACCTAAAAAAGTGTATAGTTTGGCCGGAGCAGCCTGCAGACCGACGGTAGCACTCACTTCTGTTCTGTAGCACTTGGGTTGGATTCCACCTGTGCTTTTTTGGTGCTTTTTGCGGATTTGCACTACCGTCCATTTACCATGGTCTCCTATGGAGCGCATTCTGTGGTGTAGGTCTGCAGAATGCAGGGGCTCTGGGAGTGCATGAGTGTGAATTCAGCCTTAGACTGTGGGTAGCGGAGCTGGTGGATGGATGTTCAGATGAAAGTCTGGGAAGTGGCAGTTCTTCTCCTTTGCAGTTTTCAAGACTGCTGTAGAGTTTGTGGCTGAAGTGGCTGTCGACCAGGTCTGCAGACGGGGGGCTTATCAGAATTTGGCAGCCCCCTTTTAATAATTATAGCTCAGCTCAGCTGCCCCACTTTCCAAGCAAAGTAATATATTATTCTATATAAAAATGCTCCTCATGAGTCTTGCTGTTACCTGTGGTTATTCAAAGTGTATGCCTCAGTATTTCCTGTCTGTGATGATTCCCTAGGCCCAGGGAAGCACTGGCAGGCGGCAGCGTATAACTGACTCCGACTTGACCACTTGAGTGGGCTCTGAGCCGGTGTTGTGATGAGAAATGCCCCTGTTGAATAATGCCCAACTGCCACTGCACGTGGGCAGCGCTTGCGCAGTACCGGGCCGCTGAAAGCCACCAAACCTTGGAATTGACGAACAGCTGTTGACGGCACCTGCGCACTATAGCTGACATAGTGCCACACACCCCTGCTGCTCGTGCAAGTCTGCAAGGGGCGGATTTGTACATGATGGGCCCGTGTGAGGGGCGGATGCCTACACAAGGGGGCATCATTTGTAATGATGGACAGTGTTGTTAAGATTGGACCGGAATTTATTAATAAACTCAAACACATCTCCTACGAATATATATCTCTGCTATTATTCCTACATGTCTTTGCTGTCTATCTTTCCCATGCAATATCACTGCCCATCATTACAAAATATGCCCCCCTGCCTTCCGCCCCTCACACGCTCCCATCATGAACAAGTCCGCCCCTTGCAGACTTGCACAAGCATCGGAAGCATATTCCTATATTCGGCGGCTTTTGGCTGCACTGTACTGCGCAAGTGTATGTGTTCCTGCCGCTTCCATTGACTCTCAAAATCCTGCTGAAGATTCAGCGCGAAAGGGTCACAGCAGTAGTAGGCTTACCTTACTGGCTCAGGGAGCCATCGTTCCCTCTGGCTTGGAGGATAAAGTTGGGCTCACCAATCCCACTGCCTCCTTGTCAAAATCTCCTTCTACAGAGTGGGGCCTGACACCCGAACTGCAGGAAGGTGAAGTTAATGACTTGGAAGTGAGAGGGGGGCTTTAACTGGCTTCAGTCTCTCGGGCAGTGTAGTGGAGACATTATTACAGGCTAGTAAGAGGTCCACGAATGTAACCTATCACCAGATCTGGAATACTACAGAAAGGGGTTGGGACTTTGGATCTCCTTCAGTATCTAACATTTTGGAGTTTCTGCAGAGTGGTCTCTAAGGGTTAGCTTATAGTTCCCTAAAGGGTCAAATCCCCACTTTGTCAGCTATGTCGTGTATAAGATATGCTCTACATCCGTTGCTGATCTGATTTTTAGGGGCAGTCATAGAAATCAGACCTCCATCCATTGAAATAATTTTTTCCAAAAGAGGACTTAACACTAGTCTTGGGAACATTGCTGATTCCTCCATTTTGATCAAGCTCTCTCTTGTTCATTATTTCTTATTCGGCGGATACAGCTGATGATGAGTGGAGTAGGTTAGCCCTTTTTTTTGTGGTTTTAACCTACCTGAAATGAACTAAAAGCTTTTGAAAACTAGATCAGCTGTAGATTTTCCCAATGGGGCCCAAAAAGGGTATGCCAGCAACATCCAGAGTTGTGTCTTCCTGGTTTATCAAGACCATACATATTGCATACAAAACACTGGGCCTTCCTCCTTCAGGGATCAAAGCACATTTGATGAGGGGTATGACAGCATCCTGGGCAGCATACGCGAAGGTCGCCCCTGAGGTAGTGTGCAGAGCAGCAAGCTGGAGCGTGCCCAACACCTTTTACTAGGCATTACAGGCTTCATTTGGCTTGTCTGCCTGAGGAAACATTTGTCTCTATGGTTATTACAGCGGCTGTTGCCCATTAAAACTTTGAGTAGCATTGCATTGAGGGTTTGGCTTATTTTTTGTCTTCCCTCCCTTCTTAATATTGCTTGGTACATCCCATAGTAAGCTGACATGGGGAGGTCCAGGAATAAGGAAAATTGTTATCCATACTTACCGTAATTTTCCTTTCCTGGATCCTCCACATGTCAGCCGGAGGATTCCCATCCAGTTTATCCGTCGTGAGGTGGGTATTTTTTGCATACTGGTGTGGGAAGACAGCCCCCCTTTATGGGATAAGAAAAAGGGGGTCCTGGAGGGGTCAGAGGGGGCGGAGCTGATCTCATAATAGGCTGACATGGGGAGGATCCAGGAAAGGAAAATTACAGTAAGTATGGATAACAATTTTCCTTATTCCTGGACCTCCCCATGTCAGCCTACTATGGGATGTACCAAGCAATATTAAGAAGGGAGGGAAGACAAAAAATAAGCCAAACCCTCAATGCAATGCTACTCAAAGTTTTGGCAGGGGGGGGGAACGGAGAACAACCACAGGAGATATAAAAGGACAAGGCTACAAATGCAAATGGAAAAAGTTTTAAACATTTATATTGGACATGACCCATTGTCCAATATGGTGGGCAGAAAAACCTCAAAATGACTTACTATGCTCATTAATGCACGAAGATTAAGGCAGGGATGCCTAGGGAAGATGTTATAATAGTGAAATCACTGTTTTGTTAAATTGCTTTGGATAGACACTATGAAAAATAGAAATCAAAATAGAAATAGATCTATGTTAAAACATATTCAACACTATAAGTACTGAAGAGTAGGTGTCAGAAGTTAATTATACTAGAACAAGGGTTATTATTACTTATTGTGTAATAGAGGTTAATGAAACATATAACACTGATGGTAAGCTAAACTGGTAACTCTTCATAAGGAGAGATGGAAAAAAGATCCGAATCAGGTTCAATCATAAAAACTAAGATCAGCATGGCTGAGTTGAAATAGTAAAAAAGGGTCACTGCAATCGCATTGTATGATAAGTTCAGGGAAAACAAGTAAAAAAAGAAAAGAAAGGGAACACAACATCTCATAAATTGGGTTTCCATATTTCCAATGGGTTATGTGTAGAAAAGAGGAGAATAAAAGTTGCAGCATAAGGTACCATTAAATTAATTATAAATACCTGTGATAACAGTGTAGACAAAAAAATGGTTTCCCTGCTCTCCAGCTGATTGTGTACTGGAGTGGCCGGCCTTATATATCTCCCACTCGCTCGGCGTCTGACGTCATTGAGTGTGGGCGAGACATACCCACAGCGCATGCGCCAACAGGTGATCTTCTGCCTGCATACAAGATTCAGAGTTCCAGGTGGCAGGGTGGGATAGCTTGATCACGTGACGCGATCCGCATCATCCATGCAGCCATGTACCTGCCACATGGAGATTCTATTCATACTGTTCATGCCCTGATACCATCAGATGCTGCATTTTTGTTTTTATGCCACCTCAGCTCCCGTGGTGGGGTTTGTATTCTCGCCCGACCCTTGGCAGGCCACTCCTAGCTGCGGTTGTTGTCAGGTTTGGTGAGTGTTGTGGGTCAACTATTTATACTTATATAATTATTTTGAGTATTTCTATCTAGAATTCAGCTCTTTACATCATTTTATATATATTCCATAGGAATGTCTGCCGCATCTTCTCCTGACGATTTGGAATACCCATGAAACGTGTAGAGCTTTACTTGATGCCGCAGTTATACCTCATACGAACTGATACTTATCTATTCACCACTACTAGACTTTATGATGTTTTTATATTCTTTGACAGATGCACATATACCATGTGGGCGCATATGCCAGCATTGGGCATGGTGCTATTGGTACGTGCATGCCCCCTTGTATCAATCTGCATATTCATTACTCTGATCATGTGTTGTATGTATGTACTTTTTTATCTAATATGTTCAGTCTTTGTGCACACTTTATGTGTATATATACGATATTAACAATGATTTAATGTCTTGAGATTATTCAATAAATAAAATACGTTATATTGTAACTTACCGTATATACTCGAGTATAAG
The DNA here is from genome assembly GCF_037356315.1 of Lithobates pipiens. Classification (NCBI taxonomy): domain Eukaryota; kingdom Metazoa; phylum Chordata; class Amphibia; order Anura; family Ranidae; genus Lithobates; species Lithobates pipiens. Next base: position 411,231,508 of record NW_027507764.1, on the reverse strand, counting down.
CCGAGATTTTCAGCCTCTTTTTTGAGGCTGAAAGTGCCCCCCTCGGCTTATACTCGAGTCATCGCTGTCTGCCCGCTCAATCAGCGTGTCGAGCAGACAGACAGCGGCCATTCTATTCAAAAGCCGCGCCTCCGGCTCCGCCTTCGCCTGTGATAGGCGGAACACTGAATTTCCCAGCAGCCTGTGTTCCGCCTATCACGGACATCGTATCATCCTCGTACTACGGACGAGGATGATACGACGTCTGTGATAGGCGGAACACAGGCTGCTGGGAAATTCAGTGTTCCGCCTATCACAGGCGAAGGCGGCGGCGCAGCTTTTGAATTTTACAATGGCCGCCGACGAAGAGGGCACGGGACGGAGGCAAGGCAAGGCACGGCACGGCACGGGACGGGACGGGACGGGGGCAAGGCAAGGCACGACACGGGACGGATGCAAGGAGGCAAGGCACGGCACGGGACGGAGGCAAGGAGGCAAGGCACGGGACGGAGGCTCGGGACAAAGGTAGGCTGGACACACACACACACACACACACACACACACACACACACACACACACACACACACACATGGATGGAGACACACACAGGGATGGATGGATGGATGGATGGAGACACACACACACAGGGATGGATGGATGGATGGATGGAGACACACACACACAGGGATGGATGGATGGATGGATGGAGACACACACACACAGGGATGGATGGATGGATGGACACACACACACACAGGGATGGATGGACGGACACACAGGGATGGACGGACACACAGGGATGGACGGACACACAGGGATGGACGGACACACAGGGATGGACGGACACACACACAGGGATGGACAGGCATGTCTCACCCTCGGCTTATACACGAGTCAATAAGTTTGCCAGTTTTTTTGGGGGTAAATTGGGGGCCTCGGCTTATATTCGGGTCGGCCTATACTCGAGTATATACGGTACCTCCACTATTCAATTGCTTCATCCAAAGTCCCAATTTCCCTTTTTTTTCTTAGGCCGCGTACACACGGGCGGACTGTTCGCCCAACTTTGTCCGCTGAACAGTGTTTGGGCGGACAGTCCGCTCGTGTGTGGGCTTTCAGCGGACAGTTTCAGCGGACAGTTTGACGAACAAGGTTTTTCGGAAATTCCGTAAAACTGTCCGCTGAAACCTTGTTTGAGCGAACAGTCCGCCCGTGTGTAGGCTTGTTCGACAAACTAAGTTCCGCGCATGCTCAGAAAGGCTTAACACGCCGAAAGTTATAATGCAGTGTATAGGACGTCGTATTTTTCGTCCCGTCGTACGTGCCGTTCACGTCATCGCGCACGGTTTCAGCAAACTGTTCGTTCGTCGTGTGTGGCCATGTCCGTCCATGCTAATTTTGAGCGGACTGTTTGCCGAAACTGTTTGACGGACAAAGTTGGGCGAACAGTCCCCGCGTGTGTACGCGGCCTCAGACAAAAAAATGTTGTCCCTGCTCTCCAGCTGATTGTGTACTGGATTGGCCGGCCTTATATATCTCTCACTCGCTCGGCGTCTGACGTCACTGAGTGTGGGCGAGACATATCCACAGCGCATGCGCCAACAGGTGATCTTCTGCCTGCCTACAAGATTCAGAGTTCCAGGTGGCAGGGTGGGATAGCTTGATCATGTGACGTGATCCGCATTATCCATGCAGCCATGTACCTGGCCCACAACCAACCAACTTGGGCAGGGATAGGGGATCCCAGATGCACCCGCCGATCAGGAGGATGGGGGAGAGAGGAAAAAGGGAATGGATTGCACAACATAGACTGGTGAACCTGCCAGTAGGCACGCAGAAAATACCCAGAAGCCATGACAAATGCATTACATAACACAAACATTGAATTCATAATTCATATGACAATACAACAATCCTATAATAAAGTGTAATACAGAATACATCACATAGTTTAAAAGATAACACTGAATATCCAAATATATAATATTTAAATACACATGGGTATAAAAGTAAGTTCTGTGGCTCTTTATGCTGCAAATGATCCCATTCGGAGTGCCAGTGGGTTTCTTTACTATATTAAGCTCGATGGTATATAGGTATATATGGAATAGGAGGAAGCCACGACTCCCAAGGTCCCTACTCCAGCGACCACGGTGCGCTGGGGGCCTGGCAGTACCGGATTTCCGACTCTACTTCCGAGCCATTGTGCTGGCAAGGTTATCAGATTGGAAATATTGTACAAATACTAAGTTGTGGGTCGAACTAGAAACAATGTTGGGTGAGACTGATCTTTCTAACCTCATGTGGCTTCCAAGGAAATATAGGGCTTTGTCTACCAATTCTTCACCGCTAACGACCTCCTCTCTTGCAGTATGGGACTCCCTGTGTAAAAAACGGACCTGGCCCTACAATTCACCTTTGCTGTCTTTGTCGGGCCATAACTATTTTCCGCCTGGTAATATGGGCCCTCGCTCAAGCTTTTCTTGGAGCCTCGGGGATAAAACTCTCCTCCATCAGTTCACTGGCCCCTCTGGGGTTCTCCCACTCTCTGCCATCATGGGGGAGTTACCTATCTCATTCATGGACCGCTGGAAATACTGTCAGCTGACGGCCTTTGTTCGCTCCCTTCCTAAACCTCTACGCTCCATAAATGACCTTACACCTCTGGAATCTGCTTTTTTAGGTGCCTTGCCTGTGGAGAAGCCCGTCTCTTATTTCTATCACACGTTGTTATCCCTGGAGTTTCACAGGACCCCTACTTTTATCTGAAACTGGGAGCTGGACCTGGATAAGGAACTCACCCCTACCCAAGTGTCTACCATTCTTACCATGGCGCATACTGCTTCAGGCTCCTCCAAAACATCTGAGATGACTTACAAGCTGTTGACCAGGTGGCATTATACGCCTGTGGCACTGCATCAGTTTTTCCCCCAAACCTCCCCGCTCTGCTGGAGAGAGTGTGGTGAGCGAGCCTCTCACGCTCACATCTGGTGGTTTTGTCCACGAATACGCCCGTTCTGGCTAGCAGTCCTATATTGGATTCAGCAAATTCAGGGTCGAGATTTGATGTATTTTGGCAGAGGTGTCTGCCAACAGTAAGTGCCAAAATTTTGTTAAAATATTCCGTAACTGAACAAAATGTCTAGAATATTGTGTAATTATTCTCACTGGTTGTTTGGCATCTTCAGATTTAGTAGAGAAGATAAGATCCTTTCTATCTTGTTTAGAAGCTTTGTTATATGCTTTTTTTGAGAAGAGTATGGCTATATCCTCTGTTTCTTAATCTGGTATAAATTCCTTTAACAGCTATCTGATAGTCCTCATCTCCTGTACAGTTTCTTCTGAGTCTTACATATTGACTGAATGGAATACTTTTTAGTAAGGATTGGGGGTGTGCACTGGTGGCATGCAGTATGGTGTTCCCTGCGGAGGGCTTTCTGATATAAACAAGAATAAAGAATCCCTCATTATCAATAGAAATTTCCAAATCTAGAAAGTACATTTTACATTGATTACAATCCATGGTAAATTTTAAATTGAAATTGTTAATTTGTCTTTAGTGCCAGACCAAAACAGTAAAACATCATTGGTATACCTGTACCATGAAATGACATGTAACAGATATTCTGATATATCATCACATGAGAAGAGTTCTTTCTCCCATCCCCCAGGTACAGGCTGGCATACGATGGGGCACATCTTGTTCCCATCGCAACTCCCTGCACCTGGAGGAAATGAGAGGAGCCAAATAGAAAAACATTATGGGTAAGGCTGAATCTAAGTATGTCCAGAATGAACAAGCTGCATTGGTGGGCCGAGAGTCCCCTGTCTTTCAAGTGATTTCCTATAATTTAAATTCCTTTGGTGTGTGGAATAGCGTTATAAAGGCTTTCTATATCTATACCAACTAGCCAGGTATTTTTGGGGACATGCATGCCCTCAATGGCGTGAGGAAGATCAATTGTGTCTTTAATATAGGAAGATAAGAAAGTTACATGAGGGTAAAGGTATTTGTCAACAAGTGCACTAGCATTTTCAGTTAAACTTTGGCAACCAGATACAATTGGTCGACCGGGGGATTGGATATTGATTTATGTACTTTTGGTAATGCATATAACCTAGGGATCCTAGGTTCTTTGGTAATTGCAGGTATTTTTGTCAATTTGGTGTATGCTTTAAAGATTAGAGCGTAGTATCCAAGATTAAAGTTTTCAATTAGGTTTTTCAAAATCGGTCAATACCATTCTCTGTTATTGAAAATGCCTCGTTACATATTTTCGAAATCTTCAAATTTCATAACTACTACATTACCTTCCTTGTCTGCTTGTTTAATTACAATTTTACAGTTATTTTGAAGAGATTTCAAAGCTTGCTTCTGTCCTAGTGATAGATTGTTGTTGGTACTTTTAGTGCTACAGTCAATCTTTTCAATTTCCTTAGTTGTCTGTTCAACAAATGGCCAAATATTGGGATTATTGCTGAGTAGTGGAAATATTTGCAACTTTGGTCTGAAGGATAAAGGTGGGGGGAAGGCAACACCGGGAACGCAGATACCTCCCAAGGGTGGAATGAGCGATGCCCCCCTACTCAGTGTGGCCCTCCTCCCACAAATTATTATTATTATTATACACATTTTATATAGCTCCAACAGTTTACGCAGCGCAGTGTATAGGGGGGGGGGACAACAACACAATTACAGTACAATACAAAAGCTTACATTCTAAAGGGTGTGGTGGTACAAAAGGTAATAGCTGCAGAGAATGATTTGATGGGGGTGGCATCCATCAAATCCATCAGATCACCAATAGCTTGAAGTTCATCAGGGCAAAAATTATGTTGCTCAATAGAGGTCCTAGAGGGAGTAGTTTACCTAACATGGGATCATCGTAACTGACTTTATACATTAATTTCCTTGCAAAGAGTTGTATATCCTTGATCATCTGAAACTTATCACCATCAACTTGTGGACAAAAGGTTAACCCTAATTTTAGCACTTCAGTTTTGTCACTAGTCAAAGATACAGAGGAAAGATTGATAATTTCTAGTTTAGTGTCTCCATATTGTTTTTGGGTAGTGAGGCTGTGGCAGTGGGGCTGGGGAACTGATTCTGTGTTTTCACAAAAAAAAATAGGAGCTATTTTGGGATCTATAGCTAGAGTACTGTGGCTGAATAAAGAAAGAAGGTTGGGTACACTTACCCTTCTAGCGGTGGTCATGGTTTTTGGAAGAGAGGGAAGACAAGGCTAATGCCAAAGTGTTAAGTGCAGAACTAGAAACTGGTGCGGACAAAGTGTCGACATGTTTAAGTGGATAAAGAGTAGATGAAGTGGCCCATGGAGTCGTTTGTTTAGAACGTGCAATTTGTGATCGTCGAGTAGCTGAAGATCCGAAGGTGAGTCTAAGTGATTCTGTGGACATCGTATCTAGTTCTCCTTTGCATTTTTTTGGGAGTCTGTCTTGTTACAGATCACAATAGATGGTTGACTGGCTAGATGACACAGGAGAAACAGAGGACATATTAGGTACCTCATTGGTAATTTTAGGTCCTGCCTGTGTTGGAGGTTTATTCATAGGTTTACTAAAAGTCAGTTGGTTCCATTTGTAGGCATAACCATTTTCGTGTGCTGACTTATTTACCTTCTTTTGCATTTATGATGTCTACTGTATATTCTTTGAAATAATAACAAAAAAACTGCGCCACGAATAAAAAAAAAAAAATAGATTGAATGGATAAATGTAATTAAATGCAGAATGAAACCACAATAATAATGATAAATGTCCAACAAGGAATGGAAGGGGGAATCCTATACAATCCAATGGAGATCTCAATATATGGTTTGCACTGAAATGAACAACAGCTAAACTATAGTTCTCTCAGTTCATAAGTATAGGGATGGTAGTAAACTGAAGTGAACAGTGTCTTAATATGCCAAAATCTTCATTCAACCACCGATGTGCTCAACATCTATAGTAAGTGCCACCACCGATATAAAAGCCGCTTACCAGATGATACAATTTAGATAGCATTCATATAAACCCAGCCACAATCTTTACACATGGGGAATAGACACACACCACAACCTCCTCCAGGTAGATATGGACCCTTTGGACTCAGCAATCTGTGTGTTTCGTAATGGCAAGTACCATGTAAATTGAAAAGAGGACCACAGCATGATACCGTATTGGTACTTAATAAGCCAAAATCTTCATTCAACCACCGCTGTGCTCCACATCTATAATAAGTGCCACCACCAATAAAATAGACACGATCTTTACACATGGGGAATAGACACACACCACAACTTCCTCCAGATAGATATGGACCCTTGGACTCAGCAATCCGCGTATTTCATAATGGCAAATGGCATAATAAAAAGAGGACCATAGCGTAATACCGTATTGGTACTTAGATTTATAAAAAAATAAGAATTATACTCACAATATTTCAGATATAGGAAAACATTTAAAATCAAAAACGTCGGCCGGCATTCATGGAGCCCTTCCTCCTTCGTAGATAGCATGGTGACGTCACTGCATGTCCTCCCAGACATTATTGATGAATTCCCCTTGATCTATAGAGTGGTTTGTTAATTACTTCTATGTATGTATTTTCAGCAATGATTGTTTTCAATCATTTGTATGTTGGGTGTTTTGACACTTATCTATTGATGTACATGCATTCCATGTTGTGGTGATGTAGCAATATACATTCAATATTCTTGCAAAGCCCTTTTTTTTTTGGCCATACAACCATGCTCACTGTGTCACGCAAGGATGGGCAGTCTTTAGATATATTTTTATATATTTTTATTATATTTTATTTTCATTTATTTATTTTCAAATTTCAAATTTTCACTAGGGCATCTTGTATTAAGAAGTTTTTCTGTTAATGTGTTTATCATTTCACATTATGACACATATTCTTTTCATAATTGTCTTCACCGTGTTGAATTGATATTTGATCCAGGTTTATTTCTGGGCAACACTTTAGTAATACTTTTTATTTTTTTATTTTTTTATTTTTTTTTGTATTTATCTTCTTTTTTTGCTTTTTTTTTTTTTTTTTTTTTTAAACAATATTTATTGAAGATTATAAGTCAGTACAAGCAGGTTAAACAACTTATACATTAACAGCAGATGATCAGTTAAAAAAAAATACCATAGTATATCAGCGGACGCAGCCGCTGTTGGGAAGGTAATTATTGCAAAGTACAAACATAGGAAAACTAGTAAATCAGTGAACATATTTAAAGAACAGAAGGAACAGGGTCCATACGGCCCCGTAGTATACAGATAGTTCAAATCATCTCCTACTAGGATAATATATAACGCAGCCTAAACATCAGTGTGTGGGTTTCCTCGCCTCTCCTCCCTTGTAATTGATAGTAACCTGTCACCTTTCAGCTTCCGTAAAGACATCTGTAGATATGCCTGTAAGTTGCTAGAACACTCGGAATCATCTATGGCGTTTTGAGTCAGTAAGTGTGGGTAAGTCCTCTTGCATAGGTATAACAATAGCCTCTATAGCTAAGCGAGATACCAATAAGGTAATATAGTGCTATGTCTAAAAGCCCGTCCAAATAATATATAGTATAAAATCGGGAAACACATGTAAAGTAAAGCGCTTCTCACAATACAGTAAGATAGCGTCATGAAAAGGAAAATGAAAATCAAAGTAGTGTATACTAGTGGTCATGGTCATGAGTAATACTATCTATAATTTAAATTATATTTAAACACCTTTTTGGTATATAGTTCCCTATAGTATTGTAAGGTTAGCACTTAACTCGCTTCTTTTTCACCTATATCTAGTGGGTTCTATTTGTCTTATATTTTTTTATATATTTTTTATAATATATGTATGCGTTTTTCAAAGTTAAAGTTATACCTAAACTGCAGTTTGGTTTGGGTACAATTGTCTAAATTTGGACTTCAGCATCAGTCGGACTGGACTATGAGATGTTCAGCCTGGCCACAGGGGGCACTGTCTCTTCTGGCAGGTATGGAACTATGGTCTGGTTGGGTGCTTAAGTTACTCTCTCTCGGAGCCGACCCAGTGGGAGTGGCGCTCTTGCTGTGCTTTCTGGGAGAGGGTATTTAAGATGCGGGCGTCCCGTGATTCGGGCTTCCGGTCCAGAATGATGTACTGACTTCATGGTCTTGGTCCTCCTGGCCAGCCCCCAGGAAGGCTATGGCCTGGGGTGCGGATCCACCCAATCTTGCTGTCTCGGGGCTGGCTAGTCCGAGGCGAGGAAACTAAAGGAGGATTCTGACGTGTTTGGGTGCCGTCTCCGGTTTGGGAGAGACTCAGTGACTTCACGTTATCCAGGGGAGGACTCTTCAGAAGAAGGACACATACGGGTTGGTTTGAGTGTTCTTCAAGTTTAGTTTTCCTACGTGTTCTACAACAACATCTGTGGCAGAGACATATCTTGTATGCTCTACAACAACGTCTGTGGCAGAGACTTGTTCCTGAGTAAGCACCTTGTTGGCTGCTAGGCCTTGTTAGAGAAGGACTGTCCAACTTGAATGAACATCCAGTTGCGAATGGCTATTCTCTGGATGCAGTCAAAGTAAGCGAGTTCTTCAATATATGACTTTGACACTAAGAGTACCTGAACTCAGTGGCGGCTGGTGAAGTTTTTGGATGGGGGGGCGCCAGACCCCGCCCATCATGACCCCGCCCACCATTTTGGCCCCTCCCACTTCTCATAAAACACGCCCCTTATGTAATCGGAAAAAAAAATTGACGTGGGTTCCCCCTCCGAGAGCATACCAGGCCCTTAGGTCTGGTATGGATTCCAAGGGGAACCCCCTATGCCGAAAAAACGGCGTGGGGGTCCCCCCCAGTTCCACACCAGACCCTTATCCGAGCACGCTACCCGGCCGGCCAGGAAAGGGGGTGGGGACGAGCGGGCGCCCCCCCCCCCCTCCTGAGCCGTACCAGGCCGCGTGCCCTCAACATGGGGGGGTGCCTTGGGGGAGGGGGGGCGTGCGGCCCCCCCACCCCAAAGCACCTTGTCCCCATGTTGATGAGGACAAGGGCCTCTTCCCGACAACCCTGGCCGTTGGTTGTCGGGGTCTGCGGGCGGGGGGCTTATCGGAATCCGGGAGCCCCCTTTAATAAGGGGGCCCCGGATACCGGCCCCCCCACCCTATGTGAATGAGTATGGGGTACAATGTACCCCTACCCATTCACCTGTGAAAAAAAGTACAACAAAAAAACACAACACAGGGTTAAAATATTTTATTGCACAGCTCCGGGGGTCTTCCGTCTTCGGGGTCTTCTCGCCGGACTCCTCCGCTATCTTCTTGTAGCTCTTTTGCTAGCGGAGGAGTCCGGCTTTCTTCCTCGCCGCCGGCCTCTTCTCCCGACTTCGGGGGTCTTGTCCCCCTCTTCGGTTCTTCTGCCGGGCCACCGCGCCTTCTTATAGCTCTTTTAGAGGCGGTGGCCCGGTCTTTTGCTGCTGCCGCCGCCGCCCGTTCTTCTTCTTCTTCTTCTTCTCCTTCTTCTCCAGGAGATGTTGCCTCGACGATCTCCCTGGCTGGAATGCCAGGGACGCGCTGCGCTGCTACTTATATAGGGACAATGGGGCAGTGTCACATGGGTTGATGTCACATGGGTTGGTCACATGGGTTGATGTCACAGTCGCCATGTGACATCAACCCATGTGACCAACCCATGTGACATCAACCCATGTGACACCGCCCCATTGTTCTTCTATAAAAGTGGCAGCGCAGCGCGTCCCTGGCATTCCGGCCAGGGAGATCGTCGAGGCAACATCTCCTGGAGAAGAAGGAGAAGAAGAAGAACGGGTGGCGGCGGCGGCGGCGGCGGCGGCAGCAGAAGACCGGGCCACCGCCTCTAAAAGAGCTATAAGAAGGCGCGGTTGCCCGGCAGAAGAACCGAAGAGGGGGACAAGACCCCCGAAGTCGGGAGAAGAGGCCGGCGGCGAGGAAGAAAGCCGGACTCCTCCGCTAGCAAAAGAGCTACAAGAAGATAGCGGAGGAGTCCGGCGAGAAGACCCCCGAAGACGGAAGACCCCCGGAGCTGTGCAATAAAATATTTTAACCCTGTGTTGTGTTTTTTTTGTACTTTTTTTCACAGGTGAATGGGTAGGGTACATTGTACCCCATACTCATTCACATAGGGTGGGGGGCCGGTATCCGGGGCCCCCTTATTAAAGGGGGCTCCCGGATTCCGATAAGCCCCCCGCCCGCAGACCCCGACAACCAACGGCCAGGGTTGTCGGGAAGAGGCCCTTGTCCTCATCAACATGGGGACAAGGTGCTTTGGGGTGGGGGGGCCGCACGCCCCCCCTCCCCCAAGGCACCCCCCCATGTTGAGGGCACGCGGCCTGGTACGGCTCAGGAGGGGGGGGGGCGCCCGCTCGTCCCCACCCCCTTTCCTGGCCGGCCGGGTAGCGTGCTCGGATAAGGGTCTGGTGTGGATCTGGGGGGGACCCCCACGCCGTTTTTTCGGCGTAGGGGGTTCCCCTTGGAATCCATACCAGACCTAAGGGCCTGGTATGCTCTCGGAGGGGGAACCCACGTCAATTTTTTTTTCAGAAATTTGGCGTGGAGTTCCCCCTTCAGAGCTCATTCTCTGATTGGCCACGGCAAAAGTCGCCTGGCCTGGGGAAACCTTTCTGGCTGTGAAAGCTTTTTGCATTCATTCAGCTAAATGCACGAACATTCTCCACAAAGTAGAGGCTAGAAAGCCTTTATGCGGTGACTCACCTCTCACTGTCTGGCAGCTCCGCTCGGGCTAAGGAACGGAGCTGCCTACGTCACTTCCGGGTTTCGTGAAGCAGCCGAAAGCCGGAAGTGACTGCCTGTCTAAGAATGACAATGCTCCCGCCCGTAGAATCACAGTGATTTTACGGGCGGAAGCTAGTCGGCGTTCTGCAGTGCGCCGCAAGGCGGGTTTTTAACCCGCAAATGAAGCGCCATGGATGCAATCTTGTGATTGCATGGACGTGGCGCTTCTCATAGTGCACTGTGACCGGCGCCACAGTACACTATGTTAAATTGTTAAATGACATTTTTTTTTTTTTTTTTTTTTAAATGTCTTAAAGGGCCCGTTTTTTTTTTTTTAGTTTTTTTTTTAGTTTTTTTTTTTTTTTTTTAACTTTTTTTTTTTTTTTTTACACCTAGGGAGAGGGGGGGGGGCGGCGCCCGGGCGCCCCCTATGGGCGGGCCGCCACTGCCTGAACTTCCTTTTCAACCCTCTGATCCCAATTTAAGAGACTTTTCATTGTCTAAGTTCTGCAAATAAAATCCATTCAAGTGTATTGGGCCTCCTGCACCATATACACCTGAAGCTACCCCCAATTGCTAGTGTTGTTCTGTTCCTATACCACAGGCAGCTGCAGCAGTTAGAGTTGGTGTATTGTGCCTTCTGCACAGTATACACCTGAAGCTCGCCCAATTGCTGGTGTTCTGTTTCTATACCACAGGCAGCTGAAGCAGTTACAGTGGGTGTATTGTGCTACCTGCACAGTATACACCTGAAGCTACCCCCAATTGCCGGTGTTGTTCTGTTCCTATACCACAGGCATCTGCAGCAGTTACAGTCAGTGTATTGTGCCACCTGCACAGTATACACCTGAAACTCACCCAATTGCTGGTGTTGTTCTGTTTCTATACCACAGGCATCTGCAGCAGTTACAGTCAGTGTATTGTGCCACCTGCACAGTATACACCTGAAGCTACCCCCTATTTCTGGTGTTGTTCTGTTTCTATACCACAGGCATCTGGAGCAGTTACAGTCGGTGTGTTGTGCCACCTGCACAATATACACCTGAAGCTACCCCCAATTGCCAGTGTTGATCTGTTCCTATACCACAGGCATTTGCAGCAGTTACAGTCGGTGCATTGTGCCACCTGCAGAGTATACACCTGAAGCTACCCGAATTGTTGGTGTTGTTCCGTTTCTATACCACAGGCATCTGGAGCAGTTACAGTCGGTGTATTGGGCCTCCTGCACAGTATACACCTGAAGCTACCCCCAATTGCTGGTGTTATCATCTTCCTGCAGGCCATTAGTATGTCTGGAAGGCCAACAAGGAGAGGCAGACAGTCACAAGCCAATAAAAGAGGTCAAGCAGGCTCTGTGTCAAGAGGCAACAGTGCTGGTCGTGGAAGTGGTGCATCGTCATCAGCACGTGGCCACGGGACACGCTTGTCCTTATTTTCGGCAGCTGGACTTGTTGAGCCGTAACATGCCGAAGACTTGGTATAGTGGATGACCAAGTCCTCCTCATCCTCCTCATCCTCTCTGACCCAGGCTCAGGGTACTGGGAAAGCAGCTGCCAACGTGGCCTCTTCCCTTGTCTCAATGGCATCAGTCACTCCTTTCCTAGACCATCCATGTCCTCCCGTGGAGTCCCCTGAACTGTTTGAGCACAGTGTTGGGTACATGCTCCAGGAGGATGCCCAGCGTTTTGAAGGCTCTGATGATGATACCCAGCTAGAGGAAGGCAGTAGCGTGAGCTCAGAGAGAGGGGATGCTCAAGAAGAACAGCAATCTGGCAGTCAAGTACCACCAGCTGCAGCATACTGCCAGGTTTGCTCCAATGGTGAAGATGGAGGGGATGATGAGGTCACTGACTCCACATGGGTGCCTGATAGAAGAGAGGAGGAGGAGAAAGAGGAGGCACGCCTCCAACGAGGCAGGATGCCCTTCCGGGCCCAGCTTAAGGGCAGCACACCGACTGAATCACACCGCAGAGCTCCGACCTGTGCAGGGCGCTGCCTCTGCGCGTTATTCCAAAAGTTCTTTGGTGTGGGCCTTTTTTGAGACAAGTGCATCAGATTGAACTGCTGCTATTTGCAACATATGTCTCAAGCGTATCTCGCGTGGCCAAAACATCAGCCACTTGGGTACCACATGCTTGACCAGGCATATGTTGACCTGCCATGCAGCTCATTGGCAAGCATACCTTAAAGACCCACACCAAAGAACACAGCAGACCTCCTTGCTCCTCATCAGCTGGGATCTCCAACCCCACTATACCTTCAGTCCTCTCTGAAACTTGCACTGAGAGGAATGAAGGTGTAGAATTAGGTGTGTCACAGCCAAGTACTTGTGGGCACTCTGCTAGCAGTACACTGACGTCCGATTGTACCAGGCAAATTTCCCTGCCCCAGCTTTTGGACCGTCGAAAGAAGTTCACTCCCAGCCATCCACATGCCCAGCGGTTAAATGCTAGCTTGGCTAAATTGCTAGCACTTCAACTGCTGCTTTTTCAGTTGGTAGACTCGGCCCCCTTCCGTGAGTCTGAGCAATGTGCGGCTCCTCAGTGGCAGGTTCCCAAAAGCCACTTTTTCTCACAGGAGGCATGTGGAAGGCAATGTCCATGCCTCGCTGGTACAGGTCTGTCAGCGGTAAGGTGCATATTACTGCTGACTCATGGTCCAGCAGGCATGGACAGGGACGTTACCTATCTTTCACGGCACATTGGGTCACTCTTCTGGCAGCTGGGAAGGATGCAGGACAAGATGCAGTAGTGTTTGGAGGTTGTTCCACCACCACGCCTCCAAAATGCTACTACTGGTTGTGACACACCTCTCTCCTCCACCCCCTCCTCTTCTTCTTCCTCCATGGCCTCTCCCTGTGCTTTGTTCTCATAACCAGCGGTGCTCCATAGGCATTCAAGGAGCTATACAAGTACGCAGGTAAAAAGATGCCATGCCGTGCTTGCGCTGGTGTGCTTGGGGACAGGAGCTACACTGGGACAGTTATTTTTTCAGCTCTGCAGGGGCAGGCTGAGAGGTGGTTGACACCACGCCAGCTTAAGCCAACGAATGGTGGTTTGCGACAATGGCCCCAACCTCCTCTCCGCCCTCTGACAGAGACAACTGACCCATGTGCCCTATGTGGCTCACGTCCTTAACTTGGTGGTGCAGCGGTTCTTGGGCAGGTACCTGGGCTTACAGGATGTCCTGAGGCAGGCCAGGAAAGTCTGTGTTAATTTCCGCCCGTCATATAATGCCATTGCTCGGCTGGCTGAGCTCCAAAAGGAATTGAACCTGCCCAATAACCGCCTTATCTGTGACATGCCCACCAGGTGGAACTCTACGTTGGTGTTATGTCCCTTTGACACAGGTTCTCTCAGGGTGTTGCTAGCAATGCTGCCGGTGACTGCTCAGCAAGTTGCACACAGGCTGGATGCACAACCAGGGAAGGGTTTATTGCTCACTCAGAAAGCATTCTTACATGGAGGATTCATATACAACAGATCTCCCTCTACGTATCATGCTGCTGCTTCCAGTCCCACACACACTGTAACTGACTTCCTGGTACAGCATCTCCCCCAGCATGCATCAGGAGAAAGGGGTTAAGGGTCACAGTGATTCTGCATAAACATTACAGTTGGCCATGCTGCAGCTGCATCAATGAGTACCTGTGCGACTATGGCACCAGGACAGGGGAGCTAGTTTTTTTTTCACCACGCCAGTGGGGCATGATCAGGGATGCATGCACTGTCCTGCCACCATTTGAGGAGGCCATGAGGATGGTGAGCAGTGACAGTGCATGCATCAGTGACACTGTACCTCTTGTTCACCTGTTGGAGCATACGCTGGGTGGAATCATGGACAGGGCACTTGAGGCAGAACAGAGGCTGGAAGAGGAGGACTTCCTTGCCTCTCAAGCCCTCTTTATGCAGACAGTGTTCCTGCTGTCCCGCGGAACACACAGGAAGAGGAGGAGGAGGAGGATTGTGTCAGCATGGAGGTGGAGCCTGGCACTCAGCATCAGCAGCAGCAGCAGCAGTCTTTTAGGGATGATTTACAGTCCCAAGAAACCCGTGGACTTGTACGTGGCTGGGAGGAGGTGGCTGCGGATCATGTCATCCTTAGTGACCCAGAGAACTCCAGACCGAATGCCTCAGCTAACCTACGCTGCATGGCCTCCCTGATCCTGAAGTCTGCGGAAGGATCCTCGTATTCTTCGAATCAAGGAGAGGGATCGTTACTGGCTGGCAACTCTCCTTGATCCACCATAGAAGGGTAAGGTTGTGGACCTTATCTTGCCATTGTAGAGGGAGCAGAGGATGAGACATCTCTGGGAGGCCTTGCAGAAAGGTCTGTGCAACGCGTTCCCAGAGACTGGGAGGTTACAAACTCCTGGTCCTGGACAACATGTTGCTGAGGCTTCGGTCAGTCACAGAAGTAGCGGTGGAGAAGGTGACCCCTGACCGATGTGTTCAGACAAATATTTAGTCTGCAGCCCCAAGGCATGATCGGTTCCAGCAAACCATCACCAGTGTCTGATTTACATGGTGCAGGAAGACCTAGGGGCAAGGTCAGACTTTGACACCTTTCCCACCGAAAATCCTCTGGGTTACTGGGTCTTGAGGATGGATCACCAATTGAGCTACTGGCCTGTCCTGTATCCAGCGTTCTTTTGTAACACACATTCAGTGCTGCTGGAGGCTTTGTAACCGATCACAGGGTGCGCCTGTCCACCAATTCGGTTGATCGACTAACCTTCATAAAGATGAATCAGTCTTGGATAACCACCAGATACCAAGCACCTGAAGCTGATGTAAGCAAATCATTTTTTTTGAAATGTCACATCCCTTCAAGACTGCCTATGCTGATGCTGAGTGACTATCCTGTTATGTTGACTGACTATCCTCTTCCTCAATGATCCTGCTGATAGCTTGGAAGAACATTTTTGGTTCTGTGCATCGCCACCAGTGGCTAAGGCCTAATTTTTCAGGCCCTGTTTAACAGGGGCATGTAATTACAATTTTTGATGCAATGCTTTGCAGCAGGGCTCAATCCTGCACTCCAACTAGAGTATCTGGGAAAAGTTGCAGTGTTGTGGCACCAGCACCAGTGCCTAAGGCCCAATTTTTCAGCCCCTGTTTAACAGGGGCATGTAATTACAATATTTAATGCAATGCTTTGCAGCAGGGCTCATTCCTGCACTTCAACTAGAGTATCTGGGAGAGGCTGCAGTGTCGTGGCACCAGCACCAGTGCCTAAGCCCCAATTTGGCATGTAATTACAATTTTTGATGCAATGCTTTGCAGCAGGGCTCATTCCTGCACTCCAACTAGAGTATCTGGGAGAGGTTGCAGTGTCATGGCACCAGCACCAGTGCCTAAGGACTAATTTTTCAGGCCCTGTTTAACAGGGGCATGTAATTACAATTTTTGATGCAATGCTTTGCAGCAGGGCTCAATCCTGCACTCCAACTAGAGTATCTGGGAGAGGTTGCAGTGTTGTGGCACCAGCACCAGTGCCTAAGGCCCAATTTTTCAGCCCCTGTTTAACAGGGGTGTGTAATTACAATTTTTAATGCAATACTTTGCAGCAGGGCTCATTCCTGCTCTTCAACTAAAGTTTCAACTAGGTGTTGCAGAGTTGTGGCACCAGTGCCTGAGGCCTAATTTTTCATCCCCTGTTTAACAGGGGCATGTATTTATATAGGCATACTATAGACACCCTCCAGGCACGATATTTAAAGGAATATTTCACTTTTTTTTCACTTTAAGCATCATTAAAATCAGTGCTCCCGAAAAAACTGCCGTTTAAAAAAAAAAATTTGCATTGATCCATGTCCCCTGGGGCAGGAGCCGGGTCCCCAAACCCTTTTTAGGACAATAACTTGCATATTAGCCTTTAAAATTAGCACTTTTGATTTTGAACGTTCGAGTCCCATAGACTTTAATGGGGTTCTAAAGTTTGTACGAATTTTTGGTCCGTTCGAAGGTTCTGGTGCGAACCGAACCAGGGGGTGTTCGGCTCATCCCTAATTGTGAGTATAATTCTTATTTTTTAATAAATCTAAGTACCAATGCGTTATTATGCTATGGTCCTCTTTTTATTTATATGGTCCTTGCCGTTATGAAATACGCAGATTGCTGAGTCCAAGGGTCCATATCTATCTTGAGGAAGTTGTGGTGTGTGTCTATTCCCCATGTGTAAAGATCGTGGCTGGGTTTATATGCATGTTATCTAAATTTTATCATCTGGTTAAAGGGCTTTTATATCGATGGGGGCACTTACTGTAGATTTGGAGCACAGCGGTGGTTGAATGAAGATTTTGGCATATTAAGTACCAATACGGTATCACGCTATGGTCCGCTTTTCAATTTACATGGTCCTTGCTGTTACGAAACACACGGATTGCTGAGTCCAAAGGGTCCATATCTACCTGGAGGAGGTTGTGGTGTGTGTCTATTCCCCATGTGTAAAGATCGTGGCTGGTTTTATATGAATGCTATCTAAATTTTATCATCTGGTAAGCGGCTTTTATATTGGTGGTGGCACTTACTATAGATGTGGAGCACAGCGGTGGTTGAATGAAGATTTTGGCATATTAAGAGACTGTTCACTTCAGTTTACTACCATCCCTATACTTATGAACTGAGAGAACTATAGTTTAGCTGTTGTTCATTTCAGCACAAACCATATATTGAGATCTCCATTGGATTGTATAGGATTCCCCCTTCCATTCCATGTTGGACATTTATCATTTGTACTGTGTTTATCCCACATTACTGCAGCCTATTGAGCTATTTATTTTCATTTTTTCAATTTATTATTTTGGTTGGTCAGTGCGTTTTTTCTTTGTACCATATTCTTTGAAATGTTCATGCAATTCCTTTTCCTTAAGAACAAATAAGAGAGAGGAGATCATCAAGACATAGTCTTGATACCAAATACTGATTTGTACATCATGATTGGTGATTTTGGTTTGGTATTGATTGCATAGAATAGCAATCATTTCTAGGGAGCAGTTCTGTAAGTTTTGCTCCCAAATCAGTTTAAGAGAGTCATTGATTTTTCTAATATTGGGAAAAATGTGTATTCTAAGCCCCCACGGGACAATTTTGTTTTCTGAGTATTGTTTATGCCAATCGATCCTTATTTTCTTCTCTAAAAGATGTTGTAATCTCAAAAATGATTTATCTAAGTCTGCCTCAGTAATATAAGAGGCATTCTTAGATAAATGTATATTGGCCATGAATCCCTCCCAGGCCTCTCCACAGAGGTCCGCCATAATGGAGCAATGTGACTCCGAACAGCAATTAATCAAAAGTATAATATATCAAAATCACACAGTATTAACAATTGAAAATATAAGAAAAAATATATGAAAGAGAATAAAAAAAATATATAAAAGTGGCACATAATTGTGAAGTGGAAGGAATATGATAAATGGTTTTCAAAATGTTTTACAAATAAATATCTGAAAAGTGTGGTGTGCATTTGTATATGGCCCCCTTCACTCTGATACCCCTAACTAAAATCCAGTGGAACCAATTGCCTTCAGAAGTCACCTGATTAGCAAATAGAGTCCACCTGTGTGTAATTTAATCTCAGTATAGATACAGCTGTTCTGTGAAGCCCTCAGAGGTTTGTTAGAGAAACATAGTGAACGAACAGCATCATGAAGGCCAAGGAACACACCAGACAGGTCAGGGATAAAGTTGTGGAGAAGTTTAAAGCAGGGTTAGGTTATAATAAATACCCCAAGCTTTGAACATCTCATGGAACACTGTTCAATCCATCATCCAAAAATTGAAAAAGTATGGCACAACTGCAAAACTACCAAGACATGACCGTCCATTTAAACAGGCCGGACAAGGAGAGCATTAATCAGAAAAGCAGCCAAAAGGCCCATGGTAACTCTGGAGGAGCTGCAGAGATCCACAGCGCAGGTGGGAGGATCTGCCCACAGGACAAATATTAGTCGTGCACTCGACAAATTTTGGCTTCATGGAAGAGTGGCAAGAAGAAAGCCATAAGAATTCCCATTTGAAGTTTGCAAGAAGCCATGTGGGGGACACAAAACGCTATGTTTGGTGGAAAATTAACACTGCACATCACCATGAAACATGGTGGTGGCAGCATCATGTTGTGGGGTTGCTTTTCTTCAGCAGGAACAGGGAAGCTGGTCAGAGTTGATGGGAAGATGGATGGAGCCAAATACAGGGCAATCTTAGAAGAAAACCTGTTAGAGTCTGTAAAAGACTTGAGACTGGGGTGGAGGTTTACCTTCCAGCAGGACAATGACCCTAAAGTAACAGCCAGGGCTACAATGGAATGGTTTAGATCGAAGCAAATTCATTTGTTAGAATGGCCCAGTCAAAGCCCAGACCTAAATCCAATTGAGAATCTGTGGCAAGACTTGAAAATTGCTGTTCACAGATGCTCTCCATCCAATCAAATATCACTCTC
This sequence comes from Lithobates pipiens, assembly GCF_037356315.1. Classification (NCBI taxonomy): domain Eukaryota; kingdom Metazoa; phylum Chordata; class Amphibia; order Anura; family Ranidae; genus Lithobates; species Lithobates pipiens. Next base: position 411,212,325 of record NW_027507764.1, on the reverse strand, counting down.
TAGCTGTGCAAAGCTGGTAGAGACATACCCAAAAAGACTTGCAGCTGTAAATGCAGTTAAAGATAGTTCTACAAAAGTATTGACTCAGGGGGGCTGAATACAAATGCACATCAGACTTTTCAGATCTTTATTTGTAAAAAATGTTGAAAACCATTTATAATTTTCCTTTCACTTCACAATTATGTCCCACTGTGTTGGTCTATCACATAAAATCCCAATAAAATACATTTATGCTTTTGGTTGTGGAAAATTTCAAGGGGTATGAATACCGCATACATAAGGTGAAAGTTGTCCAACAGTAAAAAGGGGCCAGCCAAGCAGGACAAATACGGGTAACCCAAAGGGGAAAAACCAAAGAGGAGGAGCAAAGGAAAGAGAAAAAAAGGGAAAGAAGAGAGAGAAGGAAGAGAGAACAAAAGAACTAGAGCATCCCAGGGACCAGGGGCAAAGGTGCATCAAATGTCCAACAATTGGGGGTCAAAACGTGAAGGGTAAGAATATGATATCCAAAGTTGCCAAACTCTAAGAAATTTGTCATGAGAGTCAAATTACACAGCTGTGTCAGGGCTGGCTTAGCCCTTCCTCCTCTGGGCTGGCCGCTCAGCTGTCGGCTAATTGCCAGCTCTATTCTCTTTCCACAGTTAGCAGCTGTTCCTGATGATGCTCGTCTGACCTGCCTATTTAAAGCCTTCCAGCTCTTTTCTTTGCCTTCGCGTTGGTCACATCACTAGGAACCATCTCCTGCTGTTTGTTTCAAGACTGGCTTGCTGACATGCCTCCTGGCTTCTATTCTGCTTGCAGTTGCTCTCCTTGGATCCCTGACATCTGGACTGGCTGATTAACCGATCTGGTTTATGAACTTTGGACTGGATGACTACCCGATCTGGCTACTGGACTCTGGCTATGCTTGACTACGCTTTTTCCTATTTACTTTTTTATTTTTATTAATAAACAAGTGTGATTTGATTGTATTTCTGTCTCTGTCTGTTTCATGGTTCCTGACAAGCTGTCAGTTTTTGGTTAATCATATTATCATCGATACGGCGCTTCAAAAGTAAGGACCAGGGACTTCCATGCCCTAGCGATAGTGAGCTTGGTCGCTGTAAACAAATGCGTAGTGAGTTTCCACTACAATGATGTAATTGGTTAATAAGGAGGATGTTGGGCACCTGCACAGCCTCCTTGTTTGTTCCTCCCCTGTTCCTCCATCAGCACTGGGGTCACATTAGCTGAGTGAGGCAGAGAAACTGAGAAAGAAAAGAAACATTGGAACACTAGTCAGTACCAGTGTGCAAAGGTGGGTTTGCTTTAGAACAGTGGACTTTAAACCGTGGGCCAGATGTGGCCCTTTGCTTGCTGCTTGCCTTTATCCTGCCCTTGGGGCACTATTTCTTCCACTGACATGAGGCACTAGCCCATCCACTGACACCAAAGATGCAGAACTATTCCTCTATCTGACACCAATGATGGGGCCCTATTCCTCCGACTGACATCAATGATGGAATTTTTTTACTCCCACTGATCACCCAGCCTATGGCATTGTTCATTCCCACCAATGCCAGGGCATTTTCTGCTCTCTTTGGCCCAAGTTCCGCCGGTCCTTTGTTTTGAAAGTTTGGAGACCCCTCCTTTAGAAGAATAAATCATCTCTAATGTTGGGTGTCCTACATGTGGGGATGTTGCTGCATTATATACTGTATATTATAGTATGTAAAACTATTAGTTTAGTTTTTAACTTTTTGAAGTGGGGTTCCTTGAGATTGTGTAGCATTTTAGCCACTTGCTGATCGCCCCCATAGCAGATTTTCTGCTACAGGACGGCCATACTGCGCGGGATCTCGTATATATATATATATATATATATATATATATATAATATATAAAATCATAGATCTATCTATCTATATATATATATATATATATATATATATATATATATAAAACACAGTGGGTCCCTTGGACCCGATGTCTGCCGGCGCCTGCTGATCCTCCGGCACACTGACAGAATGGCAGTCTGCCTATGTAAACAAGGCAGTGCAGAAGGCATGGATCTTGTGTTTCTGTAAAGCAGAAACACTGATCCATGTCTTCAACTAGTAAAAGCACTTTCCCCACTACACTGAAACATTAGATAGGCACAGAGTTAACCCTATAATTGTCCCTGATGTTAACCCCTCCCCTGCCTTTAGGACAGTGACAATGCATATTTTTAGCACTAATCACTGTAATAATGTCACTGGTCCCCCAAAAAGTGTAAAAAGTGTCAGTTAGGTGTCCGATTTGTCCGCCGCAATATCGCAGTCTCACTATAAGTCTCTGATTGCTGTCATTACTACTAAAAATAAATAAATAAAAATATTGCGTTGTTTGTAGACGCTGTAACTTATGCACAAAAACCAATCAATATACGCTTAAAAATATGTAGCATATGTACATATTGGCCTAAATTGATGAAGAAATTATATTTTTTCCATTTTTTGTTAGATGTGTTTTAGAGCAAAAAGTAAAAAATATTGTTTTTTTTTTTTTTTTAAATTATTGGTTGTTCTTTGTTTATAGCATAAAAATAAGAAACGATGGTGATCCAGTACCACCAAAAGAAAGCTCTATTTGTGCAGGTGCGTTACATCAGAGGGGAGCGGGGTCACCCATACGTCACTGGGGAACTCCATGGCTTCCCTCATCAGCGTCAGAGGGGGCGGGGTCAGGTGACGGGTGGCCCCACCCTCCTAATATAAGAAACGTCAGCACTGGGATCTCCGCAGTGTCTCCGCAGTGGAGACAGAAGACGGATGCATGTATGGACAGCGCTGGACTGAAAATCACCTGTCGCTGGATCAGATCAGCCATCGCTGAACCCCAGGGACACGATCATCCATCGCTGAATAGCAAGAGTGGATTACCACCGCTGGAATCATTTTTTTATTCTTTTTATTTTTAATAAAATAATTTTTCAAAAGTGTTTGTCTTATTTAACCATTTTTACACTTTCTTTGTGAAATGGTAGGGGTACTTTTGTACCCCCTTACCATTTCAAACAGGGGGCTGGATCTGGGGGTCCCCTTGTTAAAGGGGGCTTCCAGATTCTGATAAGCCCCCCGCCCGCAGACCCCCACAACCACCAGCCAGGGTTGTGGGGATGAGGCCCTTGTCCACATCAACATGGGGACATGGTGCTTTGAGGGATCACAGACCCCCAAAGCATCCTCCCAATGTTGAGGGCATGTGGCCTGGTACGGTTCAGGAGGGGGGCCGGTCTCTCGTCCCCTCCTCTTTTCCTGCGGCCTGCCAGGATGCGTGCTCGGATAAAGGGTCTGGTATGGATTTTTAGGGTGACCCCCAAGTCAATTTTTTTTTAATTTGACACGGGATTCCCCTTAATATCCATACCAGACCTGAAGGGCCTGGTAATTGAATTTAGGGGAACCCCCACGCTTTTAAATTTTTTTATTTTTTATCAATGAATGAATTGTCGGTGTTCTCTGTTTTACGGGAGCCGACAAGGGAAAGTGATTTTAAAAGACTTTTTTTCTTTGCGAAATGACACTTTGTGCAGGGACAGTTCTAAGCATGGGAAACATGCGCCCCTTCACAGGCATACTATAGACACCCCCCAGGTACGAAATTTAAAGGAATATTAGACTTTTATTGTTTCACTTTAATCATTATTAAAATCACTGCTCCTGAAAAAACTGCAGTTTTTAAAACTTTTTTTGCATTGATCCATGTCCCCAGGGGCAGGACCCAGGTCCCCAAACACTTTTTAGGACAGTAACTTGCATATTAACCTTTAAAATTAGCACTTTAGATTGTGAACGTTCGAGTCTCATAGACTTTAATAGGGTTCTAAAGTTCACACGAAGTTTAGGTCTGTTCGCAGGTTCTGGTGGGGGGTGTTTGGCTCATCCTTTTATATATATATATATATATATATATATATATATTTTTTTTTTTTTTTTTTTTTTTTCTTCTCTATTAGAAGGCTTGTGCTCCAAGTGGACAGCATCCCATGAGGAAGCCCAGATTGTGGCGAAACATGTTGGGAACGCCATCAAATCTGCTATATCCATAAGGATTGTACTTTATGTACTTCTTGTCAAATTGTTTTTAGACAATTTTTTAATCATTGTTTAAATAAAATGTATCTTTTTTAACCACTTGCCAACCAGCCGCCATCGTTATACAAGGATCTAGGGCTGCATGAGTGCTGCTGGCACTGGGGAGCTACAGTTTATTGAGGAAACCATGAATGCCAACACGTACTGTGATATAATGAAGCCAAGCATGATCCCCTCCCTTTGGAGACTAGGCTGCAAGGCAGTATTTCAACATCATATCTACCACAAACACAGCTCCAAGATGACAACTGCCTTTCTAAAGAAGCTGAGGGTAAAAGTAATGGAATGGCCAAGCATGTCTCCAGACCTAAATCCTATTGAGCATCTGTGGGGCATCCTCAAACGGAAGGTGAAGGAGCACAAGGTCTCTAACATTGTCATGGAGGACTCCTGTGGCAAACTGTGAAGCTCTGGTGAACTCCATGCCCAAGAGGGTTAAGGCAGTGCTGGAAAATAACGGTGGCCACACAAAATATTAACATGTTGGGCCCATTTTTGACATTTTTACTTAGGGGTGTACTCACTATTGTTGCCAGTTGTTTAGACATTAATGGCTGTGTGTTGAGTTATTTTGAGGGGATAGGAAAATTACACTGTTATACAAGCTGTACACTCACTAATTTTCATTGTAGCAAAGTGTTATTTCTTCAGTGTTGTCATATGAAAAGATATAATAAAATATTTACTAAAATGTGAGGGGTGTACTCACTTTTGTGAGATACTGTATATGTAAAGTGAGTCTGTTGAAAAAAAAAGCCCCTTGATCATATCAGCCACACTTTGCACACATCTGCTTGATCAACAATGTAAGTTTCTCCCTAAGATGGCATCTCTAATGTTGATCAGCTAGTCAGTTCAGAAAACTAGAGAAAAAAATAAATAAAACAGTCTGAAAGAATAAGAATGAAATATTTCATTTCATCGTAATTGCCATGTAAAGAAAAATGAAAAAAAAAGTGTTTTCCATTATGAAGGCCAATGCACCTTACCACTTTTTTTGTTTTAAGCAGTGTTAATTTAGTTGACGAAAAAATTTTTGTCATAATTTTCATCATAATTTTCGTCAGTGGCATGTTTCCAGTGATGATAATTAAACTAAAATTACCGTACATTTTCGTCAATTGACTATGTACTGGAGATTTTAGTCGACAAAATGTACTGCAGGTTTTAGTCAATTAAATATGACTAAAATTAAAACAATTCAGATGACTAAAATGCGACTAAAACTAAAATGGCATTTTAGTCAAAAGACTATGACTAAAACAAAATGAAAATTTGACGTCAAAATTAACACTGGTTTTAACAATGAGTATTTACTGTTTTTGTTTTAACAATGTGACCTCATTGTCTGAACTGGCAATTATTTCACTGTGGCAGATTATATTAAAGGCACAATAAGTGGCTGTCTGTGGCACCAGACTCAAAAGGGACCAATGAGGTTACTAAAAGAAGTTTGGTACCTCAGTTCTTTTTATAGCAAGTCAGTTTCAGCTTTGAAAGTCTTCTGACTTTATACTTTAGAAGAGACTCAATGGTAATCTTTATAGTTCTTTCAAGAAAGGTTATGGCGCTATTAAAACACACACCCCCACCCATTATACTCACCTCCACGAAACTACCAAGCTGCTCCTTTTTCTGTTGAAGCCAACACAAAATATTGAGTGTAGGCAGATCTCGGAAACCCTTTTATTATGGGGCAGTGTTTGAGTCTAGCAACTGACCACTAGACCCGAGCACTGCATCAAGGAAGGAGGTCACATTCTCCACCATACATAGAAGTACTGGGTATTTTGCAGCAGCAGCAATGGAAGAAGCTGCAGGGGAGTGCTGTGAAGGTGAGTATAACTGGGTCAATGGGTGAACTTACAGTAACCTGATAATTTTGCACTTACTGGGCAGGGTGACATTATCTGTAAAGTACATAAATGATCTCATACAATAAGTGTATATTAATCCTAAATGAGGAAATGTTGTTTTGCTATGATCCATTACAATCATAGGTATAATGAGCAACAAGATCACCATGTTTCAAATTCTGTAGACATTTTTACATTTTTTATGTTCATTGTATAATAGACATGTGCATTAATTTTCGTCCGAATGCATTTTTGTCCGAATTTCGGGTATCTTCATTATCGTTATAACAAACAATAACGAACATGCAGAATCCAAAAACCAAACGATCCGACATAAACAAATGCTTTATTTTTGTTTTCGTTGTGACAACAGGTCGATATAGATAGGAGATTCGACATGACTCTGACAATAGCAATCTCTGTCCATCGAACCTGTAGTCGAATGTGCCTAACCTTAGCTCTATTAGTCCAAGATTATTCTATATAGAAAGAAAGATTTGACATAGAATGAAAAGATTTGACATTATAGAGACAATAGCAAAAAAGGTTGAATGTGCCTTACCTAACTCTATTAGTCTAAGATTATTCGACATAGAGAGAAAAGATTTGACATAGAGAGAAAAGATTTGACATGAAGATTCGATGAAGCAGTCCTGCGAGTGGACATTTATGGTTAAATGCTCCGCCCATAGGCTATAGAAGAATTCTAATGTTGGTTGACTAGTAGTAATCATTAATAAATATAATTATTACAAGTGTCATACAACATTAGAATTCTACTATAGCTTGTAGGTGGGATATTCGACTGGAAATGTACGATTGCAGCGTCATACAGTTTAGCTACTCTTTCGAATCTTCTTAGAACATTCGACAGACACCATAAGCCTTCAACTACAGATTTGACCTTAATTATTTCAGATTTTCGGACTAATGCCTTTTTTAACTAAACAAAATAAATAAAAACAAATTCAGGGAGTACCGTATATACTCGAGTATAGGCCGACCCGAATATAAGCCGAGGCCCCCAATTTACCCCCAAAAAACTGGAAAACTTATTGACTCGTGTATAAGCCGAGGGTGAGACATGGCTGTCCATCCCTGTGTGTCCGTCCATCCCTGTGTGTGTGTCCGTCCATCCATCCCTGTGTGTGTGTCCATCCATCCATCCATCCATCCATCCCTGTGTGTCCGTCCATCCATCCCTGTGTGTGTATCCATCCATCCCTGTGTGTGTGTGTGTGTGTGTGTGTGTGTGTGTGTGTATTCATCCATCCATCCATCCCTGTGTGTGTGTGTGTGTGTGTGTGTGTATATCCATCCATCCATCCATCCATCCCTGTGTGTGTGTGTGTGTGTGTGTGTGTATCCATCCATCCATCCATCCATCCCTGTGTGTGTGTGTGTGTGTGTGTATCCATCCATCCATCCATCCATCCCTGTGTGTGTGTGTGTGTGTGTGTGTGTGTGTGTGTGTGTGTCCGTGCAGCCTTGTGTGTGTGTCCAGCCTACCTGTGTCCCAAGCCTCCGTCCCGAGCCGCCGTCGTCCCGAGCCTCCTCTGTCCCGTGCCTCCTCTGTCCCGTGCCTTCCGGTGTCCCGTGCCTCCTCTGTCCCGTGCCTCCTCCGTCCCGTGTCGTGCCGATGGATCGCCGCTCTTCTCGGCGGCCATTCTACGATTCAAAAGCTGCGCCTCCGTCCTCCGCCTGTGATAGGCGGAACACTCAATTTCCCAGCAGCCTGTGTTCCGCCTATCACGGACATCCTCTCATACTCGTCCGTAGTATGAGAATGAACGGATGTCCGTGATAGGCGGAACACTGACTGCTGGGAAATTCAGTGTTCCGCCTATCACAGGCGGAGGCGGAGAAGGAGGCGCGGCTTTTGAATTTTAATGTCCGCCGTCTGTCTGCTTGATACGCTGATCGAGCAGTCAGACAGCGGTGACTCGAGTATAAGCCGAGGGGGCACTTTCAGCCTCAAAAAAGAGGCTGAAAATCTCGGCTTATACTCGAGTATATACGGTAACTAAATTCCAAAACAAAATATTTCAGTGTGCACATGTCTATTATGTAATGACCTCTATGTACGATCCAAATAAATTGTCCAGGGGTCTATGAACTGGAAACAGCCTGGGTCCACTGTAAAACAAATCAGCTGTTCTTCTGTGGGGTTTCAAACTTGCCTTCAGATGCTGGAAGCTTTGTTCACACCTATGTGTTGTAAAGCATGTTAAGACACATTAAAGTGCATTTGACTTGCCATCCCATTTTTTTCAATGAGTATGGTTCACATATATGCAATTCATTATGGAGCATCATGGAAAATAATTCAGGTACATTTTATGATCTGTCAATGAGCATTGAGGAGTCCATAGAAGTCAATAGGAATGCATGAAAGCACAACACATTTGCTTTCATATTCTGAAAATGCACAGCCATTGAGACCTGAAGGGTCTGGTATGGATATTTGGGGGGAACCCCACGTCAAAAAAAAATTGACGCAAGGTTCCCCTTAATATCCATACCATACCTGAAGGGCCTGGTAATTGAATTTGGGGGGACCCCCACGCATTTTTTTTTTATCAATGACTTTTAATGACTGTTCCCTGTATTACCAGGAGCCGATAATTCATTATAGCCGCGAGGGCTTTTAAATTACTTTTTTTCCTTCAGAAATTACACTTTGTGCAGGGACAGTTCTAAGCACGGGAAACATGTCCCCCTTTACAGACATACTATACACACCCCACAGGTACGAAATTTAAAGGAATATTACACTTTTATTGTTTTGCTTTAAGCATTATTAAAATCACTGCCCCCCGAAAAAAACGGCCGTTTGAAAAAAAAAATCTTTGCATTGATACATGTCCCCTTGGACAGGACCCAGGTCCCCAAACACTTTTTATGACAATAACTTGCTTATAAGCCCAAATTAGCACTTTAGATTTTTCATGTTCGAGTCCAATAGACTTTAATGGTGTTCAGATATTCAAACGAATGTATTGCCCATTCGCATGTTCTGATGCAAACTGAACTGGGGGTGTTCGGCTCATCCCTACTAGGTACTGAGCACATCATTTGGAGAAACATACCAAAAAGGCATGACGGTGCAAGTTAAAAAATGCACGAAATCTGGAAGCACAGAGGTATGTAAATGTTTTTATTTTATGTCTTAGGTTTTTGTTATTACCATATTTCAGAATTAAAATAGCTAATTGTTAGCTTATTGTTGTAGCACCCTCCTAGGTAGGTGCTAGAGTGAGTGTACTATAGTTTTTTTTTGTTTCCTTGCCTAATAGAGAGGCAGTAGGTACAATTATGTGCTGTCTGCATAAAAGAGGCTGTGATTGTTTAGCAGAGACTGTTGTGGGAGCCGTGTGTTCTGGTGCTGCTCCTGCTGTCTTGAAGTCTTCACACTGGTCTAGCAGCTATGGGAAGTGACAGATAATGGGTGGAAACCTTGCAGTTGAAAGTATGAATATCCTTACAGCCCTAGCCAATTAGAAGGGGAGGTGACCCTAAGCATGCTGGGAGCCTGTATTTATATTTGATGAGTACATGGGCTCTGGGTCTTACTTACAGAGGCTGCCATGTGACCTCAGCTGGATGACCTGAGAGCCTGAAACATTGAAGCTGAAACGCATGGTTCTCCTGAGAGCTGACTGAGGGAGGATGTCCACAGGTCCCATCTGGTATCACGGAGGAAGGTGACCAGTGGCCAGGGTATTGTGCGTACAGACCCCCCTAAATTAATCCTATAGATTGGTGCTGCTAGAAGTCAGTTGCTGGGTGTAGGCTAAAGGGGACACCAGATGGTGTCTTGAAGAAGCAAGGTTCACTAAGTTCTTCCTACTACAAAGGGACTTTGCTCTATTCTGTAAAGTCTGCTGCATAGTTCTACTGACAGTCTGCTACACAGTTCTACTGAGAAAGCTGTCCTCACATGTGAATAATTAATTAGGAGTATCCTACTGAATCCCCTCTTCTATCCAAGTTCTTCAAATAAAAAATTAAATAAGAATGTCCATCACTTAGACTGGTTATCGGAGACAACGAGTGGAAGAGTATGTGCACCTGGCTGTGTCGAAAAATTTATTGAGACTGGCTACGGATTAAACAGTGGGAGGCCTGGGCAACCAAAAATTCAAGTGGCTTCTGTAGGGGTAGCGCTATATTGTTAATTATTACCATTAGTATTAGTAGTAAAGTAAAATTGGAACTTTTTTTCTCTTAATTTTAGGGATAAGGTCTGCATTTTGTTATGGGGAAAATTCCCCCCAATTCCTATTTAGGTATCCCATAAGAAGTAAAAACATCCCAAATTCCCAAACATATTCCGTCATTTTGCGCATTCAGAAGAACTGAAGTTGTAACCAAAATTGTATATTTTACAGGTCACTCCTCCAAATGCATTGATTGAAGCACCTTAATCAGTCATTGGAATACTTGACTCTACAGTATTTACTTTGATTTTACAATGTCATTACCCTAGAGGTGGTCATGGCTTTTCCTTCAAGTACCTTGATCATTTAAACTGTAAACATGGCAATTTGAAATGTTAGCTATTTGAAAAATATGACTTTTTATTATTATTACATTGAGATAAAACCACATTTTAGGAACCGTTCATGCAGTAATCCAGAATAATGCAAAGGCTTGGAAAAAAGAGTGAACAGCATTATGATTTTCTCACAACAGTATTGCCAATTCATTTGAAAATGCTTCGAAATAAGTCCTTCCAAAAGGGTAACTGATTTCTGGGTGAAGTTCTTTAATGGCAGGCTTCCAAGTTAAAGTTAAGCTCCAGTCAGCCAAAAAAAAAAAATCAGTAGTGTGTGACAGTTCCCAACCACCCCCTCCCAGGAAAGTAAGTTTTAAGTGCTTCTTTAGTCTAGTGGGAGTTTAATGTAGAGAAATTCTTACCTTATCCCTGGTTTTCCCAACAGCCAGCTCGATCTTCTGCTCCTGCAAAATGGGAAGGCCCTCAGTATCCTTTGTCATTGCACATGATGATGTCAGAAAGGATGCGTCTATATGAACAGTGATATAAGGAAAGACATTTGAATACATGCAGGAGCATAGGCCTATGAACCACTGCCACTTAATGGCTGCACGTTCACGTGCACATTGGCATCAGGCAGACTATTTAAACTGCATTCGTCCTCTTTGTACGTGCCGCTTGGTCTATTACGCTCCTGAGCATCTGTGCATCTGTTCTTGTGTTGATCCTCTGTTGCCGACTTCATCTGTACCTGACTCTGCCTGTACATCGCCTGTACCAACCCCTGGCTTGCCTCTGGACTACTCTTTTGCCTACTTCTTTGTATGATCTGCCTTGCTGTTACCGACCCCGGCCTGGTTCCTGACCACTCTGCTGCCTGCTGTCTGTACCTTGATCTGTCCAAACGTTGCTGACCTGGACTGCCCCCCCCCCCCATCTAGTCACACACAAAAAAAGTCCTTTTAAGAAAGAAAAAAAAAAGTCCTTTAAGTGCACAGTGTTCAGGCGCTGGACACAGTGCACTATGGGAAGCGTGATTGCAGATGAGACACTTCATTTGCGGGGTTTCTGTTGCTTTGTGGCGCTATGAAGTGGGCCTCTACACTCTCATAGGGTCATTCTTCTTTCTGTGTTTATGTTGCTTGGTACCGCCGTAGGACGTGGACGATGCTTTTCCTCCTGACGTCACTTCTGATTTCTCTGTGCCCGTGAGAAGCTAGAAGTGATGTTGCCACTGCTTGGATGGAATGTACAGTCGAGGGGGGGGCCTTGCAAAAGTATTAACCCCCCTTGGCTTTTTACCTATTTTGTTACATTACAGCCTTCAGTTCAATGTTTTTTTTAATCTGAATTATATGTGATGGATCAGAAAACAATAGTCTACATTGGAAAAGTAAAATTAGAAAAATATATACATAAAGCAATTTTTCAGAAATAAAAAACTGATAATTGGCATGTGCGTATGTATTCACCCCCCCGGGGTGCTGTTTATTTACAGGACAGTTTAGCCCTTTTCTCATCTGTGCACAGGGAATTGCTCCAGAAGTGCTGCGAAACATGCAGGTGGACCCAAACAAATCTGATACCATCAGCATTTTTTTGCAAAGCAGAGGCTTCCCCCATAGCAACTACATATGAACATTGTTCTGCATATCCAGCCTTATGGGTACAGAGGTTTTGGGGTACATAAGATGTATACACATCCTTAGCTGTTATCACAGTGTCATTTTTCATTTACCTGAGGTTTGTATGATATGCCTTGGGATTGATCTCTGTAGGACGTTCACACCAATAGAAAGCAGCAATATTGTTTTAAATTTTTTTCTGTTTGTGAGCAGAGTGCCTGGCTCTAGTCTAGATTGATTGATATCCATGTGATGAGTTTCTATTATAGTATTCAGAATTTCTTTTGCTGGGAGCTTTAAAGAGTGGGTAACTAAAACTGTATATTTTACAAGTCAGTCCTCCAAATGAATCTGTTGAGGCTTCATAATCAGTCATTTGAATACCTGACTCTAATTACGTTCCTTTTACAATGCCATTGCCCTAGAAGTGTTCATATTTTCCTTCAATGACCTTCATTTTTAAAACCATGTCGGTAAAGAAATCTCAATTTGAAATGTTAGATAATTAAAAAATTTGATTGTCTTTATTATTATTATTGGTAAATTGAGATAAAGCCCACATTTTAGCAGTTATTCATGCATTAATACAGTAAAATACAAAGGATTTGAAAAAAAAAAGAGCAGGCATCTAAACAATTCCCTCCAAAGGATTAAATGATTTCTAGGCGATTTTTCTTGACAGGCTTCCAAGATAAAACTGAAATCCAATCAGACAAAAAAATATAAGTAGTATGTGGAACTTCCTCAAGTACCACTCTACTGGGATCAACCCTCAATTAGGCCAGTGGAGATTTGACACTTAAGGACTACCCAGCACACACATACTGCAGTAGGGTGGCCCCCAAGCGCAAAATCACGTACAGTGCCTTGCAAAAGTATTCACCCCCTTGGCTTTTTATCTTTTTTGTTACATTACAGCCTTTAGTTCAATGAGTTTTTTTTTATCTGAATTATATGTGATGGATCAGAACACAATAGTCTAAGTTGGTGAAGTAAAATTAGAAAAAGACATACATAAAACTATTTTTGATATGATATGTGATGGATCAGAAAACAATAGTCTACATTGGAAAAGGAAAAATAAAATTAGAAAAATATATACATAAAGCAATTTTTCAGAAATAAAAAACTGATAATTGGCATGTGCATATATATTCACCCCCTTTGTTATGAAGCAACCAATTACCTTCAAAAGTCACATAATAAGTGAAATGATGTCCACCTGTGTGCAATCTAAGTGTCACATGATCTGTCATTACATATACACACCTCTTTGAAAGGCCCCAGAGGCTGCAACACCTAAGCAAGAGGCACCACTAACCAAACACTGCCATGAAGACCAAGAAACTCTCCAAACAGGTAAAGGACAATGTTGTTGAGAAGTAAAAGTCAGGTTTAGGTTATAAAAAAAATATCCAAATCTTTGATGATCCCTAGGAGCACCATCAAATCTATCATAACCAAATGGAAAGAACATGGCACGACAGCAAACCTGCCAAGAGACAGCCGCACACCAAAACTCATGGACTGGGCAAGGAGGGCATTAATCAGAGAGGCAGCACAGAGTCCTAAGGTAACCCTGGAGGAGCTGCAGAGTTCCAGAGCAGAGACTGGAGTATCTGTACATAGGACAACAATAAGCCGTACGCTCCATAGAGTTGGGCTTTATGGCAGAGTAGCCAGAAGAAAGCCATTACTTTCAGCAAAAAACAAAATAGCGGTTTTGAGTTTGCAAAAAGGCATGTGGGAGACTCCCAAAATGTATAGAGGAAGGTGCTCTGGTCTGATTAGTCTAAAATGTAACCTTTTGGCCATCAAAGAAAACGCTATGTCTGGTGCAAACCCAACACATCACCCATAGAACACCATTTTCAGCAGTCGGAACTGGGAAATTGGTCAGAGTTGAGGGAAAGATGGATGGTGCTAAATACAGGGATATTCTTGAGCAAAACCTGTACCACTCTGTGTGTGATTTGAGACTAGGACGGAGGTTCACCTTCCAGCAGGACAATGACCCAAAACACAATGCTAAAGCAACACTTGAGTGGTTTAAGGGGAAACATGTAAATGTGATGGAATGGCCTAGTCAAAGCCCAGACCTCAATCCAATGGAAACTCTGTGTTCAGATGTAAAGATTGCTGTTCACAAGCACAAACCATCCAACTTGAAGGAGCTGGAGCAGTTTTGCATGGAACAATGAGCAAAAATCCCAGTGGTTAGATGTGGCAAGCTCATAGAGACTTATCCAAAGCGACTTGGAGCTGTGATAGCCGCAAAAGGTGGTTCTACAAAGTATTAACTTTGGGGGTGAATGGATATGCACATTGATTTTTTCTGTTATTTTGTCCTATTTGTTGTTTGGTTCACAATAAAAAATGAATAAGAAAATCTTCCAAGTTGTGGGCATAATCTGTAAATTAAATGTTAATTCCAGGTTGTGAGGCAACATAACACGAAAAATGGCAAGGGGGTGAATACATTTGCAAGGCACTGTACCTGTGCATGATGCCTTTCTCTGGCTCCAGGGCACGTGCGCCGCTGTAGCCCCTCTCCCACTGTCATTGGACATAGCAGAAGCCAATCAGCGGGTCCGGCAGACACAATGTCCAGCGGGACAATCCACCGGGACTTGAATAGACAGCAAATAGAAAGAGCACTGCAGTGCAGTTCTTTTGTAATCTTTTTTTTTTCCAAATTTATTTTATTCAAAGGGTAGGGAGATATGTAGCAAAACAGAACATATAGGTAATACAATGAACCAATAGGCATACATATTAGATCAATACAATAACAAATGGTCTGTACAACATGCACATGTGAGACTTCGACCTACGGAACAGAAAAGCGATAACATCTGACCTCTCGGGCCCATCTAAGCCACTCCTTCCATAACTCCACCGTAAATAACCTATCCCATCATGGCATCCCCAGTTCCATATCGTAAAGACCAAATACCCTTACCAAAATGGTTCCAGAAACACTAATCAGCACCATAAATCCCACCCAGTTTTCAAACTTATATATAAAGAAGATGTTTTGGGCGTGGGGGAGACTCTAACGTTCCCTCCAGGCCCAAACCCTTAAACAAAAACAGAAAAAAAAAAAAAAAAGTATTAGAAAGAGAAACAAGAAATTGTTAGAAAATTAAACACAAGAATAGATGAGGTATAAGGTATATAAGGGGGGGGGGGAGAATAGAATGAGGGGTTGGGTCCAAGGGGTCCATGGAGGCAGACCTGTCCCTCTGTATCAAACATCAAATGCCAGGCTCCAAGATCTCCATGATGTTATGTACGTTCTATCAGTGGTTCATACCCGAGGAATATACTCCCCCATTCGGGGCATCCCCATCCAGGAGGGTCCTGCCCTCTCTTGAACATATAAATATATTCCATTTTGACCATGTCTTAATGAATTGCTCATTCTGTCCCCTGTACGTCAGAATTAAGTCTTCCATTCTCTTAATATCCTCTACCCTTCTCAACCACATACCAATTGTCGGTGGGTGGATGTTCTTCCAACGCAGTGGAATACATGCTTTGGCGGCATCCAATAGATGCCGAAGCAAGGAGGTCTGATATTTCTTGCGGGGCATATTCGTGGCATGAAGGAGGTAATAGGCAGGCCCCTCCGGAGGAGGAGTATCAGAAAACTTTGAGATCGTTTCCCCAACTGTCTTCCAGAACCGCTCCAAAAGTGGGCAGGACCAGAAGACGTGGAGAATCGTACCCTCTTCCCTCTGACATCTCCAACATCTGTCTGACGATGTCGGAAAAAGCCGGTGTAGCTTCGCCGGGGTATTATACCATCTGGTTAAAATTTTAAAATTGGTCTCCTGTGTTCTTGAGCAGATGGAGGATTTGTGTGTAAAATATAGAATATTTTGTTTTTGGCGTATCGAAAAACTACACCGCATATCCCTCTCCCAGGCCTCCAAACAGCTCGGACCCCTATCATCCGGTGCCTTGATCAATATGTGATATGTGACAGATAAGGCATGGGGCATGGCACCTCCTTCCGAGCAATAGACTTCATAGGGGGTCAAACTTCGATTGCAACTGTCGGGGGGAGTCAGGGACCTCAAAAAATGATTCAATTGAGTTGCTTTCCAAAAGTCTAATTTGTACAGGCCCTCCGGATCCATTAGGTCAATGGTAGTTGCCCATTTGCCCCCCTTAAAAAAGTGGGACGCCTGATAAATCCCAGACGTCCTGAGAGAACGGAACGCTGGCTCCGTGACCCCGGGGGAGAACTCCGGGGTCCCTAGAATTGGGCGAAGTGGAGAAGTCTGCGATACAAGCCCAGCACTCACAAAGAGAGACGCACAGATGCATGAGGTTATTCCTATAAGAGGGTGGTTTTTCACCCTGTTTGGTAATCTACTGTAGCACCAGGGAGCCCTATTCAGTGCCACCCCCGTTTGGGCTTGTTCCAGCTGGATCCACAGTTTGGTATCATAGTGTCTGTTCCAGTCTATCAGTCTAGTCAGGTGGGCGGCCTGATAATAGCTACAAAGATCTGGAATCGCTAAACCTCCCTGCTGTTTCGGTCGAGTCAACTGTCGGTAGTTAAGTCTCGGTCGTTTGTGAGCCCAAATAAAGTTAGATAATAACCTCCTGATCTGTAAAAAGTAGTGAGAGGGAATATTAACCGGCAACGCTTGCAGAAGATAAAGAAACTTAGGCAAGATGCACATCTTGATGATGTTGCATCTGCCCAGCCAGGAGTGCAGGCCTTTATTCCATTTAGCCAGCAGGGCACGAATTGTCGACAGTAATGAAGGGAAGTTTAAAGTATAAACTTGAGATATAGTTGGCGGAATATACGTTCCCAAATATTTCAGGGCCAAGGGGGTCCATTTGAATTTAAAATCCTGATGGAGCCTTCCTATAAGACCCTGGGAAAGACCTATGCCCATTGCCTCAGATTTATGGAAATTGATCTTCATATTAGAGATATCACCATACACCTTAAATTCCTGCATCAAATTGGGGAGAGAAATCGTTAGGTTAGTCAGGGAAAATAGCATGTCATCTGCATATGCAGCGATTTTGTATTGCCTATCTCCCACTGGAATCCCCATAATGTTAGAATTGGCTCGCACCTTACATAGAAAAGGCTCCAGCGACAGGGCGAAAAGGAGAGGGGACAACGGGCATCCCTGGCGAGTGCCATTATGTATTTCAAACGGTTCGGACAGAACTCCATTAACCCGAACCCGAGCTGTCGGTTTAGAGTAAATAGAGCCTATCCAATTCAGTAGCCTCTCGCCAAAGCCTACATGTCACAAAACATAAGTCATAAATCTCCAGTTCACCCTGTCGAAGGCCTTCTCCGCGTCTGTCCCCAGAAAAACACAGGGGGTCTTAATGTCGTTAGCTATATGTAAGAGGTTAAGCACCCTAACCGTATTATCTCGTGCTTCCCTGGTGGGCACAAAGCCCACCTGGTCTAGATGAATCAGTGACGGGAGATGGCCTTGTATTCTGGATGCCAATAATTTCGTAAATATCTTAAGGTCCGTGTTAAGTAGTAAGATTGGTCTATAACTACTGCACTGTGAAGGATCCTTTCCCTCCTTAGGGATTACCGTAATGTAAGCAAGCAGGGATTCGCTTGGGAATATCTGAGTTGTCCCCAGCGAATTGAAGAATTTAAGCATAAAATTCCCCAATACCGGTAGTAGCTTTTTATAGTATAGGGCCGTAAGCCCGTCTGGTCCCGGGGCCTTCCCTATCTTTGCCACCCCTACCACCGCCTGTAACTCCTGCTGGGTAACCGGTTCATCTAGTGCCCTACTTACCTCCTCTGACAGCTTGGGCATATCGGAGGCGGACAGATAATCTTCAATATGAGTGTGAGAGAGCTCGGGGGTCTGTATGTTATATAAGGACCTATAAAATTCTTTGAATTCCCCCGCTATTTCCCGCGGGAGGGTGACTTTCTGATTGTGGGGGGTCTTAATATGGGGGATATAACTCGCCAGTGCTTGATCTTTTAACGTTTGAGCTAGGATTCTACCGCACTTATTGCCGGACTCGTATGAGACTCGTCTGCATTTTTGTAATGCTGCCTTAGCTTGAGATTGCATTAAGTCGGTAATTTTATTCCGCAGAAATCTAATTTCCGTTTCACCTGCTATAGTCTGAATATGCTTATGCCTAGCCTCGGCTAGGTGCAGGTCGCTTAATAGTGCTTTCACCCGTGCCATACGTATCTTTTTGATACGCGACCCATGCTTAATCAGAACCCCCCGAATAACCGCCTTATGTGCCTCCCACACTATTCCTGGACTACTGTCAGGGGTGTCATTAATGACAAAATATTGATCTACTTCCCTTACTACATCCTGGAGCACCTCCTTATCCTGCAACAAACTTTCATTCAACTTCCACGTCCGTGTCTTGGCAGTAACACCGTCCATTAGGGAATAAGATATTAAAATGGGGGCATGGTCTGACCACGTGATTGGTTCAATAGAGGCGTCTCTGAGAGCATGCAAGTAGTCGTGAGGGATAAAAAAGTAGTCAATTCTTGAATACTGTCTATGAGACAGAGAATAGAATGTATAATCTCTCTCTGACGGGTGGAGTAGCCTCCACGCATCAATCAGCTGTGCCCTATGTATAGAACGTGCAATGCGATGTCTGACACTTGGGGTAATAGAAGAGTGTCCGGAGGATGTATCCTCCATAGGTATCAACGGTATATTAAAATCTCCTCCTACTATCAATTGGCCTGAAATGAACATCTGTAAAGTAGTCAGCATCTTGGAAATAAAATGATCTTGGCTAGAATTAGGTGCGTATATGTTTGCAAACGTAACAGCTACTCCCCCAATTAAGCCCTTAAGGAACAGAGATCTACCTTCCTGATCCATTTTTACTTCTGAACATTTACAGGGAACATGTCGAGCAATTAAAATAGAAACACCCCTGGACTTCGAAGTCCCATTGGTGCAATGATACACAGTCGGGTAGGAGTTGCTCCGCCAGAAAGGCAGGCTCCCACTTCGGAAATGAGTCTCTTGGATCAAAGCTAGGTCTACCTTAAACCGGTAAGTTCTTTTGTAATCTATCTCCTGCTGACAGCACCATTGTGGTCTATAGCCTCTGCCTGCAGGGTATCAGCTGTGCCAAGAAATACCAGTCATTGGGGTACCACATGCATGCATAAACACATGACTGCACCACAGAGAGCAGTGGGTGCAGAGAAAAGTTGGCAGCAAAAGACATGCACTCCTCCTCCTCAAGGGAGGTGCTGCTAATGCATTACTTTCCACCTTCTTCCCAAGGGCACATAGCAGCCATTTTTTAAGGACTTTTAATGCTCCATTTTCCATCTCTTTTTCCTCCTCCAAGGTGTATAGCAGCTATTTTTTATTAAAGGCTGCTAATATGTCCTTTCCCCCCTCTTCCTGCTTCTCTTTACTCAAGCCCAATTAAATGATATGCAATAGAGTAAAGCAAATCAAAGAAGAGATGTATTTTATTGAAGACTTTAAATCAAAGAATGTATTCAGTATTGAACTGAAGAAGAAAAATTACACAGTGGGGTTGATTTACTAAAAATGGAGAGTGCAAAATCCAGTGCAAATGTGCATTGTAGCCAATAAGCTTCTAACTTCAGTTTGCTGAATTAAGCTTTGACAAAAAAACCTGGAAGCTGATTGGTTTCTATGAAGAGCTGGACCAGATATTGAACACTACAGTTTTAGTAAATCAACCCAGTGCATCAATCTAAATGTGGATCATTTAATTGCAGTCATCAAGGCAATTAAAGTGCTAAAAGGTCAGCTGAAATGGAAACTGCTAGAAAGCAGCAGTATAGAAGAAGCCAATGAATATATTAAGACAGTCCATAGTTTATTTCCTCAAAGCAAAAAAACAAAAAATATAAAACCCGACTGGCAGAGATTATGGCATTGGCTAAATGGAATACCTTCTTGAAAGTGAGATACAGGAGAAAGATATGTCTCTAATTGGTTAAAAGGCCATTTCTGTAAAAAAAAAAAAAAAAGATTGCATCCCAGGTGGTATCTTCATGTTGGAGAGGATGCAAATCCTTAAAATGGCCGGGGTACAAAATTTAAGCATACAGACCAGATCTTCACCAGAGCACCCTGCAAGGAGTAATGTTTTTTCTAATGGGTGTACCGGATTTTGGCCCTCAGAAACACTTGTGCAGATATCAGCTGACCAGGATTAGAACCATAGCATGGTGCACAGTTGACAATATCAGAAACATGGTCAGACTATAGGTCGGGAGTGCAGAGAACAAGCATAGTGAGATACAAGCAGACACGGAGGTACAGGAATACAATAAATAACTTGGAATGGAGTCTAGGGCCAGAAAATGAACCTCATGCTCAGTCAACAGATGTTAGTCTGTGAACAGGTAAAAAGTGATCTTGACGGACTCATGCTACAGTTGCGATGAGAAAACGTAGGTGAGTTCTGGCAATGCCTAGGCCTCCTAGCCCTGAAACCATGCTGTAAAAGAAACAAGCTAGTAGAACCACAAGTAGCAGATCTGCTTTGCTGTTGATCTGTGACAAAGATTAGATCTTATTAAAGATGTGAGAGGCCAACAGTCTTTTAAACAAGATAGAAAGAACAACCTGTCCTTTAATAATGCTAAGAGCCAAACACTGGTCCAGACCCTGCCATTTTCCCACCCAATAGTACTATTTTGTTATGTCTTCATTTTTTTACAGCATTTACAGATTAGCATTTTTTAGGCTGGGTTCACACTGGTACAACACAACAGTCGTATGACTTTGAATTCCACTTTGCCCTGCGACTTCCATCCGACTTCAATGAATGGGGATCCAACTTTGATCTCGATATTGCAGGCACTTTATGTCTGGTATGAATCTTTAGGGGGAACTCCATGCCAAATAAAAAAAAACAGCATGGGTTCCCCCTCTAAGAGCATACCAGGCCCTTTGGTCTGGTATGGATTTTAAGGGGAAACCCCACACCGAAGAAACGGTGTGGGAGTCCCCCCAAATTCCATACCACACTCTTTTACAAGCACACAGCCTGGCAGGGCAGGGAAGGGGGTGGAGAAGAGTGAGCACCCCCCTCCTAAACCGTACCAGGCTGCATGCCCTCAACATGGGGGGGTGGGTGCTTTGGAGCAGGGGGGCCCTGCACCCCCCACCCAAAAGCACCTTGCCCCATGTTGGTGAGGACAAGGGCCTCTTCCCAACAACCCTGGCCATTGGTTGTTGGGGTCTGCGAGTGGCTTATCACTTCTGATTTCTTCTCCCCTCTCCGGGTCTTCTCCCTGTGTCTGCTGTCTTCTGCCTCTGCTGGGTCTTCTTTACTGTCTTCTGCCTCTACTGGGTCTCCTCCGCTCTCTTCTTGCTCTTTTGCCTGGTCTTCTCTGCTGTCTTCTCCCTCTGTTCTTCTTTCGATGTTGACTCAACGCTCTCTCTTGCTCTAATGCTGGGAGCGCAGTGTGCCACTACTTATATTAGCATGGAGCAGGGGTCACCGATTGACGTCATTCGGAGGCCATGCTGCTTATGACGTCACCGCCCATCATTACCTGGGTGGTGACGTCATAGGGCCTCCATTGTTGGGGGCATGCAGCCTGGTATGGTTCAGGAAGGGGAGGGTGCGATCACTTATCCTCAACTCCTTTCCTGACCTGCGTCCTCGGATAAGGGTCTGGTATGGATTTTGGGGGAATCCCCACGCTGTTTTTTCAGCATAGAGGAAAGGTCCATAAAGACATGGATGAGCGAGTTTGGGATGGAGGAACTTGACTGGCCTGCACATTGTCCTGACCTTCACCTGATAAAACACTTTTGGGATGAATTAGAATGGAGACTGTGAGTCATGCCATCTCATTCAACATCAGTGTCTGACCTTACAAATGCATTTCTGGAAGAACGGTCAAACATTCCCATAGACACACTCCTAAACCATGTGGACAGCTTTCCCAGAAAAGTTGAAGCTGTTATAGCTGAAAAGGGTGGGACAAGTCAATATTGAACCCTACGGACTAAGACTGGGATGCCATTAACTTTCATGTCGGTGTAAAAGCAGGTGTGACATTAATTTTGGTACTATGGTGTATTTCACTCAAACCTAATGGAATATCTGATCTAAACAGGGTTGATGTGGATGGCAAAGCAAAAGGTCTTCTGTCCAGCTTACTTTGTGGTGACAATCATATGAAGGTGAAGCAGATCGAAGCACATGAATATTTTCTGATTGCCAAAGCAGACATTACTCTCTTGCCTGTCAAAGAGTTTAATGAGAATGCACCAGCTGACTTTGCATAACAATCCAATGCTTGTGGCATGATGATCATTTTTGTTGTGAAAAATAAAAAAATATTTTATCTGTTTATGAAGCTCATTGTGTTAGGCCGCGTACACACGCGGGGACTGTTCGCTCAACTTTGTCCGCTGAACAGTGTTTCGGCGGACAGTCCGCTCGTGTGTGGGCTTTCAGCGGACAGTTTCAGCGGACAGTCTGACGAACAAAGTTTTTCGGAAATTCCGAAAAACTGTCCGCTGAAACTTGGTTTGAGCGGACAGTCCGCCCGTGTGTAGGCTTGTTCGTCAAACTAAGTCTCGCGCATGCTCAGAAAGAATTTACACGCCGGAGGTTGCATTGCAGTGTATAGGACGTCGTTTTCTAGTCCCGTCGTACGTGCCGTTCACGTCATTGCGCACGGTTTCAGCGGACTGTTCGTTCGTCGTGTGTGGGCAAGTCCGTCCATGCTAATTTTGAGCGGACTGTCCACTGAAACTGTTTGACGGACAAAGTTGAGCGAACAGTCCCCGCGTGTGTACGTGGTCTAACAGCTGGTGATACTTATATAAAGGTCCTTGTTTGGGCATTTTGTGTTATGGGTTGAAGGTTCTCTGCCCCCGTTGCCAACCATCTCCTATCTGCCAATCACACTGTCACATGCTGATGAACATTGCCCAGGAAAATTACACGGCTTTTGCTAATGAAAAGGCCTTTTAATAAAAAATGTCAGCCAGCAACAATTAGGAAATATGCCTTATGAACCAACATGTGTAGCCTGTGAGGGAAGTGCAAAAAATAGAGAATTTGCCCTTTTAAAGACTCACATTCAGCCTGTTATAACTGTAGTCATCATTGCCTCCCACCATACAAAACATAATAAATATACAGCATTTTGGTATTAAATGGGCATTTAGTAAAGGTTGTTAACTGATCATTGTTGTTTTAACTAAAAGAGTATCTTATCCTATTAAGAAACAAC
This sequence comes from Lithobates pipiens, assembly GCF_037356315.1. NCBI lineage: Eukaryota > Metazoa > Chordata > Amphibia > Anura > Ranidae > Lithobates > Lithobates pipiens. Next base: position 411,188,974 of record NW_027507764.1, on the reverse strand, counting down.
AAAAACTGGAGTTTCGATTTATGAAGGGTAGAGAAACAAGGGATAACATAATTAAGACATGTACACTGATGGAATACACTCAGAGAACTGCCATCCCAGCCTGCCTATTGGCTATAGAAGCCGAAAAGGCATTTGATAGGGTGGGTTGGCAGTTCTTGGAGGGAGTATTGAGGCAAATAGGAATGGGAAGTAAAATGTTGGGTAGGATTGTGGCATTGTATAGGAATTCAAGAGCCAAAATAAGAACTAATGGGATGTTGTCAGAATATATAGAAATATGAAATGGGACTAGACAGGGGTGTCCCCTATCACCACTTTTATATGTTATGATAATGGAACACCTTATGGAAGCTATAAGGGGAAATAAGAATATTAGAGGGATAAAGGTTAATGGTAAAGAATACAAGATGGCTGCTTATGCAGACGATCTGTTGCTATATATAACTAATCCAATAATTACAATACCAAATATAATAAAAGAATTGGAAAGATTTGGGGAAGTGAGTAACTTTAAAGTAAATTATGATAAATCTGAATTAATGAACATCACACTGGAAGAAAGAATGCAAAAGGTAATTCAAAAGGATTTCCCATTTAAATGGAAGCAAGATGCGATTAAATACCTTGGAATATACATTCCAAGAGACTTGAGGCTTTTACAGGAAATGAACTATAATGCGACAATTTTTAAGGTAAAAAAACTCTTAGAAAAATATGATAAAATAACATATTCCTGGATAGGGAAAATAAATATTGTAAAAATGGTGATACTACCGATTATGTTATATATTTTTCAGACTGTCCCTATAGTGCCTTTAAGGAAAAATATGAAAGATCTAAGGGAAGCGGTAGAGAGTTTTATATCACATAAGACCCCTAGAATAGGAAGAGATGTATTAATAAGAACAAAACAAAACGGAGGACTGGCAATGCCGGATTTTGATAAATATCTCCAAGCAGCTTTATTAACCACTTGAGATCCGCGCTATAGCCAAATGACGGCTACAGCGCGGATCTCCTTTTCCGGGACTACATCTATTGACGTCGTCCCGTGCACGAGCGGCCTGCGCGCCCCCTGTGATCGGCGAGTCCATGAGACTCGCCTGATCACCGTTCCGTGCAAGGGGTCGATCCCGACCCCTTATCACGTGATCAGCTGTCAGCCAATGACAGCTGATCATGTGATATAACGGAGCTGGTAATCGGCTATTATTCCTCCTCGCGCTGTCAGCGCGAGGAGAAAAAAAAAGCCGATCACCGGCGGCCGTGATCGGGACATCAGTCCCGATCACGGCCAGCCCTGCTAGTGCCCACCTGCCCCCTGCCAGTGCCCACCTGCCCCCTGCAGTGCCACATGTATTAAAAGTAAGTGCCCCTGTCAGTGCCACCCAGCAGTGCCCATAGTGCCACCCAGCAGTGCCCATAGTGCCACCCAGCAGTGCCACCCACAGTGCCACCCAGCAGTGCCACCCAGCAGTGCCCACAATCTGCCTCAAAGGTGCTGCACCCCAGTGCCACATATCCGTGCCCATCAGTGTCATCTACCAGTGCCCAGCAGTGCCGCCCATCAGTGCCCAGCAGTGCCACCTATCAGAGCCACCTATCAGTGCCACCTATCAGTGCCCATCAGTCCCATCTATCAGTGGTACCTATCAGTGCCCATCCGTGCCACCCATCCGTGCCACCCATCCGTGCCATCTTATCTGTGCCCATCTTTGCCCATCAGTGCCGCCTTATCTGTGCCCATCGGTGCCGCCTTATCTGTGCCTATTAGTGCCGCCTTAACTATGTCTATCAGTGCCCACCAGTGCAGCCTATCAGTGCCCACCAATGCAGCCTATCAGTGCCCACCAATGCAGCCCATCAGTGCCCACCAGTGCAGCCTATCAGTGCCGCCTAATCAGCGCACTTCAATGAAGGAGAAAAATGACCCGTTTGCAAAATTTTCTTTTTTTTTTTTTTTTTTTGCATCTTTTTTTGTTTGTTTAGCAAAAAATAAAACTCTGAGCTGTAACTAAATACCACCAAAAGAAAGCTCTATTTGTGGGAAAAAAATGAAAAATATTTCATTTGGGTACAGTGTTGTATGCCCACGCAATTGTCATTCAAAGTGCATCAGCGCTGAAAGCTGAAAATTGATCTGGGACTGAGGGGGGTTTAAATGCCCAGTAAGCAAGTGGTTAATGAGAATCATAGATTGGCAGCACAATGAAAAAAATAAACAATGGGTAAAACTAGAAGAAGACATTATAGAGGTTAGAATAAAATATCTGCCCTGGATAAAACCTAATTTAAGGTCGGAAGAAAAGGAGTTACCTATCTTTGTAAAAACAACATTAAAAACTTGGCAGGATATAATAAAAAAAGGAAATCTATCCTCTTTAATTGGCCCTATGACTCCATTATTTGCTAATCCCGAATTTAGGCCAGCCTTAAATAGTAAAACATTTCTTAAATGGAATGAGGATGAGCATGAGAGAATTACACAAATCTTGATTGATGGAAAAATACCATCGCTTCAGGAAATGGGACACGAATATAAAAATAAGTGGCTACAATATTGTCAGTTAAAAACGTATTTAGATCCAATAGTGATAATGATTAACAGACCATTAACCATATTTGAACAAATGGCAACAAATAAAGATAAGGCGAATAAAAAACTATCTAAGATCTATAATTTATTACTCCCTTATGGTGACATAAAAAAAAATAATAGGGGTAAAAAAATGGGAGGAGGAAATAGGGAAAGAGATGACGGAGAAAGAATGGGAAGCGATATTTGTAAGAATGCATAAAATACCTGTAGCAATTAAATATCAGGAAAAAAATTATAAAGTAGCAACAAGATGGTATAGAAGTCCAGTAGTTATGAATAGAATAAATAAAAGGAACTCTGAAACCTGTTGGAGATGTAAAATAGAAAAGGGAACTCTAGAACATATATGGTTTAGCTGTTATAAGATAAGAGTTTTTTGGGGTAAGATTATGAAAATATATCAGCAGGTGACAGGTATAGGGATAACGCTGGATATAAATGTAGTTTTATTTTCACATACAACCAAATCAATAACACAGAAGGAGATGGAGTTTTTACATTGTATGACCACAGTTGCAAAAGTCGTAATAGCTCAAAAATGGAAAAAGGAAATAGCGCCATCAATATTAGAGTGGAAATATGAAATGAGTGAAATATATTATTTGGAGAAACAAATAAGAGCAGAAGGATATGTGGGGAATCAGATCTCAAAGTATTGGAAAAAATGGGAGGAGTTTAGCACCTCGGGGAAGCTGAAAGATTTTCTGTAAGTGTTGGATGTTGGGGGATGTTGGGGAATGTAGGGGGGGGATGGGGTGGGTAGGGGGGGAATTGTTTGCTTCTTTTTTTTTTTTTCTTTGGGAAGTTTTTTATGTCAAGTATGTTGGTAATTTGTCGGGAGTTTTAAGTTATGTTGTAATGGATGGAAGTTTTGTATATATGAAAAGATAAAATAAAATAAAGAAATATTTAAAACTAAACTGGAGTTTCGGACTTTTTGGTGTTTTTTCTTTTTTTGCCAAAACTCCTAAATTCAACTCCATAAAAGCCTATGGGGATTATTTACAAAAGGAAAATCCAGTCTGCACTGCTAGTGCTCTTGAAAGTCCACTTAAAGTGCACTTGGAAGTAAAGTCACTGTAGATCTGAGGGGGACATGCAAGGAAAATAAAAACCAGCATTTTAGCTTGCACATGATTGGATGATAAAATCAGCAGAGCTTCCACTCATTTCAGATCGATCCCTTAGATTTAGAGCGACTGCACTTACAAGAGCACTTTCAGTGCACTTTCAAGTGCACTTGCAGTACAAACTGGATTTGCCTTTTGTAAATAAACCCCTATGAGTCCATGTACACATAGGCTTTCATCAGAGTTTAGGAGCTTTTGCAGTTAGGTGAGGTTCAATCTCCCTCTCCTAAACGTGGAAGAATCGCATCCAGGATAAAAACATTTTGACGGCGGCTGCAGGAAAACTCTAAATGTGACAAAACCACATTTTGCAATTTCCTGCGTTAGTGAAAATGACGGCCAAGTGTACATGAATCCTTAGATGTAGTGGCTGCACTGTTTTTTTTTTTGTTCGTTTATGTTCGCCAGGAAATCTTGCTAGTAACACACTTCCTGTTCTAAGGTGACAACGTGACAACATTCACCCACTATACTAACTATGGAGGAGCATGGTTGTCTCCCTCAGATAGGAAGTGTGTTCGGACTACAAAACAGCAGCCCCTCTCATCATCTCTATAACATAGATGTTCACAGAAGAAAGCCAGGCAGGGTTGATATAATTGTTTGCCATTGTTTGATTCCTGGCAGAATTAACAGATTTTTTTTGGTCTTATTGAACAGAAATAATAAACAATAGAAAGCAAGTAAGAGTTGTTTTTTGTTAGACCCCTTTCACACTGAGGCATTTTTCACACACTTTTGGGATAAAAATAGCACCTGTAGAGTACCTGAAAAATGGCTGTCCTGCAGTCTCAGTGTGAAAGCCTGAGTGCTTTCACACTGACGCAATGCGCTGGCAAGAGGTAAAAAAAAACTCCTGCAAGCAGCATCTTTGGAGGGGTAAAGGAACGGTGTATACACCACTTCTTAAGCGCCCCTGCCCATTAAAAATGAATGGGCAGCGCTGCTAAACTGCCGGCAAAGCTCCGCTGCAGTGGCGCTTTGCAGGTCGTTTTAACCCATTTTCGGCCACTAGTGGGGATTAAAAGCATCACGCTAGCGGACAAAAACCTCCGCTGGTTTTTAGCGGCCCTTTACCACCGCCTCGGTGTGAAAGGGGCCTAAGGTTTAACATACACACAACAAAGTTGTTCTTTATTCTGTCCAAGACATATAAAACACAAAAAAGAAAAGGATCATGTTTGTTTGTTTGTTTTTTTTACAAATGAAAAGCAATAGGGAAGTACTGTTTCCTTCTGTCATATTGTTGCATCCTTTAACTTCATATTTAGTAGACCTCATTGTTTACTCATCCATGCCTTCATTACACCATTCAGTAAGTGCTCAGACTGCTGGAATAGGGTCATTACGTTTTCATCTCATTCGTGCATTGCTTATAGTCTCTGTATACCTTTGCTGTCTGATTTTCAAAAACCCACTTAAAAGCAAAGTATTGGTTTCCTTTTTTTGCTTACATCTATTCTATGTGAGCTGCTGATATCTAAAAATCTTTTCAGCCCTCTCAGAAGTGCTCCCATTCTGTAATGCCGTGTACACACGACCAGACTTTTCAACAGCAAAAGGTCAGACAGAACGAATCTGCCGGACAATTCGATCATATGTGGGCTTCATCTGACCTTTGCTGTCGAAAAATCAGACGGACTTTAGATTTAGAACATGTTTCAAATCTTTCCAATGGACTCGAGTCCGGTCGAAAATCCGTTCGTCTGTATTCTAGCCCAACGGATGAAAACCAACGCTAGGGCAGCTATTGGCTATGAACTTCCTTATTCTAGTCGTACGTCATCACGTTTGCATCCGTCAGACTTTGGTGTGATAGTGTGTGGCCAAGTCCGTTCATTCGGAAAGTCAGTCGGAACTCCGCTGAAAAGTCAGTCGGGAAGACCGTCGGACCTAGTCTGCGGGAAAGTCCGGTCGTGTGTACACGGCATTAAGATTTAAATCAAGCTAAATACCTGTGGGAGGGTCTACAGACTTTCATACAGTGTAATACTGAAAATGGTCTGGCTCTGGAGTCTGGATCCACCCACTTCCCTGTCATTTTGCATGATTGATGTCCTCTCTCTGCTCTCTGTGTTCTGTGTGTGTTCTGCACCCTGTCTGTGTTCTGCATCTTGTCTGCGTTCTGCACCCTGTCTGTGTTCTGTCTGCACCATGTCTGTGGTCTGTCTGCACCCTGTCTGTGTTCTGTCTGTGTTCTGCACCCTGTCTGTGTTCTTTCTGTGTTCTGCACCCTGTCTGTGTTCTGTCTGCACCCTGTCTGAGGTCTGTCTGCACCCTGTCTGTGGTCTGCCTGCACCCTGTCTGTGGTCTGTGTTTTGTCTGCACCCTGTCTGTGTTTTATCTGCACCCTATCTGTGTTATGTCTGTGTTCTGCACCCTGTCTGTGTTCTGCCTGCAACCTGTCTGTGTTCTGCACCCTGTCTGTGTTCTGTCTGCAACCTGTCTGAGGTCTGTATGCACCCTGACTGTGGTCTGTCTGCACCCTGTCTGTGTTCTGTCTGTGTTCTGCACCCTGTCTGTGTTCTGTCTGCACACTGTCTGAGGTCTGTTTGCACCCTGTCTGTGGTTTGTCTGCACCCTATCTGTATTATGTCTGTGTTCTGCACCCTGTCTGTGTTCTGTCTTCACCCTGTCTGAGGTCTGTCTGCACCCTGTCTGTGGTCTGCCTGCACCCTATCTGTGTTATGTCTGTGTTCTGTCTGCAACATGTCTGTATTCTGCACCCTGTCTGAGGTCTGTCTGCACCCTGTCTGTGTTCTGTCTGCACCCTGTCTGTGGTCTGTCTGCACCCTGTCTGTGTTCTGTCTGCACCCTGTCTGTGTTCTGACTGCACCCTGTCTGTGGTCTGTCTGCACATTGTCTGTGGTCTGTCTGCACCCTGTCTGTGTTATGTCTGTGTTCTGCAGCCTGTCTGTGTTCTGTCTGCACCCTGTCTGTGTTCTATCTGTGTTCTGCACCCTGTCTGTGTTCTATCTGTGTTCTGCACCCTGTCTGTGTTCTGTCTGCAGCATGTCTGTGGTCTGTCTGCACCCTGTCTGTGTTCTGTCTGTGTTCTGCACCCTGTCTGTGTTATTTCTATGTTCTGCACCCTGTCTGTGGTCTGTCTGCACCCTGTCTGTGGTCTGTGTTTTGTCTGAACCCTGTCTGTGTTTTATCTGCACCCTGTCTGTGTTTTGCACCCTGTCTGAGGTCTGTCTGCACCCTGTCTGTGGTCTGTCTGCACCCTGTCTGTGTTATGTCTGTGTTCTGCACCCTGTCTGAGGTCTGTCTGCACCCTGTCTGAGGTCTGTCTGCACCCTGTCTGTGGTCTGTCTGCACCCTATCTGTGCTATGTCTGTGTCCGGCACCCTGTCTGTGTTCTGTCTGCACCCTGTCTGTGTTCTGCACCCTGTCTGTGTTCTGTCTGCACCCTGTCTGAGGTCTGTCTGCACCCTGTCTGTGGTCTGTCTACACCCTGTCTGTGGTCTGTGTTTTATCTGCACCCTATCTGTGTTATGTCTGTGTTCTGCACCCTGTCTGTGTTCTGTCTGCAACATGTCTGTGTTCTGCACCCTGTCTGTGTTCTGTCTGCACCCTGTCTGTGTTCTATCTGCACCCTGTTTGTGGTCTGTCTGCACCCTGTCTGTGGTCTGTCTGTGTTCTGCACCCTGTCTGTGTTCTGTCTGCACCCTGTCTTTGTTCTGTCTGCACCCTGTCTGTGTTCTGACTGCACCCTGTCTGTGGTCTGTCTGCACATTGTCTGTGGTCTGTCTGCACCCTGTCTGTGTTATGTCTGTGTTCTGCAGCCTGTCTGTGTTCTGTCTGCACCCTGTCTGTGTTCTATCTGTGTTCTGCACCCTGTCTGTGTTCTATCTGTGTTCTGCACCCTGTCTGTGTTCTGTCTGCAGCATGTCTGTGGTCTGTCTGCACCCTGTCTGTGTTCTGTCTGTGTTCTGCACCCTGTCTGTGTTATTTCTATGTTCTGCACCCTGTCTGTGGTCTGTCTGCACCCTGTCTGTGGTCTGTGTTTTGTCTGCACCCTGTCTGTGTTTTATCTGCACCCTGTCTGTGTTCTGTCTGCACCCTGTCTGTGTTTTGCACCCTGTCTGAGGTCTGTCTGCACCCTGTCTGTGGTCTGTCTGCACCCTGTCTGTGTTATGTCTGTGTTCTGCACCCTGTCTGAGGTCTGTCTGCACCCTGTCTGTGTTCTATCTGCACCCTGTCTGTGGTCTGTCTGCACCCTGTCTGTGTTCTGTCTGCACCCTGTCTGTGTTCTGTCTGCACCCTGTCTGTGGTCTGTCTGCACATTGTCTGTGGTCTGTCTGCACCCTGTCTGTGTTATGTCTGTGTTCTGCAGCCTGTCTGTGTTCTGTCTGCACCCTGTCTGTGTTCTATCTGTGTTCTGCACCCTGTCTGTGTTCTATCTGTGTTCTGCACCCTGTCTGTGTTCTGTCTGCAGCATGTCTGTGGTCTGTCTGCACCCTGTCTGTGTTCTGTCTGTGTTCTGCACCCTGTCTGTGTTATTTCTATGTTCTGCACCCTGTCTGTGGTCTGTCTGCACCCTGTCTGTGGTCTGTGTTTTGTCTGCACCCTGTCTGTGTTTTATCTGCACCCTGTCTGTGTTCTGTCTGCAACCTGTCTGTGTTTTGCACCCTGTCTGAGGTCTGTCTGCACCCTGTCTGTGGTCTGTCTGCACCCTGTCTGTGTTATGTCTGTGTTCTGCACCCTGTCTGAGGTCTGTCTGCACCCTGTCTGAGGTCTGTCTGCACCCTGTCTGTGGTCTGTCTGCACCCTATCTGTGTTATGTCTGTGTCCGGCACCCTGTCTGTGTTCTGTCTGCACCCTGTCTGTGTTCTGCACCCTGTCTGTGTTCTGTCTGCACCCTGTCTGAGGTCTGTCTGCACCCTGTCTGTGGTCTGTCTACACCCTGTCTGTGGTCTGTGTTTTATCTGCACCCTATCTGTGTTATGTCTGTGTTCTGCACCCTGTCTGTGTTCTGTCTGCAACATGTCTGTGTTCTGCACCCTGTCTGTGTTCTGTCTGCACCCTGTCTGTGTTCTATCTGCACCCTGTCTGTGGTCTGTCTGCACCCTGTCTGTGTTCTGTCTGCACCCTGTCTGTGTTCTGTCTGCACCCTGTCTGTGGTCTGTCTGCACATTGTCTGTGGTCTGTCTGCACCCTGTCTGTGTTATGTCTGTGTTCTGCAGACTGTCTGTGTTCTGTCTGCACCCTGTCTGTGTTCTATCTGTGTTCTGCACCCTGTCTGTGTTCTATCTGTGTTCTGCACCCTGTCTGTGTTATGTCTGCACCCTGCCTGTGGTCTGTCTGCACCCTGTCTGGGGTCTGTCTGTGTTCTGCACCCTGTCTGTGGTCTGTCTGCACCCTGTCTGTGGTCTGTCTGCACCCTGTCTGTGGTCTGTCTGCAACCTGCCTGTGGTCTGTCTGCACCCTGTCTGTGTTCTGCAGCCTGTTTGTGTTCTGTCTGCAGCCTGTCTGTGTTCTGTCTGCACCCTGTCTGTGTTTTGTATGCACCCTGTCTGTGTTTTGTCTGCACCCTGTCTGTGTTCTAGCTGTGTTCTGCACCCTGTCTGTGTTCTCTCTGCACCCTGCCTGTGGTCTGTCTGCACACTGCCTGTGTTCTGTGTGTTTTCTGCACCCTGTCTGTGTTCTGCAACCTGTCTGTGTTCTGTCTGTGTTCTGCACCCTTTCTGTGTTCTGTCTGCACCCTGCCTGTGGTCTGTCTTCATTCTGCACCCTGTCTGTGTTCTGTCTGTGTTCTGCGCCCTGTGTGTGTTCTGTCTGCACCCTGTCTGTGGTCTGTCTGCACCCTGTCTGTGGTCTGTCTGTGTTCTGCAGCCTTTCTGTATTCTGTCTGCACCCAGTCTGTGTTTTGTCTGCACCCTTTCTGTGTTTTGTCTGCACCCTGTCTGTGTTCTGTCTGCACCCTGTCTGCGGTCTGTCTGCACCCTGTCTGTGTTCTGTCTGTGTTCTGCACCCTGTCTGTGTTCTGTCTGTGTTCTGCACCCTGTCTGTGTTCTGCACCCTGTCTGTGTTTAGTCTGCACCCTGTCTGTGGTCTGTCTGTGTTCTGCAGCCTGTCTGTGTTCTTTCTGCACCCAGTCTGTGTTTTGTCTGCACCCTGTCTGTGTTTTGTCTGCACCCTGTCTGTGTTCTGTCTGCACCCTGTCTGTGGTCTGTCTGCACCCTGTCTGTGTTCTGTTTGTGTTCTGCACCCTGTCTGTGTTTAGTCTGCACCCTGTCTGTGGTCTGTCTGCACCCTGTCTGTGGTCTGTCTGTGTTCTGCAGCCTGTCTGTGGTCTGTCTGTGTTCTGTCTGTGTTCTGCACCCAGTCTGTGTTCTGCACCTTGTCTGTGTTTAGTCTGCACCCTGTCTGTGGTCTGTCTGCACCCTGTCTGTGGTCTGCCTGTGTTCTGCAGCCTGTCTGTGTTCTGCCTGTGTTCTGCACCCTGGCTGTGTTCTGTCTGTGTTTTGCACCCTGTCTGTGGTCTGCCTGCACCCTGTCTGTGTTCTGCACCCTGTCTGTGGTGGTCTGTGTGCGCCCTGTCTGTAGTCTGTCTGTACCCTGTCTGTGGCCTGTCTGCCCCCTGTCTGTATCATTGTTTGCACATAATCTCTGACCATGTCTTGTATCCTGGCCACACGGTTTCTGACCATCTCCCGTTTCATTGTCTACACACTCTCTGACCATCTATATTATTGTCCGCACACAGTCTCGGACCATCTCCTGTATCATTGTCCGCACACAGTCTCTGACCTCCTGTATCATTCTAGCAGGATCATCTGTCTGCACCCTGTCTGTGGTGGGATCATGTGTCTGCACCCTGCTGTTTGTGGTGGGATCATCTGTCTGCACCCTGTCTGTGGCGGGATTGTGTGTCTGCACCCTGCTGTTTGTGGTGGGATCATCTGTCTGCACCCTGTCTGTGGCGGGATCATGTGTCTGCACCCTGCTGTTTGTGGTGGGATCATCTGTCTGCACCCTGTCTGTGGCTTCAGTGTTTGTTAGCATGTTAGCCAGGTAAGTGTTTGCTTGTCATTACAATAATATCTCTGTATCATTAGCCGCACACAGTCTCTGACCATCTCCTGTATCATGGCAGCACAGTCTCTAACCATCTCCTGTATCATGGCCGCCCAGTCTCTGACCATCTCCTGTATTATGGTCGCACAGTCTCTGACCATATCCTGTATTATGTCTGCAGTCTCTGATCATCTCCTGTATCATGGCTGCACAATCTCTCACCATCTCCTCTATCCTGGCTGCACAGTCTCTGACCTTCTCCTGTATCCTGGCTGCACAGTCTCTGACCATCTCCTGTATCATGACCGCACAGTCTCTGACCATCTCCTGTATCCTGGGTGCACAGTCTCTGACTATCTCCTGTATTCTGGCCACGCAGTCTCTGAATATCTCCTGTATCATTTCTGCAGTCTCTGACCATCTCCAGTATCATGGTCGCACAGTCTCTTCTGTTTTTTATACACTATTTGTTTTAGAAATTCCCTGCGAGGGAACCATTATCACACATCGTGGTGTTTTTTTTTTTTGTCTTTGTTTTTATTTAGTATAGCATACATGTTAAATAATTTTATTGTTACATCTGTTCTATATTTATTTGTTAATACAAATGAATTTTGGAGGTGTCTTCATAAACTGGGACTTTACAATAACTGTTGCACTTTAAAAAAAAAAAAAGGAGTATGGCAGGGGTAGGCATCCTTTTGAGCACAGTGTGCCAAAAAATGCTTTCAAAGAAATTGCCAGTTCAAACCTCAGATCATCCCAATTCCTGCACCTTCACACCTCTGATCTCCCCAATTCCTGCACCTTCACACCTCAGAACTCCCCAATTCCTGCACCTTCACGCCTCAGATCAGCCCCAATTCCTGCATCTTTAGACCTCAGATCACCCCAACTCCTGCACCATCACACCTCAGATCACCCCAATTCCTGCACCTACACACCTCAGATGATGCCAATTCCTGCACCTTCACACCTCAGATGACCCCAATTCCTGCACCTTCACACCTCAGATGACCCCAATTCCTGAACCTTCACACCTCAGATCACCCCATCTCCTGCACCTTCTCACCTCAGATCTCCCGATCTTGTGCACCTTCACGCCTCAGATCACCCCGCCTCCTGCACCTTCACACCTCAGATCGCCCCAACTTCTGCATCTTCACACTTTAGATCACCCCAACTCCTGCATTTTCATACCTCCAATCTCACCAATTCCTGCATCTATTCTCCACCGATCACTCCAATTCCTGCACTTTCACACCTCAGATCACCCCAATTCCTGCAACTTCACACCTCAGATCACCCCATCTCCTGCACTCTTACACCTCAGATCACCCCAATTCTTGCACCCCTGTCCCCTGCCGCTGCGGGTCAGGGAATTCGGAGATTGGCATGTGCTAGCACGGCAGCATCTGTGTCACTGACACTTCTATACGCCGCTCTGCAGATGAAGAGGGAGTCTGCGTACCAACAAAAAAGGCTTCACATGCTGGGCACATGTGTAGGGGCCAACCCCTGGAGTATGATTGATATATATACAGGCATATATATATATATATATATATATATATATACACACACACACACTTTTTTATTTTTGAGGTGGGGGGGGGATCTTGGGTGAGTTCCCACCACACTTTTTTTCCCAAGGCAAGTGGTTAATACTGCATACCCTGTTTTGGGTACTTGTCCTATGGACTGAATTAACATGCTTGGTTTAATACTTACACCTCTCTCTTGACAGCACAGATATTTAGCAACTCATTCCCAAATTTTTCAAATCCTCACCTCCAACCACCAACATTTCTAGTCTTATACTGACTCATCTCTGTACACTCAAAAATACTGCTGACCAAAATGAACAGAAAAAACTTTGCTTAAAATTGATTGATGACAGTATAACTTCCTAATTTAAATGCATTCTAATATATATAAAAAAAAAAAAAAAGGAAAATGATCAACAATGTACATTAGATCACACTTCAGGTGCATGTGCTATTGTATAGTGTACTAAACGCATGACAGAAGCATTCCTATAACATTACAAACATAAAAAGAGATATACATAATAAAGGTGGGAATATAAGAATCCCTAAAATTACTAATCATTGAAATACAGGGCATCCCTGTTTTTTTAGTAAAATATATTCCAAATCAAAAGGGAAAGAGAGAAAGTGAGGAAAGGAACAGTAGGGCAGTAAGAAGGCAGAAGGGCATTGCTTTTCTTATAGCCAAGGCAGGGATAGGGACATAGCAGAGTGGGAGAAGAGATATTGATATGGAGGAGAAAAGGAAAAGGGGGAAGGAAGGGTAGAGAATGAAGTAGAATAGTAAAGTATTGAACCAGTCAGAATTTGAGCAATGCAGGTTTATTAACAGCTGGTAACATACAGGTTTGTGTTCAAAGTATTACAACATACAGGTCTAATTTATACAGTTTCTTACAATGCAAGCATATTAGATATAGGTATTCTTATTCCCTAACCAAATTGAAACAATTGTGAACTGTTCTCACCTTGAACCAGAATGGGTCCTTTCTGCCAATTCTTGGGAACCCGTCACCTGATAGGTACCGGTTGATCAACCAGTGGTCCGGTCCCCTCGCAGAGTTCTGGGTTCCAGCTCGACCAAGTTTGTGAGGGAAATTCATCTGAAACCACACTCTAGAACAAGTTAAGAAGTCTTCTCTGACTCGTATGGGGAGACAAGTTACGGACAGATATTTGCCCATTGGTTCTGGTCTCTATGACCCTTGCAATAGGGCAGCATACACAGAGTTCAACCTTATGAGCTCCTATCTGACTTGTCTCACTAACAGGTGTAGAGCTTGCATTTATATACCCTTTTAACAAGCCTTATCTTAATCATCTCTCCTACATGTGATTAGTTGCTAAGATCTATGTCAATGTAACTAACCATAAATCTGACACCTGTTCTATAACCAGATAAACTTAATTATTACCAAAATGTCTATATGTTCATTAAAGTGATTTATAACTGCTTTTGTCCGATTAGAAACGCCTGTGTAGAGACAGTCTGGCACCCAGCTGTGTTATCAAACTCTCCTCATCTTGATAAGATTTAACTAAGTTCAAGAATGACAGATTTACGACTTTTGGGAGAATGAACTTTCAATAACCCCACTAGATGTGTTATATGTCTCACTATATGTATGTATTTTGACAGTTTTAATGAGGGCACAAACAGACCTTTGTTTGACCCTGTCAAACTTAATTAATGTTCTGTACATAACTTTCCCGTATACCACATAATTATTTTAATCACCTGTTTTGTTATCTTATCTGTTTGATTTATATGCATTTCAAGGACTTGGGGCAGTTCTAAATAACTTAAATCTATTCTAATGAACTTTCACCCAGTAAACCATCTTATACAAAGTATGAGAAAGAAGCCGAGGGGTAATTTAAAGTTCAGCATTTAAAACTTTCTCTATATCTATACATTAATAAAGATTAATAATTATTGTTTTACTATTTAATAATAGTATTGATAAGAGCACTACTATATAATAATAATAACAATAATTATATTATCAATAAAACATATGCAAATCAATATGAATAATATGAAATACATTGGCTAATATGAGCTTCTACAACAAGAAGGAAAGAAAACAAGCAAGGAGGTAGATTTTTGTCTTGTGACTCCTATCAGTGTCTGGTTAAAGCTTGTCTGACTGTCCTATGTGGCTGCAGGACCCCTAACCCTCTGTCTGAACAGTGCTTTTATGACCCTGTGCTGATCATGTGTACCCCCCCCCCCCCCAAACAATAAAAAAAAAAATCCCTCAGTACTCACCAAACTGAGCATGTGCAGAGTGACTCCAAAGGCTCTGTACTATCAGGAAATTGGTTGGGGACAGTGAAAGAAGGGGAGGATCAGAGAAGACAGGATCAAACAGCCTTTTTAAAAAAAATCTGGAGGTTAACCCCTTAGGTTCCACAGTGAGTATAACAAACATGCTGTATTGCATATACAGACTGATTTTACTGTTGTGGGTTTAGTAACACTTTAAAGGTAACAGATTTATGATGTAATAAAAATAATTCAAAGTCAGCCATTCCTGCATTATAGTTTGGACCTTATTCCAAAAATATGTCAGTCTGGGGAAAGAGAAAAGATGAGCAACGGTAAATGTCATTTCAATTATTTATTGATTCAATTATATTGTTCAGTTTTGTAAAGAATCGTTCCATCAGCTTGTTACTTGTATGGCCAACATAACCTTTGCTGTTCTGATAATATCCGCAACCCCTCATCTCTTGTCCTAGTGTCACCATGATAGGAAGCGAAGAAAAATCTTCCCAGGGCATAGCGATAAAAACGTAACAGAAGTTCTGACACTTACCCATGCTATTGAAAAAGAAAAAATGTTTTTGCCAGAGGTTTGGATTTAAATCTACATCTAAAGCTACAAGTAAGAAAATATATCTTCCTATTTTTTCCCCACCTTGCTTAAAAAAACGATTATTTTATTCGCTCAAATCATGCTTATTATATTGTCAAGAGCTTTGTCAGATGCTGGAGAAATATGATTGTATGAATGATGAAAAAGAGTTTAGTGCAATGGATAGTCATTACACTTTTATATATATATATATATATATATATATATATATATATATATATATATATATATATATATATCTGAGAAAGAATTGTATAATGGACTCATGAAAAGTATATGCGAGAGTAATCACACAATGCAAACTGGCTTTTGATCAAAGGGTATTATTAATGATAGGTATTTCAGTGCTGGATGACGGGTTCATTTTAGGGACCACATTATTCAGCACAAATCTCTTTTGATCTGTGTCAGCCTCTTAGAAAGAGGGCATGACTGAAATTGTTAACAGTTAATGTCTGAAACTGTTAATGTTGTTAGTGCACTCATTGTAACAAAAAAGAAGCAATTGACCAAGAGCAATGTAAATTATTACACTGAATGCTAAAACTGATTGCCTCCTGATCCACTAAGTCTTTTAAAATTAGAAACTCAAGATCACTTGCAAGCAGATTTTATGGCTAGCACTGCTTAAGAAATAAATTGCTTTTTATCTTTAGCTGTACAGGCAAACTGAGTAAACAGATATAAGACTGATTTAGTTGTTGGCTGGTCACTAGGTTGCTTTTTATCAAGCAGGTCTTCTCTCTGTTGTAGTGGAATTTTCTTGCTCCTTATATACTTTGAGTTACATTACATTGGGGTGTGTGGAAAATAATAACGCATAACTAGTGTTTCTTACTTTAGGATATGGATAACTCAGTGGTTGACAGCTTTATCCAGTATTACTTCTGTGATTAGAAAGAAAAATCAGTCTGCCTAAGGTGGCCATAACATAGAAATTAATAGTATTATTATCTCAATTGTAATAAGAATGAATCCTCATTCTAGTGAATTCTACATTTCAAAAATGCATATTTGGTAAAGTCTAATGCTGCATACACACGATCGGACATTCCAACAACAAAATCCATGGGATTTTTTCCAACGGATGTTGGCTCAAACTTATATTGCATACACAGGCTCACACAATGTTGTCGGAAATTGCGAACTTCAAGAACGCAGTGACATACGACGAGCTGAGAAAATTGAAGTTCAATAGCCAGTACAGCTCTTCTGCTTGATTCCGAGCATGCGTGGAACTTTGTGCGTTGAAATTGTGTACACACGATCGGAATTTCCAACAACGGATTTTGTTGTCGGAAAATTTGAGATCCAGATCCAGATGTGTGTCGGAAATTCTGATGGAAAATGTCCGATGGAGCCTACACGCAGTCGGAATTTCCGACAAAAAGCTCCCATTTTCCATCGAAAAATCAGACCGTGTGTACGTGGCATAAGAATCTAAAAAATAATATAGGATGATTGTTGAATCTGCTCATAGCAATGACTACACTCTCTGCTTATTATAACTATCTGGAACTATTAATGGAAGAGTTGATACATCTACAAAATGATTCCTATTCAAATTTCTATGGAACTTGGAGAAGTTGGTTTGGGTTTAAACAATCTTTGGTTTAAATGATTCTAGGTAATGAGAATACATAGGAGAAGGGGAGAGAGGGAGCGACACAAGAATCCCCATAATGCATAAAAGATATCGTGGAGGGGAAATCTAATAAGGCCCGTCTAGGTACTCATCTTCCCCTTACCTTTTTTTTCCTCCACCCATCATCTCCCTTAGGGTTTAATGTCAACGGGTGGTAGAACTTTTTAAAACACAGGATATATACCTTCAGTAATTTGAGATGGGGTATATTCACTGGTATAGATTACTCATATGGGGCCCAAATGGGTAAAATTGAGGGATGGAGGGAGGGGTTAAGGGGATAAAAGGGTTAAGGTAGCTGGGGTGGGAAGAAAAGGGAAGAATTATAAAGGAAGATGAGAGCATCTTACATTATTTCTCCCTAATATCACAATGGAATGATTTTGGATTGATTCTTGGTTTTTGATTTTTGGTTACGTCACAAACACATGTAGTAAGGGGTGGTTGAGATCGATGGAGAGTGAAAAAGAAAGGGGATAGTGGAGTGCGGATGAAAAATGTAAGGATTAGGTAGAGAGGCCCAGCAACCCTTAGATCTAGCTGGATTTTTATTTTTTTTGGTATTTAGATAGGGGTATCCCCCGCCTCTCATGACGTCTCTTTCCTTTTCTTTGGGGAATAAATATGACATATTTGGTTTAATAGGGTCAAAGGATATACAGCTTTTTTTATATACATGAACTAGTATGCTTGTAGTGTTGGGTATGTGATTTAAAGATTCCTTTGTGATGTATTGTATTTGTGAATTTTTTTTCTAAAAATGAATAAAAAAATTTAAAGGACCATCTGGTTCTCCCTCAGCAGGACAAGTCAAATCCACTTCACATGACTTTCTTTATTAACATGTACTCATACAGTATATTGCTTACACATGAGTTTGTAAATGCAAGAATAAGGCCCCTTTCACACGGGGCTGTCCATATTTAGCGTATCGCTCCATTGATCCCCGCTGAGCTGGCGGATGACAAGGCATGATTACGGACCGCCTGTCCGTTTTTATCTGATCTGATCCGCCAGACGGATGAAAAATAGGGTTTGCTTCTGTCTGGATTTTGCGGAGCGGAACGGATCGGATGTCAGCGGACATGTCACCAGGCGGATCTGAATGGCCCACATGTGTGAAAGGGCCCTAACTGTTTTAAGATTTTGTGCACCTATTCCATCATATGTTAACTCCATCTGTGTACAGGTATGTTTTACCTGCCATAACTAAACTTGCATTTTTTTTTTTTTTATAAATCATTTCATGTCTAGGCATATTTCTTTTATCTTTTTTTTTTTTCAATAAAATGGCAAAGACTTAGACTGTATTATTTATTTATTTATTTATTTTGCTGTCTGTGGCCTGTTACTGTAATATTTCCAATACCTTTTTGTTCTAAAGACTAAAAAAATTTACAGGAAATTTCTCCAAAATGAGTAGAAATTTCCTTTTTAGAAAGCTGCCTAAGCGGATCCCCAATGGAAGATTTCTCCTCACTTTCTGTTCTGGTGAAAATTTTTAAAACCTTGGATATCCTATTGCTTTTACAAATGTGTGAAACAATCAGCGCCGATCTAAATTAATCAAGTGCAAAGTTGCAGCCACTATACACTTTAAGTGAAATCACTACACTTTAAAAATCTCTCTCTCTCTCTCTCTCTCTATATATATATATATATATATATATGTGTGTATGTCTACCAAAAGGCACATACACACACACACACACAGTGCAGCGCTACTACAGTGATAATTCAATGCTATACTTAGTGCTATGTATACATGCAATAAAATTCAAATTCATAAAAAATTCATAATAAATGTCCCATAAATCAATATTAATGTTGATATTAGCACTCCAGTGTTATTATCATATCACCATGCTTCTCAATAATTCTTATTGTTTTTGTAAACCACCACCAGCCATTTAATCTGCTCACCTCAAGGATGAGTCAGGAAGACTCAAATGAACTCTTTATTTTCCCCAAACGTCTTTTTCTTTCTCTCAGGACTCAGCTGTTCAATTTCTCCCTTTCATGATCTCCACTCCACCCAATGTATCCCTCACAGATAGGGGGTTTATCTCTGAGATTATTCAGCTGTCCTCCACTTCAAGGGACTCTGCTATAAAACTTTTATTTAAAACCCTGCTAAAAGCGGACACTTACTAAAATTTTTTTTGTTACATGTATTGGGAGTGGTTCCTCTACTGAGGAAGACCATTCAGAGGTTAATACATGTGCAGAGGAGAGGATCCGAGCCTTTGACATTGCGCAGCCATGGTGGTGAGTGAGCAGACGTTCTCAATTTAACAAGCAAATTTTTTTTTATATATATCAAGTAATGCCGCCACACGATCAGATTTCTCATCGGAAAAAGGCTTTCCCAACGGAATTCCGCTCAAACTGTCTTGCCTACACACGGTCACACCAAATTCCAGCCGTCAAGAACGCGGTGACGTACAACAGAACGAGGAGACTAGAAAAAGGAAGTTCAATAGCCAATCGCTTCCATCTCGTAGTTGAATCTGAGCATGCGTGAGTTTTTGCGTGTCGGAATTGCATACACACGATCGAAATTTCCGATAGAAAGTTTTTCCGTCTGGAAAATTGAGAACATGCTATCAATTTTTTGCTGGCGGAAATTCGGACAGCTAAATTCTGATGGAGCCTACACACGGTCGCATTTTCCAATGAAAAGCTCTCATCAGTCTTTTTCTGGCCGAATTTCCAATCATGTGTACGCGGCATTAGTGTGTGTGTATATGCATTTATACACTATATATACTGTGTATATATATATACTGTGTATATATATATATATATATATATATATATATCCTATTGCTTGCTTACCCTGTTGCAATGGTATTACAGGGATTCAGATTATCTATCTATCTATCTATCTATCTATCTATCTATCTATCTATCTATCTATCTATCTATCTATCTATGTACTGTATCCAAAAAGTATCCAAAACTAAAAATTAGGTTTAAGCTCGAGATATTATAAATTGATTTACACCTCCTCATGGATAACACAAACAAACTGTGGCAAACAATAAAACTATAGTGAATCATATAAAACCAAGGACTTAGGATAAGCATGTTTACAGCAATTCAAATCCTACACAAATATTATGTCAATGCTTCCATAATACCACAGCTGAAAGGGCCAAAGCTGAACACTTTCTCCTCCATGTCATGCAGGTCAGCACATTCTATGGTTATATTATATCAGCTGTCTAACTAAGTAAAGCAGGCAATTACTTGAAGTGCAAACTGGAGGAGGACATTTTTTGGTGCAGCACCTACAGTATGTCAGAGAATAATGGTACCATATACACATACAGTATATAAATCAGAATACCACTTCAATCGTCCCTCTCATACATAAGTTTAACTGTTTCTGGCATTATTCATTTTTGTTATTTACTCTTGTACTAAAGATTTTAAATAGATTGTTTGATGATCCTTGAGGAGCAATCTTTTACTGAAAATAAACTTTGAGTTTTCATATGTAAGTAGATCTCTCACTGAGTTCTGGAATTTCAGTGGTGATTACATTGACAATATTTTTAACCCAACTTTGCTTGATTATCGCAAATGATACTAAAAGCAGTCGCATAAATTGCCTTCGTAAAGGCAGTCTCACGCTATTTAGTAATGCTAGACTTCAGTAAGGATACATACACAAGGGATTACAAAGTGTTACTGTGCAGCTAGCTGATGCATGTGAAAAATGTATGCTTAGGCTTAAAGCGGTTTTAAACCCCAAACCAAAAATTGAAAGTATATTACAGCTTACCAATCATTCGATGCGGTGGCTGCATTTGTTTTATATTTTTTAAAGTGGTTGTAAACCTCAGACATGAGATATGAACAAAGCATATCCCTCTATAGTGTGTACTTGTCTCAATCCAGAGCACCTAGTGTAATTTCTGTCTGCTGCCTTGTTCCTCTGCTACAGTATCAGCATCAAGAGTCAAGAGTCATTTCTGAAGAGGTTTCCTGACACCAAGAGAAAAATTGTGACGGGATGGCTCAGCCTGTGATTGGTCAGGTGTTATATCCTTCCAATCAGCTCTCAGAGCTCCCCTCACTGAATGTAACTTCAGCCCCCCCCCCCCCCAATTTTCAGGGTTGAGAGATCTTGTGTAAATTATGCACTTTGAATGGCTGTAGGTGACAGATGGCGATAGACAGGTAAAACTTAGGTAGTAGGATTTGTTTTATCTGTGTATCTGTGTATCAGCTAAGGTCAGTCACTTAACAGGGTATATGTGAGGATTTACAACCACTTTAAAGCGTAAGTAAACCCATCCATAAAACAGTTTCATTTCCGGCACTTGCCGGAAATGTAATACTCTCATTGGTTGTGCTCTTAAAGAAACTGTCAAACCATCCAATAGCTGGTGTCATAACTGATCACATGTGCAGCATCATGGCAGTTTTAGATTAAACAGAGGTAAAGATGGCAGCTTCCTTGGCTGAAACTGATAGGGGGTTTACTTACACTTTAAGCTTTTTTTTTCTTCTGCTTTCTCCTGAAGATCTGGTCAGTAATACACCTCCTATGTTAGAGTGCCTCCACTTTGGATGAAGGAGCAAAAGGGGTACCTTTGGACAGCAGCATTGTCAGTCTGGGGGGGGGGGGGTGTTAAATGGACTTCCAAACTCCATCTCACACTGCAGTTACACAAGCAGTTACAGCAACATGTTTTGCATGAATATATCATTGTCAGCTCCACTGTCTGTTGTAAATAGTTTGTCTTTTGATGCTTGTTCTGTTGAAAAGCAACAGACTTTGTTGATGGAGACAAAGACCTCTTCCCCACGAGCCTTGCCCTGTGGTTGTGGGGATCTGTGGGTGGGGGGCTTATCAGAATCTGGAAGCCCCCTTTAACAAGGGGACCCCCAGATCCCAGCCCCCCATGTGGGTATCGTGTACATTGTGCCCTTACTCATTCACCAAAAAAGTACCAAAATTATTAAAACGACAGGAGACGGCTTGGGACAAGTCCTTTATATAAAAAGAAGTGTTTGTATATGTTTTTCAGTGCATTCTTGTCCGCTCATTTATGATTTTCAGATCGTTCTTCTCAGGTTCTTTCTGATTTTCAGTGTGTTCGGTTCGTTCGTTCTGACCAGCTAACTGTTTTCAAGCCATGTTGCATGTACATTACTCGTCGTAGAGTTCGGGCTGTGCAAGGGCTTGGTGTTGGAGTTCTTTCTTTGACCCAAGTCCAGTCCACGGACAGGGCGAGGAGGAGTTCATGGACGAAGAATTGGTTGCTCCAGTGTGACCAATTCTCACTCATGCCTTTGTTGCGGGATATCCAGGACAATAATCCTGATGATTTCAGGAATTATCTCCGGATGATGGACCCTGTTTTTTACTGTCTGTTTGCTTTACTGTCCCCTTATATTATGAAGCAGGACACCTGCATGTGGCAAGCCCTCAGACCGAGCAGAGGCTTGTCGCCACCTTGCGGTACTTGGCGATGGGGAGAAGTCTGCAGGACATCAAGCATCTCCCCCCAGGCTCTGGGGATCATTATTCCAGAGACCTGTCCTGCCATCATTCAGGTCCTGCAGAAGGACTATATTAAGGTACGTTTTCTCCTTTAACATCACATTCTATGTATTTAATGTGTGCTAATGTATTGTATTTATTTCATTATTCCCTAATTACCATGATTGTAAAATGCTGTGAATGTCCTCTTTGTCCTCATGCATGCTGGAAGCTTTTAATGTTCCTTTTTTGTCCTTCATGCATTTGCCTTCACTAACCTCCCCAGCATGCTATCTTGGGCCCATATACACCTAGCCTAGTCACTTAACAGTGTATTTGATCAGCTCTATTGTAGTGCTTACCCTAAAAAACCCCTAAAATGTGTATAAATGTTATTTTTGTCCTTAAATTTATGCAGAGTGCAAGAGGCTTTTTTGGGGGGGGGGGGGCAATCTCATTTGGAACCCTTCCTTCCCCCCAACCGCTATGTCAACCAATACCAATACTCTATCTGCTGACTTTGCCAAAACCCATACACACTATACCTACCTCTTTTGTGGTCATATTTATGGATGAATTCACCAAAGCATGTAATGCAAGGGCCTGCCTGAATACTTTCAAATGGTACTGTTTCAAGTTTTGATATACTATTATCTTGATAGGTAATTGCACAATGTAAAAATTTGCTTCAATTTGTACAGTGTGTATTCATATTTCTGTATTATGACACTTCTTACCTGGCCAGTGGGTTGCCAATAGTGTAATAAGCAGGGGCTGGCCAAAGTAACACTCATTATTTATGCATTCAGCTCTCAATGAAGTGGAGAGGGGTACCTGTCCAAAACATCTCCCCCCCACCATAACATTTTTACAATGGGCCATGGGGGGGGCATCTGATAAGTGGACCTTATAATTTTGTCTTAAAATACTAATTTCAATAAATGTTATACTTATGTTGGCCAAAAATGTTTGTGTCTAATCTGTTTGCAATGTTATGTGCAAAAGTACAATTTTTTTTCTTGTTTGACTCCACAGTTTCCTTCAAACCCACAGGAATGGCAGACTATGGCATGTCAGTTTGCTCATCAGTGGGACTTTCCTAACTGCGGAGGGGCAATCGATGGGAAGCATATCCACATCCTCCCGCCCTTCAACTCGGGGTCATACTATTTTAACTATAAGAGGTTTAATAGTATTGTGATGTTGGTGGTGGTGTCGGCGACATACGAGTTTTTGTATGTGGAGATGGGGAAGAATGGCTGGATGTCAGATGGTGGAGTCATCGCCCAGACAGAGTTCTACAGACGGCTCCAGAATGGCAGCTTGGGCTTGCCACCTGCGGAAGACAATGTAAGTGGTCTTCCGTTTGTGTTTGTCTCTGATGAAGCGTTTAGGCTGGGCGATCACCTGATGCGGTCGTTCCCCATGAAAACCCTCACCCCAGAGCAGAGGGTTTTTAACTACCAGCTGGCCAGAGCCAGAAGAGTCATGGAGAATGCATTTGGAATATTCGCCAGCCGGTTCTGCCTATTTCTGACGCCAATCCACATGGCGGAATATAAACTGAACCATAATGTCCTTGCCTGCTGCATTCTCCACAATTACCTCAGAAAAAATGCAACAAACTATGTGGCCTCAGTTGGGGCTGAGGCTGGATTTCAAAATACAACTCTGACAACACTTGAACCTGGCCGTCCTGGCTTGCCCCCCAAAGCTCCCGTGAAGTTATACAGAAGTATGTTGAGTACTTTGCGGGTGGGGGGGGGGCATTGATATGCCAGCCAATGTGTGAAACATTTTTAAAATACATTTTTTGGTATAAACTGAACTCATATTTCATTTGATTTACTGCTTGTGTTTCTTTTAGCTGTCTCCTAGGTTTTCCAATGGCCTTTTTGTTTTTGCCCATTTTCTTCAATAGTGCAAACATAATTTATTTGATACGTGAGGTGACAATCTCTTCTTCAGCTAACTATTATGTTGTGGGTCTGCTACACACACACATTGTTTTTGTTGTTAATGTATGTAATGCATTAATGATAAAAATAATCATCCTTTTCAGCTCAATTAATTAATTGCTTTGAGTCCCTAAAGTGGCATTATTATGTACTCGGGATGTGAGCCTCACATGCAGAGGAAGGCCTCTCGTACAACTCTGACTTGTGGACTATTGGTAGTGATACAGCAGCCACAGGAGCACGTGGGGTATGAGTGCCTGTAAACAGTTCAATAGTCCCTGTAGTAGCGGTGATCAACAGGCAGATAGTAGATGAGCTGACACAATGCTTGACTGGTGGCAGGCTGGGATGAACCACAGAGCAGTACCAGATGCAGGCTTGCAGGGCTATAAACTGTAGCAGACTGGATGAGCGAGATGCAGGGTCAGACAGGCCAGGTCGGTAATAATCAGGCAGATCAGGCATAGACGTAGGCAGAAGACTGGTTAGGTCCCAAGCTGAGTAGTACGGGAAGATCAGCAAATGGAATCAGCAGGCAGGATCAGAGTCTAAAGGAAGCTAGGATCAGGACAGGTAGCAGGTAATCACAGGTAACAACAAGCTGGATCAGAATCAGAGATCACACAGGAAACAAGATACAACACAGAAGCTGCAGACCAAACAGCAATGAACCTCTGTAGGAGCCCTGTTTAAATAGCCCGCCTGACTTCAGGATTAGTGACAGGTGTGTGTCTTAAATTGCTAGCATGCATGCGTGCACGCTGAGTGCTTACATGGAAAGCCTGTGGGGGTTATTTACTAAAGGCAAATACACTTTGCACTACAAGTGCACTGCAAGTGTACTTGAAAGTGCACTGAAACTGCACTTAAAATGCACTTGTAGTGCAAAGTGGATTTGCATTAAGTAAATACCCCCAGTGGCACTGTAAACTACACGAACGTAGTTGGAACTACAAAAACTGGTATTGAGCATTGAAAAATAAGCCACACGTTGTTGAGTATAAAACATTTTACTCAAAGCATATTCACATGTGCATTAGAAAAGGTTTTTTTAACAAACCAACATCTTTGGTGTATAACATTTTTATGTATGACAGTAGAAATATCCTTTTTTGGGTTAAACAGGTGTGTTTAAAACCATAATATACACAACTCAGGAACTTAAAAAGTTCAACTTGGATAAATTGAAGGCAATATGTAGCATTCGTATGTCATAACTGTGTTGATCTTGCCTTCATCGGATAGGGTGATGAAACTCCTGTAAAAGCCAAATTTTGAAGATGCACACAAATTGGGAGTGAAAATGTGGATTTCCCTCCTGATCCCATGCCTAATGTCAACATGTGCTAGCTCCCATTACGGGGTATCAATGGACATGTTTCGGGGGTACAACCCCTTCCTCTCACCAACTTTGGTTGTGAGGAAGGGGTTGCACTCACAAAATGCATACATTGATGGCAGATAGCACATGTTGGCACACTGTATGCATCTTCAAAATTTGGCTTTCAAATTGCTTTAAAACTTTTTTTAAATTAAAAAATATAATGACAAAATGTAAAAGTTCTTGGGTGTTTTATATTCTGCCTAAAACATCAGTGATGTTGTTGAGTCTTTTTTTTTCAACATCATTGATGTTTTCCTTTATCTTCTCTAATTCCCGATTGCATACCATTATCTTCCTGATGAGGATCTGTGCACTTGCACTGGTGAAATGAGTTTCTTCTTCCAGAACATTCACCACATCACCTAAAAACAAAAAACACACCATGTATTATAAATATGCAGGCATACATCTATTACCTGAAGCTGTGGTCTCAGACACTGACTTGTCGTGGTCACTATTTCACCCAATTCCAGAACCTCTCCCTCCACATCTTCTTCATGATGTGTGGGGATTTCCCCTTCTTTAGGAGGTGTGGTGTTTTTGGTGTCCTCAGATGTCACAAGTCTTTTCTCCCCTATGTGAATAAAAAATAAGGTACTTAGCACACAGATATTTGAGGCAAGAAATAGGAATATGAAACATTGCTTGGAAGTGTCGTACAGTTGTCTGTTTTGGCAGAGTTCCAAGCTTAAAACATGTCTTTTTCCCTTTCTAAAGCTGGAATACTTACCTTTTTTGTTATTAAAGTTTCACAGATGGAGAGACCCCTAGTATCCACTGGAGCATCTGCGTTGGACACCCTAAAAAGGGTATTCTGGTGTCCCACACTAGTGCTTCTGCATCCAGATGTGTAAACAGCTGCTGAGTGTCCTCTCCTTACACTGAATCAAGTTTGCATTTCGTTCTAGTTACAAACACATCTAGACAACAATGTACTAAACTTCTTTTCATACAAATAGGCATGAACAAATGTAGTTAAACTGCATCTGCCAAAAACATTGTATTAGGGGTGAAACGAACAATGTTTACTATGGACGAATGATGGTTACTACGACGATCTAACAAACAATGTTTACTACGGACGATTACTGTCCCCACGCCATTTTAAAATGTACAACAGTAAAGAAAAGCACATGGAGCAGCATGCAAGTAATACTAATTGGAACACCTGACAAAATACTTACTTTTTTGCAGCACTCACTTGATCCTTCTGTTCTGATCCTGCTCCCTCAATTTGAGGTCTGACCAGTGTTTCCTCAATTGCTCCTTGGATTGTCCTACCCCAAAATTCTTCTGCAGACTTTTCACAACTTTAGTCACGATCTTGGCCTTTCTCACATTTGGGTTGCTATACGGTCCATACTTCCCATCAAAGTTGGCCCTCTTCAAGGTGTCCACCATCTCCATCATCTCTAAAAAGGACATATTAGATTCCTTAAATCTCCTCCTTGATCGGGACATTTGTGGCTCTGGGCTTTCGTTGTCCTGCTCATTGCTGAGATTATCATGCACCTGTTGATTCTCTGCCATGTGCTCTCCCATTGCGCCGAAAGAGAAAGGGTGGGGAATATACTAGAAAGAAGGTTAGGGGCGGAGTTTCACACATGCACAGTGTAGCTAAACAAAGGTACCATTTTAACTTGGGGCAACAGTGGTTAGTGGCTTATACTGCTTTTAGAGATTGAGGCCTATATTGGGACAAGACTAGGAGAGTTTAGCCTGACATTAGGGTTTGTCTTGTGTTGTGTCTTGCAGATAAAATGGATACATTTAATGACCATGACTTCTGCTCCAACTTCATTGATAAGTACAGAGAGCAGCCATGTCTGTGGCAAGTGAAACACCAATTTTAAAACAACAAACTAAAGAGGAAGGTAGTGCTGGAGCAACTATTGGAATTGGTGAGGTCGGTGATTCCCACGGCAGGCGTCACCTATTTGAAGTCCAAAATTGGTGGCCTGAGGAGCACGTATAATAGGGAGTGCAAAAAGGTCCAGGATTCCATGAGATGAGGAGCAGCAGCAGATGACATTTATGTCCCCAGACTCTGGTACTATGACAGACTACATTTTTTGTCAGACCCGAGTGAACCCAGGCAATCACTCTCAGCCCTTCTTTCTACTCTTCCTTCTACCTGAGATGAGGATTCCGACGTACAATCTGGGCCTTCCACCCAGGAAAATGTGGAGGAGCCCAGCTTGATCCAGGTATAGCATTGGTCAACATATTTCTGGTCAATATTTTAATGATGTTAACTAGATGTTATTATTGATCACTAATTTCGGATTTAAAAAAGTGGTTTACATATCAATAGACAGTAGTAAGTAGCCAAAAATGATTGGGACAAGAATGAAACATTTGTTAACATTCAATTTTCAACAGTCATGAGCTCTAAATTGTGTGTGATTGATTACCAAAAAACTAAAACTATGTCCCATTTTCACACACAGAAAAGTCTCAGCCAGGAGGAGGGCATGGAAAGTGACAGCCAGGAGTTGGTGGGGGAAAGTGACAGCCAGGAGGTGGCCGTGCCCAGTAACCTGACCAAATCGCAGGTTCCTCCCCTCCACCTTCCAACAAAAAGACCCAGGAATGGGAGGAACATGGAGGAGTCAGTGATGGAAGGAAGTCAAGAGAGTGATGGCCTGGGTTCAGTCTGGTCTGACAAAAAATGCAGGCTGTGGTAAGACCACAGCCTGGGGACATATATGTTATCTGCTGCTGCTCCCGATCTCTCAGAGTCCTGGACCGTATTGTGCTCTCTATTAAATGGACTCCTCAGGCTATCAATTTTGATTGTCAAATAATTGATGTCTGCCCTGGGGTACAAAGACTTCGCCAATTTCAACAGTTTATCCAGCGTTGCCTTCCTCTTTAGTTTTTTTTTTTTTTACAAATACTTTTAGTTCAAAAAGGACAGTTTGTGAGTAGGCAGGTACATTTCAAAAATACAATGTCAAATTAACAAGGGACACCAACCAACCTCTTTAAGGTTAAAAAAACAAGATAACAATGGTGTTGTGGTAATTTGACAAACAAAATGACATAAAATATTATGAAGATCACTATAAAAAAACAAAAAGAAATTCAGGAGATCTTGATAAAAAAAAAGTAGATCACTCTACAATAAAAAAAGAAACATTATTCTGGAGATCTGGTGAAAAAAAAATAAAAGAAATTATTCAGGAGATCACAAGAAATAATAAAGAAATCAGTTTGTCAGAACTGTGTGTGAATATCAGCAGCAAAGCAACATCATTATTCTAGCATTACAAAGAAGAAGAGAATGCGCTGCATTGATTAAAGATTAAAAAATGTGCAGTGTGACAAATGTGCTATCTCCATTGCGAGCGCTAGTTTTACCAGACCGAGCGCTTCTGTTTCATACTTGATAGTGAGCATGCGTGGAATTTTGTGCCTCAGACTTGTGTACACACGCTCAGAATTTCCGAAAACAACGTTTTTTGTCGTAAAAATTTGAGAACCTGCTCTCAAACAGTTGTCGGAAATTCCGACAGCAAATGTCTGATGGAGCATACACACGGTCGGAATTTTCGACAACAAGCTCACATCGAACATTTCCCGTTGGAAAATCCGATCGTGTGTGCGAGGCCTTACAGTTCCCCATCAGGCTTTCCCACCCCACAACAAAATTCTTCAGTCGCTGCTCATGTCTGTGTGACAGGCGCATTGTCGAGGCAAGGAGATCAATGTAATTGAGTTGAACTGAGGAGGAGTGTCTGGTATGGACACTATGGCCTAGGTGCCTGCTTCTTGTGACAAATTTGTGTACCTGTTTCTGATACATACATAAATCTGTGGAAAGCACAAACATTTGTCATGTGGAGGTGCAATGGAATTGTAAAGAATGACACTCTTTGGACTCCAGCGATTGTCTGGTATCTATAATATCTATAAAGTTTAGTGCAGTAAGAAAGGAAGTTGTCCATTTAGAAGTCTAACCTGGGCTTTAGTTGTGACTGTACATAAAAAGGAGCGAATCTGTATTCTGATTCTAAGTTATATGATATTATTCTCCTTATCCGGGTGTATGGGTTGAGGAATAACTGTTAATTTACATTAAAAAAACAAAACAAATAAAGACCAAATCTATCAAGAACTGCATGAAGGTAGGGCCATTCAGTTGAATGAAATGCTTTTGCAGTATCAAGACAATCACTCTCTGTCTAAGGTTGCTATGGAGACATTAAATATTCTCAAATACTCTGCATATGTTTAGCATAGTGGATTTTCACAGCGTTAATCCAGTTTCATTATGGTGCACAATTTAAATAATGACTGTACCGGAAGGCCAGAGTTTTGCTAAGTTAATGGTAAGATGAAAAAGTTGAACTTGGATGGGTCTTTGCCTGGTTTGGATGCTAACAAAATTAACTAAAATAACATACACAGTGCAGCACTAAAAAGACCTTATCTTTTTCACAAATACAAAATCATTCATATAAAATACTTTCAAGGCACAAATTAATAAAATACAGAAATAAGGGAAAAGTCCACCAAGTGAGTCATTGTAAATATTAACTTTAAAATGCTCAGGGAATGATGTGCAGAAAAGGAAGGCCCATCATCTTCACCCAATCACGCTGCCTCTTACCATAACAATTTGACCCTTCCAAAGGAAGGGTCAAATTACGCAGTTTAAACCCTCATTTAGCAAGGGGATCCTTCACCAAAGCCCCCTAATGGGGCTCCTAAATAAAATCAAATTGCAAAAAATATTAATAACATAAAATAATAAAAACAAAAACAATTCACACCATCCACTTGCCCTACTGACACCAATCTCTGCCCTACTGACACCGTCAGTTTATACTATATACACATGTACACACACGCAAATGTGTGTGAGCTTTGGAATGCACACTCTAATGCCATAGGCTGTGCACACCTATGCTGAAATACAAAACTCTTGTGTCCCGTTGTGTTCTCTAGTGCATTGGTTCTCAACCCTGTCCTCAAGTACCCCCAACAGGCCAGGTTTTCATGGTTTTCATTTATCTTGCACAAGTGCTTGAAATCAGAGTCAATGGTTTGATATTTTGGACAGCTATTTTATCTAAGAGAAATTCACAAAACTTGGCCTGTTGGCACTTGAGGGCAGGGTTGAGAACCACTGATGTAGTGTATACATGACTCTTGTGTTCTGTCCCATAGGAGGCAGAAAAGTTCCACAGGGCTTTATTAACATGTTCAGGGCTCCATAAAACATATATATGTATAATTTTATAAAAGGAATGTGCTCCCCAATCACACATCTAATGGGACTATTAGAAGTCTTTGGATATTGCCACGGGGCACTATAACAGGTTTATGAATGCTGTATGATGTTCTATTTATATTCAGAAGAATTATACTTTTGGTGTTGATGATGTATTTCAGTTCATAATTGGAGGGGGAAGGGGGGGATTGTGGGAAGGAGAGGAAGAAAAAAATATTGGCAATTGTCAACGTTTTATCTATACCAAGGGCTTGCAGCCTAATGAACATATACTATTTGACATCCTTGCTTCTCTGTAGATCAATTAAATTAAGTGCGCCAATAAATCCATGTTCTTTTTTTTTTCTTGTGCAATTTCTGTTATTCAATATTTTTGTGTATGGAAAGAAATTAAATTCCCTGCAAACTTAAATTTTCTTATTATATCCCCAACAGACTATAGGATATTGTCATTGTATACATTGTAGACAGTGCACTTGTGGGGAGGACAGTCTATTCTTTAGGAATTAGCACTAGTGGCATGCCCATACACCCTTAAGTTTAAGCTTTATAAACAAAGGGATTTAGCTTTATAGTCAATGGCAATGGAGAATAATTGGAGTTTTAGAATATTTTGTACCCAGGGGTTCACCACAGAAAAAAAATGTTGATTTTAAGCAGCATCAAATGATGCCAAAATATGTCTGTGTATGATAGCACGCTATCCCCATCTAACATTCTGTGTTGATAAATGGAACAATATGCTTGGAATATGTTTTTTTTTCTTCTTGTACCAGTACTGATGCATATGACCTTCTCTTTGGAACTAGAACGTCATTAACAGAATGTCTACAGTTTACAGCCTGGGTCTTTATTTTCCTGTAATTCATGCTCCATTTCCCTGATCCCATTTTATCAGCCAGGTTTTGCAACCTATAAACCTAGATATCAAGCTGTTTAAATGAAAAAGCAGGATAAAAATTCACCGTTGAATAAGACACATTTTAACTTTTCTGGCTTCTACAAAATGTTACAGTTCAGTTTCCTAGAAGCTTGTAACAGATGAAGATTAAGGGGAATTTGGCAGGCAAAAAAATGATGAATGTTTCTATTTTATATTATTATCATTAATATGTGATGCCAGCATTTTCTGATACACTGTAAAGCTTATTACTGACATGTAGGTATAGAGTTAAAAAAAGGTATGAATAAAGGTAATTTACAAGCTGAACAATTTTTTTTTTAGTTTATGCTTCCTCGTTTAACTAATATACAGAGAACCAGGATGTGTACCAGATACTGTACCTGTAATCCAGTGTTTCTCAAACTTTTTTGCGTTGAGGTGCACCAAAAATATCTAAAAAAATTCACGGCACACCTAAAAATATTTAACAATTTTTGTTGTGAAGAACTTGTTTATTTTTACATACCGGTATATATTTCATTTTAAATTTAATGCGAAAGGATGTGCTTTCAAGAGCAAATCAGAGTGAATCGATTGTAATCTTCTTTGTACTGTCTGTGGCTTTTCATTTAACAGTTTCTCCTTCAGAGTTCCAGACTTTATTAAATATTTCTCCATCGCTAAACAATAAACAAACTTTATTTATAAGCATCAAAGTTGGAATGGAACGATCTCTATTATTATAATATAATTAGAGTGATTGAGTTTTCCCGAGATCTTGCAACAAGTCTTGCGTTACGAAAGGAACCAATGAATGACAAACTGGTAGAGATTGTGTTTTTATATACTATATGTTACTTTTTTAACTTTTGTGACATTGATTTACCATTTAATTTTTCGATATCTTCAAGGTTTCCAAACACTA
The DNA here is from genome assembly GCF_037356315.1 of Lithobates pipiens. Taxonomy (NCBI): domain Eukaryota; kingdom Metazoa; phylum Chordata; class Amphibia; order Anura; family Ranidae; genus Lithobates; species Lithobates pipiens. The sequence goes on along the minus strand of NW_027507764.1, from coordinate 411,156,259 downwards.
ACAATTTGCAATATTTTTCAAAACTCCGACAGCACACCTGCAAATCTCACGCGGCACACTAGTTTGAGAACCACTGCTATAATCCCAAAGCAACAGCCAGGTGGTGCATATCTCTGTGATGCCAAATACCAAGGACAGACAGAGTTGTACTGTGTGCATGTTTCTATTTGTCTTTTGTCTTTTCCTAAATTGGATAGTGTGAACACCACTCAAAGCAATGTGGTGTTGCTGTTGTATTAGTTCTCGGCAATGTGGAGAATTGTTCAGGAGGGATGGGGGTCAGGAAAAAATGGAACTCCTTTTGAACTACCCTCCTTTTGGTTTGGAAATTATAGTGGTTTAGGGATATTTTATTTTATATTTCTTTAAAACGGCCTTGCATAAAATCAGATAGAAATCTTAGTGGAGGCTATTAGGTGTCAATTGTTTAATTACAATATCAGGCTAGTGAGAAGATGTTAAGACAACATGGCACTGAGTGAAACGAGAGACCTATGGTCCAAAATATTGATAAGTTGAATGGACTTCAATGGGAGTTACAGTTGTGTTAAATGACAAATCTCCATTCAGTGAATCTGTGACAGTTGATATAACTTACAATTACTTAATTAAGTAATTTTCTCTTTTTTTATTGCTTTGCTTATTTCAAAAGACCATAAGGTTTAGTGCTCTCCACAGAGAAATGTTTGACAACTTTGCATGAAATGTGTTTTTGTGTACATTTTTGTTGTTATCTAGCACTGCATAAAAGGAATACAAAATAATTAGTAATAGCCTGACGAATATTGTGATGGACGTATAGATTGTCACAATGGCAAATTATCCATGGGTGCAATTTGTGCAGTACATATCCCCCCCCCCCCCAGAGTGTGTGGGGCCCACTGTGATCTGACCCACACTGTACCCATGGATGAGACAAGTCTGATGCACTGCAGCAATGCCTGTCGTTGCCCTCTGTGCAGCTCCTGTCACTGCCCACTGTGGAGCTTCGCTTCCTGTCAATGTCTGCTTTGTGGCTCCTCACACTGTGTGCCTCTGCTTCCTGTCCATGCTGACTGTGTGGCTCTGCCGTTTGTCACTGCCAGCTGTGCCTTTTGTTACTGCCAGTTGTGTAGCTCTGCCTTCTGTCACTTCCAGGTGTGTGACTCCACCTTCTTTTACTGCCAGTTGTGTGAGCCCTCCTCCTGTCACTGCTGGCTGTGCGACTCCGGTCACAGAGAATCTTGTGTGTCTCCACTTGCAGCCACGCACAAATCCTACTGTTGGAGCTACAGGCAGCTGATAAATGGCATTTCCTTGTTTACATGTGATCATCTGTGATTGTACACAGCTGATCACCTGGGTAAAAAGCCATGTCTTCGATTCTTTTTACTGAGATCAGAGTCACGCCGTGTCCCAACTGGGTAGTTAGGCATATTTTATGGACACATTTTTTGGGTAGAAGAAGTCTTTTGTTTTATTTTACCATGCCGCTTTAATCCTTTTGAGTGTTAATGCTTTTTGGACACGCAAACAATTTGCCTTAAGTCTTTTATAATCCTAACAACAACCCTGGCACAATGAAAACCATGCCCCACTCTTCCCCACAGCACATTAAAGCACACCACATTTTTTTGTTATTTTAGTTAGCAATGGGGCCAAGCCCAACTTATGATCTTTCACAAAAGTGGTGATTTCATAAAATGTTCCTGGTCTGTCACTGTGTAACAATACAGAGAGTGCCTGTTTCAGTAGGGAAAAAGTCTCCGAACAAGTTTAACACTGATTGGAGACAGGTAGGAGTTGTCCACAAGAGAGAGAGATGTCCATATTTAGTCAATGCTTTTATGTGCTATGAGAGCCATGGGGACTACAAAGGTAGTTCCCCTTGGAACAGACCAGTGTATCTGATCTAAGCAAATAGTTTGTGAGCAGAAAAGTCCAGCCTGGTGACTGAAGGTACAAGTTAGGCAGAGAGGCTTTGATGGAGGCAGCTCTATCTTAAAGTGGTTGTTAAGCTACTGTACTGTGTTCATAAAATCTTCTCTGGTTGGTATTGATAGGTGCCTCAGTGCATGTAATTTCTAACAAAAATGTCTCTATATACCTCTCAGCACTCACGTGACTGGCTGCCTCTTTCCTCTCTCAATCTGAAAGCTACAGTGGGAGGGGCTGAGGATCCCCTGCGGACGTCAGTCGATAGGAGAGGTGGAGAGAGGCGACTGGTCACGTGAGCGTCGAGTGGCGCTCTGAAAAAAGGTATATATATTTTTTAAAAGCACAGACACTGGGCATCATTAACAAACCCAGAGGATTGTATGAAAAGTATTCTTAGCAGCATGAGGGGAGGAGTGGGCACTGGTACGAGCAGACAGCCAGGGATGGAGCGGGGAGAGGAGGACAGCGGAGAGCTGTGGATGACGGAGGCACATAAATTGCCAACGGTGTCAGGGCTCAGCAGCCATGATAAACGGTGGTCAGTTTACACTGTTAATCATATTTTAAAGGAACAGTATCCCTTTTTTTTAGGGTAACAAAAGCTTTAACCACTTGCCAACCACCCACTTCAGATGTACTGTGGCAAGGTGGCTCGGCTGCACAAATCGAATGCTCCGATTGGCCAGCGGGGGAGCCAATCAGCGGGTCCGGCGATTCGTGCTCTAGCTTTTGTAGGCATGCACACAGCGGCATGCATACACTCTAATTGGCCAGTGGGGGAGCCAATCAGCGGGTCCACGGACTCGATGTCTGCCAGTCTCTCTCGATCGTTCCCAGCTGAGACAGAACCGGGATCTGCCAAAGTAAACAATTCAGATCTCCACTCTGTCAGGGTATGACACTGAGCTGTCTTCCTGCTAAGCAGAAATATGGATCTACAGTATGTGTTTCCCCAGTCCCACAAACCTATCAATAGACGCTTATTGGGATTTTTTTACCAAAAATATGTAGAAGAATACATATTGGCCTAAACTGATGAATACATTTGTTTTTTTATATTTTTTTGGGGATATGTTTTATAGCAGAAAGTAAAAAATATTGTTTCTTTTTCAAAATTGACAGTCTTTTTTTGTTTATAGCACAAAAAATAAAAACCGCAGAGGTGATCAAACACCACCAAAAGAAAGCTCTATTTCTGAGGAAAAAAGAACATCAATTTTCTTTGGGTACAACGTCGCATGACCGCGCAATTGCCAGTTAAAACTACACAATGCTGTATCGCAAAGATATGGCCTGGTCATTAAGGGGGTAAATCCCTCAGAGGCTGAAGTGGTTAAAGTTTGTGTGCGTGTAAAGGCAGACGTCCCAATACTTTTGAAAATATAATGTGTACACATATAGACATGCATGTGTGCTTGAGCTTTGGAGTGCACACCCTAATGCAATAGGCTGCACACCCCTATGCTATAGCCTTACCTATAGGTAAAAATCATACATGGGTGTTTACTCCCACTTTAAGAAGGAGAGGTAATCGTATGCCTCGTACACACGATCAAACAATCTGGTGGAATCCCCCCGTGTGTAGGCTTCGGCAGACTTTTTTTACCCAAAAGTCCGGAGGATGCTGGGACTGTGACATCATAATGGGCGGGGACATCATCCGGTAATGTCCCTATATAAGTCGCCGCGCGCCGCGTCCCTGCCATTGTGAGCGGAGGCAGCGACGAGGCAACATCTGAAGAGAAGAAAAGAAGAACAGAAGACGACGACAGCGGCGACAGAAGACCGGGCCACCGCCTGTAAAAAAGCTAGAAGAAGGCGTGGTGGCCCGGCAAGAAGAACCGAAGAGGGGGACAAGTTGGAAGAAGAGGGCGGCAGCAAAGAAGAAAGCCGGGCTCCTCCGCTAGTAAAAGAGCTATCAGAAGATAGCGGAGGAGTCCGGCGAGAAGACCCCCGAAGACCCACGGAGCTGTGCAATAAACTATTTTAACCCTTGTGTGTTGTGTTTTTTTTTACTTTTTTTTTTACAGGTGAATGGGTAGGGGTACATTGTACCCCATACTCATTAACATAGGGTGAGGGGCCGGGATCCAGGGGCCCCCTTATTAAAGGGGGCTCCCGGATTCCGATAAGCCCCCCGCCCGCAAACCCCGACAACCAATGGCCAGGGTTGTCGGGAAGAGGCCCTTGTCCTCATCAACATGGGGACAAGGTGCTTTGGGGTGGGGGGGATGCGCGGCCCCCCTTCCCCAAGGCACCCCCCATGTTGAGGGCACGTGGCCTGGTATGGCTCAGGAGGGGGGGGGGGGGGCGCTCGCTCGTCCCCACCCCCTTTCCTGGCCGGCCGGGTAGCGTGCTCGGATAAGGGTCTGATATGGACCTGGGGGGGACCCCACGCCGATTTTTCAGCATAGGCATTCCCCTTTAAGTCCATACCAGGTGACGGGGCCAGCGGCGCCTCCTTCGGAGATGCGCTCAAAATGAGCGGACTTTCCTCCGTGTGTGTGGACGAGTTCGTTCATTTCAAAAGTACGGCGGATAGTCCGGCGGACTTAGTACGCCGTATTAGTCCGCTGAAAAAAGTGCTGTGTGTGGGCAAGTAGCCGTTCAGAAAGTCCGGCGGACAGTCCGCCGGACTAAGTCCGCCGGATAGTCTGCTACGTGTGTACGCGGCATTACAACATGGTGCTGCTAAGAATGCACTCAGCTATCAAAACTCTTAAAAACATTTTTAAGTGTGTATTTTTATACAAAAAAAATCATAATAAAATCGACCATAAGAGTTTGCTTTTAAAATGGTAGATTAGAGGACAAAAACAAGGTTGTGATTGAATTTACATAGCCCCCTTCTCTCTCTCAGTATCTTTTTAACCACTTCAGCCCCGGAAGATTTGGCTGCGATACAGCACTGCGTCGCTTTAACTGACAATTGCACGGTTGGACGATGCTGTACCCTAACAAAATTGACATCCTTTTTTTCCCACAAACAGCTTTCTTTTGGTGTTATTTGATCATCCCTGCGGTTTTCATTTTTTCTGCTATAAACAAAAAAAGAGCGTCAATTTTGAAAAAAACACAATGGTGGTTATTTACTAAAGGAAACTCCACTTTGCACTGCAAGTGCACTTGAAAGTAAAGTCACTGTAGATCCGAGGGGGAAGGCAAGGAAAAAAACAAAAACAGCACATGATTGTATGATAAAATCAGCAGAGCTTCCACTAATTTCAGATCTACCCCTTAGATTTAGAGCGACTGCACTTTCAAGTGCAATTGCAGTGCAAAGATTTCCCATAGATCCGAGGGGGAAGGCAAGGAAAAAAACAAAAACAGCACATGATTGTATGATAAAATCAGCAGAGCTTCCACTAATTTCAGATCTACCCCTTAGATTTAGAGCGACTGCACTTTCAAGTGCAATTGCAGTGCAAAGTGGATTTGCCTTTCGTAAATAACCCCCATTATCTTTTACTTTTTGCTATGATAAATATCCAAAATGTAAAAAATATATATATCATTTTGTCCTCAGTTTAGGCTGATGTATATTCTTCTACATATTTTTGGTAAAAAAATAGCAATAAGCGTATACTGATTGGTTTGCACATAAGTTATCACATCTACAAAATAGGGAATAGATTTATGGCATGTTTATTATTATTATTATTATTTTTACTAGTAATGACGGTGAACAGTGATTTTTAATCGGGACTGCAATATTTTGCTATGGACACATAGGGCACTTTTGACAAATTTTTGGGACCAGTGACAATTATTCAGCGATCAGTGCTATAAAAATGCCCTGATTACTGTATAAATGTCACTTGCAGGGAAGGGATTAACACTAGGGGTGATCAAGGGGTTAACTGTGTTCCCTAGTGTGTGTTCTAACTGTGGGGGGGGGGGGGGTTGGGACTGACTAGGGGAGATGACAGATCAGTGTTCATACTTTGTATGAATACAGGACCTGTCTCCTCTCTCCTGAGAGAGCCGGGATTTGTGTGTTTACATACACAGATCCTGGTTCTCGCTCTGTAATGAGCGATCGGGGGTGCCCGGCGGTCATCGTGCCTGCTGGGCACTTGCATCGGCTCCCTAGTGGTCAAAAGGCGAAGCGATGTAAGGTAAAATCATTTCGCCCAAGGGATCCAACCTGCCGCAGTAAAACTGCAGCGGCTGGTCGGGAAGGAGTTAACCAATTGCCACCCGTACTATAGCCAAAAGACAGCTTCAGCACAGTCTTATAATGCCAATCCATCAGCGGCGTGCAGGTGGCGTGCAGCGGCATGCTCTTTGATTGCTGAGTCCTTGGGACTCGGCTGATCACAGATCGGAGTAAAGGGCTGATCACCGCCCTTTGCCGTGTGATCAGCTGTCAGCCAATGCCAGCTGATCACATGAAGTAAACAGAAGCCAGTTGTTTTTTTCAGTGTTTTTTTCCTGATTACCGGCTTCTGTAAAAGGGACATCAGTGCCTACCAATTCGGCTAACCAGTGCCTACCAGTTCCCATAAGTACTGCTAATCAGTACCCACCAGTGTCACCTATTAGTGCCCATAAGTGCCACCTATCGGTGCTGCTTATCAGTGCCACCTACCAGTGCCAACAATCAGTGCCCATTAGTGCCAACAATCAGTGCCCATCAGTGCCACCTCTCAGTGACCTTCAATGCAACCTATCAGTGCCCATCAGTTCCGCCTCTCAGTGCAGCCTCATCAATGCCTCCTGATTAGTTGCCACCAGTGCTGCCTCATCAGTGTCACCTATCAGTGCTGCTTTTTTAGTGCCTATCAGCGCCCATCAGTGCAGCCTCTCAGTGCCCATCAGTGCAGCCTCATCAGCGCACACCAATGAAGGAGAACAATTACCTGTTTGCAAAATGTTTTAACAAACTATGAAAACAGTTTTTTTTTAGAATTTTCTGTCTTTTTTGTTTGTTTAGCAAAAGATAAAAAAATTCAGTGGTGAGTATATACCACCAAAAGAAAGCTCTATTTTTGTGAAAAACATATATAAATATGTCATATGGGTACAGTGTTGCATGACCGTGCAATTGTCATTCAAAGTGTGACAGTGCTGAAAGCTGAACATTAGCCTGGGCAGGAAGGGCATATATGTGCCCACAGTAAGCAAGTAAATAATTTCTGTAAATAGCGTTGCCCTCTAAGTACTAGTAGTATTGTTTTTTTTCCCTTACACGTGTATGTATGTATGTGTGTGTCTTGCACATATGCACTTGTAATCAAGCTATTTGGTTGTAGAAAATGACACATCTGTACATTGTTACTTTCTCAGAACACTGCCAATTATTCAGAAAAGCTTGAAGTGTTGTATTGCAAGTGCCTGTAGGGTGAAACATTATAAATAATGAACAGCTGAAGACAGCAATGAGGAGAATGTAATATACACTCTCTCAATGCATATAAAAAAAATCTAGAAATCATGTGTCGGGATGAATATATCCAAATAATAATAGAAGAGAGAAATGCTTTGGGTCATATATTTTTTTATTCTGCTGACCACATTAATTCATAGCTCATGTAAATGTCCGGCTAACTCTAGCAATTGGGTTATTTTATAATAATTTACAGGTGTTATCAAGTGTCTGAATATGAAAATATGAAATAAACGCAACACATTAATGTCAATATAACCTATTCTTATTTATCCTTACATGTGCACTTTAAGATTATTAAAAGAAAGAATTGACATAAATACTTAGGGGTATATTTATTAGTGATTCACTGGTAACAGTGGTAGATTGTAAATCCATGTTAGCCACCAACATAAATAGATGTTTGGATATAGGGTGATTTAGGGTGATACCTTTTATTGGCTACCTAAAAAAAAATGCAGTGAAAGCTTTGGAAGCATGCTGGCTTCTTCTTCTGGCAATTTCAACTGTCAGTAATAAGCATTTATTTTTTCACAAGAACAACAAAGAGATGCAAATGGTATCAACTTGACACACATGAGTGAGACTGGGTGCTAAAATATGTAGAATACGTAGATGGGGATCAGTTTCTCTGTGAGAGATCTGGACAACTCCACTGTCTCACATAGACATTGATCCCTATCTCTGTAGCCTAATATTTTAGCACCCAATGCCGCTCATGTATCTCATGTTGATAATGTGTATATCTCTTTGATGTTTCATGTATAAAATGTGTGTTTCTTATGATTAGATCAAATTGCCTGGAGACAATGTCTTGGTGCTTCGAAACCTTGCACTTCAATCTTTTTAGTTAGTAAATAAATGGTATCAACTCAAATCCAGACCTCTACATATGATTGACTGGACAATTTGCCCAGTAAATAATGAATAGATACTCGCTCTGCATTTTATGTTAACATTCACCCTATTTAAGCTTGCCATGGATAGATCAAAATTCAGTCAGTTAAGCATAGACCAGCTGAATTTTGATATCTCTATGGCTGTTCCTGTTCAAGAAGAGTCAACCTAGTGATCAACTTCTCTCATATGGGAATGTTGGAAAATGTGTGCTCAATCAGTGTATGCAGTCAATCGTCTGCAGCTCTGATCAGTGTATTCTGGCAGTGGTGGAGTCCCGCTGGCGGAATACAATAATGCAGAGAGGACTCTTTTATCTACCTCGAACATGTGGATGGAGAAATCTGTTCATCTTTATTTGATCAGCGAAATTATCCATGGCCAGCTTGACAGTAGGCTGAATGTGCACCAGATGAATGCAGATGCCAGCTACCACCCATAAAATTTCACATATCAGTGAAGGTTCAGGTAGCTTAAAGACAAATCTGTCTGCAATAGCTCTCTATGATGCTAAAAAAATATATATAAGCAGATTCAGCACTAACGAGAGTGTTGTTGACAGAAGGGTTACATTCCTTTTTTAGAAAGGAATGTATTAGAATAAGCAGTAATAGGCAGTAATCCCTGCCACCCACCCAGAGACAGGTCCACCATGTCTCACTTGTATGATTATAGCAAGTGTGCAGCCCTTTCCCCCCCCCCCCCACCCACTTTACTCCTACTAACCAGCTTAAGCTTTAGAACTAAAGGGTGCTTTGAGAAGAGTTCTCCCCCAAAAAGGTAATCCTCCTCACCCAGCACCAATGATAGCTACTAGGAAGGGATGCCGGTGAGGCGGGAGAGGGGCTTGTGTACCCCTACCTCCCAAGGAGGACAAGTAGGTGATTTCTTCTTCCCTGGTAAACTACTTTCAGAGGTCTTTTGTAATCCTGATCAGATCATCATGGGTGTGGGATTGAACAAGTATTAAAAAAAACACAGACTCAACACAAAATCGTATTTTGAATCAATTTAAAACATTTTATTAATCTGCTTTCATTAATATTTACATTTTTAGGATCCAGCAATGTCCAACAAGGTTCAAGGATGTCCAAAAATGTCCCGAGATGTCCTATGGCATCTACCCAGGGTTGGCAGGTGAGAAGAAGAAGGAGCAGAGTCTCTCTATCTTACCACTCAAATGCCCATTGGGCAATGATGTATTTTTCATGCTTGACGCAGCTTTATGTGTTCAGAGAGCTCTGGGAATTGAGCTACCTTTGACTGTATTGCCCAAATTTGTACAAATTGCTCCACTGACATTTGTAACATATCCGTATACCCCCAACTTTTTTCCTTCCACCTGACAATCTACGAATAGAACATTTATATTCTAAGTATTGTACAACAATAGACTGCATTTGGAGTATGCCGCAGCAAAATTAGCTGGGACTAAGAGGTCTATTTATGAAACATTCACTAAGAAATTCACCCAGTGAATCCATTACTGCTGTTTGCTCAAGTGACATTCAACAGCATTCGTTTGGCATGTCATAGTCACATTCACCCTATTTAAAAGTGGATGAATGTGCACCAGGCGATTGTAGCAGCCAGTAAATATCACATGTACAGTGGTGTGAAAAAGTGTTTGCCCCCTTCCTCATTACCTGTTCCTTTGCATGTTTGTCACACTTAAGTGTTTCGGAACATCAAACCAATTTAAACAATAGTCAAGGACAACACAAGTAAACACAAAATGCAATTTGTAAATGAAGGTGTTTATTATTAAAGGTGAAAAAAAATCCAAACCATCATGGCCCTGTGTGAAAAAGTGATTGCCCCCTAAACCTAATAACTGGTTGGGCCACCCTTAGCAGCAACAACTGCAACCAAGCGTTTGCGATAACGTGCAATGAGGCTTTTACAGCGTCCTGGAGGAATTTTGGCCCACTCATCTTTGCAGAATTGTCCTAATTCAGTTACATTAGAGGGTTTTCGAGCATGAACGGCCTTTTTGAAGGTCATACCACAACATCTCAATAGGATTCAGGTCAGGACTTTGGCTAGGCCACTCCAAAGTCTTCATTTTGTTTTTCTTCAGCCATTCGGTGGTGGACTTGCTGGTGTGTTTAGGATCATTGTCCTGCTGCAGAACCCAAGTTGGTTTCAGCTTGAGTACACGAACAGATGGTCGGACATTCTCCTTCAGGATCTCTTGGTAGACAGCAGAATTCATAGTTCCTTTTATCACGGCAAGTCTTCCAGGTCCTGAAGCAGCAAAACAGCCCCAGACCATCACACTACCACCACCATATTTTACTGTTGGTATAATGTTCTTTTTATGAAATGCAGTGTTCCTTCTACGCCAGATATACTTGGACACACACCTTCCAAAGAGTTCCACTTTTGTCTCATCGCTCCACAGAATGTTGTCCCAAAAGTCTTGGGGATCATCAAGATGTGTTGTGGAGAAATTGAGACGAGCTTTGATGTTCTTTTTGCTCAGCAGTGGTTTTCTCCTTGGAACTCTGCCATGCAGGCCATTTTTGCCAAGTCTTTTCCTGATGGTGGAGGCATGAACGCTGACCTTAACTGAGGCAAGTGAGGCCTGCAGTTCCTTGGACGTTGTTGTGGGGTCTTTTGTGACCTCTTGGATGAGTCGTCGCTGCGCTCTTGGGGTAATTTTGGGCGGCCGGCCACTCCTGGGAAGGTTCACCACTGTTCCATGTCTTTGCCATTTGTGGATAATGGCTCTCACTGTGGTTCGCTGGATTCCCAAAGCTTTGGAAATGGCTTTATAACCCTTTCCAGACTGATAGATCTCAATTACTTTCTTTCTCAATTGTTCCTGAATTTCTCTGGGTCTCGGCATGATGTGTAGCTTTTAAGGATCTTCTGGTGGACCTTACTGTGTCAAGCAGCTCCTATTTAAGTGATGCCTTGATTGTGAACAGGTGTGGCAATAATCAGGCCTGGGTGTGGCTAGAGAAATTGAACTCAGGTGTGGACAACCACAGTTATAGTATGTTTTAACAAGGGGGGCAATCACTTTTTCACACAGGGCCATGATGGTTTGGACTTTTTTCCACCTTTAATAATAAACACCTTCATTTACAAATTGCATTTTGTGTTTACTTGTGTTGTCCTTGACTATTGTTTAAATTGGTTTGATGTTCCGAAACACTTAAGTGTGACAAACATGCAAAGGAACAGGAAATGAGGAAGGGGGCAAACACTTTTTCACACCACTGTACCTGTATGGAACTCTCCATAGTGATGAAACTGTATAGGAGGGTGAAGTGTCTGAGGAATCACTAAACCAGTTCACTAAGGTAAAGGTGAACATCTACATATCCCCATTGGTCAGGTAGATGGCACAAAAAAGCAGCTCTCGTTGGCACCTGTTCCTGGGTACTGGAGATGCAAAAGAGCCCAGTGCCCATAGCCATGAAGAACCAGGACTTTAGGAGGTAAATTATAATTTATTTTGCTGAAAACTTTCTCAAAGCTTCCACCAATTTAAAATGACATATAGGCTGGTATCAGCATATCAGAGATGCCAACCCTTCCTATTGGGATACCAACATGCTTGATATGCTGGGTTGGTAAGCTCTGGGGCATAAGGCATGCTGTTTGCTTATTTATTTAGTTTTTCAAACACAGTTACACAGTTAGACAGGTTGAAAAAAGACACAAGTACATCTAGTTCAACGAATAACAGGCAAAATAAATAGCCTTAAAAAAAATAAAATCATACATCCTTTATACACAATCCTATACCCACAGTTGATCCAGATGAAGGCAAGAAACCCAGCAATGCATCAACCAATTTGCTCCAGCAAGGGAAAAAATTCCTTCCTGATCCCCCGAGACACAGTTGGATAATCCCTGGATTAACTTTACCTATAGTTTATAGTATCCAGTTACCGTATATACTCGAGTATAAACCGAGATTTTCAGCCCCTTTTTTTAGGCTGAAAGTGCCCCCCTCGGCTTATACTCGAGTCACCGCCATCTGTCTACCCGATCAGCGTGTCGTGCAGACAGACGGCGGCCATTCCACTATTCAAAAGCCGTGCCTCCCTGTCTGTGATAGGCGGAACACTCAATTTCCCAGCAGTCAGTGGTCCGCCTATCACGGACATCCGCTCATCCTCATACTACGGACGAGGATGAGAGGATGTCCGTGATAGGCGGAACACAGACTGCTGGGAAATTGAGTGTTCCGCCTATCACAGACAGAGGCGCGGCTTTTGAACAGTGGAATGGCCGCCGTCTGTCACAGACGAGAAGAGGTGCGGCGATCCTGGCATGGCCGCCATATGTGCAGAAGGACACAGGCTCAGGACACAGGTAGGCTGGACACACAGGGCGGCTGGACACACAGGGCGGCTGGACACACAGGGATGGACAGACACACAGGGATGGACGGACACACAGGGATGGACGGACACACAGAGATGGACGGACACACAGGGATGGACAGGCATGTCTCACCCTCGGCTTATACACGAGTCAATAAGTTTTCCCATTTTTTTTGTGGTAAATTGGGGGCCTCGGCTTATATTCGGATCGACCTATACTTGAGTATATACGGTATATTATATACATTGAAGAAGGAATCCAGGCCTTTTCTAAATCATTCTACTGAGCTAGCCAGAACCAGAGAGGGAGTCTATTCCACATTTTCTAAGCTCTTACTATAAAGGAACCTTTCCCTTTTGGATTAAATCTCTTTTTCTCCAGATGTAAAGAGTGCCCCCTTGTCCTCTGAGATGACCTTAACGTGAATAACTCAACACCATGTTCACTATATGGACCACTTATGTATTTATGCATGTTGATCATGTCCCCGCTTAATCTCCCCTTCTCAAGAGAGAATAAATTCAGTTCCTCTAATCTTTCCTCATATCTGAGCTCCTCCATGCCTCTTATCAGTTTGGTTGCCCTTCTCTGCACTTTCTACAGTTCCCCCGATATCCTTTTTGTGAACTGGTGCTCAAAACTGAACTGCATATTCCAACTTGAGTCTTACTAATGATTTGTACAGGGGCAAAATGATATCTCTCTCTGGAGTCCATACCTCTCCTAATAAACGAAAGGACTTTGCCCGCTTTGAAAACCATAGTTTGGTATTGCATGCTATTATTAAGCGTAAGATCTACTAGAACACCCAGATCCTTCTCCACCATTAATGCTCCCATTTGTATCCCCCCTAGCATGTATGATGCATGCATATTCCTAGCCCCCAAGTGCATAACTTTAAATTTTTTAACATGAAACCTCATCTGCCACATAGTTGCCCAATGAAGTGCATTGAGGTCAGCTTGTAAGCTGGAGACATTTTGTAAGGACGTTATTCCACTGCATAGCTTGGTGTCATTTGCAAACACTGAAATGGTACTTCTAATCCCAGACCCTGAATCATTTATAAATATATTATAAATTTAAAATATATTAAAAAGTAAGAGTCCCAACACTGAACCCTGGGGTACACCACTGATAATCTAATGCCGCGTACACACGATCACGACCCCCGCCATAGTCCAGCAGATTGTCCGGAGGATGCTAGGACTGTGACATCATAAGGGGCAGGGTCACCATGTGACATCACCCGGTGACCCCGTCCCTTATCCCTACATAAGTCGCCACACAACGCATCCCTGTCATTAAGGCTGGAGAGAGTGTTGTGTCAACATCGGAAGGAAAAAGAAGAATAAGAAGAAGAATGCGGTGGTGACAGCAACAGCGACAAGACTGGGCCAATGCTAGTTAAAGAGCTGGAAGAAGAAAGCGGAGGCCCGGCAAGAAGAACCGAAGAGCGGGACAAGACCCCTGAAGTTGGAAGAAGAGCCCCGAAATTGGATAAAGACCCCCGGATGGCGGCGGCGACAAAGGAGAAAGCCAGGCTCCTCCACTAGTAAAAAAGCTAGCAAAAGAGCACAAGATAGCAGAGGAGCCCGGCGAGAAGACCCCATGAATATGGAAGAAGACCCCCGGAGTCTAATAAAGTACTTTAAAAACCTGTGTTGTGTTTTTTTTATGCACACTTTTTTCCCCAGGGGAATAGGTAGGGGTACATCGTACCCAATACTCATTCACATAGGGTAGGGGGCCGGAATCTGGGGGCTCCCTTATTAAAGGGGGCTCCCAGATTCTGATAAGCCCCCTGCCCGCAGACCCCGACAACCAATGACCAGGGTTGTCGGGAAGAGGCCCTTGTCCTCATCAACATGGGGACAAGGTGCATTGGGGTGGGGGGGCCACAGGGCCCCCCTTCCCCAAAGCACACCCCATGTTGAGGGCACCTGGCCTGGTATGGCTCAGGAGGGGGGGGCTTGCTTGTCCCCAGCCCCTTTCCTGACTGGCTGGGCTGCGTGCTCGGATAAGGGTCTGCTATGGACTTTGGGGGGACCCCCATGCCTTTTTTTAAATCCATACCAGGTGACGGAGCTACTGCTTCGCTTGTTCCGTCTACCTGGAGCCACATTCAAAATGAACGGACTTTACTCCGTGTGTGGGCAAGTCCGTTCATTTCGAGAGTCCGGACAGTTTTGAGTAAAGACTTCTTTCAAAGTCCGCCGGACTTTTGGGATGAAAAAGTCCGCCGGAGCCCACACACAGGTTATTGTCCGCTGGACTCTGGTCCGCCGGACCAAGTCCTCCGGATAGTCCGATCGTGTGTACGCGGCATTAGATAGTAGTATATTTAGGATTTGTGCTGCCCTAGGCCTGACTAAACTCAAGCGCCCCTAATTTAAATATGACCCACCCCTTCCTGTCAAGGCCACACCCTTTGCTTTTTAAGACCCGCCCTGAAATTTTTGAGTGGGTACACTAGTTCTGGAGGCCTGGTGAGGGACAATGGATTCCCTTAATTCTCACTTTGTGTGTGGCTATGGGGCAGGAAGTGAAGGGAAATCTCTGCAATGGGATAGGGATGGTAAAAAATAAACTGAAAGGGGTTATAATCCTCCCTTACTCTATCTAAAATGAAAAAAAAAAAGGGTTGCCTATAGTTCTACTTTAAGGACAAGTTTGTGATAATTTTATGGAGAGTACTAAGAAGATATAACCATGCCAATGGTGCAGCAGAAAACATATAGCACAGTGAGGAAGTTTTGTGGTCCAAGATGAGAGGACAGTCAAAATTAGAAATGGCACCCCCCCCCCCCCACAGTTGCAGAATGCCAGCCGCCCGCATACTGGCATACAGGAAGCAGTGAGGCTGTTTTACTGGGGTGCTAGACTAATTTGCCTCTCAACCCCCTTCACCCCATAAGACTGGTGCTACACTAACAGTGTAGAGCAAGCCGGTGGGGACTCCCTAGGCCTGGGCCTTGTCAGCCTAGGCTAGGATACAGCATTGATCTTAGAGCATTCAGAGTATGAATCCTTAACTACTACTCCTCTGAATTCTGTCTTTTAGCCAGTTTTCTATCCATTTACAAATTGATTTTTCCAAGCCTGTAGACTTTAATTTACACATTAGTCATGTGTGGGGAACGCTTTTGCAAAATCCAAGTATACTACGTCTACAGCCACCCCTCTGTCCAAGGGTTTACTTACATCCCGCCCTCCCCGTAGACGGGGGCGTGATTGCACCCCACCCCGTGCCCGCGGCGGTCTGGTTTTGTTTAGGTGAGTGATCAGTCTCCAGGGGCAAACCAATGATTTATGGTCTGGACCTGGTGATCGCTCCTAATGAATGAAAAGATTCCCCTGCCTGTGTAAACACAGACAAGAGGAAGTGATGTCATCTCTCCTTGTGGGGTCTTTTTGATTCCAGTGAGAGGAAGAGAACATCTAACTGTGAGTTGCACCAACACTACACTATCAGCAGTACATATAGGTACACTTGGCCCCCCATCACCCCCTGCTCGCCCCCCCCTACAGTTAACCCTTTCACTTCCTGTCACTGTGTTACCAATCGCAGTTTTCAGATTTTTCACTGATCATTGCATTGGTGTCAGGACCTTTTTTACCTGTGAGTATACCAGCAAATTTAGAGACCAACATGTCCAATCGAAGATACATTAGTGAAGATACCTACACGTTTCTGAACATGACAGATAGTGAGTGAAGAAGAAGTCACTCATCTGTCAGATTCAGGCTCAGAATACGATCCTGTAGACAGCCTCGGGACCCTGACAGATAGCTCTGATGACGGAGTTGTGGTCCCTGCCAAGGTTAGGCATACCAGACCCCGTTATTCTGCTGTTGTTGAGGTGCAATAACTGCAGTGCCGCTCATCCTTCTGGTGAACTGGCAAGCACCAGCAGCCTAGTACAACCTGGTCATAGTCAAACCAGCACTGCAGTAACACGTGGTGAAGTGGCAAGTCCCATAAGTGCAGTTCAAGCTGGTGTAGTGGCTAGCACAACTAGTGACCTGTAGCCACCAAGAAGAAGACAAACACAAGCCCATTGAGCCCATAGTGCCCTTCCTGCTGCATTAGCCAATCCTAATTAGGAACCCACCACTTCTGCAGCACCCGTACTTCCCCCATTCACTGGCCAACTCGGAATTCAGGTAGAAACAATTGATTTTATGTCACTTGATTTTTATTCACTGTTTTTCATGGAAGATCTCTATAGATCTATTGTGGACCAAAGCAATTTGTATGCTGGTCAATTCATCGCCGCTAATTCCCATTTAACCCTTGCCAGGGATTGGAAACCAATTGTGGCTTTTGAATTTAAGACCTTTCTATGCTATCATAGGCATTACTAAAAACAGTGAATTGTGGTTATATTGGTCCACTGACCCAATTCACCATATGCCCATTTTCTCTGCCGCCAGGGCATGTTACGAGCAGATCTTGCGATTCATGCACTTCAACGACAATTAACTCTGTCGTCCTCGGGGTGACACTGGATACAATCAGCTCTACAAAATTTGGCCCCTCGTAAACCACTTCAACCAATGGTTTGCAGTCTTGTTTACTCCCCATCAAGTTGTATTTCAAACAGTATCTTCCCAGCAAGCGTGCCAGATATGGGGTCAAGTTGTATAAGTGTCAGGGCTGGCTTAGCCCTTCCTTCTCTGGGCTGGCCGGCTAATTGCCAGCTCTCTTCTCTCTCCACAGTTACCAGTTGTTCCTGATGATGCTCATCTGACCTGCCTACTTAAAGCCTTCCAGCTCACTTCTCCTCTGCCTTCGCCTTGGTCACATCACTAGAAACCATTTCCTGCAGTTTGTTTAAAGACTGACTTGCTGACATCACTTCTGGCTCCTTATCCTGCTTGCTGTTGCTCTACTTGGATCCCTGACTTCTGGCCTGGCTGACTACCCAATCTGGTTACTGGACTCTGGCTATGCTTGACTACGCTTTTCTATTTACCTTTTTATTTTTATTAATAAACAATTGTGATTTAATTGTACTTCTGTCTCAGTCTGATTCATGGTTTCTGACAATAAGCTCTGTGACAGGGCCACAGGCTATACATATCGTTTTATGGTTTACGAGGGAGAGATAGTCACGTAGAGCCGGAGAACTATCCATATCACATAGGGAGCGCTGGTAAGATTGTGTGGGACTTGGTGTCACCCTTATTCGGAAAGTGGTACCACTTATATGTGTACAATTATTACACGAGCGTGCCACTTTTTAGTCACTTGTTTGATCATGGAATTGGCGCATGTAGCACCATGTGATCTAATAGTCAGGGCTTACCCTAGCGGCTTGTAGATTCGTGTCTTAGGCTGGGGGAGAGAGCCTGCTTGAAGTGTAATAATTTGCTTGCTGTGAAGTGGAGGGATGATTGGAATGTTTTCGTTCTTTTGACCCTTCATGCAGACACAATGGTCCAAATTCCTACGGTGACTGGTGTTGTGGAGAAACCCCTTTGTGTCCACGAATATAACCTTTATATGGGAGGGGTGGACCTCAACGACCAGTTGCTGGCACCGTACCTAATTGCCCGTAAGGCCAGAAGCTGGTACAAAAAAGCGTCTGTATACTTATTTCAATTGGCTCTGCTGAACACTTTTGTGCTATACAAAGCTTCAGGATGAACTGGATCCTTCCTTAAATTCCAGCAAGAGATCATCACAGCCCTTCTGTTTCCAGATGGTGCTGTGGCCCAACTTCCCAATCCAAATGCAGTAAGCCGGCTGCATGAGAGGCATTTTCGTTATGTCCTCCCTGGTACCCCTACCCAATGAGCCTCCGAAAGAAAATGTTGTGTCTGTAGAAAGCGAGGATATAGGCGTGACACCCATTATTATTGTCCCTCCTGTCCTGACCATCCTGGTCTTTGCATTGATGAATGTTTTTAACGCTACCATACACTAATGGAGTATTAGCGTAGGGTACAGCACTGCACAGACTTGGACAAACATTCACAGGGACTCCAAAGTTGCCATCGCAATTTGGGAGACCCGAACCTGGAACCAAACCGTTACAGTTACAAATAAAAGTGTAAAAAAAAGTTAAAAAAAACAAAAAAATATCAAATAAAAAAAAAATAGTTGTAGTTTTATTGTTCTCTCTCTCTATTCTCTCTCTATTGTTCTGCTCTTTTTTTACTATATTCTACAATGCAATGTTTTATTGTTACTATGTTTTATCATGTTTACTTTTCAGATATGTAATTATTTTATACTTTAATGTTTACTGTGTTTCATTGCTAACCATTTTTTTGTTTTCAGGTACGCCATTCAGCTGCAGCACAGGTTTATTTATCTTGACAGCAACAGCGTTTGTGCCCACGATATGTAAAGCCATGACTCCAGCGCTGTCGGAGGGGATTTCACCACCACAGTTAAAAAAAGAGCATATATGTTGAAGCATGGGGGCAGGGGTGGAGGAGCAATTTGCTCCTAACATTAGGAGTGGATTGCCCCCATGCTTCGGCATATATTTTTTTAGGTGTTGTATTTGCTTTGCAGGTATGGTAAGTCTTAGCCCTTGTACACACGGTCGGACATTCCGACAACAAAATCTGTCGGATTTTTTCCGACTGATTTTGTCCGAAACTGGTGTTGCATACACACGGTCGGACAAAGTTGCCGGAAAATCTGATCGTTTGGGATGTGAGGACGTTGGTTCATTACGACGGGACTACATTGAGGCTAGTAGCCAATAGCTTTGGTCTCGTAATTTGATCTGAGCATGTGTGGCACTTTGTCCAATCGGAATTCTCTACAAACAATCGGACAAAGTCCGATCGGATCATGTTGTCGGAAAATTTTATATCCAACAACACGATCCGATCGGACATTTTCCGTCGGATGGCAGTGAATCGGATCTCTCTTCCTTTATGGATGAGCTCAATTGCAACAACAGAGGCATACACCTTACATATGAAGCCAGTTATGAGAAAATTAATTTTTTTAGACCTTACGATATCCATCAGTGGAGAACAATTTGTCACCTCAACTTTTTTCAAAGCTACTGACAGGAATTATTTTATTCCAACCTCTAGTTGTCACAATCTGGCCTGGTTGAGGTCAGTGCCTAAGAGTCAGTTCTTGAGACTGAGGCATAATTGCACGGAACATGAGATGTTTTTTTTTTATTATTTTTTGTGAACTTGATCTGAGTTCCACAGGCTGGTTGAATCTATACCTGTTATTTTGAAATTCGATGGGAGTTCCCCACATATATTTGTGTGTGAGGACCACCCAGTAGTGCATTTTGGATCTATCAGGTTTTTGACCATAATGACTCTTCTTATAACCTCTAAATGAGGTAGTGTTAGTGGGATTAGGGGAAGTCCCTCTCCCTCCTTTTGTTCCTTCCCCTTTTTTCCCCTTGTAAGGAATTAATATGGATATAATTTTAGGTTTTGTTTTACTTTTTATATGTATAATATGGTTATTTATTCATTTTTTGATATATCAATTTAACTTTAATATTTTTTATCTAAGTAGTGTGATATGCATAACTCCTTCCTGTAATTAATATAATGGAGATAGTTGAGTACTGGAATCTGCAACACATAGATAAATTTCCCTTACTAATAAGGTTTTCTACACTATCTGATAGGAGGGTTGTGGTATTTACATTGTTTTTCCCATAGCCAATATGGCGGAACCACATGTCTGACGGAACTCAGACCGAGGCATGGTTTTATGAATTATTTTTTAAGCGGTGCATGATGACGTTGTCCCGTATCCCGTGATCACGTCCTTATAGTGACGAAACATGTGCTGATGTCACCACGTTCTACGCCAGACCCGGAATTAATGGCGGTAGTCGAGGGCCAGCCGGCCGGCTCGAACTTTGTAAACTGCTCTTTGTATTGGTGGACATGTGAGTTTATTCGCTATTTTTATACAATAAAATTTAAAGGGTTTTATGCTATGCGAGTGTCCCCTTGTTTTGCATATGGATTGATTCACTATGGTTTGAACACCTGGAGTACTTGGAGAGAAAGGCTCTTGTTTGGCTTCCTGTGACGGTTTACCCTGATCATTTACATATGCAATTTCTGATCTCATCTAAACCTGAGATCTTGTGCTCTGGTAAGCGGCCATAATCATTTATTGGTGGCAGTGCTTTATTGGACTTCTTTCAACACGTATTCCCGTTGGTGTTACTTTCCTTTTAACACTGGACTTCATAAGAGCCTTTGCATGCTAAACCTATTGGGCTCTGCTTGGACTAATTTATATTTGTGTTCATTATGGGTTGTGCACTGGAATATGGATTTTGAGTCACTTAACATTGTGTATTAATTTGGTCCACATTTATTTATAAATGTATTTATTTAATTTATATATATATTTATTTATTTATTTTGTATATATAATTAACTTATTTACAGTAATAAGATATAATCTATCAATTAATTTATTTATTCACTTACATTATGAGTTTGTACACGTGTGGGTGGTAGTACACAATATTTGTCTTATGTGGTTTTGTTTATGAAATTTTTGCAAACTTTTTTTTTTTTCATTGTATTCAGTGCAACTCCTTATTATATAGACCGTTGGAATTTCCAACCGTGTGTACAAGGGCTTACTGTTATACTGTAATGATACTTTTATTGTTAACCATCATTTGCTTAGTAGGTACACCATTCAGCTGCAGCACTGATTTATTTATCTTGACAGCAACAGCATTTGCCCCCACGATACGTAAATCAGCGAGCGACTCCAACACTGTAGGAGGTGATTTCACCACCACAGTTTAAAAAAAAGCGTTTGAAAAAAGTAATTTTCTTGCAAAAAAATAATATTTTTTCATGTAAACAAAAAGTGTCAGAAAGGGCTTTGTCTTCAAGTGGTTAGAAGAATGGGTGATGTGTGATATAAGCTTCTAAAGGTTGTGCATAAAATGCCAGGACAGTTCAACCCCCCCCCCCCCACTCCCGAAATGACCCCTTTTTGGAAAGTAGACACCCCAAGCTGTTTGCTGATAGGCATGGAATATTTTATATTTTTGGGAAAATTACACTTTTTTTCTGCACAAAGTTGTCCCTAAATGATATATTGCTCACAGATGCCATGGTTATATATGGAATTACACCCCAAAATACATTCTGCTGCTTCTTCTGAGTACGGGGATACCTCATGTGTGAGACTTTTTAGGAGAAGGGCTTAAACCCCTAACTGGCTAATTCCTCTATGGCAGAAGAACTTTGGAGTCTTGTGATAATTTTCCATAATTTCTGAGGCTGTGCAATGGGCAACAATACCTTAAACACCTATGAGCATCCTTTGTGACAGTACTGCTTTCTGAAAAAAATAAACATTTTGCCCTTTAACACCGATACTAGGAAAAAATGTGAATCGCTGAAGATTTTTAAGCACCATAATGATAAATATATGGTCAGCATATAGGCATTGTTGGCAGAGTGAAATTTTCAGAATTTACTTATGCCTGATTTTGTCAAGTAAGCATAGAGTATGTATTTATCTTAGTCTGGTAATAAATGTTAATGTGTTTAATGTATACATAACCTCAAGCAGTATTATTCTTGGTATACGTAGAGTAAATCTTGATTATGCTAAAATATAGAACTACATTTAATAGAAGAACAGTAAAAGGCCAGCCAATATTTTATGTAATATCAAAGGGAGGTGAGAACACTGCAGCTGTTTTGTTCAACAGTTCATCAATAATTCAGCTGCACAAGCACATAGCTGTTGAGTTCAGGGGGAAGAAGAAATTATACTTAAATCATAGCTTCTGAAGGACTAATAAAGGATAAGTAACAAAAAAATTGTGGATTTGACAGCATCCTTAAGGCTACATTCACACTGCAGTGTCCGGCCACTAGCGCCAAAGCAACGCTCACTTTTGTGGTACATTTGTTGCACTTTTTGGCCGATAGTGGGGTGCTTTTAACCCCCACTAGTGGCCGAAGAAGGGGTTAAAAGCACCCATGTTGCATTTCACTGGGCAGGGCAATTTGGGAGCGCTGTTCACAGCACTCCCAAACAACACCAAAGATGCTGCTTACAGGACTTTTCATAACGTTCCACAAGCATGTGATGAAGCAGGAGCAGGAAGATTCCTGCACTGCAGATTATAAAGGTGTAGCTTCCTCTCCAGTAAGGAGAATAGTGAGAATCACAGTGTTGAAATCATCAAATCTCATCCCTGTTTTTATTACTAATGCACCTATTTAAAACATCAGAAAATATAATCAGGATATAACTGGAACACTGTAAGTGTGTCTCTGAACACAGAATTGGTTGGCATTTTTATGCTTAATTGATAAGTCTTTGTAACAAATCAATCCTAGCTGAAAGTAAAATTGATTCAGCATGACTTTTTATATTATTAGCTTGAATATAACTGCCTTAGTCCTCCATAATATAATGTTTTTACTATGCTAATGTGCTCTTTGACAATTTATCAATATGTCTTAAGACTGTTTCTGTTCTAAAATAAGCTCTTTGAAAAACTTTCTTTACGGATCCCCTTTTCGTCATTTCTTTAATATTATTAAATAACAACAGTTTAATTTAAGCCATAATGGAAGCAGCAATAGCAGTGTAAGAGTCATGCACTCTTAGCATTCATAGCAGTGTGTGAAATATTACAATATAATGAGTGGGTGAAAAATGCACAAGTCTAATGCGTACCATTCATGTAAAATGTGGCAAATTGCAGTATAAAGGACTTTGATTATCTGGTTGATTTCATAATACAATGCTGCATTTTATTTGCTATTCTGCATTCCTTATATACATTCCCTGCAGAATATGCTGTTGTACTTTACCCCTTAGTCTTTCAGGGGGTTTCATCAGGAGCATTAGGTTATCAATAAAACGTAGAGGCTCGATAATCTCTGCACCTTACTGGCTGCCTGCTGTGCATCATTAGTACTCTAAATCAGTGAGTATGACAGAAGATATTGTTTTCAAGCAGCCCAGCAGCCTACTGTCCTAGAAATGTAATTCTACATCATTTCTAACACAGGGAATAGCAGGTTTTGCACAGATGACTTTGAAAGAAAAAAACAAACAAATTAAATTTAGCTACAAAGGATGATCTCTAATGAGTCCCATGAAAAATATAAGACTATGTTATGACATGTGATTAGTATATAGAGGCCTAGCAAGAACATCGTGAGCACTTTTAATAATGTCAGGACTTACCCATTAGCTTTGTATAAAGCCAT
Source organism: Lithobates pipiens (assembly GCF_037356315.1). Classification (NCBI taxonomy): domain Eukaryota; kingdom Metazoa; phylum Chordata; class Amphibia; order Anura; family Ranidae; genus Lithobates; species Lithobates pipiens. The sequence continues at coordinate 411,132,492 of NW_027507764.1, read as the reverse complement.
TTGAACCTCTACAGCAGATGCATGTTTTTTCAAAGCTTGTAATCATGTTTTTATAGCTGGAAGTTTTTTTAAAGACATGTATGATCTATTGGTAATGAGATTCTTATTAAACATTGTTTAACAATATTGTTTATTATCAGAGCTGTATTTAGAGGTCAGACTGCACTAGTATGTGCAGTTGCACAGCGCCCATCAGTGGGGCCCAAAGTTTGATTTTAAAGTGGTTGTAAACCTCTGAAATTAAAAAGGAACAAAGCATGTCCTTTTATAGTGTACATTGCTTTGATATAAAGCACCTAGTGTAATTCCCATCTGCTCTGTCGTTCCTTTGCTATTTGCATGAGTCATTTTTAAGAGTCTATGCTGACACCAGACAATCTTTTGAAATGGCCCCTTCTCCCCATCACACAGCAGGTGATTGACAGCTTCAGCTGTGCATCTTTCCTGTGGGGGGGGGGGGGGTGTCCACGCCCTCCACTCAGATCTCATATTACACTTAACTCTCCCTTTTGTACTGTGCATTGTGTGACATCAGATCTCCACACCAGCTTTCTGAAGTTTAGAAATGCTGTGTACAATGTGTGACATAGGAGGCTGTAGAGGAGAGAGGGGGTAGATAAATAGGTCCAACATATGTAGGAGAATGTGTTTCATTTCTATGTATCACCTGAGGCTATTTACTTCAGTTGCTATTTCTAATGTTTTACAATCTCTTTAATTTTTTTTATCTAAAGTTTATCTTATTGCATTATGTACAGTACTCTTTGCTGGTCTTCATCTGAGGTATTTGTTCTCTTATCCTCTCTGTTTTATAAAAGCCATTTTTTACCTATCTCAAAGCATGATGCACGGTAGGGTGGCAGGGCAACAGTTTATGCTTAGATTTCTTAGATAAAACAGTACTGATAAAATGCATTGGGAGAGATTTACTAAAACTCGAGAGCCCAAAATCTGGAGCAGCTCTGCACAGTAACCAATCAGATTCTAGTATTTAATTTTATTAAAGCTTAAAGTGGATGTAAACCCTTGCATATACCCACTGAAGTGAACAGCCTCAGATGATACACAGAGATGAAACAAATCTCCCTACATAAGTTTTACATGTATATCTGCTGTCTTCAGCTAGCTATATCCTTTAGAACAGGGGTAGGCAAACTGGGGCCTTCCAGCTGCTGTGGAACTACATTTTCCATGAGGCATTGCAAGGCTGGCAGTTACAATTAGGGTAGGCGACAGCTGGAGGGCCCCAGGTTGCCTACTCCTGCTTTAGAAAGTGCACATTGTGTTAGAGATTTTTTTATTCCTGTTCAGCACTGAGAGTGGATTCTTGGCATACACTGTGTGACAGCTGATTAGAGGAAAGGCACACCCCCCACTCCGCATAGGCAGAGGAATATGCAGAGCTGTACTGTGAATAGACCAGCCCTCTGATAATATATTTATAGCAGTGTTTCTCAACTCCAGTTCTCAAGGTGCCCCAACAGGTCATGTTTTCAGGATTTCCCTCAGATGAAACGGCTGTGGTAATTACTAAGGCAGTGAAACTGATCAAAATACCTGTGCAAAATAATGTATAGCCTGGACACATGACCTGTTGGGGCCCCTTGAGGACTGGAGTTGAGAAACCATGTGTAAGGGAAATGGCCGTAGGAGAACTGGTAAAATTATTAGTAAAATTATTTTCGTAGCATGGTTTGTCAGCACCCAAGGCAAGACAAGTAATGGGATGAGTGGCAGTGCTGGTGGGGGGTTTGGATCAGTGGCAGCGCTGGGGGGAGTTCTGATCAGCCTACTTAGGTGCTCTTGATCAAGGTCATCTGCTGATCTGAAATCTGTAGTGGAGACTTTTAATGGCAACTATAGTCACAGACAGTGTTACTCACTGTGTCTCTGGCTTTACTGTGTCTCCAGCTCTGTGGTGTCTAGTAGCAGTGACACCTATGCCGAAATCAAAAGACAGGGTCTCCTCCAGCGTCTCCCACTTCACATTCCTCGCCAGTCAGCTGACCTCTAGTTTCTGCCCCCCAGCCATGCCGCAAACTGAATGGGAAGCAGGGAAGAGGCTGAGTGGGCGACCGTGGGCTTCAGGAACAGTCCATCTGTGGCCGCAAAAAAGCTGGGTGAGTGGTGCAGGCTTCAGAAACAGCCCAGGATTCGGTGACTCCTTTAAAATCATCATTAGACTCCCAAGGGGATCCCGACCCCAGGTTGAAAACCACTGCTCTATGGTCTCTGCTAAAAAAATATATATGTTTGGGGGTTTTCTAGCAAAAAATACTGATTTATCTTGTAAGCAACAAGTGTCAGAAAAAGGTTTAGTCTTTCAGTGGTTAAACTGACCTAATTTACAGACCGAAGTTCATTCCTTTGATCTAAAAGAACTAAATGTTACAATGTTTCTCCTTATCTCCATATTGTGAGAAACTTGACAGGCTACCTGTTTTTTTTGTTTTGTTTTTTAACAGCCATCAGCTTGAGCAGAGAAGTCTCTGTACTGAACTGAGGAAATGCTTTTTTTAAGATCGGGAGGGAGATGTTGAGGGAGAATCGCAATCTTAATTCTTTAATGATTAATCATGCAGCTCTAGCTACAATGCACATCTGCCCCAGATTTTGCTCTCTCCAGTCTTAGTAAATCAACCCCAGTGACTAGTAGCCTCTGCCATCATTTGACTGAAATTAAAATTTTCTATATTCCAGAATATGAGCTTTCCTGTGAATATCTACTGTATTATGTGGATCTTACATTGTGCTGTGTGTTTGGAAATAAGGATACAGGAGGAAAGAGAGGAGTTCCATGCACGAAGAGGCTTTCATGGATGTCAGCTTCAGTGGTAATATTTGCAAGGAATCTTAGTAAGATTGTTTTTCTAGGTGATGTTATGCTAAAATGTTATACTGTTCGCAAGAAAGAATATAGCAGTGAAGAAACATAAAGTATATAAAACTGCACACAGTAATAGCTGCAATATCTGCTCATTGTTTAAATTATTGGTTGAAGTCTGAGTCAGCTTATTGCCTCGAAAATCATAAGGATCTTTTTAAAGTTACTACAGCTTGTCGTGTGCAACTTCTAAATTCACACATTTATATAAACATTCACTCAAGCTGTAAATGGAACAGAAAACCATTCACTTTGATTTTTTTTGTTATTCTTTCTTTATTTCAGCTGTAAGATCAAACCACTGAGGCAACATTAAATTAAAATAAAACTTTGTCAGCCATCTGTACCTATTGTGGAAGCAGGTTTAGATTATTCCACTATAGCAATACATCATACTAACTTATAGCGTAGCTTGAGCAGAAGTATAGCAGAAGAAGCTAGTCCGCTATGACATGCCAAAGAAGACCACACCTATGAACAACAATCTCAGTCTCTTTGATAGTGCATGCTACTTGTAGTTAGAGGCATTGTAAAATCATAAATTATTTAAAAAATATTTTTTTTGTGATTTATGATCGTTTTAATAAATCTTGCTACTTCTATCATTTATATATATATATATATATATATATATATTAAACAAAAATCTGCGAGGTGAATGGATCAATCAATTCACCCGTAGAAAAAACAGCGCATAATACTTCATAAAACAAAGAAAAAATTATATGTGATTTGTGCTAATACGAACTATGGAGAAAACATTTATATCTTCCCAAATGCAGTCATACACACTAAGTATTGTCCATGAACACTGTCCATATATCCAAATTAAGCTGAGTAATTGGGATAGTTTCAGCAAACAAGTTAAAACGAGATATCTATTTCAGTCCATCAACAGACAATAAAATTAAAGATCAAAACTGAAACAAAGTGTCCTGGTACAAATCACAGGGAGTGTGCGCTGCAATCCTTCCTTAACAAAATTATACTTCCACTAGTATGATGCAGTAATCCCGAATTTACTGGGGTGCAGTCTCAAGGATGAGGTGACCCCCCTTAGTAATATTCTTACCAGATCTGCCTGGTTACATAGGCTCTCAGAAATTACTCCTCATCGGTTCGATCTCATCAGCTTCATAAGCGCAGGTAATACACGATCGGATGTGATTGGTTCCACGGGATCTCAGGTGTTTACTCATCGGTTGGATCTCATCCGCTGCATAAGTGTCGGGTAATTCAAGATCTCCGAAAGAAGCAATTACGGGAAAACAAACATAGCGTGATACTGTCTTATAAAATTACGATTTATTTAAGTAAAAAATGTTGCACTCACACAAAATTAATTCTTTAAGGCATTGATTCATTCAGCATGCATAGTTCTTAACCACAGTCTCGGGGGAAGTAATAGCATCAACCGCTAATGGCCGTCACCACTTAGTAGCTCACGGTTAAAGCTGTGCGTCTCTTCCTCCCTCCTGTCAGTTCCTCTATGCTGCAAACGTGTGCTACCACCCTGACGCGTTTCGTCGTATTGACATCATCTGAGGGTGGAGGCAATCAGTTCTGACTACTCTTTAATACGTGCGGTATTAACCCTTCGTAAGCATGTGTGGATGTATAGTGATTAATCCGACTATGTTATGTACGCTGCTCTCTTTACAGGATACCTGTCAGAGGCTTTCATAAATAATGTTTTTAAAAGAACCATTTCATTATACAGAAGATGTAGAAATTAAAATATTGAGAATTAGGTGAATTCAAAGCATAAATTAAAAAATCTAAAAATTAGATTAAAACATCAGGAGAGTCAAAAGCAAAATTACAGATAAAAACCAAAACCGATCATATTCCCCTCACACACTATACTGATATGGCCATGTCGGATTTCTGATAATATGCTAATATGCTAACGATCGCAACGATTGCAAAATCCGGCACATATATCTCAATGACTTTTATTTCTTTAAAACAGGGAATTTCCATCCCGTTGATCTAGATACTCTAGGTTTGGACAATCGATTTTATTGTACAGGGAAATACATAAAGAGAACGGATTCGCAACCTTTTATAGCCTGTCTCATATTTTTTCTCCTAATGGGGTCATGAAAAAGCCTCGACTGTAACTGGCTTGTGTTCACACATTCTTCATACAGATAGAGGCAAGACGTCCACTACAAGGCTCCCATTAAGACCATCGTTAATACGATAGATGGGCTATACACAGCAAGATCTTCTGTGATACGACGGGGATTTTTTATGACTCTTATTGGCTGGTTCCAGTGCCGCTATTCTCAATCTGCTTTACATGCAACGTTATGGCTTATGTATTGTGCATGCAACGTTATAGCTTATATCTATATATGGAATTATATACTTGTGTGATTAAGAAAACGATAAGAACGTTTAAAATTATTTAAAATTATGATGAAACAAACTTACTACCTGTCTCTGTTAATTAACCCGTTGTGGTGAAAATTACCCCATATTAGAGAGCGATAGTATCCAAAGGCCGTAAACTTATGCGTTTATCGATAAGCCTATATTTCTGCAGACTTGACTCCAGTGTGGATTAATCTTATATATTTTCCAGGAATGTGTCTATTAAAATTAATTTTTATAAATAATTTTTAAAATTAAAATTCTTTAAAAATAATTCCTAAAAATAACCTCTAAAAACTCTACTGAACTCAGCATGGATGTATAATACTACCCATGTTTACACTACCATCCCTAAGATTAATACTAAAAGTGTTGGTAATAAAAAAGTTTTGGTAATCAAAAAAAGTTGTTACCCTCGTGATCTGGGTGCTGGGGTCCCTTTAAATCAGTTTTAAAAATCACTTATGAAACAATTGACGTCTAATTCGACATTTAACCCATTAGGGGTCAGAGTGTTCATCCGATATATCCATTGGGATTCTTTTTTGGAAACTTCGCGGACCATATTTGATCCCCGTCAATTAGGTTGAACTCTGTCCACTCCCCAGAATTTTAGTAGGGATGGGTCTCTGTTATGATGTTTCTTAAAGTGAAGGGACACGCTGTGATCACTAAATCCTATTTCTATATTATACATATGTTCGGATATACGTTTCCTTAGGGTCCTTTTCGTTCTTCCCACATACATGAGCCCACATGGGCACTGTAGTACGTATACCACGTGCGTGGAGTTACATGTAATAAATTCTTTTATTACCATTAACCTATTATTCCCTGTGGATATGAACTCAGTCATACCTCTAATTGGGCTATTTTGCTTCATACAGGGTTGGCACCTTCTACATGAGAAAAACCCGTCCCTATTCCAGAAAGTTTCTGTTTTTTTGGGGGGATTCAACACTTTCTTCACTACCTGATCTCCAAAGTTGGGGGCTTTTCTGTATATAAATGAAGGACGGGGCGGAAGCACCTGTCCTAACGCTTTATCTAGACGTAGAACATGCCAGTGGCGATTTAGTATCGTTTCAACTTCTTTGTACTGGGCATGGAAGTCTGAGATGAATCCCCATTCTTGACAGGGAGCCTTATCCCGCAATTTATTTTCTAGACATTCATCTCGGGGAATTTTAGCTATTTCCGATACTGTTTTATTCAGAGATGCTTCATTGTATCCCTTTTCTATAAAACGCTTCTTAATAATGTCCGATTGTGGGTAGAAATCGCTATCCAAGGTGCAATTGCGCCGTATACGCATAATCTGGCCTTTAGGGATATTTTTTAGCCACAATGGATGATGCCCGCTTTTTATAGGTAAATAACTGTTCCTATCGGTAGGCTTAAAATATGCTTTGGTGATCAGACACGTTCCATGTTTGATTATATCCACGTCAAGGTAATGTATTTTTTCTGAACTGTGTTCGTACTCTAAACAGATGTTATTCTTGTTGTTATTTAATTGAGTCATAAATTCATGTAGTGAGCTTTCTGAACCTTCCCAAATAATCAGGAGGTCATCTATGAATCTTTTATAGAATACTAAAGATGACTTATATTGCTGTTGCTGTGAGAAAATTACTCGGTCCTCCCATTCCGACATGAACAGGTTTGCGATGCTGGGAGTAAATTTAGCTCCCATGGCCACACCCCTTTTTTGTGAATAAAAATTCTGGTTATACCAGAAGTAATTTTGCGACAAACAGAAATCTAAAGCTTGTCCCAAAAAAACTTTTTGTTCATGAGGGATGTCATTCCTCTGACTTAAAGCCCAGTTGAGGGCCAAAAGGGCGTCATCATGCTGGATAATACTATACAGAGAGGCCACGTCAGCTGTCACTAGGTGGATCTCTCCCCCTTCTCTCAATTTGATCTGACTCATTAGTTGCAATAAGTTTTTAGTGTCTTTCAAATATGCTTTTGTGTTTTGGACGCTCATCTGTAGGAATCTATCTAAATATTGACCCAATCTTGCTGTCACAGAGCCAATACAGTTAACGATTGGTCTGGCCGGGGTGCGGTCGGATTTTTGTGTATCTTGGGCAATGTGTAGATCGTCGGTATTCTACAGTGACCAGGTACCAGAAATCTCGACTCCTTCACATTCAACACCTTGTTTTTTACTCCCAATAGTACTAATTTCTCTAGATTTTGATAATACAACACAGTGGGATCCTTTCTTAATAACTCGTACGTGTCCTTGTCGGATAGCATCCTTTCTAATTGTGATTCATAGAAAGTTTTGTCTAAAATAACAACCCCCCCTCCCTTGTCTGCAGGTCTAATTACTATGTCCTTCCTCATCTCCAATGCTTTGATCCCATCCTGTAAATGATGTGGATTTAAATTCTTTTTTGGCAAAATGGTTTCTAGATCCTTTAAAATCAGATTTTTAAACACATCGACATGCTGGTTAGCGGAGTTGAGTGGGTTGAATAAAGATTTATTCTTCAACCCGCTGTCTATTCCTATTGTACTAGCAGGTGTGATAATTCTATTCACGGTGTTATTATTTAGAAAATATTTCTTTATGTTAATTTTCCTAATATATTTATGGATGTCCATATAGACGTTGAATTTATTTATGGCTTTCCTCGGAGCACATTTGAGTCCCAACTGTAGAATATTAGATTCTTTGGCTGTTAATATGGCGCTACTTAAGTTGTAGATTCCGGCTGATAGGGACGGGTTTTTCTCATGTAGAAGGTGCCGACCCTGTATGAAGCAAAATAGCCCAATTAGAGGTATGACTGAGTTCATATCCACAGGGAATAATAGGTTAATGGTAATAAAAGAATTTATTACATGTAACTCCACGCACGTGGTATACGTACTACAGTGCCCATGTGGGCTCATGTATGTGGGAAGAACGAAAAGGACCCTAAGGAAACGTATATCCGAACATATGTATAATATAGAAATAGGATTTAGTGATCACAGCGTGTCCCTTCACTTTAAGAAACATCATAACAGAGACCCATCCCTACTAAAATTCTGGGGAGTGGACAGAGTTCAACCTAATTGGCGGGGATCAAATATGGTCCGCGAAGTTTCCAAAAAAGAATCCCAATGGATATATCGGATGAACACTCTGACCCCTAATGGGTTAAATGTCGAATTAGACGTCAATTGTTTCATAAGCGATTTTTAAAACTGATTTAAAGGGACCCCAGCACCCAGATCACGAGGGTAACAACTTTTTTTGATTACCAAAACTTTTTTATTACCAACACTTTTAGTATTAATCTTAGGGATGGTAGTGTAAACATGGGTAGTATTATACATCCATGCTGAGTTCAGTAGAGTTTTTAGAGGTTATTTTTAGGAATTATTTTTAAAGAATTTTAATTTTAAAAATTATTTATAAAAATTAATTTTAATAGAAACATTACTGGAAAATATATAAGATTAATCCACACTGGAGTCAAGTCTGCAGAAATATAGGCTTATCGATAAACGCATAAGTTTACGGCCTTTGGATACTATCGCTCTCTAATATGGGGTAATTTTCACCACAACGGGTTAATTAACAGAGACAGGTAGTAAGTTTGTTTCATCATAATTTTAAATAATTTTAAACGTTCTTATCGTTTTCTTAATCACACAAGTATATAATTCCATATATAGATATAAGCTATAACGTTGCATGCACAATACATAAGCCATAACGTTGCATGTAAAGCAGATTGAGAATAGCGGCACTGGAACCAGCCAATAAGAGTCATAAAAAATCCCCGTCGTATCACAGAAGATCTTGCTGTGTATAGCCCATCTATCGTATTAACGATGGTCTTAATGGGAGCCTTGTAGTGGACGTCTTGCCTCTATCTGTATGAAGAATGTGTGAACACAAGCCAGTTACAGTCGAGGCTTTTTCATGACCCCATTAGGAGAAAAAATATGAGACAGGCTATAAAAGGTTGCGAATCCGTTCTCTTTATGTATTTCCCTGTACAATAAAATCGATTGTCCAAACCTAGAGTATCTAGATCAACGGGATGGAAATTCCCTGTTTTAAAGAAATAAAAGTCATTGAGATATATGTGCCGGATTTTGCAATCGTTGCGATCGTTAGCATATTAGCATATTATCAGAAATCCGACATGGCCATATCAGTATAGTGTGTGAGGGGAATATGATCGGTTTTGGTTTTTATCTGTAATTTTGCTTTTGACTCTCCTGATGTTTTAATCTAATTTTTAGATTTTTTAATTTATGCTTTGAATTCACCTAATTCTCAATATTTTAATTTCTACATCTTCTGTATAATGAAATGGTTCTTTTAAAAACATTATTTATGAAAGCCTCTGACAGGTATCCTGTAAAGAGAGCAGCGTACATAACATAGTCGGATTAATCACTATACATCCACACATGCTTACGAAGGGTTAATACCGCACGTATTAAAGAGTAGTCAGAACTGATTGCCTCCACCCTCAGATGATGTCAATACGACGAAACGCGTCAGGGTGGTAGCACACGTTTGCAGCATAGAGGAACTGACAGGAGGGAGGAAGAGACGCACAGCTTTAACCGTGAGCTACTAAGTGGTGACGGCCATTAGCGGTTGATGCTATTACTTCCCCCGAGACTGTGGTTAAGAACTATGCATGCTGAATGAATCAATGCCTTAAAGAATTAATTTTGTGTGAGTGCAACATTTTTTACTTAAATAAATCGTAATTTTATAAGACAGTATCACGCTATGTTTGTTTTCCCGTAATTGCTTCTTTCGGAGATCTTGAATTACCCGACACTTATGCAGCGGATGAGATCCAACCGATGAGTAAACACCTGAGATCCCGTGGAACCAATCACATCCGATCGTGTATTACCTGCGCTTATGAAGCTGATGAGATCGAACCGATGAGGAGTAATTTCTGAGAGCCTATGTAACCAGGCAGATCTGGTAAGAATATTACTAAGGGGGGTCACCTCATCCTTGAGACTGCACCCCAGTAAATTCGGGATTACTGCATCATACTAGTGGAAGTATAATTTTATTAAGGAAGGATTGCAGCGCACACTCCCTGTGATTTGTACCAGGACACTTTGTTTCAGTTTTGATCTTTAATTTTATTGTCTGTTGATGGACTGAAATAGATATCTCGTTTTAACTTGTTTGCTGAAACTATCCCAATTACTCAGCTTAATTTGGATATATGGACAGTGTTCATGGACAATACTTAGTGTGTATGACTGCATTTGGGAAGATATAAATGTTTTCTCCATAGTTCGTATTAGCACAAATCACATATAATTTTTTCTTTGTTTTATGAAGTATTATGCGCTGTTTTTTCTACGGGTGAATTGATTGATCCATTCACCTCGCAGATTTTTGTTTAATATTTTCTAGTGGTTTTATTGAGTTAATACCTTTTAGAACAGCTGCTCAAATTCCACAGTTCCCAGGTAGAAAGCATATTCTTTGATGCTAAGCGCCTTTCATTTGCATGGTTAACGGGCGGAGGTTATCCTAAGCAAAGGTACACAGTTGTTCATACCGTATATACTCGAGTATAAGCCGAGATTTTCAGCCTCTTTTTTGAGGCTGAAAGTGCCCCCCTCGGCTTATACTCGAGTCATCGCTGTCTGCCCGCTCGATCAGCGTGTCGAGCAGACAGACAGCGGCCATTCTATGATTCAAAAGCCGCGCCTCCGGCTCCGCCTTCGCCTGTGATAGGCGGAACACTGAATTTCCCAGCAGCCTGTGTTCCGCCTATCACGGGCATCTTCTTATCCTCGTACTACGGACGAGGATGATACGACGTCCGTGATAGGCGGAACACAGGCTGCTGGGAAATTCAGTGTTCCGCCTATCACAGGCGAAGGAGGAGGCGCGGCTTTTGAATTTTACAATGGCCGCCGACGAAGAGGGCACGGGACGGAGGCAAGGCAAGGCACGGGACAGGACGGGACGGGACGGGACGGGACGGGACGAAGGCAAGGCACGACACGGGACGGAGGCTCGGGACAAAGGCTCGGGACACAGGTAGGCTGGACACACACACACACACACACACACACACACACACACACACACACACACACACACACACACACACACACGGATGGAGACACACACACACAGGGATGGATGGATGGATGGATGGAGACACACACACACAGGGATGGATGGATGGATGGATGGATGGAGACACACACACACAGGGATGGATGGATGGATGGATGGATGGAGACACACACACACAGGGATGGATGGATGGATGGATGGAGACACACACACACAGGGATGGATGGATGGATGGACACACACACACACAGGGATGGATGGACGGACACACAGGGATGGACGGACACACAGGGATGGACGGACACACAGGGATGGACGGACACACACACAGGGATGGACAGGCATGTCTCACCCTCGGCTTATACACGAGTCAATAAGTTTGCCAGTTTTTTTGGGGGTAAATTGGGGGCCTCGGCTTATATTCGGGTCGGCCTATACTCGAGTATATACGGTATATATATATATATATATATATATATATATATATATATATAATTGTAAACTATAATAAGTATTTTGTCACCGGCACAAAAATAAATATTAAATATGTGCCCCCCTGTGCTCAAATCTCAAGCTGCAGCTATGTGACTCCACTTGATGTGGGAATTCTATAAGTATGTAATAAATGAAAAAGCCGCACTCCCTTAATTAAATCCCAATCCTATCAAACAAGTGTTGCATCCACAACAATGTTATCTATAACCATTATGCTAAATCAGACAGAATTGGTGCAAAGAAAAAACGCGATTTGTGTTGATATATACTAAAAACAATATTAGTGGTTTTGCCATTGAATATCCATCAATCCAAAAGTGTGATTACTTATATGTGTCAATGAACCATTAAACTCTTTTCTTTAGTTCCATGCTTAGCATGCTTAATCACCACGAATAAAGTGTGTTATCCTCCAACATCCAAAAAACTCACCAGATTTCAACAAATTGAAAGCGTTAATCCTACAAATTTCTTCTGCTCTCTCCAATTCAGCAGGGATCAACCACTGTCATGCAATCAGAAATGCCAATCATTCTGCAACATATTTAATAAATACTAAAATGTACATCCATGCACCAAATGCTTACTCACATTTAAAAGTGCTTTTCAACCAGCACTCCAGCCTTCCTGCAACAAGCATCTGTACGCCGCTCCATGCTGCAAAGGCCAGTTATAGGTGGGGGCAGTGGCTATTTGTTTATGCTGCTGGAATACTGGTGAGGAGACGCACTGGACATTGGGCTATATTACTGCCATAGTGCACCCCTCCAGGCTCATCTGCTCTCTGCCTATCCATTATAATGCATGTTCTTCTACTGTGGTGGCTTTCAAAATTTAGAGTTAGGACAGCAGATAATCTTGGGGGAGCCGTGAAGAGACTCTGCAATTTACGCATGTATTTGCAAATGTGTACAAACTAAACTCCTGTTTTTAACGCATACTATTAGACAGAATAATTTGGTTGGTTGCAGGCAAGTTGGTAAGTTGAGCTGGGGATTTGTTTAGTTTTGTTTGACCTCAATCAACCTTCCATGTGTTCCTTGCTGCAAAGGCCAGTTATAGGTGGGGGCAGAGGCCATTTGTTTGGACAGGAAAAGAGTTACAAACTATGGCAAGAAAATCTCACTGTTGGTGTGTCCAAGATTACAATATCCAAGACAGGGGCTGGCTTAGCATATCAGGCTCCACCTATAAGAAGAACTAACCCACTAAAACCCGTTTATAAGATTATTTGCCTGAAGCTATGCTATTTTACATGTTTAAAAAAAAAAAAAAAAGACTAAAGCTGAATACACACTATACAACTTTGGTTGTTGGGTTTTCTTTAGATTTACCTTCGACTATGTAGTGGAAGGGCCTGCCTGATTTTATATGTAGCAGGCATGCTGTAATGAAATTTTAGCTTTTGGCCAAAGATGGAGACAGAGAGATGCTGACTTGTCCTTCCAGAAAACTCAGAGATGCAAAGCATACTGGGAAAAGGGGGAGTTTTCAGGACATGCTGAGGTAAATGAGGAGAGTGAGAAGAAAAAAGAGAGAGAAACAGGTTTTCCACACAGCACTACAGAGAGAGTGCTGACAGGAGACTGAAGAGAGGGACATGCTGAGATGATTGAAAGAGAGAGAGAGAGACAGGTTTTCCACACAGCACTACAGAAAGAGTGCTGACAGAAGATCTGAGGGGATCTGTCTGAGGAGAGTGAGGAGAATGGTCTGAGGTACCAGCATCTGCTTGAGGGGAGAGACACATGCTGACACCAGGGACTGTGTGACCCAACAGAGGGAGAGAAAGCCATGTTTCTCTTGAGATTACCAGGGGGAGTTACTGTGAGGAGAGGGGATAGAGGACAGAAGTGGTGAGGTGAAGGCACTGTGTGGTGGAACTCCACCTAAGAGAGAGTCACGCTGTCTACCAGCATCTGAGAAAGAGAGAGAGCTACACTTTTGCCAAGACTGCTGCCAAGAGACTGAGGATAAAGGAGCCAGGAACAGTGTCACCCACACGGTCCTCCACTGATCAGCCCAGGGACCCTTCTCAGCAACTCAGCACCATCTAGCCCAGCGGAGACAACCAACACACCACTTTGGGGATAACAAGACCTGTCAAGGTGTCCTGTTGGCTGTTGTTTCATCACCCTGCCAGTTCAGCTACCAGCCATCCTAATCAGCCGACAGGAGGTGATCCAGTGCCTTACAACATTGCCAGGAGCCTGAACCACCATTTGAGGCTTCCGTTGTTTCATCACCCAGAGGATTGGTGAGCTGGTGTAAACCGAACATCTTTCTTAGCACAGTACAGACACTGCATGCAGACACATATTCTCCTTTCTACTGTCAGAGGATGCTTGTTTGGAGCTGCCACTTTTAGCCATTCTGTTCTTACAAACCAATACCTGACGGGATTTCCAAGAAACGCACTCACCAGCTACATATGCCTCCTACTCTCATGTTTGGCTAAATCACTTTTTTTTTTTTTTTTTTTAAACTTAGATTTTTATTGATAATATTCGCGTTACAGAGGCATAGACATGTTTCACAGAAAGGAAGGTGTGAATATATTTTATCACGTAAAAAGAACAAAAGAGAAAGGCCAGGTTAAAGAATTATGTTTGTCTACATCGATCGGTATTAAGACTGATAACAACATTGCTGAAATAATAGAAAACATATAGCAACAATTCAGACATAGCTGCAATTGAAAGGCCTATTGGTCAACATACTTGGATATAACACAGAATACAGCCATCGTTTAAAACAATTATAAGAGTTACGTATATCTAGCTGGAACTGTAAGGAGAACAATGTAGGCATAGCTCGTAACAGAATGTTACGGTGAACGAATCTGGTGCTAGAGATCATGTCAGTCGCATGCTCCTTGGGTCATTGATCCAAGGATCCCAGTCCCTGAGGAATTTATTTTTGGAGAGGTGCGCTTTGGAGAAGATGTGTTCCATTTCGAAATTGGAGTTTAGAATGGATATCACCTCTCGGAGGTCTGGGGGTTGAGAAGATTTCCACCTACGAGCGATAGCCAGTCTTGCAGCAATTAGAACGTGGGTGGATACTGTTTGTAGCTTTTTGGGCCAGGATGGGATCGCCAGCCCAAGAAGGATATCCAGGGTAGTGATGGACGAACGTTTCGCCCGGCGGTCGTTTCGCGGCGAATTTCCGACATTCGCGGTCCGCACGTTCGAACGCCTTTTTCCGTCGTTCGCCGCGGCGGACTTACGTGTTTAATGTATACAAGAACTTTAACCTTTGGTGACACGTTTATCATGTGATACAGGACAGCCAATTGAGACATGACAGCACATGGACACTTGGACATTCCCCCTAACCTATAAATACACCCGATCCGGTGGCCATTTTACATTCTTTCTTCTGTTACGATAGGGACAGGTTCCTGTGTGGAGTAGGGAGAGATAAACCACTAGCTATTTGGTACACAAAAGTTCTTTTCAGGACTGGTATAGGTGTTAGGTGTTGATAGGTTTGCTGTGCTGCTGATTCTTGCAGCAGCCTGAGTGTCTTTTGTTAGTTTAGAGAAAGGGAAAGGACGGTGTATGCTACAGGGACAGCCAGATTAGTCTTTCATCATCATCATCATCATCATCATCATTAGCTGTTACTATCAAGGTCCACAAAAGAGCTGTTCCAGTAACCACTAATCGTTCTCTTTTTTTGCCAATTTGTATAGGGACAGGAAGGAAGCAGTGTTGTCAGGCAGTGAGGGTAATTTTAAAGACTTGCTGTTATTATTAGTTCCACAAAGGTTCTTTTCAGGACTGGTATCAGTGGTACAGTAATAGGCTTGTACATGTATAATATTCTTTCTTCCAAATATAGAAAGGATATTATACTTGACTGCTGCCCTTCTGCTGCAGTCTGCTAAACATTCACAACTCACTTGTTCCACAAAAGTTCTTATAAGGACTGGTAACTTGGTATAGGGTGCTACGGTACATAGGCTTGAGTGCGGTACAGTCTGCTGTTCTGTAAGGACCGCTATCGGTCCACAATAGATAGGGTTGACGTGCACCACTGCTGACCGCTGCCCTATACTGCAGCAGTCCTTCAGCGGTATAGGGACTGACGTACAGTCTGCTAATCACTAACACACAACCTGCTTGTTCCACAAAAGTTCTTATAAGGACTGGTAACTTGGTATAGGGTGCTACGGTACATAGGCTTGAGTGCGGTACAGTCTGCTGTTCTGTAAGGACCGCTATCGGTCCACAATAGATAGGGTTGACGTGCACCACTGCTGACCGCTGCCCTATACTGCAGCAGTCCTTCAGCGGTATAGGGACTGACGTACAGTCTGCTAAACACTAATACACAACCTGCTTGGTCCACAAAAGTTCTTATAAGGACTGGTAACTTGGTATAGGGTGCTACGGTACATAGGCTTGAGTGCGGTACAGTCTGCTGTTCTGTAAGGACCGCTATCGGTCCACAATAGATAGGGTTGACGTGCACCACTGCTGACCGCTGCCCTATACTGCAGCAGTCCTTCAGCGGTATAGGGACTGACGTACAGTCTGCTAAACACTAATACACAACCTGCTTGGTCCACAAAAGTTCTTATAAGGACTGGTAACTTGGTATAGGGTGCTACGGTACATAGGCTTGAGTGCGGTACAGTCTGCTGTTCTGTAAGGACCGCTATAGGTCCACAATAGATAGGGTTGACGTGCACCACTGCTGACCGCTGCCCTATACTGCAGCAGTCCTTCAGCGGTATAGGGACTGACGTACAGTCTGCTAAACACTAATACACAACCTGCTTGGTCCACAAAAGTTCTTATAAGGACTGGTAACTTGGTATAGGGTGCTACGGTACATAGGCTTGAGTGCGGTACAGTCTGCTGTTCTGTAAGGACCGCTATCGGTCCACAATAGATAGGGTTGACGTGCACCACTGCTGACTGCTGCCCTATACTGCAGCAGTCCTTCATCGGTATAGGGACTAAGAGTTTTGTCACAGGGTCATTTAAAAAATGACAGGCAGAGGAAGAGGCAGGCCCTTCCGCAGGGGTGGTAGGGGTAGGGCAGGAGCAACAGGCTTGAGCCAAAGTGGGAAGTTGCAGAAGGTGCGTTCAATTACTTTAAAGGATGCACCAGACTTGGTTGAGTGGCTCGCTCAGCCTTACTCTTCTGCACCCTCCTCATCCTCTCGATCTGCACCCTCTTCTTCACTCTCTGCTATGTGCACCCCCAAAGACACTACCACCAACAACACGACCACCACCACCACCACCACATACCTTCCGCTTGAGTCACTGGAATTATTTTCCGATCCATATCAAGAGGACATTTCTGATGCGCAGCCACTCTTGGTATTGGATCAGGAAGAGGAGGTAGCAACAAGCGCTACTCAGCAGTCTGACGACAGTACCCAGATCAGCCCAAGGAGGAGGTTGGTCCCCGGTGTTGCTGCCTACTCCGAGATCTCTACTTATAGCGGTGGGGAAGGTGACGTTGATGATGACGTGTCTAGTGATGTCACGTGGGTGCCCACAAGAGAGGAAGAGGAGGGGAGTTCAGAGGGAGATATGGACCAGCAGATAGGGAGGAGAAGCAGCAATGACTTACATTGCACAGCAGGGACAAAGCAGACTGCAAATGTATCAGGAGCGAGTCATCGACCATGTACGGTCACATCTGGCGCTCCCAGGACACCGGCACATGGCTCCGCAGTGTGGGCTTTTTTTAACGTGTCCGCTGCTGACAATAGCGTTGCCATCTGCAATCTTTGCAGTCAACGCGTTAGTCGCGGTAAGCCCAATACTCACCTAGGGACGACCGCCTTAAGAAGGCACATGAGCAGCCATCACCGAGCCCAGTGGGAGCAACGGAACACACAAAGCCACACTGCAGGCTCTCACCGTCCAGCCTCGTCTTCTACTTCTCCTTCTCCTCTCTCCTCACAATTGTCCTCCACTCCACCTTCCATCACGCCAAGCTCACATTTTTCTGCAAAAAGGCAGGCTTCCGTGGGCCTAATGTTTGAGCGTAAAAAAATGATGACGCCGGATAACCCTCTTGCCCAACGGTTGGCGGCTGGCTTGTCAGAACTCATAGCCCGCCAACTACTGCCATATAAACTGGTGGACTCGGAGGCCTTTCGCAAATTTGTGGCCATTGGAACACCACAATGGAAGGTCCCAGGAAGGAAGTATTTCTCAGAGAAGGGCATCCCAGAGCTATATGGCCATGTTCAGCGGCAAGTGAATGTATCTCTGGCACACAGTGTCGGTGCCAAGATACATCTGACCACAGACACGTGGTCTAGCAAACACGGGCAGGGAAGGTATATCAGTTTTACTGCCCACTGGGTGAACCTTCTGACGGCCGTCAAGCATGTAACCCGTGGCACCCGTGTAGATTTGGTTTTACCGCCACGGATTGCATGCAGGCCTGACTCTTCTTCTCCTCCTCCTACTCCATCCTCCTCCCTCTCCTCCTCAGCTGCCTCCTCCTTTTCCGCTGCTAGCGTCTCTTCCACTGCACCGCCCAAGCTCCCCAGAACCTATTCCACATGCCAGGTGAGACGTTGCCATGCCGTGCTGCGTCTGTTGTGCCTGGAAGCAAAGAGCCACACTGGCCCGGCACTCCTTTCAGCTTTGCGTTCACAGGCAGATGAGTGGCTAACACCGCTCAATTTGACAGTTGGTAAAGTGGTGTGTGACAACGGTGCCAATCTGCTTAGCGCATTGAAACAGGGCAAAATCACGCACGTGCCGTGCATGGCACACGTCTTAAACTTGGTCGTGCAGCGATTCCTTGTCAAATACCCTGGGGTCCAGGACATCTTGCGGCAGGCAAGGAAAATCTCGGCCCATTTCAGAAGATCTTACACGGCCATGGCTCGCCTTGCTGACATTCAGCGGCGACACCATCTGCCGGTCAGACGTCTTATTTGCGATTGCCCGACGCGATGGAACTCAACCTTCTATATGCTTGATAGGCTGCTCCAGCAGAAACGTGCAGTTAACGTCTACCTGTATGAACTCTGCGAAAGAAACGGTTCTGGGGAGCTGGGTTTTTTTTCACCGCGCCAGTGGCTGCTCATGCGCGACACATGCAGACTTCTGCGGCCATTTGAGGAGATCACCAAACTGGTCAGTCGCAGCCATGGCGCCATCAGTGACATGGTACCTTATGCCTTCTTTCTGGAGCGTGCATTGCGTCGTGTCATTGATCAGGCTGTGGAGGAGCAGGAGCGGGAAGATGAGGAAGTCGCAATGCTGGATGAATTCCCAGGGGGGGCTACTCTATCTGAGACAAGTCAACAACAGGAGTCTGATGAGGAGTCAGAGGAGGATGGTGCCGGGGCGGATGAGCAGGAGCAAGAAGAGCATGCTTTAAACCTTTCTGGGATCCCTGTTGTGCGAGGATGGGGAGAGGAGAATGAAGAGGACGACATTATCCTGGATGATGAGCAGGAGCCAGGCCACCACACCGCTTCCACTTTAGTGCAAATGGGGGCCTTCATGCTCCAGTGTTTTAATAGGGACCCCCGTATAAAAAGCATGAGGGTCAAGGACCAGTACTGGGTGGCAACGTACTTAGACCCCCGGTACAAACACAAAATGGCGGAAATGTTACCGCCGTCGCAGAGGGCTGTCAGAATGCAGCACTTCCAGGCCTTGCTTCGAGAAATGCTGCATTCTGCTTTTGCGTGCGCTGGCAGAGGAGCAATTCCCACTCCCAGAGAAGGATTTGCGGGTACCAATCCAACAGCGCCTGCAAGAAGAGGCCGGTTTGAAGATGTGTTGGTGACTTCGGATATGAGGTCATTCTTTCAGCCGACCCATCGACAGGTGTCATCCGGATCCAGCATCAGGGAACGCCTAGACCGTCAGGTGTCCGACTACATTGGGTTAACGGCCGATGTGGACGCTCTGAGGAGTGATGAACCCCTAGACTACTGGGTGGGCAGGCTTGACCTCTGGCCAGAGCTTGCCCAATTTGCAATCGAACTGTTGGCTTGCCCCTCATCCAGTGTCCTGTCCGAAAGGACGTTCAGCGCAGCAGGGGGGATTGTGACCGATAAGCGTACTCGCCTAGCTCACGACAGTGTTAACTACCTCACATTTCTAAAAATGAATGAGGCATGGATCTCGGAGGAATTCAACACATGTGACCAGTAGACCATGTATATGTCTATAAACTATTTTTTTAATCAAGCACACAGACCTTCTTAATTCATTTGGCTCACTTCCTTGACCCAAAAAAGCACACCGTACTATATGCCCCTACCCTCCTCTTTGAAGAGGTTGAGCGGTGTCATATTTCTACTGGGGCTGCTTATGATATCCCTGTGCTGTGCTGACTTCCTCCTGGGGGTTCTTATTATGAAGGGATCACACTATCCCTGTGCTGTGCTGACTTCCTCCTGGGGGTTCTTATTATGAGGGGATCACACCATCCCTGTGCTGTGCTGACTTCCTCCTGGGGCTGCTTACGGTGCTGCTGTCAGTGCTGTATGTCACGGTGCTGCTGTCAGCGCTGTATGTCACGGTGCTGCTGTCAGCGCTGTATGTCACGGTGCTGCTGTCAGCGCTGTATGTCACGGTGCTGCTGTCAGCGCTGTATGTCACGGTGCTGCTGTCAGCGCTGTATGTCACGGTGCTGCTGTCAGCGCTGTATGTCACGGTGCTGCTGTCAGCGCTGTATGTCACGGTGCTGCTGTCAGCGCTGTATGTCACGGTGCTGCTGTCAGCGCTGTATGTCACGGTGCTGCTGTCAGCGCTGTATGTCACGGTGCTGCTGTCAGCGCTGTATGTCACGGTGCTGCTGTCAGTGCTCTGTATTACGGTGCTGCTGTCAGATGCCTCTATCACGGTGCATGTGTCATTCCGGTATGTCACGCTGCTGGTGATCATCTCCTGCACCCTCTTCTTTGCCTACCCTGGTCCCTGACCTTCCCTCTCCTCTATTGCCTTCATTAGCTCCATAGTCCTGAATTGTTAGAACAATTTCCCAAATAAAATAAAAATGCTTGTAGTTATCGATCCCAAATTCACCTCATACATGTATTATGTCATTGTCCAGATGGTGGGACTACGTTTTACCCCCTAATAATTACCACGTGGCCGCAAATTCGACATGAAGGTTTGCAAAGTTCGCCTCCCATTGAAGTCAATGGGGCCCGCGGCGAACGTTCGGTTTCGCGAACGTTTGGGTCCGTTCGCATTTCGCTTTCGCGAAACGTCCCGTCGGAAGTTCGTCCATCACTAATCCAGGGGGGTTAGATTCGAGGCAGCACAGTTTATTGTGTGAAGGATGTTGCGTACTTGAGACCAAAAAACTGTTAGCGATGGGCATTCCCACCAAACATGAAAAGGTGATCCTACAGAACCGCACCCCCTCCAGCATAGAGGAGATACATCCGGGAAAATTCTTGCTAGTCTGTCGGGCGTGTAATACCAGTGGTGGAATACTTTTTGTAGTGTTTCCCAATGGGTTGTGCAGCGTGAAAGCTTGGCAGGAAGAGAAAGAGCCTGGAGCCACACATTGTTAGGTGGGCTAGTCAGTAAGTGCTTAGACCATTTTAAGATGTGGGTTTGAATTTGGTCATCTGAGGATCGGGATAAGTCTTTGTAGATATACGATATACCTCTGCTTGCAAGATTGATCGTGGTGAAGTATGTGAATGTGGCGTGCAGAATCCCACGTTGGTGTGTCCATTCGATCTTGTTAAGTAGGGATCTGATCCTTAAATATATGTAGAAAGATTTGTGAGAGATTCCATGAGTGGATTGAAGCTCTGCAAAGGATTTCAGACGTGAGGCGGAAAATAATTTTCCTAGATCCGAGATGCCTGCTTCAATCCATTGTTGTACGGGCAGGTCAGGTAAAATTAGAGTTAGCGACTGAATAGGCATAAAGGGAAGTATAGATTGAGGTATGCCTTTCGACAATTGTGGTAGAGATGTCCACACTCTAATAGAGGCAGACACTGTGTCCAATGGGAAATGCCGTGTGCCAGGTGCTATAAGGTAGGCGGACAAAAATAACCTGGGTTTGTCGGGTAGCGTTTCCGATTCTATCTGTGCCCAGTTAGAGGACGTAGGTGAGATCCACCAAACTCTAAGTTGTTCCAGGAGGACTGCTTTGTAGTAAAGAGTGACGTTGGGAACACCCATTCCTCCTCTGCAGGTTGGAGTGGTTAGAGTTTTCTTGTTTATCCTGGGTTTTTTACCTTGCCAGATAAAGGTATGGAGAATGTTCTGAAGAGATTTTAGGTGCATCGGTAGAAATGGTATTGGGAGAGTGCGGAAAACATATAGAATGTGAGGGAGCAGAAACATCTTAACTAGTGCAATCCTGCCCGTCCATGAGACAAATGGGTGGTTCATCTCATGGGACAACTGATGGAGCCTCGCCACGAGGGTTGAGTAATTAGACCGCAGAAGTTGTGTACTGGAGGAGGTTAATTGAATTCCTAAATAAGTTAGAGACGCAGAGGTAGACCAGGAAAAGGGTGATTCTGTGGATATATGTTGGATCGTCGGTTTGTCAAGACCTAGTGCTAACATCAGGGATTTGCTGTGATTTACTTTATAAAAAGAGATTGCACTGAATTGATCCAGAATTTTTTGAACTTCCCTCAATGATTGTCGTGGGTCGGAGAGTGATATTATTACGTCGTCTGCGTATAATCCTATCTTATGTTCCACGGGGCCTATCGTGATACCTTTAACGTTGGGGTTGGAACGAATTTGTTGGGCTAATGGTTCCATGACCATAGCAAATATTAGAGGGGAGAGAGGACACCCTTGGCGTGTGCCATTAGTGATATAAAAAGGGTCTGAGGTGACTCCTGATGTCCATACACGTGCACTGGGGGAGGAATAGAGACAGAGGATGGCTTGGAGCAATTGGTCGGAGATACCGAACTTACGTAGTACCGCTTCTAAGTATATCCAATGCACTCTGTCAAACGCCTTCTCTGCGTCCAATGAGAGGAGCAGAGAAGGCGTTTTGTTGTGTTCCGTCCATTGAATGATGTCAATAAAACGGCGGGTGCCATCCGAGGTTTGCCTACCAGGGATGAAACCCACCTGGTCCATATGGATCAGTTGTGTCATCACCGTGGAGAGTCTAAGGGCCAGCAGCTTAGCATATAGTTTGGTGTCTGTGTTTAGGAGTGAAATAGGTCTAAAATTGCCTGGGGTGTCTGAAGATTTACCCGGTTTGGGTAATGTCACTATAAGGGCATTCAGGCACTCCTTTGGCATTGTGCCAGAGGAGGCATATTGATTGAAGGCGTTGCAGAGATGGGGGGAAAGAATGTCATTGTAGTGTTTATAATATTCATTGACAAATCCGTCGGGGCCCGGTGCTTTGTGAAGTGGGAGCGATTTGATAGCTGATTGGACTTCGGCAGGCGAGAAGGGAGTGGATAAGTCATTAAGTTGAGTCGGAGTTAGCAACGGTAACTGGACTGAAGAGAGGAAGGAGTCTATAGCGTCGGTAGTGATCGGGGTATCCGACCCCGTGGTTTGGAGATTATAAAGGTTCGAGTAGAAATCTGCGAATGTATTGGCTATGTCTAGGGGACTGGTCATACGTGTGCCTCGGGAGTTTAGAAGATACGGTATTTTCGACTTGCGTTGTTGTTTTTTGACTTGTTTGGCCAAAAAGGCTCCTGACTTGTTGCTGAGGGTATATGAATTCAGTTTCAGTCTTTTGATATAGTAGTCAAATTTATTGTGTAATAGTTCAGTAAGTTGTCTTCTATGGTCCCGAAGGGAGTCTAGCAGCATATCAGTGGGATTGGCTTTGTGGGCTAGTTCCAGGGATTTAATACGTTGTAATAAATGGTCTACCTCTGCGTCTCGTCTCCTACGTTCTTGGGCTCCCAATTTCATAAAGAGCCCCCGTAACGAGGCTTTGTGCGCTAACCACACAGTAGCTTGATTGTCTACCGACACACAATTGTGCTCAAAGAAACTCCTAATCTCGGATTCTATTTCCCTGTCATAAATGGGATTGGTAAATAAGGATGCATTCATGCGCCACACAGAATGGTTAGTGGGGCATTGAGAGGGGAATAGAGTCAGGGAGATTGGTGCATGGTCTGACCACGTAATCGTACCAATGTGGGATTCAGAGGAGGATAACAAAGCTTTTTGGTTCGTGAGAAAGAGGTCGATCCGAGAGTAGGAGTTACCAGGATAGGAATAAAAGGTGTAATCGCGCTCAACATCGTGTGTGCATCTCCAGGGATCATATAGGTTCTCATCGGCCATAAATTTAAAGAGAGCGGTGGATGCCTTCCTACCGGGGTTGGTTGTATCTAGCATAGGATCAGGGATATCATTAAAGTCCCCACAAATGATTATGGGGTGTTGTTTAAACAGTTGTAGTTTGTTCTTCAGACATTTGAAGAACTTCTTTTGAGAAGTGTTGGGTGCGTACACGTTCACCAAAGTTAAGAGATGATTGTCGAAAGATGCGGTTAATATGATGAACCTGCCTTCTTCATCTGTGTCAACTTGTTGTGGGATAAAGGACAAATCGGAACTCACAGCGATCATCACCCCACATTTCTTTTGGGCGTGATTAGAGAAAAAATAGTGGGAGTATCTTTTGTGTGTACATTTTGGTGGATTTTGTTGTGTAAAATGTGTTTCTTGTACACATATTATGTCAGCTTTTTGCTTATATGCCTCCTTCCAGAGGAGGTTTCTTTTGAAAGGGGAGTTAAGCCCTTTGACGTTAAGGGAAACAATTTTAATTGGCATGGTGGTTATGTACGGTGGGTGTTGCACAGGTGTTGAGCGCGACCACAGGTATTACAAGGAAGCTTAGTACAATTTGTATATAGTACAACAAGAAATGTAAGCATATGCAAATCACATTTTATAATGAGCGTAAATTTAATGCTAATAACAGGATAGAAATCGCGTGTGCGATCCTAGATTATGGTATGTGAAGAAAGCGCTTGACCTCAGGGACTGGTAGT
The DNA here is from genome assembly GCF_037356315.1 of Lithobates pipiens. NCBI lineage: Eukaryota > Metazoa > Chordata > Amphibia > Anura > Ranidae > Lithobates > Lithobates pipiens. The sequence goes on along the minus strand of NW_027507764.1, from coordinate 411,107,667 downwards.
TCTATCAAGGCTGGTTGGGCACCAGTGGCTAACAGAACGATGGAGCAAAGGACGGTAGGAGAGTAAAATAAAATAAATAAAAAAAAAAAAAAAAAACAGAATAATAAGGGAGTATGAGCCAAAAACTGTAGTATCAACAATGGCCAAGCGTAACAAATGAACAAATTACCTTTGTAGTAAAGAAAAGGTACAGGGAGAAAACTGTGACGGTGTGCGTGGCACACTATAATTCAACGGGGTGTGAAACTGGAGAAGACGCCCAGGCACGCTTCACATGCCAGGGACATTGCTGTTCATGGAGGTCCATCAGGTTTTGTTGGATTTATTCGAGGCACGACGGGGAGAAGGCGGGGAGCTTGTAGGATGTTTTGCTGAGTTGTTTGACTTTGGTCGGCGTGGAAGCAGACCCCAGTTGGTTAGCTTCTTCTAGCCGTCCTTAGGTGATAGGATCGGAACCACTTTCTCTTGGTAAGTGACTAGAAGCTTGGTGGGGAAACCCCAGCGATAAGCAATATTGTGCTCTTGGAGCAAGGAAGTGACCGGTGAGAATTCTCTGCGGTGTTCCATGGTGGCGGGTGACAAGTCCGCAAAAAGTGATACTGTATTGTAGGGAGAAGGAAGGGGCCTCAGGTTCCTGGCCGCGCGAAGGAGTTGTTCCTTAACTTGATAGAAATGGACCCTGGCCAAGACATCTCGAGGTGTGTCAGCTGGTAGATGGTCCGGTTTCGCAATTCTATGTGCTCGGTCGATGGTCATATCTTGGGGTGTGAGGTCAGGGAGAAGGGTAAGGAAGAGTTGATGCAGGTACCTGGGCAGATCGCTAGGTTGCACGGTTTCAGGGACACCTCTAAATTTTATATTATTACGTCTGGACCTGTCCTCGAGGTCTGTGAGTTTCAGCTTTATTTTCTGAATCTCTTCGGTATGATGGTCGTGCGCAGCGAGGATTTCATTATGAGCCCTGTTCATGTCTGAGAGGTGTTCCTCCGTCATGTCTGCTCTATCTTCCAGGCAGTCTAGCCTGTCATGTGCTTGGGATAGAGAGAGTTGCAGCTCCCTGTGGAGATCCTTCTGCAGAGTGAGCAGCATAGATTTTAGCATGCTCTCAGAGACGGGATTGTCAGTCACTGGCATGGTAGCCAGAGTAGATAAGGGGGCTGAAACAGCAGATTTAGGGCCAGGGTCAGAGCCATGATGCTTTTTAGCTATGGGTGCTTTCTGAGGAGAGTTACAGGGAGAAGAGGCCATTCTCTTACCTCTCTCCTGTGGAATGTCCCCTGTGTAGAGCTGAGGGGGGGTAAGCTGTCCATCTCCTCATGTTCTCCTCTGCTGCGTCTGTCTGTGTCAGGCCGCTCATAAGGCAGATCGAGCGGCGTTGGGCTGTGTCCTGCAGAGCGTGTGTGGAGGGCGGCCTGGTCGGCGCCATCTTGGAGTCCTCCGTGCTCCATGCGGCCAAAATATTCCGTCATTCGGTGCGGTTGCGATGGCGGATGGCGGCGTCCGGGCATACCGCCGTGTGTCCCGTGACTTCCCTTCTCCGGTGGGCTAGAGAACGTCGGTCCGTTGCGCTGTTGTAGCGTATTAAGCCTGCTGTGGAGCGGAGCTCGTCAATCAAGCGGCAATCTCGCTCCGCGGCTAGCCACGCCCCCTGGCTAAATCACTTTTAAACCACACCAAAGGGGTTAATGAGGATTCTGATCTCCAGCCGTGAATTTCCAAAATGAATTGCCTGCATCCAGTGCCCTTCCCCTGGATGCCTGTATTCCTTAGTCCAGTGTCAGCATGGCAGCTTGGTATATGGGGCTGCACCCTAGGGTGTCTGCTGTGCCTGAACAGCTCTCAGCCCCTCTCTACCTCTCACTAACCTCTTACAGCTCACATGTAGCTGGTGAGTGCATTTTCTACGGGGAGTGGAATCACTTGCATGGAGGTGTGGTGGAAGCATAAAAAGAAAACTTATTGGATACACATCATTGGATTGTTTGTTTTATAAGAACTTTTAATGTGCACAGGAATTATTCACGTCAAAGACTTTGTTTTCACTGTTCTAAAGACTGTCTCTTCACCTATCACATGGTAATATTAGTAGAGCATTATTGTAGATTAATTTAGCACTACTTAAAGTGGATGTAAACCCATTTTTTTCTTTTTTTGGTGTCATAATGTAGAGTATAAGATTTCCTATCATTTGAGCCCAGTCTTGCCACAAAGAGTTAATCCAGCTCTGAGCAATCCTCTTTTATTGTTCAGTGAGCTAAATCTTGACAAACAGAGAAAAACTTTGTCAAATCCTCCCCCTTGCTGTGAGTGGCAGGTGATTTACATATCTCGTGCACTAGCCTAAGAGACATGCATTATTTTTAAATTCCCTCCCACTCCTTTCTTCTGCTGCTCTGCAAGCATTGGATGTTCCCCACCTCAGCATAATTGGGCATGCTGAAGTCATATGGTTACTTTCCTGTCTTTTCACTGGATGATACAGATCATAGCAGAAGTTCAGTGTAAGAAATACACAGGAAAAATGCATATTGACAAGGGGAGTGTTTAGGTGGACGGGGAGTCTACTGACATCAGGACTCCACCCACCAAGCTCCAGACAACAGACCCACCCACAGAATCTGCAGTTTTTCGGTTCTCATAACAGACAGAGGGGAGACATTTGACAGGTAGGGATACATGCAGGAGGCATGTATATCATTATACATAACCCCTATGGCAGTAGTTTAGAAAGGATGACATCGGGTTTACATCCACTTTAATGTCTGGTATTTTTTGATTGTTTGTTGACAAACTTCATTTATTATTGTCATTAATAAGGTTGTCATTGATCACCTTTTTGAGGGTGTGGGGAACACGTACACATAGTTTTTTTCACATATGTGTATATATTGATTAATTTCATCTTTTTTTACTTGAATATTTCTTAGCGCAACTATTGGTTCATTATTCATGCAGGTTGTATAGAGGGCAAAATACTATTTATAAATCTATTTTGTTTAAGTGGCAGCTTCAGGTTTCACAGTTTTTGATCCAGAAGCGCCGCGGTTGTAGTACAAGTATAGGAGGGCTCAACTTGTTTACTATCAATTTCTGAAGTAGTGAAGGTTGTCTTTTCTAATGTATTAATTATTTGCAGAAAGGTTTAACAGTGTTGTAAACTTTCATATGCTTTAAACCGTGATACTATATTCAATTTGTTTATCACTACCAGGTGTGTGTCTGTTTTTGGTGATAATCCACAGTCAGGATAACAGTATTTTCCACATGTCTTTAAATGTGTTTGCAGTAATTAAATTTAACCAGGTGGGCCAGAGGAGCTGAGGCCATTGTTGGGGTTGATGCGTAGATCAGAGAACCCAAATTTACCAAGCGACTCCTTTGGGGGTGTCGCTACACATACATATTGAAAGTGTTTAGGTTTGTCCACCTATTATATGGTTTTGGTAAATCTAAAAGAAAAAATCTGAAGAAAATTGTATAGTGTGTATTCAGCTTAAGAGGTTGATTTACTAAAACTAGAGAGTGAAAAATCTGGTACAGTTGTGCATGCTAGCCAATCAGCTTCTAGCTTCAGCATGTTCAATTAAGCTTTGGTTTCTGATTGGTTTCGATGCAGAACTGCACCAGATTTTGCATGCTCCAGTTTTAGTAAATCAACCCCACTACATTTCCTTTATGATGTTGCCCAATTTGATTCATACTTTCAGATATTTCCATTGTGTATCATACTTGAAGGGTTCCTTTATCATCCTGACAGCTACATCAAGTATAATTACTGATAGCAACAAAATTAATTTTAATGAGATGATAAAAAAGCAATTACATAAGAACAACGTACTGCAGTAGATAGTTAATTTCTTAATTGCATATAAAGCCAGTTGTCTATGGTACACAAAAGAGATTGGGATGATGTTAAGCGAAAGTGTAATATTTTGCTGGAGACACAAAGGGTTAAAGCACTGGGATGGAATGTCACCATGGTAACAATCAGCTGTCTGCTTGTTCTGTGCTTGCAGGCAAAGTAGCCTGTGTGAATTTAGTTCTGCACAACTGATCTAGGCGAAGCATACAATGAAATTACAAGGGAGGGCTTCATGTGGCCCTTGCACTATGAGTTTGCTCAGCAGAACAATGTGTTTAGGATTAAATGGCCATGTTTTGATCTCAGGCGGAACTCTTGATGGAATCTGGTCACCTAAATTGTGTTTCTTTCGTTTATTCTACATGAAAGCTGCCAGTGGAGTGTTCTAGTATTTAATGATAGTACCTCTCTTCAGGAATTACATACAGTACAGTAACCTTTACTCTTTTTGCTGGTAACCTAAATGACAACTAAAACTCAGGTTGAGATGGACTCTGATAGGATGAATGACACTCCTGGCTTCTTTTAACTCTTTCTCTTAAAGCAGTTTGGGTCTCTACCCTTTCTTATGATGTCATAATGATCGTGTCATTTTGTCACAGCTGAATTTTTTATTTATTTGATTTTTGTTATGGCGAGCCCATCAAAAGAGTGTTCCATCAATATGGACCCTAAGGGACTATATCAGAGGAAGGACAACAAGATATGAATCAGGAGATACACAAAACAGAATTGGGGTGAACCTGGAATTTATAAACAGGGTCAATTAATAGAAATAGAATATTACTCTTGAGAGACTGATTTCACAAGAAAAAATAAAAAGAAGCCATAAAATAAAGGTGTGAGCATAGTACAATAGACTTTATAAATGCATCAATTTTCTTTGCATTGTGACCACAGGATGTATGCATATTTGGTTAAGAAAAGGCAACAAAATCGTGTCTGAACACATCTCTGGTTTTGTATGTTAGGGACTGGCTGAATATGTATACATTTAGGGTTCATGAGCCAACATAAGGCTCAGCATATTTTACCCTGTCTGCATTTGGGATCTTATGTCTGTACACATGTACGGGTTACATTATTACCAGCATATACCTGCATACAACTGTGGATTTGGTGTGGAGACACATTGGATGCCTCCAGCCACCATTGTGCTATTGGTGGGTGTCCAATGTGTCCCTGTGCCCTTAAGGAGTGGACTCCTTCCAGGCAAACTTGCCCTTAATTTATCCACTGCTAGATATGCTCCAACTTGAAGACTCCAAAATTATAGAGTTAGGACCACAGTACACAGAGGAACCTTGATGTAGGCACTGTGGCTTCCACATACCGTATTCTTTGCTCCATAAGACGCACCTGCCCATAAGACGCACCTAGACAAACCAAATGATGTACTAAAATATTTTCCAGTGCCCATGAAATGCAGAGTGACCATTACCATAAAAAATGCAGAGTGACCATTACCATAGAAAATGCAGAGTGACCATTACCATAGAAAGTATTGGCAGGGTATTGGCAGGGTATTGCAGAGTATTGGCAGGTTATGGCAGAGTATTAGCAGGGTATTGCAGAGTATTTGCAGGGTATGGCAGAGTATTGGCAGGGTATCGCAGAGTATTGGCAGGGTATTGCATGGGGTTGCAGAGCATTGGCAGGTTATGGCAGAGTATTGGCAGGGTATTGCAGGGTATTGCAGAGTATTGGCAGGGTATTGCAGAGTATTGGAAAGTATTGGCAGGGTATTGCAGAGTATTGGCAGGATATTGCAGAGTATTGGCAGGGTATGGCAGAGTATTGCAGAGTATTGGCAGAGTATGGAGGGATGGCTGTGACTGCACTTGTCACAGAGCAGCGCTGTGGGCACTACAGATGCAGCCCACAGTGCTGCTGCCACCCGATCTCTCCCCTCCACTGTACAGATTTATACACAGAGGGAAGAGAGGAACCGGCGTCATCATGATGCCGGTTTGTTTACAAGTGATCGCTCCGTCATTTGACGGAGCGATCACATTGCAAAGGGTGGGTGCACCAAGATGGCCGCCGCTCTGGAGCTAGGCCGCGGCCGCGGCCTTTCCTAAGGCCAAGGCTGCAGAGCGCGGCGGGGGCGGTGCCAAGCGTATATATTCGCACCATAGGATGCAGGCACATTTTCCCCCATATTTCTGGGGGGAAAAGTGCGTCTTATAGTCCGAAAAATACGGTATATATGCAAATGTGTGCAACTAAAACCTCTGTTCTTAACGTTAATTGTTAGACAGGGTCAATTTGTTTTATTTACAGGTTAATTGAGAAATGTGTTGGGAATTTTTTGTCTGTTTGTGTTGTGTGTTGCCCTTCCATGTGAACCTTACTGCAAAGGCTAGTTATAAATCGGGGTGGTTGTTATGTTTTGTATAGCTTGTTTGCTGGATTTGGTGTGGGAACACATTGGATTCCTCCAGCCACTATTGTTCTCTTCCTGGGTGTCCCTGTGTGTTCCTGTACCTTTACGGAGGAGGAGGTTCCCTCCAGGAAAACCTGCCCTTCAATTATTCACTGCTATATAAGCTCCAAATTGGAGACTCTCAAAAATTTATAGAGTCATGCCACGTACACACAACCTGGCTTTCCGGCAGAAAACGTCTTTCCGACTGACTTTTGATGGAGTTACGACTGACTTCCGAATGAACAGACTTGCCCACACACAAATGGACTAAAGTCTGTTTGAAAGTCCATTTGTTTTGAACGTGATGACGTACGATGGGACTAGAAAAGGAAGTTCAATAGCCAGTAGCCAATAGCTGCCCTTGCATTGTGTTTGGTCCGTCAGACCAGCATACATACAAACGGTTTTCCCTATAGGAATTGAGTCCGTTGGACAGATTTGAAACATGTTCTATTTCTAGGTCCGTCTGAATTTTTTAAAGAAGAATGATCCGATTATCCCACACACGATCGGAATATCCGACGGAATGATTCCGTCGGACCTATTCTGCCGGAAAGTGCATTCGTGTGTATGTGGCATTAGGACTGAGTACACAGAGGAGCCTTGGTGTAGGCACTGCGGCTTTGACATATATTTGCAAATGTTACATAGTTACATAGTTACATAGTTACATAGTTAGTCAGGTTGAAAAAAGACACAAGTCCATCCAGTTCAACCTTAAAAACAAATAAATAAAATAAAAATATTTGTACAATCCAGATACCCAATTTTATGCCCACAATTGATCCAGAGGAAGGCGAAAAAAAAACCCAGCAGAGCATGCTCCAATTTGCTACAGCAGGGGAAAAAAATTCCTTCCTGATCCCCCCAATAGGCGATCGGATTTTCCCTGGATCAATTTTACCTATGTTAGTACCTAGTTATATTATGTACCATCAGGAAAGTATCCAAGCCTTTCTTAAAGCAATCTACTGAACTGGCCAGAACCACCTCTGGCGGGAGTCTATTCCACATTTTCACAGCTCTAACTGTGAAGAAACCTTTCCGTAATTGAAGATGAAATCTCTTTTCCTCTAGACATAAAGAGTGCCCCCGTGTCCTCTGGGTTGACCGTACAGAGAACAACTCAACACCAAGTTCACTATATGGACCCCTAATGTATTTGAACATGTTGATCATATCCCCCCTTAATCTCCTCTTCTCAAGAGTGAATAAATTTAGTTCCTCTAATCTCTCCTCATAGCTGAGCTCCTCCATGCCTCTTATCAGTTTGGTTGCCCTTCTCTGCACTTTCTCCATGTGTGCAACTAAAACCTTTATGTTTTAACATGAATTGTTAAGCAGGGTCAATTTATTTTTTATTTTTTTGTGCAGGCTAGCTGGTAAGTGTGCTGGGATTTTTTTGTCTGTTTGTGCTGTACAGCCATTCATGTCTTGGATGTGGCTGCACAGAGCACCTGTGGCTCACAGGGGGTAAAATATTCCCCAAATTTTATGTTGCACAGCCCCAGATGTCCATCCCAAATGAGTCTCAAGTGGTCTCAGCGTTTCACAGGCACTTTCTAAGGAATGCTACAGATCTATGTAGAAATTTTAATTTTGATTTTAAAATGCTCAAGTCAAGAGAAAGCAGAAAGGTGAATGTGACCATGTTCCAAATAGTAATGTTACAGAATCAAGAATGTTAAAGTGCTGACTCTCATGACTAGGGATGAGCTTCGTGTTCGAGTCGAACGTACGTTCGACTCGAACATTGGCTGTTCGGCCGTTCGCGTCAAAATTCGAGTGACGCGTGCGCGGACCACAATGCACTGCGGTGGCGCAGTGCATTGCTGCCCCATGATTGGCCAAGCATGCACTGTGACCCCGCATGCTTGGCCAATCGCAGCGCCGGCAGCGAGGAGAGCCATGATTGGCCACAGGCATCCTGCCTGTGGCCAATCATAGCTCAGGCTGTGTAGTGCACGCCCCACACTATATAAGGCCGCCTTTGAGGCGGCCTCGTGTAGTGTGTTACTTAGCATCTGAAGCAGTGGGGGTTCTGTGTACCTTCAACACAGTACACACCAATCATTTTTGGCTGATTTCCTATCTTGCTGCTGTGTAGTGGTTGTTGTCTGTGCCCTGACTGCAGTATACACCACTATATTCACCTCACCTATATAGCTAGTGATCTAGCTTTAACCACTTAACAACTGCCCATTGCCGATTAACGGCTTCAGGGGGGTTGTTTAACTCTGAGAGGCCGTTAATTAACGGCCTCCCAGAATTCTGCTCTCGCGTGCCCCGAGGTGTGCGCACTCGAGAGCATCCGTGACCGCCGGGTCGCATCACGGATCACGGTAAACGGTCGCTCATAGCGCCCGTTTACCACGTGATTGCTCCGTCAAATGACGGAGTGATCACTTGGAAACAAACCGGCGTCATGTTATGACGCCTGTTCCTCCCTCCCCTCTCTGTACCGATCGGTACAGCGGAGGGGAAAGAGATCGGTGTCAGCAGCGATGTGGGCTGCATCTGCAGTGCCCACATCGCTGCTCACCGAATTTAACCCCTCAATTCCCTGCCAATACTCTGCAATACCAGTGCATACTCTGCAGTACCCTGCCATTACTCTGCAGTACCCCGCCATTACTCTGCAGTGCAGTACCCTGCCATTACTCTGCAGTGCAGTACCCTGCCATTACTCTGCAGTACCCTGCCATTACTCTGCAGTACCCCCCATTACTCTGCAGTAACCCCCATTACTCTGCAGTACCCCCCAATACTCTGCAGTACCCTGCCATTACTCTGTAGTACCCCCCAATACTCTGCAGTACCCTGCTATTACTCTGTAGTACCCCGCCAATACCCCGCCAATACTCTGTAATACCCTGCCATAAATTGCCATACCCAGCCATACTCAGAGATACCCAGCCATACTCGGTGATACCCTGAAATACCCAGCCATAGACGCCCCCCACCCCTCACCGCCCTCCGGTGCTTCTACCAACTCGCCAGTACGATCAAAGCCAGAATCTTTTTTTTATTTTTTATTTCAGGCTTCCCAGCCTAGAGGTGAGATGTGGGGTCATATTGACCCCCCAGATTTCACTGTAAAGAGGACCTGTCACCCCATATTCCTATTACAAGGGATGTTTACATTTCTTGTAATAGGAATAAAAGTGATCAAAAATATATTTTTGGGGAAAAAAATGTCAAACTAAAATAAATAAAGTAAAATGAACAATAAAAAAATAAAATAAAAATTAAAGCGCCCATGTCCCCATGTGCTCGCATGTGCCACACATGTGAGGTATCGCCGAGAATGTTAGAGCGAGAGCAATAATTCTAGTCCTAGACCTCCTCTGCAACTCAAAACATGTAACCAGTAAAAAAAAAATTAAAGCGTCGCCTATGGGGATTTTTTAAGTAGCGACGTTTGGCGCCATTCCACGGGCATGTGCAATTTTGAAGAGTGACATGTTTGATATCTATTTACTCAGCATAACTTCATCTTTCACTTTATGCAAACATTGGGCTAACAAGTGGTTAATAATAGAGCTTGCAGTCAGTAGTGTTAGGAGATAGTGCGTGCTGTCTGCGTGCTCTGTACCCAGTACATACCGCTATAATATAGGGCAGGCCCCTACTTTCAAACATCCAACTTACAAACATCTCCTACTTGCAAACGCAAGGAGACAGCAGCAAGTGAGATGAAAAAAGATGGACGACAAAACAAATTATACAGGGGTGATCACCCTTCCCTATGTTTTCCAAAAAGCTTAAAGATAGTTTTTTTGACTGGAGCTACACTTTAAAAATGTACCGGTTGAAAATGACAAACAGATTCAACTTAACACAACAAACCTACACAGTCCCTGTCTTGTTTGCACCGCCTGTATACTGCTGTTCTGAGTATATAGGGCCTGGGGGCCACACGCATTTCCTTTTTTTAATATGGGTACGGGGTTCCCCTTAATATGCGTACAAGACCCAAATAGGCTGGTAATGGGCAGGGAGGGCTACCCATGCCATGTTTCTCAATGATTTTCAACCATATTGCAGGAACCAGATATAACATTAAAACCGCAAGCAGTTTTAAATGGTGTTATTTCCGTTTAATGTCATTTTGTGCAGGGACTGTTCTAAACACGGGAAACACGTGGCACTTCACAGGCATACTACAGACACCCCCCAGGCACCATATTTAAAGGAATATTTCACTTTTTTTTTTTTCACTTTAATCGTCATTAAAATCAGTGCTCCCGCCAAAACGGCAGTTTTTAAAAAAAAATTTTGCAGTGACCCATGTCCCCTGAGGCAGGAGGCAGGTCGCCAAACCCTTTTTAGGACACTATCTTGCATATTAGCCGTTAAAATTAGCACTTTCCAATTCGAACGTTCGAGTCCCATAGACTTCAATGGGGTTCTAACGTTCGTACCGAACGCGGGGGGTCGTTCGCAAGTTCTGGTGCGAACCGAACCGGGGGGTGTTCGGCTCATCCCTACTCATGACACATTCTTATTTAAAGTATATAGCAGCCCACCTGGGATATTCCATACATCCATGTCTCACCGTTCTCTGTTTTATGCACCAAATGTTGTCTTAGTAAATGTACACTTTTAGCACCTAATAAAATATTAGATGACATTTCATGAGTCATTTCCGTTGTGCGAGTTATCTCCCCTTTTCCTTAACCACTTCAGCCCCGGACCAATTGTCAGCCTAAGGACCAGAGGTCTTTTTACAATTTCGCACTGCACTGTTTTAACTGGTAATTGCGCGGTCATGCAATGTTGTACCCAAACGAAATTTGCATCCTTTTCTTCCCACAAATAGAGCTTTCTTTTGATGGTATTTGATTGCCTCTGCGATATTTATTTTTTACGATATAAAAGAAAAAAGACTGAAAATTAAAAAAAAAAGATATTTTCTACTTTTTGTTATAAGAAAAATCGAATGAACTAAATTTTAGTCATACATTTAGGCCAAAATGTATTCAGCCACATGTCTTTAGTACAAAAAATGTCAATAAGCGTATATTTATTGGTTTACGCAAAAGTTATAGCGTCTACAAACGAGTACATTTTCTGGAATTTACACAGCTTTTAATTTATGACTGTCTATCTCATTTCTTGAGGTGCTAAAATGGCAGGGCAGTAAAAACCCTCCCAAATGACCCCATTTTGGAAAGTAGACACCCCAAGGAAATTGCTGAGGGGCATGTTGAGCCCATTGAATATTAATTTTTTTTGTCCCAAGTGATTGAATAGTGACACAAAAAAAAAAAGTTTACAAAAAGTTGTCACTAAATAATATATTGCTCACACATGCCATAGTTATATGTGGAATTGCACCCCAAAATATATTCTGCTGCTTCTCCTGAGTACGGGGATACCACATATGTGGGACTTTTTGGGAGTCTAGCCGCGTACGGGACCCCGAAAACCAATCACTGCCTTCAGGATTTCTAAGGGTGCAAATTTTTGATTTCACTCCTCACTACCTATCACATTTTCGAAGGCCATAAAATGCCAAAATAGCACAAACCCCCCACAAATGAACCCATTTTGGAAAGTAGACACCCAAAGCTATTTACTGAGAGGCATGTTGAGTCCATGAAATATTTTATATTTTGCCAAAAGTTGCAGGAATATTACAATTTTTTTTTTTTGCACGAAGTTGTCACTAAATGATATATTGCTCACACATGTTATGGGCATAAGTGAAATTATACCCCGAAATTAATTCTGCTGCTTCTCCCGAGTACGGGGATACCACATGTGGGGGACTTTTTGGGAGCCTAGCCACGTACGGGACCCCGAAAACCAAGCACTGCCTTCAGGATTTAAATATAAAACGCTATAAAAAAAAACTGTTAGCGATCGCAGGGATCAGGCCTGACTCTGCGAACGCTGCAGTTATGTGTTTAGTGTTTTGTAAGTGACAGTGATCGATCGATACTGCACTTGGGTGGGCTGGGTGGAGGGGCAAAACGCAGGTGCCAGCAGGTATCTGGGCTGATCCCGCTAACAATGCGTTTTTTTGGAACCCTAAACTGCTGGGGACGCTAGTATAGATCTGATCAGATCAGATATTGATCCGTTCAGATTCTATACCACTACGGGAGGTTTAGGCTTTGCGCGTGGGTGTTAGCGGTACTGGCACTAACCTAGCGCTGCCTGGGGCGACGCCGACCCTGACCCTAAAACCTAATTGATATCACCTGCCGGCTGATCAGGGGGTTAAACCTTTATTGGGTAATAAATGGTGGGTGCCCTGATGCTATAAAACGCAAACTAACTAACCAGAGTCACCCGTAACACTTATACAGTGATCACTGGTGAAAGGGTTAACTAGGGGCAATCAGGGGGTTAAAATCTTTATTAGATAGTATATGGGGGTCCCTGACGCTATATAAAAACCTGTTGGGGAACCTAAATAACTAACTGGCTAACCAGCGTCACCAGTGGCACTTATACGGTGATCGCTGGTGAAAGGGTTAACTAGGGGCAATCAGGGGGTTAAAACCATTATTGGGTAGTATATGGGGGTACCTAGCGCTATAAAAACTTGGCGGTGAACCTAAAAAAATAACTAGCTACCTAGTGGCACCAGTGACACTAATGAAGCGATCAGAAAAACGATCGCTTAGTGACAGTGGCAAAAGGGGGTGAAAGGGTTAACTAGGGGCAATCAGGGGGTTAAAACCATTATTGGGTAGTATATGGGGGTACCTAGCGCTATAAAAACCTGGCGGTGAACCTAAAAAAATAACTAGCTACCTAGCGGCACCAATGACACTAATGCAGCGATCAGAAAAACGTTTGCTTAGTGCCACTGGCAAAAGGGGGTGAAAGGGTTAACTCTAGGGGCAATCAGGGGGTTAAACCTTTATGGGGGGTAGGGGGCTACCCTGGACCTAACACTAACTGCCCTGACAGTTTTTACTGTCACAACTGACACTAAATGCAGTGATCAGTAAATAAATGATCACTGCAATCAGTGACACTGTGACTGGGGGGGGGGGGGGCGATCGGGGGGGGGGGGATTTGTGTGCCTATGTATACCTACATGTCAGTGTAGTGTTTGGTGCACTTACTTTCTCTGTTCTCCTCCCAGTCCGGTCAAAAAGACCGCCCCGAGGAGAATGACATCACTTCCTCCCTGCCTGTGTTTACACTACACAGGCGGGAGAAGCTTCTCATTCGCCAGGAGCGATCGAGAGGGGATGGGCATAGACGAATGGCCATCCCCTCATCCTGGATCGCTCCTGAAGCGAAACGGACCACGGCATCCAGCGGGAGGGGGTCCGATCGGGTACGTGCTTGTGCCTGTCGGTGCCATTCTGCTGACGTACATTGCCATGCGGCGGTCTTTAAGTGGTTAAAGTGTAACTTAGGTCAAAATAAAAAATGACATATATGATAGTCTTTTAGTAGTATTGTATAAAGAATAGTGAGGGTCTGTCGCGCTGTTTTTATAAAAAATAATAAACCTAGGTAATTGCAGCTATATCTGGAGTGTGTACCGTGCGCTCATGTGAATAAATAGTAAAATGGAGAACATAAGCGCAACTAAAAATAAACTGGTCAAATGAATCACTAACAGTGCAAAAAAACAAATATGTGCAAATAGATAGTGTGCAAAAAAGCTGTGCAAAAAACACAAATGTGTGCAAAATTGCAAATATTCTATAAGAAATAACAGTGTTGTGCCAAACGTGATGGTCTTGCACAACAAACCACTGATATATTCCTATAAGGTAAATGGCAGTTCCAAATACTGTGCAAAAGAGAAAAAATGTGCAAAGAATATGCTGTGCAGTAAACAATGTGCAAAGACGCTGTGCAAACAAAGGGGAAGACCACAGACTGTACAAAAATTTTGTGACGATAAATGCAGTGAATACTGTGATAAATGCTCTGACAAAATATAATATGAGGTCAAACCTTAGGAGTATCAGTGTGTATGCAATCAGGCAGGCCCTTGCACTACATGGTTTTGGTAAATCTGAAGACAAAAATCAGCAGAAAATCTGATAGTGTGTATGGGGCTTTACCTCTATACAGCAAAAAATCTGCTTATCTCAGTCAAAGGGTAAGGCCGCGTACACACGGGCGGACTGTTCGCCCAACCTTGTCCGCTGAACAGTGTTTGGGCGGACAGTCCGCTCGTGTGTGGGCTTTCAGCGGACAGTTTCAGCGGACAGTTGGACGGACAAAGTCTTTCGGAAATTCCGAAAAACTGTCCGCTGAAACTGTGTTTGAGCGAACAGTCCGCCCGTGTGTGGGCCTGTCCGCTGTACTTTCGAAATGAGCGGACTGTTCCCGCTCGGAAAGTCCGCCCATTTCGAGCGCGTGTACAGGTAGGCGGGGCCCGCGAAGGAGACGTCGCGGGCTCCGCCGCCTGGAATGGGCTTAAAGGGGAACCCCAACGCCGAAAAAAATCGGCGTGGGGGTTCCCCCAAAGTCCACACCAGACCCTTGTCCGAGCACGCTACCCGGCCGGCCAGGAAAGGGGGGCGAGCGAGCGCGCCCCCCCTCCTGAGCCGTACCAGGCCGCGTGCCCTCAACATGGGGGGTGCCTTAGGGAAGGGGGGGCCGCGCGGCCCCCCCACCCCAAAGCACCTTGTCCCCATGTTGATGAGGACAAGGGCCTCTTCCCGACAACCCTGGCCGTTGGTTGTCGGGGTCTGCGGGCGGGGGGCTTATCGGAATCCGGGAGCCCCCTTTAAGAAGGGGGCCCCCGGATACCGGCCCCCCACCCTATGTGAATGAGTATGGGGTACAATGTACCCCTACCCATTCACCTGTGAACTAAAGTACAATAAAAAACACAACACAGAGAAAAAGTATTTTATTGCACAGCTCCGGGGGTCTTCCGTCTTCGGGGGTCTTCTCGCCGGACTCCTCCGCTATGTGTGTGTAGCTCTTTTGCTAGCGGAGGAGTCCGGCTTTCTTCCTCCCCGCCGCCGGCCTCTTCTCCCGACTTCGGGGGTCTTGTCCCCCTCTTCGGTTCTTCTGCCGGGCCACCGCGCCTGGTCCGGTGGCCCGGTCTTCTGTCGCCGTCTTCCGTTCTTCTGTCGCCGCCTTCGGTTCTTCTGCCGGGCCACCGCGCCTTCTTGTAGCTCTTTTACAGGCGGTGGCCCGGTCTTCTGTCGCCGCTGTCGTCGCCGCCGCCGCCGCCGCCTTCCGTTCTTGTTCTTCTTCTTGTTCTTCTTCTTCTTCTCCTGGAGATGTTGACTCGACGATCTCTCCGGCCGGAATGCCAGAGCCGCGCTGTGCGGTCACTTATATAGTGACAATGGGGCGGTGTCACATGGTATATGTCACATGGGTTGGTCACATGGTGACCCCGCCCCCTTACGATGTCATAGTCCCCATGTGACATCAACCCATGTGACCAACCCATGTGACATATACCATGTGACACCGCCCCATTGTCACTATATAAGTGACCGCGGAGCGTGTCCCTGGCATTCCGGCCGGAGAGATCGTCGAGTCAACATCTCCAGGAGAAGAAGAAGAAGAACAAGAAGAAGAACAAGAACGGAAGGCGGCGGCGGCGGCGACGGCAGCGGCGACAGAAGACCGGGCCACCGCCTGTAAAAGAGCTACAAGAAGGCGCGGTGGCCCGGCAGAAGAACCGAAGGCGGCGACAGAAGAACAGAAGACGGCGACAGAAGACCGGGCCACCGGACCAGGCGCGGTGGCCCGGCAGAAGAACCGAAGAGGGGGACAAGACCCCCGAAGTCGGGAGAAGAGGCCGGCGGCGGGGAGGAAGAAAGCCGGACTCCTCCGCTAGCAAAAGAGCTACACACACATAGCGGAGGAGTCCGGCGAGAAGACCCCCGAAGACGGAAGACCCCCGGAGCTGTGCAATAAAATATTTTTTCTCTGTGTTGTGTTTTTTATTGTACTTTAGTTCACAGGTGAATGGGTAGGGGTACATTGTACCCCATACTCATTCACATAGGGTGGGGGGCCGGTATCCGGGGGCCCCCTTCTTAAAGGGGGCTCCCGGATTCCGATAAGCCCCCCGCCCGCAGACCCCGACAACCAACGGCCAGGGTTGTCGGGAAGAGGCCCTTGTCCTCATCAACATGGGGACAAGGTGCTTTGGGGTGGGGGGGCCGCGCGGCCCCCCCTTCCCCAAGGCACCCCCCATGTTGAGGGCACGCGGCCTGGTACGGCTCAGGAGGGGGGGCGCGCTCGCTCGCCCCCCTTTCCTGGCCGGCCGGGTAGCGTGCTCGGACAAGGGTCTGGTGTGGACTTGGGGGGAACCCCCACGCCGATTTTTTTCGGCGTTGGTGTTCCCCTTTAAGCCCATTCCAGGCGGCAGAGCCCGCGACGTCTCCTTCGCGGGCCCCGCCTACCTGTACACGCGCTCGAAATGGGCGGATTTGCCTCCGCCTTACGTGGGCGAGTCCGTTCATTTCAAAAGTTGAGCGAACTGTTTGCCCAACCTTGTTCGTCAAACAGTCCGCTCGTGTGTGGGCAAGTCCGCTCATGCAAATTTTGAGCGGACTGTTTGATGAAACTGTTTGCCGAACAAGGTTGGGCGAACAGTCCGCCCGTGTGTACGCGGCCTAAGGCAATCACCACCGATCCCTGATAATAGTGGATGTTTCTTTACATCTTATGGCTCAAATAAACCAGTGCAATCGCGGTGTTCACATATAGCGATCGTTATGGGGAATAGAGAAAAGGTTCCCATAGCATAATATGTTAAAACACTAATACAATCTTTATTAAGAGGGGCCAAATAGACACTTACAATGTAAAAATGAATAGAGTGGCAGATATATAAAATAGTGTGGCATTGCAGGCGCCTCTTACATTACTTCTGGACTTACTATGTCGGTAACTCTCTAAGCATTGCGGCACCCCACGTGTCTTCATCAGGAGGCTCCCCACGTGTCACCTGATGAAGACATGTGGGGCGTTGCAATGCATAGAGATTTACCATCATGTTTGGTGGTCCAGCCAATAAGTCTACTGTTTTTCAGCCTCATTTAACCACTTTCAGACCGGACCATTTTGCTGGTCAATGACCAGAGGTCTTTTTACAATTTGGCACTGCGCTGCTTTAACTGGTAATTGCGCGGTCATGCAATGTTGTACCCAAACAAAATTTGCGTCCTTTTCTTCCCACAAATAGAGCTTTTTTTTTATGGTATTTGATTGCCTCTGCGATTTTTATTTTTTGCGATATAAATGTAAAAAGACCGCAAATTTTGAAAAAAAATGATATTTTCTACTTTTTGTTATTAGAAAAATCCAATAAACTCAATTTTAGTCATACATTTAGGCCAAAATGTATTCAGCCACATGTCTTTGGTAAAAAAAAAGTCAATAACTGTATATTTATAGGTTTGCGCAAAAGTTGTCACATCTACAAACTAAGGTACGTTTTCTGGAATTTACGCAGCTTTTAGTTTACGACTGCCTATCTCATTTCTTGAGGTGCTAAAATGGCAGGGCAGTACAAAATCCCCCCAAATGACCCCATTTTGGAAAGTAGACCCCCTAAGGAAATTGATAAGTGCCATGTTGAGCCCATTGAATATTTAATTTTTTTGCCTCAAGCGATTGAATAATGACAAAAAAAAAATTTTTTTTTTTTTTTTTACACAAAGTTGTCACTAAATGATATATTGCTCAAACATGCTATTGGCATATGTGAAATGACACCCCAAAATAAATTCTGCTGCTTCTCTTGAGTACGGGGATACCACATATGTGGGACTTTTTGGGAGCCTAGCCGCGTACGGGGCCCCGAAAACCAAGCACCGCCTTCAGGCTTTTTAAGGGTGTAAATTTTTGATTTCACTTCTCACTACCTATTACAGTTTTGAAGGCCATAAAATGCCAAGATGGCACAAAACCCCCACAAATGACCCCATTTTAGAAAGTAGACACCCCAAGCTATTTTCTGAGAGGCATGTTGAGTCCATGGAATATTTTATATTTTGCCACAAGTTGCGGGAAAATTACAAACTTTTTTTTTTTTTTTCACAAAGTTGTCACTAAATGATATATTGCTCACGCATGCCATGGGCATATGTGAAATGACACCCCAAAATAAATTCTGCTGCTTCTCTTGAGTACGGGGATACCACATATGTGGGACTTTTTGGGAGCCTAGCCGCGTACGGGGCCCCGAAAACCAAGCACCGCCTTCAGGCTTTCTAAGGGCGTTACAGTTTTGAAGGCCATAAAATGCCAAGATGGCACAAACCCCCCCCCAAATGACCCCATTTTGGAAAGTAGACACCCCTAAATTTAGGGGTACACTAGTGAGACTAGGTAATAAATGGCGGGTGCCCTGAAACTATAAAAAAATAACTAACCAACCAGCGTCACCTGTAACAGTTATATGGTGATCACTGGTGAAAGGGTTAACTAGGGGGCAATCAGGGGGCTTTATGCGGTAGTATATGGGGGTCCCTGGCGCTATAAAAAGCTGCGGCGAACCTAAATACCTACCTGCCTAACTAGCGTCACCTGTGACACTAATACAGCGATCAGAAAAACGATCGCTTATTAGGCTGGGTTCACACTGGAGCGATGCGGGAACGCCACGAATCCGCGGCGGGTTCCCGCATCGCATGCCTCCCGGCGGCAGTTCACACTGCCCTATGCGAACTGCTGGGAGTGTCAGTGAAATGTTAATGACACCCCCAGATCAGTTCGCATATCGCAGTGCGATCTGCAAACTCGGATCGCATGGTGTGAACACCCATGAGATCCGATTCTGCTGCGGACCAAAAAAAGGGTCCCGTGCGAATTTGCGGCGGGTGCGGCGGGAGCGGTCGAATTCAGCCATACTATCTGTATGGCTGAACTCGAATCGCACAGAGATCGGATGTGATTTGCACTGCAGTGCGGTGCGAATCACATCCGTTCTCATAAACCGCTGCAATGTGAACCCAGCCTTAGTGACACTGGCGACGGGGGGTGATCACGGGGTTAAACCTTTATTGGGGGGGTTAGGGGGGTACCTTAGAACTAAAGGGGGCTAACCCTAACTGCCCTAACAGTTATTACAGTCACAAATGACACCCGCCGGGTGATCAGGGGGTTAAACCTTTATTAGGTAATAAATGGCGGGTGCCCTGAAACTATAAAAAAATAACTAACCAACCAGCGTCACCTGTAACAGTTATATGGTGATCACTGGTGAAAGGGTTAACTAGGGGGCAATCAGGGGGCTTTATGCGGTAGTATATGGGGGTTCCTGGCGCTATAAAAAGCTGCGGCGAACCTAAATACCTACCTGCCTAACTAGCGTCACCTGTGACACTAATACAGCGATCAGAAAAACGATCGCTTATTAGGCTGGGTTCACACTGGAGCGATGCGGGAACGCCACGAATCCGCGGCGGGTTCCCGCATCGCATGCCTCCCGGCGGCAGTTCACACTGCCCTATGCGAACTGCTGGGAGTGTCAGTGAAATGTTAATGACACCCCCAGATCAGTTCGCATATCGCAGTGCGATCTGCAAACTCGGATCGCATGGTGTGAACACCCATGCGATCCGATTCTGCTGCGGACCAAAAAAAGGGTCCCGTGCGAATTTGCGGCGGGTGCGGCGCGAATTCAGCCATACTATCTGTATGGCTGAACTCGAATCGCACAGAGATCGGATGTGATTTGCACTGCAGTGCGGTGCGAATCACATTCGTTCTCATAAACCGCTGCAATGTGAACCCAGCCTTAGTGACACTGGCGATGGGGGGTGATCACGGGGTTAAACCTTTATTGGGGGGTTAGGGGGGTACATTAGAACTAAAGGGGGCTAACCCTAACTGCCCTAACAGTTATTACAGTCACAAATGACACCAATGCAAAAAAAATAAAAAATAAAAAATAAAATAAAAAATGACATTGGTGTCACTGTGACTGGGGGGCAGGGGTAATTGGGGGGGTGATCGGGGGGGTGTGAGTGTGCCTGGCATGTTCTACTGTGTAGTGTCGTGTTGGTGCAACTCACCGATCCTCTCTCCTCGGTGTCGGAACGAAAAATACCGACACGGAGGAGAGATTACATCACTTCCTCTCCTGTGTTTACATTACAGGAGAGGAAGTGATGTCACGGAGGATTTTCATTTGTCGGGAGCGATCGCGAGGGGGTGGCCATGAATGAATGGCCGCCCCCTCATCCCGGATCGCTCCCGAACGAATACCGACCGCCGCAGGCACCGGGGGGGGGCCCGATCGGGCCCCCCACCCGCGGGAAGGCAGGGACGTACATATGCCTGCCCGTGCCATTCTGTCGACGTACATCGTCGTGCGGCGGTCGGCAAGTGGTTAACAGACCAAGCTGGCCAGGAAATGTGGCAGTTACGGGGTTGAGAAAAACGATTTTAAACTGACATGGGTGCTTACAATGGTCAGCTCTTAAATTGTTAGCTGGAGGTGGGCTTTACATTGTTAGTCACTAATTTAAAGTCCATCTAAATCTACTAACCCATCCAACATCAACATCTTCGCTGATTGACAATGGTGTTGTCCAAGGGTGGCTATGATGCTCTTTCATAGATGCAGTGGACGAGTGATTGTAGCCACCCTAAGACAGGTGTTTTAATGGCTGATCACGTGGTGGAAATAAAGGCATTAAAGCCCAAAATGAAAATGGATGCAGCCACCACATCCAATGATTGGTACGCTACAATATAATAGATTTATAGGGTTTAGTTTTGTGTTACGATTTAGCACTTTTAATGAAATGCAACATCAGGTATAAAAAAGCTTTTCTGACACAATAGGCACATGGAACATTTCTGTTCCCCTTTAGTAAGAATGAAAGTTCATACATTCGGCCTACTTTAAGCAAGTAGCAGGAAAAAAGTTAAAAAAAATTTTTCATTAACAGATCATTGTAAATACTATCAGGTAGATATTGCATGCGCTATATATATATATATATATATATATATATATATATATATAACATGTTGAATTCTTGAATATCCAGCTTCTCAAAGGAGTGCGCCTGTCCATTCCACTGACAGTATACAGCAGGGATATGCAATTATCAGACCTCCAGCTGTTGCAGAACTACAATTCCCATGAGGCATAGCAAGACTCTGAAAGCCACAAGCATCATACCCAGAGGCAGAGGCATGATGGGACTTGTAGTTTTGCAACAGCTGGAGGTCCGCTAATTGCATATCCCTGGTGTACAGGCTCAGAAACAGCATTGAAAACACTTGCGGGGATGTCAGACGTCGCTGAGGTCCACAAGTGCCTCAGACCTCTCCTCTTTATTACCATCTGAGCCACAGCGTGTACAGAGCCAGTGGACGGCTTTCTATGGGTTCCTGAGTGACACAGCCTGATGAACAAGTGAGCAAGAAGACGTGCCGCTGCAGGATTTTCCTCATGCTGATCATTTTTAACCTCAATGTGAGTGTTTTTATTTATTGTACTATAAAGTTTCTACAGTTCATACTTAGAAGGCACCTCTTTCTACATGTTTTGGAACGTGCTTCTGCTATCCTGAAGTTATGAACCGTTTCTTGCCCTGAGTTATGAACCGTTTCTTCTTCACCCCTGAAAATCACAATCCATCTTGCACGGTTTGTGCTCTCCCCTGATCCACACCCATTACAATAACACGGATTTAGGTTCGCTGGCATCATTTGGACTAGTTTGCGCCAGAACCACCCCTATTTTCACTAGATATTATATGCACCTATAAAAAGTGCATACAGTAGAACATTTAATTGATAACTGGTGCATTATATAGTCTATGTAATCATCAAATGCAAACACTTTGTGTTATGTTGTCAGAAGAATTTTAGAGTTTTTAGAGACAGTAGAAAGCTTTGTTACAGTAGTTAACATGGAGGGTTATTTACTAAAACTGAAGAGTGCAAAATCTGGTGCAGCTCTGCATAGAAACCAATCAGCTTCCAGTTTTTATTGTCAATATTAATTGAACAAGCTGTAGTTAGAAGCTGATTGTCTATCATGCAAAGCTGCACCAGATTCTGAGTGCTCCAGTTTTAGTAAATCAACCCCAATATCTCTGTCCACTCTGCTTTAATATACAAGCAGTGTCTTAAGTCTTATTGAATTGATTCTTCAAAGGAATAATTGATGCTTTTTGAAATGGTGATAGACATGTCAGAAAGAAATATTCATTCTGAATACCTTGCACATATGTGAAAATCCTGAATACATTTGTAGCACTGAACCCCGAAGGAGCTGCTGATTTAAATTGGGCCTGCACTCTACTGAGAAACCCCCCTTCTGAATGACTCTGTCCCCTTGGCACAGCTGTGGTGCAATAATAATACAATACAGTGTAAACAATATAATGTACATCTGTGTCTATCCCTCAGGTTCCTCTGGCTCCACCTGGTGGGGAAATACAGTAAACCACACACTTGTACTCTTAAACAGGAATACTTTTACTGAAAATATAGCAAATAGGTGGTTACAGAGTTTGTACTGTCGTTCCAGCGTAGAACGTCAGCACAGCATAAATCAACAGTCAAATACAATAAACAGCATGCAGGTATGTTATTATCTAGACTTGGGAGCTCCCCTTATTTAAAGTGAGGCCTCACTTAATGTATTTCCTCCTTTATCTTCTTTCTTCGCTAGCTTAAATAGTTCCTCAAATAATTGTAATCCAAAGGGGTAAGTAGAGAAAGTTAACTTAGAACAATCCAGGTGAAACATGTAATAACACTTAGATACCAAAGTGTAACGGCCTTGGGCCTACTAAGTGTCAGTTGCTCAGTTGCACTTCCATGGAACAACAGGTTCCAGCAAGGCCTATTAGTAAGGCTAATGCCACGTACACACGGTCGAACTGTTTGACGTACTTAGTCCGTTAAAACACATTTCAGCGGACAATCCGCTCGTGTGTGGGCTTCAGCGGACTTTTTCAGCGTGCAGTCTGGAGTACTAAGAATTTCGGTTTTTCCAAAAATCTTTCCGTCGTACTTTGGTTTCAGCGGACAATACGGTCGTCAGTATGCTAGTTCGACGGACTAAGAATGGCGCATGCCCAGAAAGGATTTACACGGCGGAAGGGTGCTTTGCTGTGTCTTGGACTTCCTATTTCTAGTCCCGTCGTACGTGCTGTACACGTCATCGCGCAAGCTTTCGACGGACTGTTTGTGTATCCGTGTGTGGTCAAGTCCGTTCAGTGGAAACTACGGCGGATTGTCCGTCGGATTGTATGACGGAATAAGTACGCCATACAATCCGCTCGTGTGTACGCGGCATTAGTACGTGTAATACATGAAACAGTGGGCCGCAACCCGCTCACCAATCGGATCAGAGTTCTGAGTGATGGCTTGAGTCCTACAGCTGCAGCTTGCTTCCGCTGACTAGGCCAGATGCTCTGTGTCACTCCACAGACTGGATCCGGCTCTCCGCTGCTCCAACAAGCGTCTCCGATCCCTGTCGGTCTAATCACCAGCTCTTGGCTCCATCCAGTCACCCAGTAAACAGTCCGGTTTGCACTCCGCGGTGACTATCTATCAATGCGTCCGAGAACCTCACACACAATTCTGCACAGGCAGGCAATGTGGTTCCAAGAGACCAAATATGTCCCTTTTATACCCTACCCAGCATGCACTGCATATCAAAGTGTTCATGGGTAGGTCACACAGACTCCTGTGTAGATAAGGTCAAAATGACAAAAATAAACACAGTCACTTCCTGTTATCTTTCAACACCATAGAAAAGAAAAATAGCTAAGGTCTAGTTCCAGTTTTTGGTCACTAGATGGCATCCAATACTAGTGAATGCATTGTCCATAGATTTACATTGTACTTCACATTTATTGTATTAATACACCATTATATCCCTGCTACACATTTGCTGTGCTTTTACTGCATACTTAAAAGAAATATAACTGTAGAATAACTGTAGACATTGAGCATTAAAGAATTAGACATGCAAATTACAAACTTTCAGATATGTACAAAATGTGACACAACGGTATGTGAGCAGCCATGTCTGACCAGGCTTAAACGCAAAGAGTTGAAGGATTGCTACATTCAAAAACTGTATATTTTTCAGAATAGAGTTAAATGTCTAAAATGTATTGATGCTATTAAAAAGAGATACATCTCCAGTCCTTGTGCAGACAAGTTGTATAACTAAATATGATGTAACAACCATAAAAATTTTAATAGATATCCAGGCACAATGGCTAATTAATGTTAAGAAGATATACCGCAGTCTCATATTTATCTCATGTAGCAGTAGGTTTCTCTTTAAAAGTCAGTGTGTATCCAGGTGCCTTGATGGTTGTGTATGGCTGTGTAAATAACAGCCACCTCTCACAGTGAGCTTCCATGTTGTGTTTTATCAGAGCAGTTCTGTGTGTGATCCCCCATTTGCTCCCCCTCCATCCTGGCAAGCAGCAGCAGGAGCAATCAGGAAAAGCTGGAGATGGATCTTGGGACAGGTAGTGCCCCTATGAGTGCTGCCCACTGAAAGTAATGGGGTCTGAACTACAGTACAGTACCCACCTGACCCTGCAAAAGAAGGAGGGGAAAAAGCTGCATTTTCTCAGGCTGTACGACACTGCTTTTCCTTTTTCCATTTGCAGGATCTTGGCGAGTGCTCCAGTGTGCACCACCACTGCTGCATAACTGTGTCCTGAGCCAGAGTGCTTAGTTTAAGTATGCTGACAGCCAAAGTCACCTGGGTGCATCACAGACAGTGGAGTAATCGCTGTGTATGACAGAATGGTGAGCTGCAATATTGCTGGGACTGGTAAGCTGCTGCTGTGGGGATTTACTACCTGTTGCTAGAGAGACTGAACCCTTTAGGAACTGGCCATACAGCCATCTAGCAGCCTTTTTGCTGTCTACAAGCTTAAATGAGACTATTCCCATGCGCATCAATGGTAAAACTTGGCCCCAACACTAGCCAACTGAAGAGTTAGGACTAAAGGCTGTCTATTTACAGCTGCTACACAAAGATGTTTCACCTATCGCTTACGCTAAGAGGTACCTCTCAAGGGACATAGCATAGCCATTCTCCTAGAGTGCACTCTGAGTTAGTGATGGACGAACGTTTCGCCCGGCGGTCGTTTCGCGGCGAATTTCCGACATTCGCGGTCCGCACGTTCGAACGCCTTTTTCCGTCGTTCGCCGCGGCGGACTTACGTGTTTAATGTATACAAGAACTTTAACCTTTGGTGACACGTTTATCATGTGATACAGGACAGCCAATTGAGACATGACAGCACATGGACACTTGGACATTCCCCCTAACCTATAAATACACCCGATCCGGTGGCCATTTTACATTCTTTCTTCTGTTACGATAGGGACAGGTTCCTGTGTGGAGTAGGGAGAGATAAACCACTAGCTATTTGGTACACAAAAGTTCTTTTCAGGACTGGTATAGGTGTTAGGTGTTGATAGGTTTGCTGTGCTGCTGATTCTTGCAGCAGCCTGAGTGTCTTTTGTTAGTTTAGAGAAAGGGAAAGGACGGTGTATGCTACAGGGACAGCCAGATTAGTCTTTCATCATCATCATCATCATCATCATCATTAGCTGTTACTATCAAGGTCCACAAAAGAGCTGTTCCAGTAACCACTAATCGTTCTCTTTTTTTGCCAATTTGTATAGGGACAGGAAGGAAGCAGTGTTGTCAGGCAGTGAGGGTAATTTTAAAGACTTGCTGTTATTATTAGTTCCACAAAGGTTCTTTTCAGGACTGGTATCAGTGGTACAGTAATAGGCTTGTACATGTATAATATTCTTTCTTCCAAATATAGAAAGGATATTATACTTGACTGCTGCCCTTCTGCTGCAGTCTGCTAAACATTCACAACTCACTTGTTCCACAAAAGTTCTTATAAGGACTGGTAACTTGGTATAGGGTGCTACGGTACATAGGCTTGAGTGCGGTACAGTCTGCTGTTCTGTAAGGACCGCTATCGGTCCACAATAGATAGGGTTGACGTGCACCACTGCTGACCGCTGCCCTATACTGCAGCAGTCCTTCAGCGGTATAGGGACTGACGTACAGTCTGCTAATCACTAACACACAACCTGCTTGTTCCACAAAAGTTCTTATAAGGACTGGTAACTTGGTATAGGGTGCTACGGTACATAGGCTTGAGTGCGGTACAGTCTGCTGTTCTGTAAGGACCGCTATCGGTCCACAATAGATAGGGTTGACGTGCACCACTGCTGACCGCTGCCCTATACTGCAGCAGTCCTTCAGCGGTATAGGGACTGACGTACAGTCTGCTAAACACTAATACACAACCTGCTTGGTCCACAAAAGTTCTTATAAGGACTGGTAACTTGGTATAGGGTGCTACGGTACATAGGCTTGAGTGCGGTACAGTCTGCTGTTCTGTAAGGACCGCTATAGGTCCACAATAGATAGGGTTGACGTGCACCACTGCTGACTGCTCACCTATACTGCAGCAGTCCTTCAGCGGTATAGGGACTGACGTACAGTCTGCTAATCACTAACACACAACCTGCTTGTTCCACAAAAGTTCTTATAAGGACTGGTAACTTGGTATAGGGTGCTACGGTACATAGGCTTGAGTGCGGTACAGTCTGCTGTTCTGTAAGGACCGCTATCGGTCCACAATAGATAGGGTTGACGTGCACCACTGCTGACCGCTGCCCTATACTGCAGCAGTCCTTCAGCGGTATAGGGACTGACGTACAGTCTGCTAAACACTAATACACAACCTGCTTGGTCCACAAAAGTTCTTATAAGGACTGGTAACTTGGTATAGGGTGCTACGGTACATAGGCTTGAGTGTGGTACAGTCTGCTGTTCTGTAAGGACCGCTATAGGTCCACAATAGATAGGGTTGACGTGCACCACTGCTGACCGCTCACCTATACTGCAGCAGTCCTTCAGCGGTATAGGGACTGACGTACAGTCTGCTAATCACTAACACACAACCTGCTTGTTCCACAAAAGTTCTTATAAGGACTGGTAACTTGGTATAGGGTGCTACGGTACATAGGCTTGAGTGCGGTACAGTCTGCTGTTCTGTAAGGACCGCTATCGGTCCACAATAGATAGGGTTGACGTGCACCACTGCTGACCGCTGCCCTATACTGCAGCAGTCCTTCAGCGGTATAGGGACTGACGTACAGTCTGCTAAACACTAATACACAACCTGCTTGGTCCACAAAAGTTCTTATAAGGACTGGTAACTTGGTATAGGGTGCTACGGTACATAGGCTTGAGTGCGGTACAGTCTGCTGTTCTGTAAGGACCGCTATCGGTCCACAATAGATAGGGTTGACGTGCACCACTGCTGACCGCTGCCCTATACTGCAGCAGTCCTTCAGCGGTATAGGGACTGACGTACAGTCTGCTAAACACTAATACACAACCTGCTTGGTCCACAAAAGTTCTTATAAGGACTGGTAACTTGGTATAGGGTGCTACGGTACATAGGCTTGAGTGCGGTACAGTCTGCTGTTCTGTAAGGACCGCTATCGGTCCACAATAGATAGGGTTGACGTGCACCACTGCTGACCGCTCACCTATACTGCAGCAGTCCTTCAGCGGTATAGGGACTGACGTACAGTCTGCTAATCACTAACACACAACCTGCTTGTTCCACAAAAGTTCTTATAAGGACTGGTAACTTGGTATAGGGTGCTACGGTACATAGGCTTGAGTGCGGTACAGTCTGCTGTTCTGTAAGGACCGCTATCGGTCCACAATAGATAGGGTTGACGTGCACCACTGCTGACCGCTGCCCTATACTGCAGCAGTCCTTCAGCGGTATAGGGACTGACGTACAGTCTGCTAAACACTAATACACAACCTGCTTGGTCCACAAAAGTTCTTATAAGGACTGGTAACTTGGTATAGGGTGCTACGGTACATAGGCTTGAGTGCGGTACAGTCTGCTGTTCTGTAAGGACCGCTATCGGTCCACAATAGATAGGGTTGACGTGCACCACTGCTGACCGCTGCCCTATACTGCAGCAGTCCTTCAGCGGTATAGGGACTGACGTACAGTCTGCTAAACACTAATACACAACCTGCTTGGTCCACAAAAGTTCTTATAAGGACTGGTAACTTGGTATAGGGTGCTACGGTACATAGGCTTGAGTGCGGTACAGTCTGCTGTTCTGTAAGGACCGCTATCGGTCCACAATAGATAGGGTTGACGTGCACCACTGCTGACCGCTGCCCTATACTGCAGCAGTCCTTCAGCGGTATAGGGACTGACGTACAGTCTGCTAAACACTAATACACAACCTGCTTGGTCCACAAAAGTTCTTATAAGGACTGGTAACTTGGTATAGGGTGCTACGGTACATAGGCTTGAGTGCGGTACAGTCTGCTGTTCTGTAAGGACCGCTATCGGTCCACAATAGATAGGGTTGACGTGCACCACTGCTGACCGCTGCCCTATACTGCAGCAGTCCTTCAGCGGTATAGGGACTGACGTACAGTCTGCTAAACACTAATACACAACCTGCTTGGTCCACAAAAGTTCTTATAAGGACTGGTAACTTGGTATAGGGTGCTACGGTACATAGGCTTGAGTGCGGTACAGTCTGCTGTTCTGTAAGGACCGCTATCGGTCCACAATAGATAGGGTTGACGTGCACCACTGCTGACCGCTCACCTATACTGCAGCAGTCCTTCAGCGGTATAGGGACTGACGTACAGTCTGCTAATCACTAACACACAACCTGCTTGTTCCACAAAAGTTCTTATAAGGACTGGTAACTTGGTATAGGGTGCTACGGTACATAGGCTTGAGTGCGGTACAGTCTGCTGTTCTGTAAGGACCGCTATCGGTCCACAATAGATAGGGTTGACGTGCACCACTGCTGACCGCTGCCCTATACTGCAGCAGTCCTTCAGCGGTATAGGGACTGACGTACAGTCTGCTAAACACTAATACACAACCTGCTTGGTCCACAAAAGTTCTTATAAGGACTGGTAACTTGGTATAGGGTGCTACGGTACATAGGCTTGAGTGCGGTACAGTCTGCTGTTCTGTAAGGACCGCTATCGGTCCACAATAGATAGGGTTGACGTGCACCACTGCTGACCGCTGCCCTATACTGCAGCAGTCCTTCAGCGGTATAGGGACTGACGTACAGTCTGCTAAACACTAATACACAACCTGCTTGTTCCACAAAAGTTCTTATAAGGACTGGTAACTTGGTATAGGGTGCTACGGTACATAGGCTTGAGTGCGGTACAGTCTGCTGTTCTGTAAGGACCGCTATAGGTCCACAATAGATAGGGTTGACGTGCACCACTGCTGACCGCTCACCTATACTGCAGCAGTCCTTCAGCGGTATAGGGACTGACGTACAGTCTGCTAATCACTAACACACAACCTGCTTGTTCCACAAAAGTTCTTATAAGGACTGGTAACTTGGTATAGGGTGCTACGGTACATAGGCTTGAGTGCGGTACAGTCTGCTGTTCTGTAAGGACCGCTATCGGTCCACAATAGATAGGGTTGACGTGCACCACTGCTGACCGCTGCCCTATACTGCAGCAGTCCTTCAGCGGTATAGGGACTGACGTACAGTCTGCTAAACACTAATACACAACCTGCTTGGTCCACAAAAGTTCTTATAAGGACTGGTAACTTGGTATAGGGTGCTACGGTACATAGGCTTGAGTGCGGTACAGTCTGCTGTTCTGTAAGGACCGCTATAGGTCCACAATAGATAGGGTTGACGTGCACCACTGCTGACCGCTCACCTATACTGCAGCAGTCCTTCAGCGGTATAGGGACTGACGTACAATCTGCTAATCACTAACACACAACCTGCTTGTTCCACAAAAGTTCTTATAAGGACTGGTAACTTGGTATAGGGTGCTACGGTACATAGGCTTGAGTGCGGTACAGTCTGCTGTTCTGTAAGGACCGCTATCGGTCCACAATAGATAGGGTTGACGTGCACCACTGCTGACCGCTGCCCTATACTGCAGCAGTCCTTCAGCGGTATAGGGACTGACGTACAGTCTGCTAAACACTAATACACAACCTGCTTGGTCCACAAAAGTTCTTATAAGGACTGGTAACTTGGTATAGGGTGCTACGGTACATAGGCTTGAGTGCGGTACAGTCTGCTGTTCTGTAAGGACCGCTATCGGTCCACAATAGATAGGGTTGACGTGCACCACTGCTGACCGCTGCCCTATACTGCAGCAGTCCTTCAGCGGTATAGGGACTGACGTACAGTCTGCTAAACACTAATACACAACCTGCTTGTTCCACAAAAGTTCTTATAAGGACTGGTAACTTGGTATAGGGTGCTACGGTACATAGGCTTGAGTGCGGTACAGTCTGCTGTTCTGTAAGGACCGCTATAGGTCCACAATAGATAGGGTTGACGTGCACCACTGCTGACCGCTCACCTATACTGCAGCAGTCCTTCAGCGGTATAGGGACTGACGTACAGTCTGCTAATCACTAACACACAACCTGCTTGTTCCACAAAAGTTCTTATAAGGACTGGTAACTTGGTATAGGGTGCTACGGTACATAGGCTTGAGTGCGGTACAGTCTGCTGTTCTGTAAGGACCGCTATCGGTCCACAATAGATAGGGTTGACGTGCACCACTGCTGACCGCTGCCCTATACTGCAGCAGTCCTTCAGCGGTATAGGGACTGACGTACAGTCTGCTAAACACTAATACACAACCTGCTTGGTCCACAAAAGTTCTTATAAGGACTGGTAACTTGGTATAGGGTGCTACGGTACATAGGCTTGAGTGCGGTACAGTCTGCTGTTCTGTAAGGACCGCTATAGGTCCACAATAGATAGGGTTGACGTGCACCACTGCTGACCGCTCACCTATACTGCAGCAGTCCTTCAGCGGTATAGGGACTGACGTACAGTCTGCTAATCACTAACACACAACCTGCTTGTTCCACAAAAGTTCTTATAAGGACTGGTAACTTGGTATAGGGTGCTACGGTACATAGGCTTGAGTGCGGTACAGTCTGCTGTTCTGTAAGGACCGCTATCGGTCCACAATAGATAGGGTTGACGTGCACCACTGCTGACCGCTGCCCTATACTGCAGCAGTCCTTCATCGGTATAGGGACTAAGAGTTTTGTCACAGGGTCATTTAAAAAATGACAGGCAGAGGAAGAGGCAGGCCCTTCCGCAGGGGTGGTAGGGGTAGGGCAGGAGCAACAGGCTTGAGCCAAAGTGGGAAGTTGCAGAAGGTGCGTTCAATTACTTTAAAGGATGCACCAGACTTGGTTGAGTGGCTCGCTCAGCCTTACTCTTCTGCACCCTCCTCATCCTCTCGATCTGCACCCTCTTCTTCACTCTCTGCTATGTGCACCCCCAAAGACACTACCACCAACAACACGACCACCACCACCACCACCACATACCTTCCGCTTGAGTCACTGGAATTATTTTCCGATCCATATCAAGAGGACATTTCTGATGCGCAGCCACTCTTGGTATTGGATCAGGAAGAGGAGGTAGCAACAAGCGCTACTCAGCAGTCTGACGCCAGTACCCAGATCAGCCCAAGGAGGAGGTTGGTCCCCGGTGTTGCTGCCTACTCCGAGATCTCTACTTATAGCGGTGGGGAAGGTGACGTTGATGATGACGTGTCTAGTGATGTCACGTGGGTGCCCACAAGAGAGGAAGAGGAGGGGAGTTCAGAGGGAGATATGGACCAGCAGATAGGGAGGAGAAGCAGCAATGACTTACATTGCACAGCAGGGACAAAGCAGACTGCAAATGTATCAGGAGCGAGTCATCGACCATGTACGGTCACATCTGGCGCTCCCAGGACACCGGCACATGGCTCCGCAGTGTGGGCTTTTTTTAACGTGTCCGCTGCTGACAATAGCGTTGCCATCTGCAATCTTTGCAGTCAACGCGTTAGTCGCGGTAAGCCCAATACTCACCTAGGGACGACCGCCTTAAGAAGGCACATGAGCAGCCATCACCGAGCCCAGTGGGAGCAACGGAACACACAAAGCCACACTGCAGGCTCTCACCGTCCAGCCTCGTCTTCTACTTCTCCTTCTCCTCTCTCCTCACAATTGTCCTCCACTCCACCTTCCATCACGCCAAGCTCACATTTTTCTGCAAAAAGGCAGGCTTCCGTGGGCCTAATGTTTGAGCGTAAAAAAATGATGACGCCGGATAACCCTCTTGCCCAACGGTTGGCGGCTGGCTTGTCAGAACTCATAGCCCGCCAACTACTGCCATATAAACTGGTGGACTCGGAGGCCTTTCGCAAATTTGTGGCCATTGGAACACCACAATGGAAGGTCCCAGGAAGGAAGTATTTCTCAGAGAAGGGCATCCCAGAGCTATATGGCCATGTTCAGCGGCAAGTGAATGTATCTCTGGCACACAGTGTCGGTGCCAAGATACATCTGACCACAGACACGTGGTCTAGCAAACACGGGCAGGGAAGGTATATCAGTTTTACTGCCCACTGGGTGAACCTTCTGACGGCCGTCAAGCATGTAACCCGTGGCACCCGTGTAGATTTGGTTTTACCGCCACGGATTGCATGCAGGCCTGACTCTTCTTCTCCTCCTCCTACTCCATCCTCCTCCCTCTCCTCCTCAGCTGCCTCCTCCTTTTCCGCTGCTAGCGTCTCTTCCACTGCACCGCCCAAGCTCCCCAGAACCTATTCCACATGCCAGGTGAGACGTTGCCATGCCGTGCTGCGTCTGTTGTGCCTGGAAGCAAAGAGCCACACTGGCCCGGCACTCCTTTCAGCTTTGCGTTCACAGGCAGATGAGTGGCTAACACCGCTCAATTTGACAGTTGGTAAAGTGGTGTGTGACAACGGTGCCAATCTGCTTAGCGCATTGAAACAGGGCAAAATCACGCACGTGCCGTGCATGGCACACGTCTTAAACTTGGTCGTGCAGCGATTCCTTGTCAAATACCCTGGGGTCCAGGACATCTTGCGGCAGGCAAGGAAAATCTCGGCCCATTTCAGAAGATCTTACACGGCCATGGCTCGCCTTGCTGACATTCAGCGGCGACACCATCTGCCGGTCAGACGTCTTATTTGCGATTGCCCGACGCGATGGAACTCAACCTTCTATATGCTTGATAGGCTGCTCCAGCAGAAACGTGCAGTTAACGTCTACCTGTATGAACTCTGCGAAAGAAACGGTTCTGGGGAGCTGGGTTTTTTTTCACCGCGCCAGTGGCTGCTCATGCACGACACATGCAGACTTCTGCGGCCATTTGAGGAGATCACCAAACTGGTCAGTCGCAGCCATGGCGCCATCAGTGACATGGTACCTTATGCCTTCTTTCTGGAGCGTGCATTGCGTCGTGTCATTGATCAGGCTGTGGAGGAGCAGGAGCGGGAAGATGAGGAAGTCGCAATGCTGGATGAATTCCCAGGGGGGGGCTACTCTATCTGAGACAAGTCAACAACAGGAGTCTGATGAGGAGTCAGAGGAGGATGGTGCCGGGGCGGATGAGCAGGAGCAAGAAGAGCATGCTTTAAACCTTTCTGGGATCCCTGTTGTGCGAGGATGGGGAGAGGAGAATGAAGAGGACGACATTATCCTGGATGATGAGCAGGAGCCAGGCCACCACACCGCTTCCACTTTAGTGCAAATGGGGGCCTTCATGCTCCAGTGTTTTAATAGGGACCCCCGTATAAAAAGCATGAGGGTCAAGGACCAGTACTGGGTGGCAACGTACTTAGACCCCCGGTACAAACACAAAATGGCGGAAATGTTACCGCCGTCGCAGAGGGCTGTCAGAATGCAGCACTTCCAGGCCTTGCTTCGAGAAATGCTGCATTCTGCTTTTGCGTGCGCTGGCAGAGGAGCAATTCCCACTCCCAGAGAAGGATTTGCGGGTACCAATCCAACAGCGCCTGCAAGAAGAGGCCGGTTTGAAGATGTGTTGGTGACTTCGGATATGAGGTCATTCTTTCAGCCGACCCATCGACAGGTGTCATCCGGATCCAGCATCAGGGAACGCCTAGACCGTCAGGTGTCCGACTACATTGGGTTAACGGCCGATGTGGACGCTCTGAGGAGTGATGAACCCCTAGACTACTGGGTGGGCAGGCTTGACCTCTGGCCAGAGCTTGCCCAATTTGCAATCGAACTGTTGGCTTGCCCCTCATCCAGTGTCCTGTCCGAAAGGACGTTCAGCGCAGCAGGGGGGATTGTGACCGATAAGCGTACTCGCCTAGCTCACCACAGTGTTAACTACCTCACATTTCTAAAAATGAATGAGGCATGGATCTCGGAGGAATTCAACACATGTGACCAGTAGACCATGTATATGTCTATAAACTATTTTTTTAATCAAGCACACAGACCTTCTTAATTCATTTGGCTCACTTCCTTGACCCAAAAAAGCACACCGTACTATATGCCCCTACCCTCCTCTTTGAAGAGGTTGAGCGGTGTCATATTTCTACTGGGGCTGCTTATGATATCCCTGTGCTGTGCTGACTTCCTCCTGGGGGTTCTTATTATGAAGGGATCACACTATCCCTGTGCTGTGCTGACTTCCTCCTGGGGGTTCTTATTATGAGGGGATCACACCATCCCTGTGCTGTGCTGACTTCCTCCTGGGGCTGCTTACGGTGCTGCTGTCAGTGCTGTATGTCACGGTGCTGCTGTCAGCGCTGTATGTCACGGTGCTGCTGTCAGCGCTGTATGTCACGGTGCTGCTGTCAGCGCTGTATGTCACGGTGCTGCTGTCAGCGCTGTATGTCACGGTGCTGCTGTCAGCGCTGTATGTCACGGTGCTGCTGTCAGCGCTGTATGTCACGGTGCTGCTGTCAGCGCTGTATGTCACGGTGCTGCTGTCAGCGCTGTATGTCACGGTGCTGCTGTCAGCGCTGTATGTCACGGTGCTGCTGTCAGCGCTGTATGTCACGGTGCTGCTGTCAGCGCTGTATGTCACGGTGCTGCTGTCAGCGCTGTATGTCACGGTGCTGCTGTCAGTGCTCTGTATTACGGTGCTGCTGTCAGATGCCTCTATCACGGTGCATGTGTCATTCCGGTATGTCACGCTGCTGGTGATCATCTCCTGCACCCTCTTCTTTGCCTACCCTGGTCCCTGACCTTCCCTCTCCTCCATTGCCTTCATTAGCTCCATAGTCCTGAATTGTTAGAACAATTTCCCAAATAAAATAAAAATGCTTGTAGTTATCGATCCCAAATTCACCTCATACATGTATTATGTCATTGTCCAGATGGTGGGACTACGTTTTACCCCCTAATAATTACCACGTGGCCGCAAATTCGACATGAAGGTTTGCAAAGTTCGCCTCCCATTGAAGTCAATGGGGCCCGCGGCGAACGTTCGGTTTCGCGAACGTTTGGGTCCGTTCGCATTTCGCTTTCGCGAAACGTCCCGTCGGAAGTTCGTCCATCACTACTCTGAGTTAGTTATATTTACATTGCAGTTAAGGCTTATATGCACTATTTATTCCTTACTTTGCTGATTCATGAGTTAATCCCGGTCTAGTGGTATAGAACTTTATTCTAAGTTAGCTCGGCATAGTGATTATACTGTCTAGTGGACTGTGCCTGAAACTAATTTCTGTGTGCCCATTTATGCTAAAACCACCATTTATTATAGCCCATACCAATATATTGATTTAATCGACCACTAAACAGTTTTATGTCTATTTCCTGGTACTGAACAAAATATTACAGGGCACACATGCAAAAAAAGACATTTACCTTTTGCAAGGCTTATTTAAAACACCTAGACATTTTCAAAAAACATTATCAAAAAATATGGGATTTGGTCACACCATATTGTTATATGGTGCTTAAGCTCACTTACTGCGACTAAGCCTTGCAGGAGGTAAAAGTATTTTTTGCATGTGTGCGCTGTAATAATTTGTTCTGTTGTATGGTCTTATGGCTGCATCATCTTTAATGCATCTTTTACGGTATGCCCCCCAAATATCTTGTTTGTCTACTGTATGGATTATGACTAAATCCTTTCGGGCGCGGCGCACCCCACTCCTTCATCAGTGCCTCGCATTAGTGTCCACCTGTGTCATGGGTGGAGACCTTTAGTTCTCCCATATAGAGGAGTGTATTGCTCCCATGGTTCAGAGAAGCAGAATCTCCCAGCCTATGGATAGCGTAGGACCCACTAATCATGGAGTACTTTGTCGCAGTAAGTGGGCTTAAGCACCATATAGCAATATGTTATGACCAAATTCCCACATTTTTTTATAATGTTTTTTTGAAAATGTCTAGGTGTTTTAAATAGCCTTGCAGGAGGTAAATGTCTTTTTTGCATGTGTGCGCTGTAATTTGTTTTGTTCTGTTGTATGGTCTTATGGCTGCACCATCTTTAACCCCCCTGACGGTATTCCTGAGTCTGGCTCGGGGTGGAATTTTTATGCCAAAAGCGGTAACCCCGAGCCAGACTTGGGACCGCATCGCTGGATCCAGGAGGACGCTTACTTACCTTCTCCCTTGGATCCAGCGATGTCCCCCCGCTCTACGAGCAAGCCGTGTCTCGCTCGATTCATCACATCGCCGATCTCCGTTATGATTTCATTTTTCAAACTTTATCATACCCGGAATGTCTGCTAGACTCTGGTTTGGACAGATTTAAGTGAGTTATTGCTAAGAATTACAGGACTACAATATAAAAACACCAAATTTTCATGCAAAATAATGGTACCGCTTTCAGCACCTAAAATCCAAAATAATCGTACCGCCAGGGAGGTTAATGCATCTTTTAGCTTATGCCCCCCAAATATCTTGGTCAAATTAAAGATATCTATGCTCCTGTTTTCATAAGTGCTTGTAGTGGCTTTCATTAAAACTAGAAGAAACTAAGAAATTGCAGAGATGGACTTTATAGGCACACACATAGGATAAAAAGAACTTGAAATTTTAATTGGATAAAGTTAAAAAGGTAATATATAAAACATAAAAAGAAAACACATCATACTAATGATGACAAACAAATACGTGACCCCAGGGACTCAACTAACACCTCCAAATATTGTAATCTAATCCAACAGAATGAGAAGTAGGATATGATATAACCAATAGCAGCATCCAAGAGGAATAAAGTGCATGGAGTAGTTGAGTCACAGTGTGAGGTCATAAGATGATTTTCCACTCTACATGTTACGCGCACAGTTGCGCATCTTCAGGAGCTTACGGATATGATATGAAGATTTTTAAAGTAATACATTGTAGGGGTCATGTATGAATAAATCAGACAGAGAATCCCCAATATTGAAATAGTAAGATTCAATGGTTAAAAAGGCCTATAGATAGCGGTGGTTGGTAACCATGTGGTCCGGGACTTGTATTATGTAAATGCACGTTTTGATAGAGGTAATCTATCACTGCGGTCAAAATCTGGCATTTATTGCTGTAAAATTGACCAGTGAAATAAGCTGTCCAGTGGTTGTTAAAAAAAAATTCAGACCGATATTGCCTTAAGTAGGTAGTTTTAGCAAAGATCGAGAGACCAAACTGTGTGTGGTTTTTGTTTACCAACCACTGGACAGCTTATCTCACTGGTCAATTTTACAGTGATAATTGTTAGCTTTTGACCGCGGTGATATATTACCATCTATCAAAAAGTGTGTTTACATAATACAAGTCCCGGCTCTCTATAGGCCTTTTTATCCATTCAATCTAACTATTTTATTATATTTCATTTATTTGGGGATTCTCTGTCTGATTTAATCATACATGACCACTACAATTTATTATCTTACAAATCTTCATATCATATCCGTAATCTCCTGAAGAAGAGCAACTGTGTGCGTAACATGTAGAACGGAAAATCTTCTTATGACCTCACACTGTGACTCGACTACGCCATGCACTTTATTCCTCTTGGATGCTGCTCTTGGTTATATCATATCCTACTTCTTATCCCATTGGATTAGATTACAATATTTGGTGGTATTATTTGAGTCCCTGGGGTCACGTATTTGTATGTCATCATTAGTATGATGTGTTTTCTTTTTATGTTTTGTATATTACCTTTTTAACTTTATCCAATTAAAATTTCAAGTACTTTTTATCCTATGTGTGTGCCTATAAAGTCCATCTCTGCAATTTCTTATTTTCGTCCATTCAATAACGGGACGTTGGCATATTGTTATCAGTGCATTCACAGTGTCACCCTGTGAGGATACACATTAAATTCCAATTTTTTGACTTTCATTAAAACTAGTGTATCAGAGGGGCTGAGGTTGTTCTTGAAATCGAGGCGCAGAACAGAGAGCCGAAATTATCAAGCAGCTGCTTCAGGGGTAGCACTACAAGTAAAAAATAGCACCATTTCCAGGAGTCAGAATAACTGTAAAGCTTGCTACTTGTCATGACGTGTGAGCAATCAGACAATGGCAGATAAATAGACACTTACAGGATCATTGGAGATATCATGTCAGCTTCAATCAAATTAAACCCAATAAA
The DNA here is from genome assembly GCF_037356315.1 of Lithobates pipiens. NCBI lineage: Eukaryota > Metazoa > Chordata > Amphibia > Anura > Ranidae > Lithobates > Lithobates pipiens. Next base: position 411,068,987 of record NW_027507764.1, on the reverse strand, counting down.
GGCAAACTGCTGGACAAAAAACATACACATTGCTGGCACAACAAACTAGGTATAGCACTGCAATGTACGCATAATGTGTGTGTGTGTTTACAGTATGTATGTATGTATGTGTAAATATGCATATCTGAAGTGTATGTAGACTGGCAATACTAGTTTCAACTGCTCTTTGTGGTTCAGCAACATAGCACATATATAAATCCTTCTTCACAGTATATGCAAACAATGTAACGTGTCACTGCTTATAACTATGCAGAAAGTGAGGTGCTAGCTGAGTAAATACTCAGTCAGTACCTGCTCTTTTCAAAGGTTCACAAACAAAATTGCACAGAACAATCAGAAAAAGTATGCTGGTAAACACCTAACAATAGCATTTCAAGGTTCATGGCACCTGGAAGTGGTTCTTTTCTGGGCTTGGATTTCATAAGCACTTAATACTGACTGGCTTTTAATAAGGAACCCTTTGCTATATTAGGTAAGTTGTGAGACAAGTTATATCCTCATATTATGAATCAGTAATTTCTCTGAATATTTGTTAAAATCTTTATTATGCCCCATACACACTATCAGTTTTTCTGCTGAGTTTTTCCTTCAGATTTACCAAAACCATATAATATGAGGTCAAACCTTCGGAGTTTCAATTTGTATGCAATCAGGCAGGCCCTTCTACTACATGGTTTTGGTAAACCTGAAGGAAAAACTCAGCAGAAAAACTGATAATGTGTATGGGGCTTTAGAGTTCCATTATACTTAGTTATACACTTTATATGTATATGATGGACAAGGGTTGGAGATGTAACTTTTTTTTTTTTTATATATTTCAATATTTTTATTGAGATTTCTCAAGAAGAATTATGAGATAACAATGAAACTGTCTGCCATAAAAACATATTGTAATTAGGAAATTGTTGAAATAAGTAACATAGTAAGGCGTAAATAACTGAGTGTTGAATCAATAATCTAGAGTTTGTAATAATTATTTTACCATCTGAAGACACCCCAACTGGTAGCATACTGTGTCGAGGGGCGGGGGCATTGCTACCAAAGATTAAGATACTTACAATAAACAGAAAGCATATCGAGCTATATAAGGTACTTAAACCCCTTAATATGGGACATCTCGGTGAGTAAAAAGAAAAGAGGTTGTTTGTTATCAATTAACATAACATCTGTATGTGTTGACCTTAAATTCCGAGGTTCAAATTCTGCCTGAACTATGCTTGTTGTAACCTCTGTAACAGATGATCCCCTGGTATTACTGTACCAAAACATATACGTGGAGTACCAGGGTATACAGAGTAGAGTATAGAAGGAGGAAGAGGAAGGAGAAAGGAAAGAGTGAATATGAGAAGATATGAAGGCATCAGAGAGCTACATAGAACTAGATTTGTTGTATTCTGCTACAAGGACTGTGGGGGTTGCTGTATATAGGCCTTCCACGGTTCCCATACCATGTTGTGTTTATCTGCAGTGTTTATCTGCAGAGGACACTGACCGTCTTTTCCGGAACCATTACCCAGGATATTTCCATTTAGCAGCAGCAAAGGACACTGTAGACTGTTTCCAGGCTCGTGCTATCATGATTTTAGTGCCCAGCAATATGAAATGAATGAGAAACCGGAGAGAGACTTAGGACATCCTACTGGGCCTCTGTTCAGTAAGGCAATCTCAGGTGTTTTTGGTACAGACATACCGGTCACTTTGCGCAACAAAAAAAAAAAGGATCCTGTTCCAGAAGCCCCGAATATATGAGGACACTCCCACCATAACTGGAATAAAGATCCAGTCATCCCATATCCTTTAAAGCATAGTGGGGACGTGCCTGGGAAAATCTTGGCCATACAGTACGTAAAGGTACATTATACCATTGTGTAAGTATTTTGGTACTTGCCTCTATAAGAGAGACGTTAGCTATGCCCTTAAAGGACTTCTGGAACTTTGAGAACCATGTGCTTGCCTTCCAATGACCTTGACATCCTCTTCCCAACCTAATGCGGTGGCTAGGGTTTCAATTGCTATGGCAAAAATAATAGGAGATAGGGGGCATCCTTGTCTAGTGCCTCTGTGTTTCGAAAAGGGGTTTGAGTAGTGGCCTTGGAGCTTAACTTAGGCGCTCGGGTTGGAGTACAAATTCCTTAATATCTGTAGGAAATGAGGGCCAAACCCCCATCTTCGTAACACTTCAAACAGATAAGGCCACTCAACAGTATCAAACGCTTTTTGTAGATCCACAGACAATAAGAATCCTTCCTGGTGGGGACCCCCATCCCATTTTGACTTCAAAAGAGAGATTACATCTACAGCTCTGCAAATCTGATCGGGACCATCGGGATGAAGCCTATCTGGTCCTTGCGAATGTAACCACTTATAAGTTCTGATAGTCTATTGGTCATGATTGTGGTTAATATTTTGAGATCATTATTAATCAATGAAATGGGTCTATAGTTGTCCATTTCAGAGCTATCCTTGCCTGTAAGTCAGGTTAGTGGCACTGTCCAGTGTAGAATTTCCCCGTAAGGCTTTGTAGAATCGAGTCAAATAGGGGGTAGAGTGGATGCAAAGGTTCTATAATAGCAGGTGGAAAACCCATCTGGGCCTGGGGCTGATCCCCTCTTGAGATTCTTACTTACCCCTAGAACTTCTAATTTGTTTGTTTTTGCAGATATGTACTATGGTTCTGTTTCAATTTAGGTAGGAGGGATTTCATCTAAGAAGTCAGTAAGTATACAGGGTCTAGGTATCTCCCTTGAATTGTATAAATCTGCATAAAAGTCATGAAATGCTGTCATGATCCGTTGTGAATTTTGAGTGAACGTATCTGTGGAGTCACGAACCTTGGGAAAATAGAAAGTTTGAGGCTTGGGTATCAATGCAGAAGCTAGTCCAGGCCCCACCTTATCTTTTTTAAGGTAAAAATGAGCACCTAAGGCTTTTTTCCGCTTGGGTAGTTAGAGCTAGGTTTAGGGTTACGTCTGTGTGTGTTGGAGAGTTTTTGGAATGCCTGTTCTATCTTGACTTAATGAGCTTATTGTTCCCTTTTAAGTTTGGTGGAAATTTGAATAATCTTGCCCCGTAGCACCATTTAATGGGCGGCCCAGAGTGTTTCAGAAGGGATCTCCCCATTTTCATTGACCTGAAAATATTCTCTAATTTCTTTATCCAGTATGGTACATTGGACCGTATCACTGAGCAGCGATTCGTTCAAACGCCAGCGAAATGTACCATCTGATTCAGAGGGTCGCAGGAGGTAAAGTATGAAAGATCATTAATGGTGAGTCCTTAATGAAAGTTTTAGAGGCCTGGGGGATGGTGGAAGCCGCCATAAAAATATGGTCAATCCTTGCAAGTGTTTGGTTAGGGGCTGAAAAATGGGTATAGTCCTTAGGTGTTGGATGAAATTCTCTCCAAATATCCACTGAGCCATGGATGTGGAGGGTTTTGGCTATCTTTAGACTTTGTTCAGGGGGCCGGAGCATCCTGGAATGGCCTTTTCCCGGTTTATCTAGCATGTGGTCCAATGGGACATTCGAGTCACCCCCTATGATTACTATACCCACGAAATAAAAGGAGAGGGCATCTAGCATGGAGCTGAAAGACCTAGTCTGATCACGATTCGGTACATAGTACGAGACAAATGTATATAGGGTTCCATTCACTGATCCGGAGAGCAGGATATATCTGCCCTCGGGATCCCTGATTTCCTCCTTGGGAGAAAAGGGGACAGTTTTGGACAGGAAGATGCCCACCCCTTTAGTTTTGTCTTCTGCGTTCGCTAAAACAATTTAGGGAATCTAGACAAATGAGAGATTATATAATATGGGGAAATTAGTTTCCTGTAGGAGAAGCACCTCCATCTGCAGGGATGAAGTATTTTGGAAATATTTCCTGTGCTTCAACGAGGAATTCAAGCCCTGTACATTATGGGAAGCTATTTGAATAAATGAAGAATTCACTGTATGTGGTGTCATGGATCAGAGGGGATAGAGAATGCGTCACTGAGCGGAGACCTACCTTCCACCCGAGGAATCCAGTCAGGAGCCACTGTAGACCAATTAAGGAAAGAACCACTCTTCTAAGCCACCAGCCCATGGAGCCTCCCTGATGCCTGAAAAAGTAACAATAGGGGGAGAGTGAAAGAAAAGTAGAGAATGAAAACAAGATTGAGAGTAAAAAAGGGTGGGGATCTGAGAAGGTAACAAAGTAGCCACATCACGGACCCCCTCAAGACCCAGAAGAAAGGAGCAGATATATCCACTACTCCTCTACTAAGTATTAACAAAGATGTCCGCCTGAGATGCAGACCAACAGCCACCACCATGTGGGATGAAAACCTACTCGCAGGGGCAGAAGGAGGCACACTACATCCGCCTCGGCCCCGCCAACCACATATTTTGGCTGTGTAGAAGGAAAGGGAATCTCTATAAAAAAACAATTCAATGTCATTGTGAGAGAGAAATCCCTCCCCCCCCTCCCCCCAGGGAGTGTCTGTGGCTCAGGAGAGCTCAAAGGGAAGGATACAGTCCCAACAGGGGTGACGTCTGCCCCCTGAGCCCCTGGGGCATGAGACATTCAGATAACATTCTGACAATTTTGATCCCAACAGGGATTCTGAGAATGTCTCGAGCTAGTAACCATACATACAATAACTGTTTATAAAAGGTTAAAAAGGTCAAACTGGATGTGAACTAAGACCGGCCAGGAGAGGGGAATGGGAAAGGGGCCCTGCTGCACAGCACCTCTTCCAAGCCCCCCCCCCCCATCCAGAAAACGTAAGTCCCAAAATCATCTACATCGATTGTAAAGTGATCACTGATGAAGGTTGGGCCACCAATGGAAGCTGAATGTCCATTGTCCGTTTTGAGTAGGAAGAGGTTCTGGGTTCCTTAATGGACAATCAGACATGTGTCAGGGGAGCTAGGTTCCCAAATGGTGAGAGTTCAAGTGGTACACATAACTGAGGTGCCTAAAAGGAAAAGCAACCAAAATAAAAGAATGTGGAATGAGGCCTCCTAGTAATCACGGAGGGTGAGATTCTTTGGATCGTTTGGACTGCTGCTTTCTCCAATCTGGGGCAATTGGGCTCTGTGGCGATGGGCGTTTAGCAGATCCGGTGTTCTTGTGACTTGAAGAAGTTGATGAGTCCAGAGATATGAGGCCCAGATGTACCAACAGGCGTTCCCCATTATGGATAGAGGTGAAGCCGTGTGTTTTATTCTTGTAGGTGAATGATAGGCGGAAGGGGAAAGACTGCGAATATTTGGACGGGGTGCCCTTGGATGGATAGTTGCTCCACTTCTCTGTCCCTACACATGACCTCTTCTTTAACCCTATAGAAGTGTGGTTTGACCACAATATCTCTGTGTAGTCTATCCGAACAAGGGGGTGAAGAGCTCTGTGAGTGCTGTCTAGTTCCAAATGATGTTCCGGGATGTCCGGTATGATGTCTTTGCTTAAGGATTTAACTGCTATTGTTACAAAAAAAATCTTCAAAGTTGTGGGCATGCTCTGTAAATTAAATAATGCAAATCCTCAAACAATCCATGTTAATTCCAGGTTACAAAACACAAAAAATTCCAAGGGGGCTGAAAACTTTTGTAAGGCGGTGAATATTTTGATGTTAGATGCTTTTTTCGGTCTGTAGCAGTCTTAAACACAGGTTGTTTGTTTTGTTTTTTATTTATTTTTTTATTACAAATGCTTTTATTGGAAGTTTATAAGAAAAATTCATACAATATTGAGGCAGTCAAAACAGGAGCAAGTACAGACTAAAAGGTCAATCATCTCACAAACAAAAAATGGCTCTCACAAGATAGTGAAAGAACTAAAGAAATAACATAAGAGAAAGAAAAAAGAAAATAAATATAAAGGTATACAATATACAAAATAACAGTAGCCTTATATTCTGTATGAATCAAGCCCTATTAGTGATTTGATTATAGAATCACAAAGGTACATAGGCCTAAACATCATAGCCGCTAGTAACACCTTGCTGACAATAAAAAAGCCTATTAATAAGTAAGCCATATCGACCATTTGCGATAAAATATGTGCATGGTATCCAGAACAGTATGGTGAGCCCCCTCCATTAGTTTTATCACTTGCATACACTGCATAACTTGAGACCAGAGAACTGAAGGGGATCTGCAGTTTAGGGCTATAGCCAAATAAATAGCGCTAAACAAAGTATGAGCTAACTTCTGGCAAGGGGGCAGGACATCTGGTAAATCAGCGAAGTATAAACACATATGATATGTGAGGGTGATAAAAGACCTTGTGTCAGAAACCATGAAACAGACTGAGATAGAAGTACAATCAAATCACACTTGTTTATTAATAAAAATAAAAAGGTAAATAGAAAAAAACTTAGTCAAGCATAGCCAGAGTCCTGTAGCCAGATCGGGTAGTCAGCCAGTCCAAAGTTCATTAACCAGATCGGGTAATCAGCCAGGCCCGAAGTCAGAGATCCAAGGAGAGCAACAGCAAGCAGGATAAGAAGCCAGGTGGGATGCCAGCAAGCCAGTCTTGAAACAAACAGCAGGAGAGGGTTCCCTGTGATGTGACCAACGCGAAGGCAAATGAAAAAGTGAGCAGGGAGGCTTTAAATAGGCAGGATAGACGAGCATCATCGGGAACAGCTGGTAACTGTGGAAAGAGAAGAGAGCTGGCAATTAGCCGACAGCTGAGTGGCCAGCCCAGAGGAGGAAGGGCTAAGCCAGCCCTGACACCTTGTAACACGGGCCACTGTAGAGGAGGCTTGTTGCCAAAGGGGTTTGATAAACTTGCAGCTGCAAAAAATGTGGAGGTGTATACCCCTATCAGTGCAGCCTCTAAAGCAGTTATCTGACACCAGTGGTTTGCATTTTATGTAAAATGACAGGGGTATAGTGCCATCTAGTATGTAATTTGACTACTTCTTCTTTCACTGCAATAGATCTAGTACTCCTGTGCATGTTAGACAACATGTTTAACCGGTCCTCAGCCGAGAAGTCCTGGCCCGTTTCTGCCTCCCAATGCAACATATCTGTAGACTTGGGAGGGAGACCATATTCATTGATCTGTTTGTATATCAATGAGATAGTGCCTCTGTCCCCAGAAGTAGCATTGCACATCTTCTCAAATATCAAGGCTGATCTTCCAGCTCTTTGATGGTAGTTCTCAGATAAAAAGTGCCTACGTTGAAGATATTTTGAGAATTTTGAGTGAGGGAAGTTATACTGTTGTTGAAGAGTGAACAAAATGATTCCAAAGTTACTAGACCATGTTCGGTCCATCTGGAGACATTACCAGACAAGAGAAATGCAGGGTCCTAGATAGGAGACCAATAAAGGGGCAGAAGAGATCAAGCCAAATGTATCTTTATATAATGACCATATGTGGTATGATTGTCTGACTACTGCATACCGAGAAGTCAGTTCCTTGAGGTGAATGGACCTAGACCATAAGAGGGATTAGGTATCTGAGCAGATGGGGCATGCCACTGAGCCAATTGGACTAAACTAGCCACCAGACAGTATTTCCACAAGTTGGGTGTGCCAAAGTCACCTTGTGATTGAGGTCTATACAAATGTAATTTACGCAGATGCGGCTTTTTATCTTTTTAGAAAAATCTTATCTATTATTAACCTCTAATTGAATTGCCTCTATCATCATCCGGGAGACATAAAGTGGGAGAGCTTGAAAATAAAACAACATCTTAGGGAGGATTGACATCTTTACTGCTTGGATCCTACCTAGAAATGAGATATTGTAGAAGGACCAGATCCACAACCACTGTTTGATGCATAAAAATGCAGAAGGATAATTAATCTGGTACATCTGTTGCAGTGAAGGGGCCAGATGGACTCTAAGGTACGACAGTGAGCCGTCGCACCAAGTGAAATGGAAATAATCTTGTAGTCTCACGGTCTACAAGGGAGGCAAGTTGACAGGTATAGCAGTACATTTAGAGAGGTGGACTCCTGAACCAGATAACACATAAAATATTTTGAGTGTGGAGACTTGGTTAGGAAGGGATACTATGGTGTTAGTCAAAAACAAACAGAACGTTGTCTGCATACGTGTTTAATTTAACACGCTAGTCACCTTTAACATAGCCCCTAATATCAGGATTCAATGTTATAGAACATGCCAATGGCTCGATCCCTTCTTGGTCCAGACATGACAGCCACTACAGTGCATCAGGGCCGCTGTTAGAAATCATGGGGCCCCGTACATCCCACCTGACAGGGCCCCCTTCAATCTGGTGGCAGGCGACGTGGAAAGTGACAAGCTGCATCTGCTGACAAGTGATGTGGCAAGTGACACCCTGCATCTACTAACAAGTCACGTGGCAAGTGACACCCTGCATCTGCTGACAAGTGATGTGGCAACTGACACACTGCACCTGCTGACAAGTGACGTGGCAAGTGACTCACTGCATCCGCTGACAAGTGACGTGGCAAGTGACAAGCTGCACCTGCTGACAAGTGATGTGGTAAGTGACACCCTGCATCTACTAACAAGTCACGTGGCAAGTGACACCCTGCATCTGCTGACAAGTGATGTGGCAACTGACACACTGCACCTGCTGACAAGTGACAAGGCAAGTGATAAGCTGCATCTGCTCACAAGTGAATTGGCAAGTGACACGCTGCATCTGGTGACAAGTGACATGGCAAGTGACAAGCTGCACCTGCTGACAAGTGATGTGGCAAGTGACACCCTGCATCTACTAACAAGTCACGTGGCAAGTGACACCCTGCATCTGCTGACAAGTGATGTGGCAAGTGACACACTGCACCTGCTGACAAGTGACAAGGCAAGTGATAAGCTGCATCTGCTGACAAGTGAATTGGCAAATGACAAGCTGCATCCACTGACAAGTGACGTGGCAAGTGACACTCTGCATCTGCTGACAAGTGACGTGGCTAGTGACACACTGCACCTGCTGACAAGCAGGGCCGGATTAACATAGGGGCTGATGGAGCTGCAGCACCAAGCCCCTGCCTTAAAATAGGCCCACCCAGCCAGCAGCATAAGCCCGATTTTTTTTTTTCCTGTCCATAAGCTTCTATGGGACAGGAGAAGTGTGTGTAAATGTAGGGGTGTCTGGCTGCATCTGTGTTTGCTCACTGTGGTTATTACAATGTCACAGTGCACAGTTCCCCCCCTACACAAATGGGAGAGGCTGAGTTGGCTCTGCCTTTCCCCTCCCCCTCTGTGAAGTCTGTGCAGTGAAGGAGCCGTGTGGGTGGGAAACACCGGCAGATAGAAGGTGAACAGGATATCTCTGAGTGATGAGCCTCCAGGGACCGTCCACATGTGAGCTCAGTGACTGGTTTCTTATATCCCTTTCCCTCGTTTTTAACTTTTTTCTCCAGCAGTAGCTGTTATAACTGCAGCCAAAGTGTTTATAATTGTGTCATCAGCCTGTGGCAGTGCTTGGTGGCCCCTTGTGCTTTTAGGTGGTTCACACTGATTTGCTGTGTTTTGGCCCATTGCTGGTGTATCCACAGATTTCCTGCGTTTTACCCCCAGTCCTATAGATTTCTATTAGGTTGTTTGTTTTTTCTGCATTTTCTGAAAGCGCACCAAAATTCCTGCATGCTGCATCTTTGGCACACTGTCAGAAAATGCAGCAAAAACCTGCAACCTGATATAAATCAATAGGACTGCAGCTAAAACTGCAGATACATGAGCAGTGCAGCCAACTGCAGCACACCAGTGTGAGCCCAAAAGCTTGCACACACAACCCTGTACAACTTGGTCTAAACAAAACTCCTGGCATACAGCCATACCATCCCAGCTCAGGAGGGGTGGGGGCTCCAGGGATTTGATTGACTATGCAGGCCCTGTCTCTTCTATCCAATTGGGGAGAGTCTTGGAGGCAGTGGCAGGCTGCTGGTGGTAAGTGGCACACTGTATCTGGTGACAGGCTGTGGGTGGCGAGTGGCACACTGTATCTGGTTGCATGCTGGTGGCAAGTGGCACACTGTATCTGGTGGCAGGCTGCTGAAGGCAAGTAGCACACTATATTGTGGAAGGCTGCTGGTTGCACACTGCTGCTGGTGGCAAGTAGCACACTATCTGGTGGAAGGCTGCTGATGGCACACTGCTGGTGGCAAGTGGCACACTGTATCTGGTGGCACACTGCTGGTGGCAAGTGGCACACTGTATCTGGTGACAGGCTGCTGGTGGTAAGTGGCACACTGTATCTGGTGACATTCTGCTGGTGGCAAGTGGCACATTGTATCTGGCATGCTGCTGGTGGCAAGTGGCACACTGTATCTGATGGCAGGCTGCTTGTGGCAAATGGCACACTGTATCTGGTGGCATGTTGCTTGTGTCAAGTGGTACACTGTATCTGGCATGCTGCTTGTGGCAAGTGGCACACTGTATCTGGTGGTACACTGCTGCTGGTGGCAGGCTGCTGATGGCAAGTAGCACACTGTATCTGGTGGCAGGCTGCTTGTGGCAAGTAGCACACTGTATCTGGTGGCAGGCTGCTTGTGGCAAGTGGCACACTGTATCTGGTGGAAGGCGGCTTGTGGCAAGTGGCACACTGTATCTGGTGGAAGGCGGCTTGTGGCAAGTGGCACACTGTATCTGGTGGAAGGCTGCTTGTGGCAAGTGGCACACTGTATCTGGTGACATGCTGCTGGTGGCAAGTGTCACACTGTATCTGGCATGCTGCTGGTGGCAAGTGTCACACTGTATCTGGCATGCTGCTTGTGGCAAGTGGCACACTGTATCTGGCATGCTGCTTGTGGCAAGTGGCACACTGTATCTGGCATGCTGCTTGTGGCAAGTGGCACACTATATCTGGCATGCTGCTTGTGGCAAGTGGCACACTATATCTGGCAGGCTGCTTGTGGCAAGTGGCACACTGTAACTGGTGGCAGGCTGCTTGTGGCAAGTGGCACACTGTAACTGGTGGCAGGCTGCTTGTGGCAAGTGGCACACTGTATCTGGCATGCTGCTGGTGGCAAGTGTCACACTGTATCTGGCATGCTGCTTGTGGCAAGTGGCACACTATATCTGGCAGGCTGCTTGTGGCAAGTGGCACACTGTAACTGGTGGCAGGCTGCTTGTGGCAAGTGGCACACTGTAACTGGTGGCAGGCTGCTGTTGGCAAGTGGCACACTGTATCTGGTGGCATGCTGCTGGTGGCAAGTGGCACACTATCTGGCATGCTGCTTGTGACAAGTGGCACACCGTATCTGGTGGCAGGTTGCTGGTGGCAAGTGGCATGCTGCTGGTGGCAAGTGGCACACTATCTGGTGGCAGGCTGCTTGTGACAAGTGGTACACTGTATCTGGTGGCAGACTGCTGGTGGCAAGTGGCACACTTAAAGAGGGATTCCGCCCCAAAAAAATATTAAAAGCCAGCAGCTATAAATACTACAGCTGCTGACTTTTAATAAATGGACACTCACCTGTCCCGGGTTCCAGCGATGCCGAGGCCGATCGACCACTCGTGCCTCGGCTGCTGCCGCCACCATTCTAGGTGAGGGAATCAGGAAGTAAAGCGAATCGGCTTCACTTCCCGGTTCCCTACTGCGCGAGCTGCGCCGCGCAATAGGAAATCTCCGCGCTGTCACTGGGACCCGTGTGTGTCCCAGCAGACAGCGCGGCAGGGCAGGAAATGGCGTAGACTCCCGTGGGAGTCTATGCCCGGAAGTGGGTGAAAATACCCCCCTCCCCCCTGAAAGGTGTCAATTGTGACACCGGATGGGGGGGGGGTTCCGATCAGCGGAGGTTCCACTTTAGGGTGGAATCCCGCTTTAATCTGGTGGCATGCTGCTGGTAGCAAGTGGCACACTATCTGGCATGCTGCTTGTGACAAGTGGCACACCGTATCTGGTGTCAGGTTGCTGGTGGCAAGTGGCACACTGTATCTGGTGGCAAGTGGCACACTGTATCTGGTGGCAGGCTGCTAGTGGCACTGTATCTGGTGGCACACTGTATCTGGTGGCAAGTGGCACACTGTATCTCGTGGCAGGCTGCCAGTGGCACACTGTATCTGGTGACAGGCTGCTGGTGGCAAGTGGCACACTGTATCTGGTGGCATGCTGATGGCAAGTGGCACATTGTATCTGGTGGCAAGTGGCACACTGTATCTGGTGGCAGGCTGCGGGTGGCATCTGGCAGCAGGCAATGGTGGCAAGCGACACACTGCATCTGGTGGGAAGTGACAAGCTCAGGTTCCCACTGATAATGCATCATGGTGAGTTGAACTATTTCACTATATATTACAATGTAGTAATAGAAATAATGGAATTTGATCATCCCGATGCCATATCAAGCATAGCGTCAGGATGATTTTAAGTGCTAAGTGCCATTTGCCTGAAAAATCACCCCCCGCCACCTATTTCCCCATCAACCCGAGACTACATCCCCCCTCTTTTTTTTTTTGGGAAGGGGGGGATCTCCCTGAATGGCAGTTTGGAAATGTGGTCTCCTATGTTGCTGCTGTTGAGAGACCGCATAGCAGGTGGTATTGGGGGTGTTCCTGCTGCTCAAAGGCTGCACGGCCGATATTACTGGTGAAAGTATATTTAATTTGTTTTAGCAAAACATTTTTGCATTTTCATTTTGTTTCCGTAAAAAAGGCCCACCAAAATCCTCAGCACCAGGCCCATGATGCTGTTAATCTGGCCCTGCTGACAAGTGACAAGGTAAGTGACAAGCTGCATCTGCTGACAAGTGACACACTGAATCTGCTGACAAGTGACATGGCAAGTGACAAGCTGCATCCGCTGACAAGTGACGTGGCAAGTGACAAGCTGCATCCTCTGACAAGTGACGTGGCAAGTGACAAGCTGCATCTGCTGACAAGTGACATGACAAGTGACACGCTGCATCTGCTGACAAGTGACGTGGCAAGTGACACCCTGCATCTGCTGACAAGTGACGTGGCAAGTGACACCCTGCATCTGCTGACAAGTGATGTGGCAAGTGACACTCTGCATCTGCTGACAAGTGACGTGGCTAGTGACACACTGCACCTGCTGACAAGTGACAAGGTAAGTGACAAGCTGCATTTGCTGACAAGTGAATTGGCAAATGACAAGCTGCATCCACTGACAAGTGACGTGGCAAGTGACACTCTGCATCTGCTGACAAGTGACGTGGCTAGTGACACACTGCACCTGCTGACAAGTGACAAGGTAAGTGACAAGCTGCATTTGCTGACAAGTGACACACTGAATCTACTGACAAGTGACATGGCAAGTGACAAGCTGCATCCGCTGACAAGTGACGTGGCAAGTGACAAGCTGCATCCTCTGACAAGTGACGTGGCAAGTGACAAGATGCATCTGCTAACAAGTGACATGGCAAGTGACAAGCTGCATCCTCTGACAAGTGACGTGGCAAGTGACAAGATGCATCTGCTAACAAGTGACGTGGCAAGTGACAAGCTGCATTTGCTGACAAGTGACATGGCAAGTGACAAGCTGCATCTGCTGACAAGTGACGTGGTAAGTGACACACTGCATCTGCAGAAAAGTGATGTGGCAAGTGACAAGCTGCATCCACTGACAAGTGACATGGCAAGTGACAAGCTGCATCTGCTGACAAGTGACATGGCAAGTGACAAGCTGCATCTGCTGACAAGTGACGTGGCAAGTGACACTCTGCATCTGCTGACAAGTGACGTGGCAAGAGACACACTGCACCTGCTGACAAGTGAGAAGCTGAATGTGCTGACAAGTGACATGGTAAGTGACACCCTGCATCTGCTGACAAGTGACAAGGCAAGTGACATACTGCATCTGCGGACAATTGACCAGTTAAGTGACAAGCTGCATCTGCTGACAAATGACGTTGCAAGTGACACCCTGCCTCTGCTGACAAGTGAATTGGCAAGTGACACTCTACACCTGATGACAAGTGACAAGGTAAGTGACAAGCTGCATCTGCTGACAAATGAGGTGGCAAGTGACACACTGCATCTGCAGACAAGTGACATGGCAAATGACACAATGCACCTGATGACAAGTGACGTGGCAAGTGACAAGCTGCATCCGCTGACAAGTACGTGGCAAGTGACATACTGCACCTGCTGACAATTGACAAATGCAAGTGACAAGCTGCATCTGCTGACAAGTAACATGGCAAGTAACATACTGAATCTGCTGACAAGTGATGTGGCACGTGACAAGCTGCATCTGCTGACAAGTAACATGGCAAGTGGCAAGCTGTATCTACTGACAAGTGATGTGGCAAGTGACATGTTGCAGCTGCTGAAAGTGACATGGCAAGTGACATACTGCATCTGCTGACAACTGACGTGGCAAGTGACACGTTGCATCTGCTGACAAGTGACATGGCAAGTGACAAGCTGCAACTGCTGTCAAGTGACATGGCAAGTGACAAGCTGCAACTGCTGACAAGTGACATGGCAAGTGTCAAGCTGCATCTGCTGACAAGTGACGTGGCAAGTGACACTCTGCATCTGCTGACAAGTGACATGGCAAGTGACAAGCTTCATCTGGTGGTAGAAGACAGTGGCAAGTGACACGCTAAGGGCTGCCACAGATTCTGCATTATGGTGAGCTGAGCAAATAATATATTATATTACAATGTTATAATAGAAATAATGCACTTTAATCATCCTGACACCATAACAACCATGGTGCTGGGATGATTGAAGCACCAACACCAGGTGTCTGGAATAAAGTGGGTCGGTCTAGATCAGGGATCCTTAAACTACGGCCCTCCAGCTGTTGCGAAACTACACATCCCATGAGGCATTGTAAAACTCTGACATTCACAGACATGACTAGGAATGATGGGAATTGTAGTTCCTGAACAACTGGAGGGCCATAGTTTGAAGACCCATGGTCTAGAGGAAGTCCAGAGCCACATTTTTGTCCCAGTCCAGCCCTGGGCAGAGCACTTGCTGCCATACCCACACAGTAGATTTCCCGCCTATCCTCTCCGCAGCCCCCCCCCCCCCCCACATTGCTGCAGAAAAAAGCCATGTCTAGACAAGAGGCAGAAACTGCAGGAGAAAGTCAACTGTCGAGCTGACAGCCAACAATGTGAAGGGAGGGAGCTTTCTGCTGCGAGCAGAGACCCCATGTAGGAAAAGACATTGCTGGAGGCATGGTCGACACTGTAAGCAAGTAAGTGCCAGCATCCACTGATCCCATCCCCACCACAACATCTGCCTCTGTCTGTCTGAACACCCCCACCACCACCACCACATCTTCCTCTGACTGATCCCCCCCCCCATCACCACCACTGCCTCTGACTGAACCCCCCCCCACCACCATCACTGCTGCCTGTCTGCACCCCCCCGCCACCACCACCACCTGTGTCTGAACCCCCCTTACCACCACAGCTGCATTGGACAGAACCCCCCACCACCACTGTTGCATATAAATCTGACTTCCTGATACATTTAATTTTAGCTTTAATTGTCATGATATAAAATAATGGGTATGGGGGCCTTTGGCGGGCTTGATTATTTTTTTGGGGGGGGGGCAGCATTTCATTCTTGGTCCCAGGTAGCACAATGTCTTGGGCCGGCCCTGCCGGAAGCCATGCACAAATCCCCCCTAAAACCAAATTTAGACAAGATTCGTTCCATAGAGGACCACAGCAGGGTGTCAAAAGCCTTGTGTATATCCAGGCTCAGCATCCTAAGCTGACAGAAAGAGAGTTCAGCATTCTGAATAATATTACAGGCCAGCCAGATATTAACTGTTATCTGTCTAGTGGGGATCAGGGTAGTAATAACTTTGGCTAAACGGTCAGCTAACAAGCGATGAAACAGCTTAAATTATTATTAATGACCGAGATACAGTAGGTCAGACGTTTTGCGGAACGGTATGGTCCTTGTTCGGTTTTGGCAAGAGAGACATTATTGGCCAAAAGCATATCCTCTGGAAAATGGTGGCCTTTCAATACGTAGGTAAACATTTTAGAGATGGGTGAGTTGGCCTACAAATTTTTTATAGTATAGGACCAAAAAAAGTCCAGGAGAGATGCTATAATGTTAGAGATCTCATCTGTAGAGAAAGGGCTGTTCAAAGAACGAATCTGTGCATCAGACAAATGCCGGAGAGAAAGATTCTCCAGCCAGGCTAGGGAAGCAGGACTAGGCAAGGGTTGATGAAGGGGAAATCAACTTTTGATAAAAATCTGAGAATATTTGGAGGAATTCCTGGGGGTGTGTTACCAGTTGTCCTGCTGAATTTTTAAGCTTATAGACATGAGGTGGTTGGAGGGATTGGTGGAGTTTCTTAATAAACATGGAGGAAGCAGAACTGCTGTATAAGAGGAAGCGCTTTCCACCACCTAAGGGATTTTTCAGTTTCATCCGAGAGAATTGTGTCTAGCACTATCTTCTTGTTATTAATTTGGTCCAAAATTTCAGGAGTGTGAGATGACCCATTGATAAGATATAATCTATCACGGTCTCGTGTAAGGGAGGTGGATCTCCTGCAATTTACGTTTCTTCCTCACAGAGGCAATTTATATTATATGGCCCTACATGACAGCCTTAAGGCAGGATCTTTGTACATATTCTGAAATTCAAACTGTAGGAAATTTAATAAATATGGCCACACCCCTAAACTTGGACTTGTTGGTCGTGAAAAATAACTCTCTAAAGGATTAATTGAAATATGAAGGATGGGTGCAATTATTTTTAGATCCATAATGATTGAAGAAAAAAAAAAGAGGAGGCAAAAATGTAAGAAGTCTAAGTCAGGGGAGGTAGCCATAGAAAATAATATCCATGATCCCATATAGAAACGTGACTGGAATGACCAGGGATGAATCCCTGAGTTTAACCACTGTAGTATCATACTTATAAGGCTAGAAGTGAAAAAATAAATGCTTATAGCAATCAAATAAAACATGAAAAAAGATGATGGGGTTGGAAAAAAAAGAAACCCCCTGATCTATAAGAACAATTTAGCTGGACATCACAGTCCATTACTCTGCAAATGTACTTGTTATAAAATAAACCGAATGAAGCTGCAAAATTTGGTGGATCAAACACTGCAAACACCAGGAGTGTGCCTGAGGTAAGTAGTGAGACCACCAGGTCAAAACAGCTCAAACTCTGGGTGAGATCAAATGAGTAGGGGGACAATCAAGTAGGTGGTTCCAGACTTCCATCTAAATGGGTTAATACTCGGATTGTGTAAGCATGATGCAAAAAAATCCTGTAGGAAACAATCCAAACAAAAATCAAATAAAAGAAAAAACTGAAATTCCAAAGATATTAAGAAAAAGGTGACCCTATGTCGCAAGGCCTCTGGCGTCTTGACGTTATATGCGTCTGTCCCATCTCAATGAAGGTGTAGTCCAGATGGCAGAAGGGCCAGAGGGCACAGCTTCTGCTTCCAAAAAGCCCAACTTCACCAGTAGCTCCTTTGCTTCAGTTACTTTAAAGACGGTGTAAGTGGTGCAGTTATGGGAACCCATAGTTTAAAGGGGAAACCCCAATGGTAATGAATTATCGCAGCCTGGAGGACTGATGTAACCTCCTTCATGCTTGGTTTCAGTCATGTCTTTCTATTGCCCAGAGCTGCCATCATCTGAGAGAGTAAGGTGGTGGTCTTATTCAGTTCTTGTAGGCCATCTTCTCATAGATAACAGCCAAGCTGTCATCCAGATCCAATTTAGGTAAATGTGCAGGAGAGGATGCGGCGTCAGGAGTATTCCTCTGAGCTGGAAAAGGCTGGGCGCCATCTTGGGCCATTTTTGTCTGCTCCCACCCCACGGAGGAGATAGAGGAGATATGTCGTTAGTGATCTCTGAACAGGCTTTTCTCTTTGGCTCTTTGGCATCAGCATGTGCTAAACCTTCCCCCAGGTGCATGAAGAAATGGAGGAAAAACAAAGGCTACATGGCCCTGGGGAGTTGTTGGAAGTCACTGCTGCCCATGGAGCTCCATCTACTGACTTCCATCCAGCTTCGCCGTGTGCATGCTTGGTTGTGTTTTCTGATAATAGATTATTCTGGTAGACTCTGGACTTGTTAGAGGGTTGGAGGCAGCATTCAATCAATACATTTGTCTATGAGGTCAGAAATAAAGGGTATTGCAGCAGTAAAAATAAAAAAAAAGATATTGACAAGGATTTTGATTTTTTTTTTGGAGTGGAGATATTTGAGATGTTGTGCAAGGGGACGTGGCAATGCTTAGAGGTATTCTGCATGTGTAGAATGTGGAGGTGATGGCTGATTACACCAGAGCACTAAAACTTATGGAGTTGAGACAATCTGACTTTACACAGGTTCTTTTCAGTATCTATCAATCACCAAAGAAAAATAATCACAGGCAGCCTGAAATTATTTTTAGGAGAGAAGTATGGATTTAGAAGTGATTCATAGATCTTGGTATCATTAGCACAGAAATGGTATTGGAGCCCTATAGGTGGTGATATAAACAGAGTAGGGTATGTGGACTGTGCCTTGGGGGACTCTGGTAGTTATAAACATGGAAGATGAATGAGCACAGTTGAGGATGATCTTGAAAAAAATATCGAGAGATTTTAAAACAGTGTCAGTTGTTTAAAAAAGATCAAAAGTGCGCATATGCAGGATCCCGAAGGCAGACATGCTCTGATTGGGCTCCGCACACTCCGACCCAACACAGCAAAAAACAGCACAGGCAGTGGGGACAATGCACCGGGAACAGTAAGGAGACCATCCCGGGACGGTAATGAACCAAAAGGCACAAGACCAACCAAAAAAGGGGACAGAACAAGCAGCCCAAATTGAACGGAGGAGCGGGGCCCTCCTCCGGACACAGGCCGCTATCCAAGATGGCGCCGGGACGACCAGACACACGAGGCAGCACAGCATCAAGGGCAGTCAAAACCCTGCAGATGGAGGACAAGTGGAGCCATCTTGACCAAATCAGAGATCCGTTCTCCTCACAATCTTCTGGGGACATGGAGTCCCTTTCACACCCCCATACCCGGACACATATAGAGACCTGCATGAGCCTGTTGATTCCCCTGTATCCTCCATGGACAGAAACATGACTGAAATGACTGAGGCCATATTCAGCCAGCCCAGTCCTGACATCACTGCGGCTCAGCCGGCACACTATTCAGGAGATGTGGTATTACTTGAATGCTTTTCCACCATGCTACAGCACAATCTTTCCAAAGCCTGCACTATGATCACCACTGATCTCAAGAAAGACATTCACAGCATAGGAGAGTGATTTTAGCTAATAGAAACTAAGGTTGGACAGCACTGCGAAAAAGGTCAATAAGGTCAATCAGAATTCCGATACTATCACAGACCTCCAGAATAGCCTGGAGGATGCCTATACCAAAATCGAAGCTTTAGAAAACCGCTCTCGCAGGTATAACATGTGCATAGGCGGCCTCCCTGAAACACACACTGTTTTGGAGGGTGCCACGAGAGAGCTGTTATAGTATGCCATGAGAGAGCTTGTTATAGTATGTTTCTAGCCATTAGTCTATTTTTTTTTTGTCATAGTTTGGCTCTGCATCGGCCCCCTCAGCATAGGGGATAATTAAGTCCCCCTGGACCGGTGACTCCGGGGCAGGTGTAACTGCCTGTCTTGGCATCACTGCCCTTAGAGGGAGGGGGTTGGTGCAGACCGCCTACACAGTCTTAAATGATTAAATGACTATATTAGTCTAAGTTCAACTCCGTTTGACTTGCTTTAAAGTCTTAGTTCCTTGCGTTGGGGGCGTTAATACATGCCGCCCATCTGCGAGACTACTATTCCTCTGAGGAGGATGGCACCCTTGCTCACGCAGTTCCGGACATTGCATCCGATAGGGGTTATACACCACAATGTTGCTAACTTACTCAGGTTTATTAAGTATGAGCATTTAGGGCTACGGCCGGATATTTTTTCTTTGTTTAATCATCTGTTTCTTACTCTTCTTTCTTCCCCCCATTCCCTCCTTTCCTACCTAGCTCTGGTTCCATGCCCAATCTATACTATCTGGTCCTGGAAGATACGGAAGCGGATAACATCCGCCCCAGCAGTCTCATCCACTCTGGTGACACAAGGTAAGAGTGGTCTGCCCTATCACCTACCACGATGGCTAAGACATACTCCACTGACTACTTAGTAATTACCCATAACGTACATGGCTTCAATCCCCCAACTAAAAGAACTAAGGCCTTTCAATTTTATCACAAACAAAAAGCTGAAGTCCTCCTGCTGCATGAAACTCGCTTTTCTAAAACTTTGCCCCCCCCAATACCTGAATGTTAAATATCCACAGTTTTACTTTGCATTTGGTCCTGACAAAAAGGGCGGAGTGGCGGTATGCTTTCCAAAGTGGACCCCCTTTACGCCCATCACGATAGTGAAGGATAAAGGAGGCCGATATCTTATGACAGTGGGACGTCTCCATGATCAGGTAGTCTCACTCATATCATACTATGCCCCAAACACGGGACAGACAGAGTTTTTTAGTAAAATGCTCAGGATACTGATGCCCAAGGTGCAAGGACAGGTGATCATAGGGGGTGACAGCAACATCCCGCTAGATAGGATTATGGATAAATCAGACCATACCAAACCGATTCTTAAGTGACCACCAACCGGGAGCAGTAAGGTAGCATTTTCACTTCTACGATCTGATTGATGCCTGGTGGGAGAGTAATCCCACTGCCAGGAACTACACACATTTTTCACAGGTACATCACACCTACTCCAGGATAGATCATCTCTTAGTGCTGTGATGATCCGGGGTGATTAGGTTCAAGTGGTGCATGCAATTTTCCAGAAACGTGCCCCTCCAGACTTTTTTAGGGCATGGCAGTCCACTTTTATTTAAAGGAAATGAAAAAGTTCAAACAAACAGTAATCTTCCCTCGCATCACTGTATAAACAAATGATAGCTTCCTGGCTTACTCACTGTCAGCTTCGTGCTGCTTTAGTCACAGGCTACACCTGCCTGCTTCAGACATACACACAGACTGTCACCTGCAGTCTTAGACTCCGAGACCTCCTGTCTCTTTCTTCTGGAGCCATCTCCTACTGGAACCCTCCTGGCCCGACTTCCTGTCTGCCAGGCGGCGCTGTCTCTAAGTCTGAGCACTGACTTCTTTTCCTGGCATGTTTATGAACCCAGCTCACAGGTGTGCAATTGGTATTCCTGCCAAAATCAGGCATATAGTGCTTATATGCACCGGTGACAAGGGGTCGCATCTCCACATATCCTCCCCCCCTCCCCCCCCCGTTTTGCATTGGAGGGAGAAATACAAAACGCTTCTTCCTAAAGGGGCACTCCACCCACCTCTTTTTCCAGGTATGCTTCCATGCGGACTTCTTCCTAATTTTTGGGAGCTTACATGTCTTCTCACCTCCCCCAGATCTACTCTCCCAAGACTGTAGAGGTCCTACTTTGATATTTGTCTCAACTTTACCCAGCACTTTTTGGGTTTCAAGTTCGCTGATACCTGCGTGGTTACCCCTGGCAACCTCTTCATTATTAACAGCACCAATGATTAGCAGATCACCAATTTTGAAATCCCAGCTTCGGATACCATCAGTGCTTTTTTCAGAATTTGTTAGGACCTGTCCTGAGGAGGGACCACACATAGGCAAGTGACTATGCTCCACGGAACTATCGCCAAACTCCACCTCACCTGCTGTCCAACTCTCCATGGGAACCTGTCCTAACAAATGACACTGGCCCAAGCACAACTCATTCCTTACTGTGATAATACCACCTTCCGCTACCGCAATCAATACCTTCAGCACTTTCTCCCACTGCGTCTCCAGGTACCTTAACCTGTACCTCTTGGTCAGTGACAGAAAGCATTCCCACTACTGCCGCGTTCATTCTGGGCCCTTCCTTTTCATGAGGTCTAGCAGGTGAGACAGTATGTGCCCCTCTACTGACCACTGCTCAGCCATACCTCGGACCGCACCAGCAAAGATGTCCTCAGTCACTGCACCAGGTGGAGAGCCCTCTGATATCTCCAATAGTTCCCCTGAGCGACTTCCATACCAATCAATAACTGGAAGTACCCTCACCGGGAATTGGGAGATCCTGTGCCAAACGGTTAATAAACATTGGTCCCACCAATTCCAATGGGCAAGCTTTTCCAACACCTTGGTTCCCACTCCCCACCAATCCTTGCTATTAGGAGGGGAACTAGGCAGGGATACCCATTGTCCCCGCTGTTATTCGCTCTAGTGATAGAATCCCTGGCCATCAGGATTCGTACATGTCAGGATATTAAGGGGATTGCCTGTGGAGACTGTGAACCTAAATGTTTACTCTTTGCTGATGACATACTGCTGACTCTGTCATCACCGATCACTTCCCTCCCCAATTTATACGCAATATTACAACCATTTTCGGAAATCTCTTCAGAAGCTTTTACTATTCTGGGTTTTTGCATATTTGCAGTCTTATAAAGCTAAGTAAATACGAAGAAAAGAAAAAGAATAAAGACATGAATATGCTTCAAAAAGTAGTGAAGGTAAAACCTATAGGATAGCTTAACACCTGGCTATTGGTTAATGTCTTCCTATTTTCAACTTTTAAATATGTAACTGCAGTAGAAACAGAAGCAGACAAATGCTGGTGTGTACCGGTGCCCACATCCCACGGTTCAAAATTAACAAGTCTCAGAAAGTTGCTATTGCATTCACACTGCAAAGCAATGTACAAGGTAGGGGGTGCCTAAGTTTTGACTTTGGCTTTGTAAGGGTATTTTGGATTTAGAGGCACCCAGGTGCTCCTACAGCCAAATACTAATCAATAGACATGTGCATTCGTTTTCGTCCGAATGCATTTTCGTCCGAATTTCAGGTATTTTCGTTTTCGTTTTGACAAACGATAACGAAAGTGCAGATTCCGAAAAACGAAAGATCCGACATAAATAAATGCTTTTTTTCGTTTTCGTTGTTACAACAGTTCGATATAGAATAGGAGATTCGAAGTGACCGTTCGATATAGAATAGGAGATTCGACGTGACTCCATATGTCTATTGAACCTGTGGTCGAATGTGCCTAAGTTTCGTTTACCTCTATTAGTCCTATTATATAGAAAAGCTTCGACAGAGAGTAAATATTCGACATAGAGAGAACAGAATCGACAATGAGAAACGATACTGGAATTGGGTGGGGGAAGTAAATAAAAAAAAAAAATAATGATAATATTCGACGGGATCGTTGCACGTTTATAATAATATTCGACTGGATCGTTGCACGTTTATAATAATATTCGACGGGATCGTTGCACGTTTATAATAATATTCGACGGGATCGTCGCAACTATACGACACTGCAATCGTACATTTCGGCAATCGAATGCTCCGCCTATAGGCTATATAGTTTAGCAGCTCCATCGAATCTTCTTTATCCATTCGACAGATACCATAAGCCTTCCAAGACAGATTCGACCGTAATTCATGTGGATTTTCGGACGAATGCAATTTTTGCACGAAAAACGAAATAAATAAAAACGAATTTCGGGAGTAACTAAATAAATAAAATTTACGGACGAAAACGAAAAAACGAAACAAAATATTCTAGCACATGTCTACTAATCAAAACTTAGAATCTATATAAATGCACCTTGTGGTCACTGCTTAACCCAGCTGTGTTAAAATCTATCTAATATAAACACATTTTTTCTTTTTTATTGGACACGGTGGTAAGGTGTTAGAACCCTGTCAGGTTTTTTTTTTCTTTTTTCTTTTTTTTTGCTATCATTAATCTCATTGGGGAAATTTACATTCTCCACTTGTCCTGGCTACCACTGAAAATTGTAAGAAATTCTAAGTTGTCACATACCTGGTGGAGATCGATCTGGAGAGGGGACTTCTCTTGTACCACTTGTCCAACACTCCTGGTAGTGATGAAAGGATGTATAAGGACACAGGCATGAGGGTTGGTGTAGCAGGCAGCGCCAGCTGGTGTTGGCAGGAAGCACATGACTGTAGATCACTAGGCAGGAACCAGGTACTAGAACATGGAGAAATTGGATTCGCAGACAAGAGCGTAGCCAGGTCACAAGTCAGAAGGTGATCAACATCCAGATAGCGAGGTACAGGGGTGCAAAAAAAGAGGCATAGTCAGAACACAAGCCGAGGTCACAGCAGGCACAGAGAAAAGTAAGGAGCAAGCGGAGTCGTACACAGGTATGCAGGTTAGGCAGTTCAAAGCCCATGTTAAGCAGGAAATAGCTAAAGATGACTCCACAATCCATTCATGTCATAGCCCAGCTTAAATAGGCCATTTGGCACCATTGTTTATACAAGATGTGTATTTGTG